>NC_061871.1:6252500-6877500 GCF_905147765.1 Vanessa atalanta
TCCGACGTCATCTATTGTTTTTTTTTTTTAATTAATTTATGGCTTTTGCTATAACGTGGTATGTGTTTTTGTTACATTTTCTTTATTGCTTTTCTTCTTCGATTCAGTTATACTAGAGCAAAATGTAATAACTCAGTATTGTAGAACATGTGAACAAAAGAATACATATATGTATATAGGTATATACGAAAGTTTTTAAAAGCACGGTGTTTTGTCTAAAACACATAGAAATTGTATTTATAATTATATAGCATCGATTTGGTATACTTTGATTTCGTAATATAATAATATTAAATAAGATATATATACAAGTTAGCAAGTAATTTTTAAATAATATCTTGATTTTTATCGAAAACTATCACAATGTTTTCATTAAAGTTATTTCAACGATTCGCTAGTAACTTGTTTAAATAAAATATGTTTTGGGATTTTTGCTTTTGATTAAAAAACCTAGTTCATCGCGTAACTAACGAGTGTTTTGTACGTAAGGAATGTATTGTGATGTCATACACTCAAGACTGTCCTCGTAGCTAGTGTACTTATTATTCAGAGTTATGATTCAACCGAGAAAAGTAATTAAGTTTTCCTTCGTAGACGAGTTTTGCTTGAGGCTGGTTCACTGTTAATTAATCATCCTAGCTGTCTCTTTTCTCAGCATTCTGAAATAGGTTAATAATGGTTGTCTTTTTCGCATCCTTTCCACCGCTTCCATTATTTAATAAAGCAAATAAGTCACTGAGAATTTTTAATTTGCATGAGACTTCGAGATTTCATTAAGCAACGTCTATATTTTTTGCGGATTTATCTTTTAGTATTTGCGAAATGAAATTTTTCTTTTATTTCATTTCTTTAGAGCGAATTCAGCGAGAGCCGATTCAGAAAATCCTGTCAGTGTTTAAGAGTTTCTCACACCAATAAATCGGGTTAAATAAGTTTCCATGTACCAATTGATCCTTCAGCAAGGGAGAAAATTATTAGAATTTCAATTTAATTTTCATGTTGACGATCACTGGTTTTAAATAAATGCGTTATTTAAATCTTTTAAATAATTTAACGATTTTTGTGATCTCTGTTAGAAAAATTAAGTATTATTTAAATTATGGAATAGAAAATAAGATACGTCTAATATTATATGGATGTTATTTACAACGATCATTGAAAAAGATCACGCACTTCAGATCTTCATATAAATTACTAAAGTAAGCAAAGCTCTAGGTGATTTAAAAAAAAAAATGTATGTATTTTTAATCATCAAGTTAAATATAAATAAATGTAAAGAGTATTTGGTAATTTTGTTCATTTGCTTTGATGTAACAGCAAGATAAAAGAGATTCTAGAAAGAAACAAATGCGAATGAAATTTTTCGCAGCGTCGAGATTTATTTAGGAACCCCTGAGGTGCCAGAGTCGACATTCGTTATGGAGAAAGATAAGTCGTAGCCAAATTTAAATTTTCTCTTATAACATATTCTCGTTTATATCATTTGAAGAGATGAAACCTTTTAAACAAGATATTTCTTCAGATATCATTATCCAATAGTTACGTTTTGTTAGCAGCTTTGAAGTTGTTTTTGAAAGTAATGTCATCCCATTAATATCCCAATAAAAGGCCACCGCTCTTTTTTAAGAGATGTTTCGGAACCATTACTCTAAACCAATGCGGTAATATATGTCTATGTGTCAGCATTGATCGGCAAATATATTTTTTTTTACACAATTCGTTCATCACGAAAAACTATAAATAATATTTTTGCAAATATATTTATAAATGGTGCTTTTGTTCTTGAACTGTGGTTCAATTTATGTGTTTAACCCCTAAGTAATATCGGTTCTTTTAGCGTAAGATAATTGCGATACTTTTTAACTGACCGTTATCAAAGAGTCAAACGGTTACATCGATCTGTCAATGACCTCTCTCATTATAAACAACATATAAACCAGAAAAACAGTGCATTTGCATGTGAAAAGTTTATTTCCGACCAGTTCACTAAACCGATTTTCTGGATGATAAAATGATAAAAAAAACTCATATTAAACCTTATATTTTTAGAATATGTACGATACAAATTAAAGATAAGATACACCAGAAGCACAGACAATATGTCTGTGGAAATAGAACTACAATTTAAAAAAAAATGATACAATGAAAAATAAAATTAAACATGAAGCAGTTAAAAATGGACGTTAAAAAATCACTTCATCACTAGTATTTTATTTATTCGTTTAACTAACATTCACTTACACCAAACATAAATAAAAAAAACGTAGCTCTATGAAATAGCTAAGCGTAGTCATTAATAAAAAAAAAACGTATTATGGATAATAGAAGATGAAAACATATTAACGATTCGTAACTGACAAAGTGAAATACAATAATAAATTTAACCACAACAGAGAATCATTTAAAGTAAAATAAGATTATATTGAAGAAATATTATAATAATTGTTATCTACCCTCTATCTATAAAAGAAGAACGTTTTCCTCACTAAATTCTTCATGAAAGATTTGTAGATAGGACGCAAGAAATCTACGATTTGCATAATGTATTTCGTTACGTACATGATGAGTCGGAAAAGATATCAACAATCGTGCTATTATTATTGAGGGTCTTACATAATCTTGAAGTAGGGGAATTCGCACCAAGCGTAGTTCGATTTAAAGGAGGATAAAGTGGTTTTATGGGCTTATGCGGGTAATTGACAGGTATCTTATAACTAAAATTGCTTAGCAGTTAAGGACAATTAAATTTTTTATTAAGAGTTTTATATAAAATTTACCGATATAAAAGCTCCCTGCGTTTTTCTAATATATTTATGATAGCGTTTTAAAATATAATAATCTTCTAATGTTACCAAAATTTCTGCTATCCTTGCCTTCATTCCAAATTCCGTCAAACCTTTTTTTGAATACGTTCTAATAATTATCAATGTGTGCGTTGCATAATGAGGTCTCCAGACTACTCAGCAATATTCAATGATACTTCTCACTGCACTAATTTAAAGAAGCTATTTGTGTTTGTTTATAATTTTCTACATTTAAAATTACGAGATCTTTCAGTAAAAGTACATAATCGTGAAAAGATTCGATTGTCCCAGCAACTTTTAAGTCATCAGCGTCTGTAAAAACAGATGAATTATCAAAGTAAGTGAATAGATCGTTTTTAATTATATGAAATAATAAAGAACCATGGTATGAGCCGTAAGGTACGCCAGAAAAAATATACAAGAATGCAATTGACACCCGTTTACTACAATGAATTAAATCAAGGATTATCTAAGTAAGAGCTTAGCTTAGCCAGTTCAAAAGCGCCCCAATACATTCATATGCCTCTAATTTGGACAGTAGAATATCGCGTGGAACTTTCTCAAACGCCTTAGTAAAGTTCATGCATTTATAAGAATTACAGTAAAAGTTATCAAGTTGGTACTAATTGGTCCTAAGCCCATGTTGGTCAGTTTTAGAATGGTGATTAAAATTATTTTGTATAAGGGGAAATATCTTACATTCGAAAATTTTACTTTCCGAAATTTCCATACAAATCTGTGAGTGGGAAGTATATACATAGGAATAAATCCGGAAAATATTAAGAAATATGCAAAACTTACTCATAAGTATACCTAATAGCATCATAGTTAGCGAATAATTGTGGTATACTTAGAAGAATCGAACATTCATGACTAAATATATAAACACATTTATGCTATAAATTACATTTAGCTTTATACTAATAGTAATTAGGTTAAGTGCCTTTATTAAAACATAATTACAATATAATGCTTCGTATTTAAGCGTCATAATTAACGTAGATTTGCAAGTAAAAAAATCTATGTGGTTATAAAATAGAACAGATTTATTTTCTTTTGTTTTGAATATATCGGCTCTTAATTTTTTTTAGGTAAAATCAAATATTATTAATATTTACATAATAATCGATACAATGTAAGACAGTATTGCTTTTCGTAAAATTTAATATACTATAAAACATACAAATAAAACAAAGTCATTACTAGGACGTGAGCATTTGACTCGAAAAAGTAAGGGTGCAAGATGCGGAACCACCATGAAATGTTGCACGCGATGAAGCGTGTTATCCCGCGCGCTAAGGTAAGCCAATTCAGTCTAAAATAGATTTCCTGACGGCATCTCGCTTTGAACTCAAAGGTAATCCAAATTTAACTTTAATTACGAACAAAACCAACTATCCTTGAGTCAATCTAAAACAACTTCAACGAACCATAAACTTAATGCTATCTACAATATAATCATTCAGTTATTCGATCAGAGTAATTCGGGAAGGAAATCTGCGAAAATAAGTTAACTATAATTATAGTCTGTAATTATGTTTTATGATTTAAAATTAAAAGCAAAATTATATTTACAAAAATACAACCTTTATAGACTCGGAACCTATCTTCGTGTTCCTGGAAACGTTTAAAATAAAACGGATCCGACAGCGCGACGCAACGCCGGCCAGCGCAACTCCACAATAGCTCATTCTGCTTCCCTAATGCTGCAATTAGAACAAAAAAAAAACAACTCAAAGTATTTGTCTCCGGTAGCGAAGGCAACAACTTAATTGTTTAAATACCTCTTCTTTTTTCTTTTGTTATGTACAATAAGAAGTATCTATTCCATTATAAGGACGTGTTATTCTAAAAACTAACATTTAAAATAAACTATTTCCCAATAGAATTGATATTATAAATTGATTTCGTTTTAGTCTTGTCAGCGAATAAACACACGACAAGTTCTTAAAGAAAACTGGATGGAACGTAACCAGTTAAATGCTCTTAGATATCCCTCGGGATTGTTCAAACACGTTTCGTTCACTCAGCACTAGAGATGCTCCAACTCTCAAAGACAATTTCACTATTCTTTCCCTCGGCTATAGAGCTTCCAATAAAGCTGACATATAATTTCAATTTAATACGATATGTTGAACAATATGAAGCTGAAACTCAGTAAATAAAACTAGGCTAACAGTAACTAATATCCGTAGCAATGAAATAATTTTGTTTAAAAGAATATATTTGTGTAATTTTTTTCATTCGAATTCCATTGCGCCAACGCAAACGTTTTTGCTTTTTAATTTTTTTTCAGTATAATTAAAGGTATTTAAGTTTAAATTCTTACTTTTAAATGCTGAATGTGTTGAAGAAATGTGCATTTATCTTGTACCGAGACAACGTGGCAGATTTATTTCCAACGCGTATGTCTAAAACTCTTTCAAGATTACAAAGTTAGATCTCGTGGCGTTTTTACAGGAAAAGTGGATTAAGATTTCCTCAGTATACCTAATATTTCACATTACGGTACGTTCGTATGATTTATAGGAGAACTTTTAAAACTTTCGCATGTCATCCACGAGCTCTTAGCAAAGTTCTGAAGAAAATTTAAACTTTTTACGTTTGAAAGATGACGACCAACCTACGTACATTTAGCGATGAAGAATTTATGCATTATTGTTAAATATGTTAATTATTATTTATAACAATGGCGGAATTGGTCTTTTTTCAGATCACATGCATCAAAATGTGACAAATACGAAATTTAAAAACTTGTCATAAATTCAACCAAACATAAATATGACTCACATAAAATCTTTCCCCTTTTTTTCTTTCTCTTACAATTGGCGTTGTAGGACTCGCCGGTTCCGAAAACACCTGGTGCGCCCTAGCATACCAAAATCTCATTTCAGCACTCTCTGACTCTTTGGAAGCATGACGATCACGATCGCTTGCACATGCTACCGTGACGCCCCGAACTCACATTAAATCCTAGCTTATATATAAATGAGAAAGTGAATTTGTTTGTTACATTTTCACGTCTTAACTACTAAACTGTTCAATATGAAATTGGGAAATGAAAATTTTAACACGAGGATACATCGATGTGTTAATACTCGTATACCAAGAGGAATATTTACGACACACAGACAGCAATAAAAAAAATTATATGATAGGTGGCAAACTAGTGAGAGACTCACCTGATGGAAAGTGACTACCACCGCCCATAGACATCTGCAATACCGGGGGCTTGCAGGTGTGTTGCCGGCCTTTAAGGAAGGAGTACGCTCTTTTCTTGAAGGTTCCCAAGTCGTATCGGTTCGGAAGCTGGTTCCACAGAGTGGTTGTACAAGGCAGAAAATTTCTTAAAATTATTAAATATTTAAATTTATTTTTTGTGTAACCACAAGATTTTTTTATTTATTTTTATCTTTAACATTTTCAGTTTAAAAATACGGACACGATTTAAATACATTTATCTGTGATTCAAAGAGACACTTTGATTCCGAGATCAATATGTAAATGCATCGTGAGTGCACGCGGCTCGGCGAAGGCGTGAGTGCATTTTGTCGTAGAAGAAAATCAACCAGCCGTGAATACGACCTACTGTCCCAAGCCCCGGTTGTTAGCCCGACCTCGTGAAGGATTAAGTAAAGAAAACCTCAAGCGCTATGTGTATTTCCTACGTATTTGTTGCGTTTAATTCCTATAAAAACATTGAACCATTTATTTTTAAGAATCTTTAAATAAATAAATTGGATTATATACAAATATGTATTAATATATAAATAAATAATAATGATTACAGATATGGAAGAAAATTCAAGAGAAATATTGTTTTTATAATATGGAAATGTTAGTTTCATATAGAAATTGGATTTTAATTCGTAGGTAACGTAATCACCTTCATAACAAAACATAACATTTTATTGTGGAATAATTATATAATGTTTATTATTACATTTGTGAAAGTGCCGTTGCAATAAAAAACCATACATGTTTGGAAAGCAAATCGGATTATTAGCGAGCACTATTTAATTTAAAATATAAATAATAATTACATTCGAAAAAAACAACATCGCATAAGTTATTTTTTATTGCAAAGTTTAATTTTAATATGTTGTTGTTATATTTATACAACAAATAAATTCTTAGACTGAAAACGGGGGAGGTATTTAAATTTTCAATGTAATAAATTAACTTGTTCTAAACTTATATTGTAACTTCGATATTAAATTTCGATAGATAAATCTGAGCAATTTATACTTGGGAAACAATTGAACTATCGTTATTTGATACATAAATAGGATAGTGTTAAACCCTCTATAATATATTACAAGTTATTATCATCTAATGTATTCACGTCGTAATTTACGTGTGTAACGAAGTTATACATTGCTGCGTTAATTCGTTTTATACGTTCTAAAATATTCATATGTCGAATTTTATATTCACGTAACACATACGAATATTGTAAAAATATGTAATACCCAGTTGGTTGTCATTACGGATGTACAATGAGGTATTTTCCAAGATAGATTTTATATAAAAGTATTAGAAAGTTTTTTTTTATTATTTATTAAATTATAAAGAAATGCAATAATAACCGTTTTCAATGTACATTGATAGAAATTATGATGTTAATGTCCTTGCTATTCTTTCGACAATGAGGGCGAAATCGAAATGATAAAATCCAACCTAAAAATACGTAGGGCGCAGGGCCAAGGGGCCGTGTTTTTCGAGGTACAGAAATGTGAGTATTGCAAACACTTTATCTCTAGGCTGTAATGGAAAGATATTGACTGAAAAACCCAATAAAATAAAAACTCCATCTGCACATTAAGCCCAAAACCTTTGGATATATTACATCCCTTATGCCTTCGGTTTTATAATCTAATTTTAAAAAACATAAGACACTACAAACACCTAAGTTGTGGGCTGTAAATGAAAAATTGACAGAAAAGCTGAATAATATTTTTTTTACCCGAACTGCGCTTTGAGCGAAAAGTCTCGGGATATACAGACTTATGAGCTAGTAATTAGACCAACGTCTTTTATTCAAGTCTACGAATGCCTTTAAAAAATGTCTCTCTCCTGCGCTAAAGGATCTCTCCTTTTTGAGGGAAAGATTCGGAGCTAGTTCCTCCCTTCTGATCTACTAAAGTCTGTATTGGAGCAACATGATGGAATTAGGAAATATAGACGACATACAAATGAATAATACAATTTTATTATAATAGTTGGTGAATAATACTTTTTCTATTAAATAACACCTTATTTATATGAGTTCTATCCTCATAGAATATTCAGGGAAGATTTTATTATACATTTATATAATAATATATTATATTAATGAATTATGGAAATTATGTAAGTGCTTTCAACGCTTTAAAAGCTTGTTTCGGTATAATATTTTCTGTTATGTTATACAAAAGATATTAAAGACATTGAAAGCTTCTCGCTGTTGTGGAAATCGCTCCAGGCAAGAGAATTTCCCTTCATAAAAACCTCGTGAAATTCCCTCATTTCGAATCAATGGTTCCTTATTGGTATCAAATAGATATTCCATTATCATAATGGTTTTAAATTTCCGATTTCCATTTAACCGTATTAATTTGTTTCAACTATTGAATAATACTACCAACAGTCTTTTATATGTGACCTCTGTATCTAATGATATAGCATGGGTAAATATGGTATATAATGTGTACGTTTTGTAAGTATATTGTGATAGTCCGCTTATCTCTATCTTTCTGTCTGTTGCTTTTTCGAGGCCATACCATATAACCGAATTCGATGGAAATTAGTATGAATTAAGCTTGAACCCCAAGGTTTGCTTATCACCTAATGGTAATAAGCATAAAAAATTGGTTGGTCATATGGGGTTGCTCAATAGAACAATATCTAAAACACAAGCAAAACCGCGGGCGACAACTAGTTAAATTAATAATTATATGTTTTCCACGTACAATTAATAATACTCCATGATTGGATATATCGTCGGATTAAACAAAAGACGGCGGCCGGATGTGCATTTTTACCCAAGCGCCGGCCGTCTCCAATCAGTTTGCGTTCGGTCATCGCGAATTCAGACAAATTCATTTTACATTAGTCATATCACGCACATTAAGATATCATGTAAGCACGGATGTAAATGACGTCGTTGCTTAACTAATGCCCTATATACTATATATAGAGATAGCGTATCACATGCAGTGGTTGCAATATTGCGTCACACGAAAAGATTCGTATATACCGATGATATCGAAGACGTTTTGGTAACAGTGGTGAAGAGGGCACAAATAGCGACTACCAAGGAAATTCTGGACTACAAATTGAAAATGGCGATTCATATTAGAGACGATCCGATAGTAAGCA
This sequence comes from Vanessa atalanta, assembly GCF_905147765.1. Classification (NCBI taxonomy): domain Eukaryota; kingdom Metazoa; phylum Arthropoda; class Insecta; order Lepidoptera; family Nymphalidae; genus Vanessa; species Vanessa atalanta. The sequence goes on from NC_061871.1 coordinate 6,261,665, forward strand.
GACTGTCCGGATACTATCCAGACCGACCAAGCAATACAGAATCCCAAGAAGACAAATAACGCCCCTTCAAATTTATTACAAATTAAAGTTACGTACAACATGTCTATGTGTATATGTAAATATAAAAATAATATATAAATAAAGCAGTAAATATATATAAAACACTATATACAGTCTATTCATTAGCCATTCTAATAAACTCTAACATTTATAAACTACACTGCAACAGACAGACATACAGTTATTACGCCCGTCTATTTGCATCGGGTTTTAAAAACAAAAAATAATGGAATGTATTTGGCCTCACATCGAGTTTCCAGACAGTTTATAATCTGTGTTTGTTGGAGATATAGACAATTACAAGATCGATACTCAATTAACCGAATGATATCGTGGTAAGCTTAGTCCTTTGACATTATGTTATTTGAATTACTTGGGTAACCTTATATTGTAGATGAATATATCGCACCGCAACTGCTTTAGATGTTTTGTCTTAAAACGGCTGATGAGACATATAAGAACTCTAAGACAAATCACGTCCATTCCTTGATTTTTTTCTAGCAGTAAAACATAACATTTGGCAGGAAAAAGCTTACTTGCTCAATTCCAGGCTTGTGTTTATGCAGCGGGCACGCTTCACCGATTTTCTCGACGACAAAATGCACTCACGTTGAGTCTCGCGTGCACTCAGCTTGCCATTCCAATGCTTTAATATTATCGATCACAGCATAGTTTGTCGAAACAAACATTTCAAGAGAATCTTAAGAATAAAACGCAAGCAATACATTTTAAACGCAATGCATATATTAAGAAATGTGTATTTTAAGCCTGTGTCAATAGTTTATATACTATTTAAGTTAAGGTAATTTTAAAGTATTCATTGATCCCAGTTGGCGTGAAAATAAGTAATATTATGGGTGAAACGCTATGAAAATATTACGTTAGTATAAAAATACATATTCTCATCAAATGTGTTATGTGTATAAAATGTATGTACATAAAAAGTATTTTCCGTTTAGTAGCGAATCATTGACTCCACTACGCTATTTCAAATTAGTAGGGGTGCTCTGTAAGGATATACCACGAAGCGTTACACGCGATGGAGCGTGTGATCCCTCGCGCTAACTTAAACCGATCCTGTCTAAACGAGCTCCCCCAAACATCCGTCGCGCTGCCGACCCGAACACACTCCTACTTCTTGTTCAACTGTAAATATGTGTTCCTCGCAAAATTCTGAATTATCTTTCACCTTAAATGTCGTAAATAAGGAACAAATTGTGTAATCGGTCTTTAAAATCAAATATCTCTTTATAAAAAAATATTAAAAGGAATTCTATGCAAATTTATATTTTTATGCATACAAAATTATACAAATAACTCAATTTAAACTACTGCACAGTAGAAATTTTAAATATAACAAACATGACGTACGAACTGAACAAAACGTTCTATTTCAACAAAAGTTAACCTTGAAGCGATCGAAGCCAAGCATTGTGTTCCCGTTTAAAATAAAACAAATTCTTCGAAGCGCTGCAGCGTCGGGCAGTGCGACTCAATAGCTCATTCTTCTTTCCTAATGTTGCAATTAGATTGAAAAATACAACCAAAAGATTTGTCGCTACTAATGAAGGAAAATACTGCTGTCATTTATCTACTAAATTATTTTAAATTTTGGCGTGTAATGATTTAACTATATAAATAATTTGAACATAAACAAATTAGTGTAATTTAATTTTTTATTTGTATCATGTTAAATTTTCTAAGACATTTTAATATGTATAAAAAGTAAATGTAATATAATTAATCAACCACAAACTTTTTGTACGCTTTTCTCTGTCTATGTCTCAATACTATTGAGTGATACTCATAAATTATTATTTATAAAAAAAAATTAACTGTCACGTAAAGTGTATCATTTGTTTTATTTAAGAGCGTCGCAATAACAACCCTTGTGTCTGTGAAACAAAACAATTAAGAACTCATTAAAATAGGATAATTTGATCAAAAGTCTATGAATACACAAATTTTCTTCACTTAATTATAGATTCGTAAAAATAAAATGAAATCGTATTTATTTACAATTTTAATAATATTACACAATATATATATAATACTATAATTTAGAGAAGGCTTTTTGAAAAACTTACTTGTCTCGATATGAAACCCCGAGGGAACTATGAGTGTGGTAGAGGTATCGTGAATCCGATTCTAAGAAGACTGTCATCCGAGATGGCATTGTAGTTTGCACCGATAAGCTTCTGTGAGTGGATCAAGATCACTCTCTATCCTAGTGCAACTTCGTTGATTTTGCCTATGTAATAAAATACAGTACAGTGTGAACAAAATAGCATAATATGTTACTAATAACTTTAATCTGAACATTAAATGGGATGGAATCTACTTCGTATTTGGGATTTGTTGTCCATCTATGTAGGTACCACCCATTCATTCTACATCATATATACCACCGCCGAGCAGAAATACTGTGTTTTGTTGAGTACCGGTTTGAAGGGTAACTACAGGCACAAGTGACATAACTACTTAGTTCCTAGGTTGGCGGCGCATTGGAGTTGTAAGGACTGGTAAAAATGTCTTACGGCGCCAATTTCTATGGGCGATGGTGACCACCTACTATCAGGTGGCCCACTTGATGATCCGCCTACCTGATTCATAAAAAAAATATAGCCATTTAACAAATTATTAGCTAAATTAACAAAAATTGCCTGACTATGCTTTATTGAATTGAAAAGTTATAATGAATGAGGAAAAGACAATCGTTATTACCATTTTTATGAAAATAGAACAAGGATGATTAATTAAAAGTGATCCAGGTTTAACTGGAACTCGGCTGCGAAGGCAGACTTAATTACATTTCATGATATAATCAAAACGCTCAAAAATGACACTGAACTATGCATAATATCCTAATGATAGAAAAAATTTAAATACATATAGTTTTCATTTGTTGTAATCCTTTTATATGAATGAATTTTGTAAAACAAATAGAAATGTGAGATGTATGACCTTGTATTGATGAGTACTAGTAGTTTAAAAATTTTACATGCGTTTGTTCTTGAAGATTTAAACCTACTGTCTCCTCAGGCAATGTAGAAGTTACGTTACTGGTAAGTGCCGCCAATATTGTTAAATATTTTTTTTAATCTTATAATATTACTCCTTTCAGAACAAGAGGCTAAATATTATACATCATTTTTTTATAGTTCATCTCGATATTGAAAAAACTAACATTCATATTATATAACATGAAATCATCATCCTCATAATCTCAGCCGGAAGATGTCCACTGCTGGACAAAGGTCCACCCCAAAGATCTTCATAAACACTGGTGCGTTACTTGCATCCAGTGGCTTCCCAAGAACCTCACCATCTTATCAGGCCATCATAAAGGCAGCCTACACGCGCTACAGTTTCCGTTTAGTGGTCGCCACTCGAGAAATTTTCTGCCCCTGTTTCTTTTCTGGCTATGTTGGTAATTTTGGTTCGCCTGCGAATTTCATCATTTCTGTTTCGAGCTCGTAGGGAAACTCCATTGCTTTTTGCGTGACTTAGATTCTTCTTACGAGGCACTAAGTAAGCGACCACGTCTCTGTTCCGTAAGTCTTCACTGGCAACACACACTGGTCGAAGCAAATCTTTATATGAGTGGGACCAACATGGACATTCGACATAATTTTCGTCTTGTTCATGTTCATTTTTAGACCTACTTGTTGTAAGACTCTGCTGAGATCATCGGTACTATACCGAGGTCTTTCAATGTCTTAGACATGACTCCCACGTCATTGGTAAATCAAAGGTGAGTGATGTTATCGCATTGAAATTTATACCTGATGATGGATATATATATCCAGTCCGGAAGCTTGAAGCTTATATCCCCCAAAGCAGCGGTGAACTGTTTCGGAGATATCACATTTTGAATTCTAATCATGGAGTCGAAACGACATGGTAGCGTTCTCATGTAGACACTTTAAGACCTAGAAATACCAGTTGTGGATTTTGAACCTTACGATCGAATCGAAAACCTTTCTCTTAGTCCACGAACACTAAGCATAGGGGCTGGTTGTACTCCTCGGTCTTCTGTATAACTTGCCACAGCGTATGTACGTATGTATGTATAGCTTGTTCGGGAGGCTGGAAGTCGTCAAATTTGCGCTCGCGATGATTCGTAATAACTTTCAAAATCAACTTGTAGGTCAGAAGTGAGATGGGTCTGTAATTTTTCAATAGGGTTTTATTGACCTTTTTGAATAAGAGCACCACTAAGTGTAGTGACAAGACAATAGTTCTGGACTGAAGTGCAAGAAGTATTTCAGTTCAGAACTGTCTGGACTGAAATACTTCTTGTAAATATTAAAATGCTTCAACTCCACAGATTTAAGGAAAAAGGGATTATTAATTTTTTTATCCTTTCAATCCTATATGTTCATCTTCACTCTGAAAACGGTCCATCATAGCCTCCTAGAATTAATCATTGGCTGAAATTCTTTTTAGGAATGAAAGTGGACTTTGAAGTAATGGTGGTTTTTTTAAATTTCTTATTAAGATTTTATCACAGTAAAAAAAAAAACATTTAACCTTCTATACATATCTAACAATTTAGGGGATAATGAAATCTGAATGCACAGCTCCAAAAAATTATTGTGTCTTTGGATCTTGTACTGACGTATTATGTTAAGATTCTAGTGTAAGATCCTCAAAAGCATGATATTCACTTATGGAGACTACACTAAAAATCTCTGGCCGACGATGTCAAACGTAAAGGCGTGAATGTCGGGCAACCAGAATCACTTTTAAGCGATTCTCGACATTGTTTAAATACTACGCCTCTTTTACTTAGCATGTTTGACTGAATTTTATTTGCTTGGTCAACAACATTACCATAAAGAAATATTATGTTCGATTTTCTCCAATATTGCGGTCGACGTGTTTGTTCAATGATTACGCATTAATCATAATTATGGTTAAGACATGCTATTTTTAATGTGTTTCTAATAACGGTTGTGTTATACTGATAAGTTTTCCGTACATTTTAAGACCCATCTTTGATTTCAAACACTTTAAACAAACTTGCCACAGCTCCTTCATCAATGATACTATGTTCCCTTTTTTTAAAAGAAAAGAATATTAGAGTTCTTGAATATTTCCAATGTACCATCAGACTTTTTTCTATTTGAATATCAATAGGATTTACATTATATAACAGTATTATTTTTACTTAACTTCTCGTAACTTCTTGTAAATGAAAAATTTATAAGAGCCTAAGTGACTCTGGTGTGTGACCACATGTTTATTAATAATACTCATATTATATATTTTTATACAATACAGATTTCTTAGCAATGTTTTACCTCAACGAGCTAATTGAAGTAAGTAGTTTAATTCCAAAGTTAGATGCATCTCAGTACTTATGTAGCTTGTATGTGTGCTAGCTGAAATTATTTTATGATCAATTTGAACTGACGCAAATTAAGATCCATTTGGTAAAGCGTTAGTAGAATCATAGTAGTAGTATTACAGTAGTAATTTATGTTTTTTTTTATGACATTTTTTTAAAATATATTTTAAGTAGAAGGCTAGATTACAAAGGATGCATATGTAATCTTGAAATCTATTTATGGCATCATTGTTAAATCTATATTTCATTGATGATGATTTTTCCAGCTTTGTCCTTTGTAGTGTTTGTAATATGTTTGCAATCGTGTACCATTTTAAAAAATAAGGAAACGTTTTTTTGTTCATTAAAAGTTCACTTTTTAGATCAAAATCGATACATGAATACCATCTGGGGGGCGTCTAATAATAGCGTAACTCTATGGTATTGAAAAATGAAAAGATTTCAGTCTTGTCAGCGAATAAACACGCAGCGTTTTGTTAAAGGAAACTGGAAGGAACGGAGCCAGTTAACTGCTCTTGGATATCCCTCGGGATTGTTCAGAAACGTTTTGTTCGCTCAGCACTAGAGATGCTCCAACTCTCGAAGACAATTCATTGTTATTTTCTTAGAATCCATAGTATTTAACTTCCGATATACCGTTTTTATTACTTTTAAATGCGTACCGAGGCGCAGATTCCCTATTCAGTCTATTTTTAGTACAATGATTTCCTGTGAACAATACTAATGATAGGAATATAAAAATATCATCAAAACGTAACAAAGTACGTCATACATTGTTTAAGTCCTTTACAATAGTACTAGACAAATCAAAAAGGAAACAAAGATAAAAAAATAATAATAATGCCATAAAAATAAAATAACAATAGTTATAAAAAGAACAGCATATAAATGTCCCATTGCTGCGCAAATCTCATAATGATGATAAAAGTATTTTACCCCTTATTCTTTACCTTGGCAACACCCGCCACTTACAATCCGCATTGGGTACACGTGTAGTATAATTTCATAAGACCTATGCTAGTTTGCTCACGAGTTTTTCATCACCACCAAGCATGAGATTAATTAAATCTATAAAACTCAGTAGTGTTTGCTCGCGTAAACCCCGAAAATCGGACTTAGGACTTGAACCCCTGACTGTTACAGTATTTTTTTAATTAAACATTTCAATTCCCCTACTAATTAAAGAACAAAGGTTGTATAAAAACGTTTCGTAATATAAGAAGATGTTTTATAATAGTTTATACAGGAAACGAGATACTCAAGGCTTATTAAAAAGTTCAGAAGAAAATTTCAACTGTACGTCGATTAAATTCTAGTCAGTTCATGCTGTCTCATATCATATTTATATCAAGGTACAATAAAAATAAAGCATTGTTATTTCGTTTTTGAGCAAGTATTATTTTTATAATTGATTTAATATTAAAATTAATAATATTAATTAACATTAACCTTTATAAATGTTGAACGTATTCGATATTAGAACAATAAGTTTTCTATAGGTAAATATTTTATCAATAAAAATGTAAGAGAAACAAATTGTTTTTGTTCGCATTCAGTTAGAACATTAAAGAAAGAAAAATAGTTCAATTTCTACTAGTGATGATTAATGTTCCCCCTCTCGTAGAATGTACTATCGAGATGAGTTCTGAAGCGCAGTCACTGGCCGTAAAATTAATTTTCGTCTTCGAACGCTTTTGAATTTGCTCTCTTAAACCTTAAGAGGTTATTATTACTATCCTAGAATTTATAGTTAAATATTGTAAACATTTATTGAATATGTTTCTGTTACTACGGGTTTTCTTATTTATTGGAACATTGAGCAGACTGTGCATATTACAGATAAAAGTCAAATAAATCTCACAAAAAAAAGGAATATTTTTTTGTTTGTTATCAATACTTTCTTAAACCATTCATCTTTCAGGTCTGAAGTAGAACAAGATTGCCACAATGTGTTTTTATGCTTCAACATGAACGTTTAATGCAGAACCCGAGAAACGGGTAGAATAACACTTGTAATGTTTAGTTACTTAACTCAAAAAATATTGAGTTATGGTATTGAAACTGTTGAGTTCCCGAAGGCGGGTCCTAGTGTGGGACGCTGTATGCGTTGACACGCTGGCCCCGTCTCATATCAGAGAAACCTCATATCAGAGAAACAATATTAGGAGCAGGTGCCGCGAAAAAAAGCTGAAGCAAACGAACGATTAAAACATCCCTTGACTAACAACCCTAACAATATTCTCGTCACATAGAGTGACCCTTTTTCTTCATATTTAAATGACATCTTTCAATATAGCTCCCACTTAATTTTATGGGTATTTTTGAAAGTTTACGGTCATGATGTTCAGCGGCAATGGCTAACGAACCAGTAAGTATCATCTTTTGTCGATGTTGTGTATGTACCACTAAAATATATATATATATATATATCAGGTCTATATATATATATATAGACCTGAATACTGTTTCCTCTATAATGCATATGAGCTTTTATTAAGTCCTGGCTTTGTCTGGTAACCACACTCAAGTATCGTAATAAGTATTAGCGTTCGTAAAGTCTAACCACTAATGGATAGGCGGCATGCGTCATGATGGTTCATCAATAATGCCATGATTTTAGTCGGGCCTTTGTTGAGGTTTACCAATTACTATTGGCAATGGTTGGTTGTGAATATTATAAGTTACTAATGATAATAATTCTAGAATATTTAGTAAAAATGCAAGCTAGTAGTAGCTTAGGACTTACTATCTCGTTCCGTCCAAATATTACTTAAACTCTATATTGAGATGAGAGCTAGTGTTAATAAAGATACAAGGTATATAAAAACTTTGATTTCATTGTCTAAAATTTATGGTACAAGAAGTAAATTGCACTAACTACAATACCAGTGTGTCTGAAAGTGAAGTGAAGTCTGAAAAGACATTTGCACATTTTCCTTCCTTTAAAAATAGAAGCGCTTAACATTGTTACATTATCTGTACACGTAATTACTAAGCAATAAAAACGATAATTTCGTACCAGTAGTATAACTGCTAAACGCCAATTAAGTGGTACCTATCCCTGCGGACTTGTACTGATTCCTACGACCGACGTTCTATTAACATTTATTACATGGTAAATTTCGATCAATATCTCAACGCCATTATTACCTATATACAAACATTACAAAGAGGGTTTTTTTTTTGTCTTCCGATTTCACGTAAAGCTTACTGTGATTGCTATGAAACTTCTATATCTTATAGTTCTAGGATGAATATATTATTATATATAGAACATTTTTTGTGATATATAATCCAACACTGGTAAAACTACATGTAAAATATTTTATTATTTTATACGTATATCCATAATAATTACTCATACCAACGAATAAACTAGCATTTTAGCATTAGCATTTTTTTAAGCATTAGCAGCCTGTAAATTTTCCCACTGCTGGGCTAAAGGCCTCCTCTCCCTTTGAGGAGAAGATTTGGAGCATATTCCACCACGCTACTTCAATGCGGGTTGGCGGAATACACATGTGGCAGAATTTTGTTGAAATTAGACACATGCAGATTTCCTCACGATGTTTTCCTTCACCGCCGAGCACGAGATGAATTATAAACACAAATTAAGCACATGAAAATTCAGTGGTTGCAAAACCCTGCCTGGTTTTGAACCCGAAATCATCGGTTAAGATGCACGTGTTCTAACCACTGGGCCATCACGGCTCTTAATATATAATAAACTAGCAGTTGATTTAATTCACCTAGCAGTCTCGCAATGTTAAATTAACACTTTAACTACCCAAATAAAGATGTACGCGATCCGTTATTCACATTGCAACTGTGTTATAAAATTTTAATATGCAAATGTAATCATTCACACAATGTGAAGGTCTGGGTATATTTGGTTGAGACGAAAAATATGTAATCGTAATTGTAGGCAATGAATTAAAACATAACAAACATTTATATATTTTAAATGAATTTGTAATGATAATAATAAATACAAATATTTAGTATATATTTTTATAACCTTTTATTATATGTCTCAGTCAATGCTGAGAAATAAAATAATGGCCAACGGCTGGCCACTCAGTACACGCACACTAAGAAAATAATATTACGTTAGGCGACTGTCAAGCGTACCTGTCACGCACACTAAGATAATAAAGTTTGCTCGTTTGTTTCAGTTCTTTTGTATTGTAAGCTTTCAAAATGACTTAAATTTATTTCAATCAAAATCATAAATAATAATTCAATTAATAAAACATTTTAAAAATCCTTGATACTCTCTTTTACCGCTTTTATTTGACTTTAATTTTTAAATGCTATTAAACATTATCATTTTTATAATAATATACATATATTATAATTAGACACGCGACTATTGGCACGCCATACTCAACTCAGTATGAGCTAGTTTTCTTAAAATAAAAAACTCGATTTTCACAAACCATAATATAAAACAAAAATCATTCAACATTCAACAACCAATTATATTCATCAGTCTATTTTATTTTTTGGGCTATCGATGCTATAAACAGACTTACAAAGGCTTTGAGTTAACAAATGTAAACTAAAAAAAATTACACGTAGCGTTTATTTGATTTATAAATGATACTTTGAATATTGACATTGGAATTTATTAGCTTAACTAATGGTTAAAATTTGTTTTCGGTATGTTGACAGAACCGGTACAAAATGGTCGTGATATTGGTTTGTATATAATAAATAATGTAATGGAATATACTACAGGTTTGAAATAGTATCTACATTCTGTAATACAAAACATTTCTATTTCTCTTGTTTGAATATTTTTATATTTGTTTGTTATACGTGAATATTAAAACATTCTTTTATTATTTAAATATTCTTATATATTCTGAGTAGGCAAATGATTCTACCTGATGGTAAGGGGTAGGGGAGTCTATACGTGAAGACGATCATTGCAGTCAGGAAGAATTAATGCACTAGTCGCACTCGCCATGTCGGCCCGCAAGACTCTTCACGCCTCGTTTGAAGTAACCCAGGTTATACAAGGAGAAAAACACGTATTCGGGTAGTTTCCATTTTTTGGCAGTGCGAAAATAATATAAAGCCAATAAACAGGGTTGCCATATTTCTTCTTACGTGATGATTTTAATTTCACAGTTAGGCGGTGACTTCGAGAGCTAGCACGCGTATACTTCTGAAGGAAGGGGGAAGCAGAAATTAGAGAAAATAATCTTTCGGAGCACTCACCGTGATGCAGTCAATAGGTAGCGCTCAGCACCGCTATCTCTAGACGCAATTGTAAAGGTTTGAGGGTGATTGTGTCCTTTACGTCGCCAATAATACGGACCACACATTGCTGAAATCGATCGACGGCCTCGAATAAGTTCTTAGTAAAACCATCCCAAAGGTGCGAGTAATATTCAACCCAAGACCACACCTGCGTTTTATACAACAGGAGGAAGGAATTTTGAAGTGCAACCATCATCTTAAACGCGAACTGGCAGACCGTATGTCAGCTGGTTGAAGAGAAGATTTCTTTATCGTTTTCGTTTTACATAAATATTTGTTCATCAAGTATTCATCATAAAAAAAAAACGTTGTTTGGCATATTTTCCGAACATTTATATTGTAATCTGTGTTGTGCGATTTTTATCAAAAATGTGGTCTTTACCAAAAAAACAGACAAAAACATTACTTTCAGGCTTAGACCGAAATTAAATATCGGGTCGATTCCACCAAGAGTCGATTGAGATTACCATGTATATTTCCTGCTAATTCTAAGGCTAGCGCTGTATTTAATTAATTAATTGATTATTATTATTAATACTAACCATTCCTTACATTTCCAATGCGCTACTAACTTTGTGCTAAGATGTTATGTCCCTTGTGTCTGGAGTATCCCTGGCTTACTCACTCTTCAAACCCGAACTTAACAATACTAAGTATTACTGCTTGGCGGTAGAATATATTATACGTGAACGGTACATACTCAGACAGGTTTGCACAAAACCCTACCACCAAGTAATCTAAATAATATCGATCAATATAGTATTGAAATTAACATAGATGATCCTTTTATTTGTAACTGACCTATCAATTTGTTTGTTTATCAAAAGTTATATCAAAAGCAAATTAAAGTCTCAACTCTGTTTATACAACGCTGTCAGTTGGAGTTGTAGTTAAGTATACACTGTCAAAATTTGTTGGTATGCGGTTATGACACAGGCTGTGTTCACACAAGTTAAATACGACTTAGGCAAAGTTCTTGTAACATTGTGAACTAAACTAAGATGCCAGTTTTGGCTGCGAAACTGGCTACATTGTATTTATAAGTAATAATTTAAGTATTTAAGCTATTCATATTCATCAATATCTCTCCTGGACTTGCGTTTACGTTTAGTCTTAATCTTTTAATACATTTATTATCCACTTGTCATCTTTAGTTAGCATTTGAAGATAGAACTTAAATTATTATTGATTGTGATGGATCCCTGCATTGTTCAGAACCCTAATCTAATCGATTTGGGTTCAAATTATTAGGTAAGTTTAAGATTTTTAAAATTCCCAATATGGAAATTAATTTAGTGGCAAACAAAAAGGTTACCAAAAAAAGTCAGTGGTTTCCGTATAATATTTCTTAGAAAATCTGAAACTAAACTAAACTATGGAATAAAAAAAGTTCAACAATGTAGTAAGTGGGAGTCCAATTTGTTGAATTTACATTTATTATTTCCTTATTATTATTAATGGCCAATGGGTGAACCGAGATAACAATGGATTCTATTAGGCCGTAGTCCGACATATGAGTAGATATAGTGATGTGAGATAGTAATACACACTAATTCCAAGTAAGATGTCAGTGTCATGTAATCTCTTTGATATTATGTGTATGTTTAATTAACATAAACATTTCACTAGTTGAATAAGGACAGTCCTTATGAAAACCATCACTAAACAAGTGAAATCAATTATTGACCAAATAAAAAATTGAACATCTCTACATAAATGCAACATGTCACAAAAATAGTATTCGACGATATTTAAGTTTAATGACCGTCATAGATTTTTTGTTAGGAATTTGGTAAGCGAGGTATTCTTCTTAGGTATTAAGATATCTATTGCAATAAAAATATATTTTGTTCATTGAAGTGAATAGATTTGATGGTACAGCAATTGCCGCCAAACCATAGTGATTGCAGCAAATAATCTTCAAAAAACAAAAAATGGGATGCAAAAATCTAATTTATACTTAAACATCTTAAACAAATTGTATATTCCATATTCCGTATTATATTATATTATATTATATTATATTATATTATATTATATTATATTATATTATATTATATTATATTATATTATATTATATTATATTATATTATATTATATTATATTATATTATATTATATTATATTATATTATATTATATTATATTATATTATATTATATTATATTATATTATATTATATATATTATTTTATCTCTTACATATTTTATATTTGTAAACTACAGAAGTAATTTCATACAGTCTACACACATCGTCTTCTTGGTCTTCCCCTTGTTTTAGAACTATTCAGATCGATATTTCTATAAAACTTTATTTTTGTAATATAACATTGATCCCTTCGAATTCACCATCCCATACGTGATAATCAGTATAATTGCAACCGATTTAGCAAGTGTGAGTGACTTATAAATTATTGTAGTTCTTACAGCATGGACGAAACGCAATTCTCTGTATTGACTCTACAGTAGAGAGTTTCCACCACCAGATGCGTGGTCTGCTTCCACCGGTTCTTTTTTGCCATGCATTGCTGACTTTAATACGACCAGCTGTTAAGACCAATAAGAATGCATTTACATTTAGTTATACCTCAAAAGCCGAGATGGCCCAGTGGTTAAAACGCGTGCATGAAAACCGATGATTGCGGGTTCAAACCCAGGCAAGTACCAATGAATTTTCATGTGCTTAATTTGTGTTATAATTCATCTCGTGCTCGGCGGTGAAGGAAAACATCGTAAGAATACCTGCATGTGTCTAATTTCAATGAAACTCTGCCACATGTGTATCCACCAACCCACATTGAAGCGTGCGTGGTGGAATATGCTCGAAAACCTTCTCCTCAAAGGGAGAGGAGGCCTTAGCCCAGCAGTAGGAAATTTAGAGGCTGTTATTTATAATAAAAATGTAATATCAAAAGCTGTCAACGCATTGGCCGTGACCCTGCAAAAATGCATGGGCTTTAATTACTTAGCACCAGGTGACCAGTGCGCTCGTTTGCTTGAAAACGAAACATGAAAAACATGCTTCGTATTCTATACGTTCCCAAACCCAACATTTACATCTCGATAAATTGCATTCGCTTTTCATCCGTCACTCACTAATAGTCTACACTCCGATCCATACATGACAACATCAAACCGATGGCAGGCTTTATATATAGTTTCCCTTTAGTGAGGTTACTATGAACATTGATAAATATATAATGTGACATATCAAAGCCTGTAACATTAAACTATTTCAATGACATGTAATACATAACCTACACCGGTAGGATTAACAGGATGAAATTTCTTTTCCTAAATAGGTTATATGTTGGATGAAAGTTTGTATGCAATTTCGTCGTTTACGATTTAAGAAATATGGGAGTCAGCATTTAATCTTATGTTAAAGTTACTGTTAAAGCGTTTCTGATTATTCATCACCCAAGAGGGTGAAATTGGTGATGAAAGTCGTATCTAAGTTCGTGACTTTTGAAACTTGAAATAGGTGTTTAATAAAGGTCAGTAGTTAAAGCGCTTACGAAGATTCATCCCAGGGAATGAAATTTTACCTTTTCTTAATGTAGAATCATGGAAAGTAGTATTTGGCGTTCTGTTTATAAGTAAAACATCAATATTGCTGTGTTTTCTGATGGTATAAACCAACGATTATAGGACTCAAATTGAATTATAATCCAGAAAATACTTCATCTGAAATATATTGTTCAATAATAAATATTTTAACCTATATACAATAATTAATAGAGCCTACAACGTATGCAAAAGTGAGCTTATTATCGATACGAGAGGATCATATAACAACACGAGCGAAACAGATAAATTGGTCAATTTTGTATTCAAATTATTAACAATTCTATTTATCAAAATGATACATAAATATGAAAAACCTCAGTATATATCTCTACATAATGTAGAGTTCATTATTAATATTTGATTTGCTGTTCATCAAAATAAATTACAGCTCTTACTAGCTTAATGTATTAATTAGTAACCCCTTTGTAATTTTACATTTAAAAGCGTTAAAATATCGTGCATCCGGAGGATTTACCGAGTTTTACGCATAATAACTCAAGCAAAATAATCTTTGCTTCGAGGCCCTTAACAGGTATAGATGGAAGAGCCTATTTACATATATTTAAATTGCTAATAATAAAATCTGCATTTTATTCGCGAACGTGAACAAATACGAAAGAAAATACAATTTTGTGCTTAAGTTAAGTTTCTTTTGTAATTATTTAAAAAAAATCGAAATTAACCGATAACATTGAAATATGTTATATTCCACCTGTGTATGCTGTGAATTCACTCAAACGATGTCAAAGTTGTTCGAGTAAGATCAATACTCGTGTTTGAAGACGCTCTACATACTTATCGGCGATCGGACGTCCAACGGATGGCGTTCCGAACTACACAATTGTTGTCACAGCAGGTACATATCGAGACTGGATCGCAGTAAATTGTAATGGTGGCCTGACCCCTCGCAATCGGTCGAGTCACCGGGGTGGAATTAAACGATTTATCGTCACGGACTCCGATTTTCAGGGATCCCTGTCACAAATACTGTTGTTATATGGCTCATTCTAAGCGCACATTTTAATTTTGTGTTTACTGGGCAGTTCTTTGAATAAGTGAATGTTTTGTACCCTCATATTTTATACCGGACAATAGGGATTATGGGTGTATATTTATTTTTAATACTAATTCCAATCCATTTTATTTTCAAACATTAATTATAGAAATGTTTTAATGATATAATTACATATTGATGACGTTTCATACCTAAACGTGTATCCTACGTCCATCAGATATAATCAGCTTAATAAGTAACTTCAAATAATTCTGCTATTCTATCGCTCTATTTTATGTGATTAACGTTCCACGTCCATAAAGTTTTAAAGCTCATTATTATGAGAAAAAAGAGGATCCAATAGTTTCCACTAGAATTTTAATTCCATATTTTGGTGGTTGTTATAAAACTTCATAATAACAAAAGCTCGGTCGGACTGCAGTTCTATATGAAGTTGAGTTCAATGTATATAAGTTGTTGTAGTCATTTATTATTCAAAAATAAGAAATAAAAGCTATGATATTTTAATTTATGAATTATATACATTATCTACGTTTACGAAAATAAATTAAACACCTTATTTATATTATACAGTTTATTAAAAAAAAAAAATAAAGATTTTAATATTGCATTAGCGTTGATATTTACTCGCAAAAATTATTTATTTCGCCTTGGATTTAGAAGCTTTCAGCAATCATATTTCAATGCGCCTCATTCCGTGTGCGACTCCATAGGGATAATATATCAACCCCAATTTATTTTCTTCAGTAACCTTTCATAACCTCGTATTCTCTGTCCACTCGTGTGGTTCCGTAAGACGATAATATATTTTTTTTTAATTATTATTACGGACACACTTTGTAATACGTTTATGAAAGTGATATTTATTATGTTTAACAATATGTTAAACTTCTTTGTGTAGATCACGCATGGCAAATCTTCAAATGGAGTTTTCCAGGTAGTGTATGCGAATTTCTTCAGATAGAAACGGGTATTCAAAACACGTCTCTCGCTGCGGGGAGACGAGATACAAATCCTCGGGGATGCAAAGAATCTGTTCGCAGCGTACACTTTTATGTTCACCTTAGCCTTATTTATACGCGATTGAATGAAAAATATGTGCATGATCGCATGTCATGTTGATATCATACTTTTATAACTTCAGTTAGAGATTTTATGAAAAAAATCACAAAGAGAACTATAGTTACTATGTAATTTTGCCTTGGAAATTATTTGTTGCATTGGCACTTTTGAATATTATATTATACAGTAATTAACTATATTTTATGATATGTAATAAATAAGTATTTGTTCTATTTTCTATTTATTACTTGTATAATTCAACGAAAGGTTTATTTTCCTCAAATAAAATGCATTTTTAAAGACATTTTTATCGATAAAAAATCATTTCTAAGAAAAACTATTCACAATTATGTGAAATCCGTTGGATAACTTTCATAAACTTCATAAAGTAATATTATATACGTTACATTTCGAATAGTATATCCTGGAAAATGAATGTATTCCTACGGGAGAGCAAAAAAATGTGTCGCCCACCAAACAAATTAAAAAGTATAAAGCCCACGCGACTAAGTCCCGGCTCAGCTCGACAAACACTCTATGTGAATAGAAATCGAAGTATTCTTGATTTTTAGAGATAAATTATGATTATATTGAATCTGCTCAAAATATTTTCTTTTTTTAATAATTACACTGATAAAAATACATAAAATAGAAACATTGTTTTTACAATATATGTGTAAAAAAAATAAAACATTATTACCGTTATATGTATATAACTGATAAAATCTCGCTCCGAGCGAATGTAATTGAAAACGCTTAAAATCATAAAGAGATTCCTTGATAATAGAGAAATTTCAAAGAATGTGATAGGAACTTTAGGGTAACGAATGAAAAATATTTTTACACGAAGCGCCACTAGCTCTACGAGCACTTTGCTTTCACAATATCAGCTTTTAATAAAGTGATAAAACGTTTGCACCAAACACGCGATGCTCTTTATAATTTCTTGTAGTTATTTCACACTATTTTTCCAACATAATTTTATAGTTAATAACGTCGAACATATTCAATATTTTACAGTGTTCCTGGTTGTGTTACTAGAATATTAGATTAACATTTCGATATTAAAATGATGTTCTATTAATAGAAGCGATTATGGATTTATCATTAATTAGCAACAAATTCTATTTGAATTAATTATGTATGATTAGACAACTCTATATATTTATACTAAACCAATTCAGATAAAATTATTTTATAATTTAAAAGGTATAAAAGATAATTATGCACAAAAAAAATATATTTTTATCAACTACCCCCAAAATTTATGAAAGTTAAGAAAATATTTATCATTGTAATACGAGATTATATGTATTTACGTAGGGATAATGTTTTATTATATTATTTAAGAAACGATAAAGAAGAATGTATATAATATATTTTTGTACCAAATGTTTATATATTGGAAAGCACTTGATCCTTTCAATAACAACATCTCTTCTCAATTTCTTAGAACCGCAAGATCCTACGTGATCCGGATCAATGAGATGATTCACTGTATCCTCTCATCATCCTTTAATTCACAAAAAGGATATATTTTATTAAGAGAGAGATTTTACATTATATTATCGACAATATATTCATAAAAATGTACCACGTGATTGATTATTATCAACGACCTCCTTTGTTTATCACATTATTAACATTACATTAACAGCCTGTAAATTTCCCAGTGCTGAATTAAGGCCTCCTCTCCCTTTGAGGAGAAGGTTTAGAGCATTTTCACGACGCTGCTCCAATGCTAGTTGGTGGAATACACATGTGGCAGAATTTCGTTGAAATTAGACACATGCAGGTTTCCTCACGATGTTTTCCTTCACTGCCGAGCACGAGATAATAAAATAATAATAATAAATATTGGACAACATCACATACATTACTCTGATCCCAATGTAAGTAGCTAAAGCACTTGTGTTATGGAAATCAGAAGTAACGACGGTACCACAAACACCCAGACCCAAGACAACGTAGAAAACTAATGAACTTTTTCTACATCGACTCGGCCGGGAATCGAACCCAGGACCTCGGAGTGGCGTACCCATGAAAACCGGTGTACACACTACTCGACCATGGAGGTCGTCAAATGAATTATAAACACAAATTAAGCACATGAAAATTTAGTGGTGCTTGCCTGGGTTTGAACCCGAAATCTTCGGATAAGATGCACGCGTTCTAACCACTGGGCCATCTCGGCTCTTTCGCTCATCGCTTTAACCTTTAATCTTTATGAAGTTTTATATATTCATTCAAAACGACAATAATTTTAAAATGCCAATATGTTACTGATTCGTTCCACGTGATACGCTGAAAAATTTCCCTTTAACGACAGTTAAAACACTGGTTTAACGGTTTCTTTTATTTCTACTACGTGTTCCTTCTTTTTATTTCTTTTAATGATAGATTTTTAAGAAACCGTTTATATCCTGCTATAAATAGAAATATTGCTATATATATATATACATATTATTTATTATGTATTTATAGTAATCGACCTATAAGTAAAATCTAAAATTAAAAAAAAATAAATAATTATTATTTCGTCAAATAATATGTCTAAGTGCACACAATATTACATCATAACAAATTTGTTTTAATAAACACTTATTGTTTCGCTTCGTTGCTTATAATCCCTTTTTATGCTTAAAACGTAATTGTGTTCCAAAAATATAAAATATTGTTTTATAAAATTGAAATTAAAACACGCTATTGAATAACTGTATAAACCATATTGAGACCAAATTCAAGTTCTTTAATCATACTTATAGAAGAGTACCACTACCCCCCTTCTAATCTCCTCCTCTATCAGCTCTTATGGTGTCAAGTTATAGTGTTATCATTCGAATAGCAAAGCTTCAAATCATTACGACAGGTAGACGCATATTGAAACCAATTTCCAAGAATTATTTACATGCTAAGTTTGTTATTGAAACTAATAAAAATCGTGCAAAAATAGCTTTAGGGTTTAAGCAAAATATTCAGTCCTAACACATTTTGCTTAATATCTATTGCTTATTTTTCCCCCTCATAATGCCTCGGGGGATTCCGGTGGTTCGCGTGATTTATGGCTTATGCAAAGAATGAGAGGATATTTTCTACACCATAATTCAGCCTAGTTGAGATTAGAGGCGGACCAAAGGATGATATATCAATCTGTTTTATGTGTGAATACTTTTTCTTCTGTGACCTCGTTTATTTGTTGCGGATGTTACATTGTTCGCTCGTTCCGTCAAACGTTTTCTTTTATACAATTTGATATTTTACTTCAATAGAAACTCAATAGTACGATAGGAATTGGCTAAGAAGTTTTCCTTCGAAGAATTCTTGAGACAGATAACCCATTGTATCGATATTTTATTTAGAATCTATGAATTAACGATGTTATTTATTTTTCATAGATAAATATTTATTTTCTTAAAAATACGAGAATGATTTTATTACAACGGATATATATATATATATGGCTTGATCTATTTAAAAAAAGGGATTTATTTTTCTTGTTTTAAGTACATGTTCGTTTATTTTACCGTAGAATGTTTTTATTTAGTCATAATAATTATATGAATTATTATTTGAATCTAAAGAATCTACAACCATTGACAATATTTGATCTGTGTTTCACAATTAAATTACGACTCAAAACAATTTTATATTATTTGATATACAAATATTCTACTTAATATTTTCTAAGAGCCCTTTAGGTTCGCTTATATGTAATAAAACAAAGGATGTCTTTATTTCAAGTTATTTATACGGCCTTCATTTTTAGCTCGATTATATTGTCAATTAATCTTATATTATCTTTATCAGCATTAATTATGCTATGAATTTTTAAGCAATTTTTAAATTATTCATCTTTTTCGGGGATTTTAAACGAGACAATTGGATTTATTTAAAGCGTAGTGTATAAACACTGGCAACACAAACAGTTACTGAAAATATATCTACAGAAGAAAAAAAAAATGTTTGCCTGACCCGTGATTTGAACCCTATACCTGAAGATCTGCAACTATATACGCTAGATACTTGACCATATAAGAGGGCCGAAATATATTCATACATGGATTTTAATATTACAGAACAATAGTAAAAATGTAACTCATGGAAGGCACGTATTTGTATTAAATAGAGGTTACGTTTTGATATTCTAAAAATAACGATTAGTTTTGCTACTCGTTCCACGTTCTGCTCGCTATTTCAACAATTCTATAGAATAAATTGGTCCGCGATGTCCTATTTCAATGCTTCAATATATTTTGCTGTGTCACCAAATGCCCCGACGGTAAATCGACTTAGAGTCTTCATAATGCTACATTTACATGAATACATTAAAAAAATGTTTTTCTCAGCTGTATCACATGTGTTGATGTCATGTCATTGTAGTTCGGAAAACATAGTCCAATATTGGGCGTATTCAGTGTATTCGCCTCCCATTCGGTCACCTTCTAGCATGTAAATCTGTCTGCTCCTACAATTATACATCTTTCGACATAATGGCGCAACTTTATAAAACATAAACGTTAACCTTAAAACATTATCTGAGATAAATTGTGTAAAGATGATACATTTTTTTAAACAAGGAATTTTTATTTTAAGAACCCTTTTCCAATGCATTTACTTTTCAATGCTCGTCTCAAATCAAGTTTAAACTACTGCTAGAAGTACTCACGACGTAACACAAAAATTAAAATCAAAGAATCCGATTACCCCCTTTTTACTTGGGACAATCCCTATCAGATGTACCTGAAATACATATAGATGCATTATATCTAAATAATCCTCTAACCAGCCTGCATCCGTGCCCATGAGCCTAGGATTGTTCACCACACACCCACTCAAGAGTATGTAGCATGCATAAGCGATCCCATGGCGTGGCTACGGCGGGTAAGGTATCGCAGGCTTTTATACGTTGAGGAATCATACGTGGCTGCATTTTGTAGGAGCACGTATATAGGTACATTAAATTTCCAACGTCATAAAAAAATGTTTGTCATGGTTAAGAATTTTAAATATACAATATATTTAGAGCCAAGTATCAATAACTCCCATTTTTAAATACAAACAAAAACATATTAGGATCCGGTCCAAAATATTTGTGTTTATAATTCATCTCGTGCTCGGCGGTGAAGGAAAACATCGTGAGGAAACCTGCCTGTGTCTAATTTATTCCGCCAACCCGCATTGGAGCAGCGTGATGGAATATGCTCCAAACCTTCTCCTTAAAGGGAGAGGAGGCCTTTATCCCAGCAGTGGGACATTTACGGGCTGCTAATGCTAAAAAAAAAAGAAAAAAAGGATCCGGCCCAAAATATACCCAAAGTAATTGTTTTCTTTTTATTCTATTTTTTATTTCTTTTCTATTTTCGTCGAAATTACTCATGAACTATATTTTCTAATAAACAAGATCGTGATCGATGTTCTAAAGAATAAAATTTGTAACTACTCGGCCGTATTCATTCGAGTGTAAGTTCGCTGGAATAGTTACTAAATCACTATCTATAAAATGCTCTTATCAAACTACCGATAAAACAGGTTCCTTGCGATATTACATTGATCTTACACTAATTGGTATCTGATATTGGAAATAACAAACGCAGTCTTAACGTAAATTTTGTGTTAAATGTAACATTAAATGTAAACATAGCTTTATTACCATTAATCTATCTACAACAAGCCTTATTCAATATTCTCGCTGTGTTGTTTGTTTGTATAATTAGTATAATATTGTAACGTGAAGTTTATGCTTTTATATTTTATATAGTACTTTCTTTTGTTTACAAGGCATCGTTGATATTTTATTTTTTTTGTAAATCATATGGATAGAAAAATAAGGCAACACTCGCTTATGAAAAATGATGTTGTACATAAAGTAATCGTATAGCTCTTAACTTAAACTGATCACTCGGTCGGATGAACATGATTCGTAGACATTTTTTATCCAATTCACTAGTAGAGTAAATTATTCAACTAAGACTTACCATGCCGTGCGTCGCTAATATCTATCCAACGGAATCCCTTTGACGTGCTTAAATATAGTAAAATAAAAATTTCAAAAGGTGTGCACACATATCGTTTTTTTTTTTTTTATTTAAGTTAAGCATTGGGAAAATACATTAGAATTGAATAAGTTATCATAATTTTATATTAAGCAAAATATACTGTCCCTTATAGTAAGAAATAGTGATTTAAAACACAGCCTGGGCTATTTCTTCTAAAAAGGTTCTACTTGTTTAATGTTACAACGGAGCAACTATATTTCATGAGTAAATATACCCTTCGGATACGTTATCTAATATTTAGTTTTAGTGTGTAGGTTCAGGACTGTCCAAACAAAGTAAATATATCATAAAAAAATTGAGTAAACAGACCTGCCTTACTAGGTTGTATACAATAATAATCCAACAGACATTCGAAGTGACATCAAAGTCGAATTATTCAAAGAGACCAGATGAAAAAATACTTACTTTTTGTATACATATAATAATAATAATAAATATTGGACAACATCACATACATTACTCTGATCCCAATTTAAGTAGCTAAAGCACTTGTGTTATGGAAAATCAGAAATAACGACGTTACCCAAGAAAACATAGAAAACTAATGAACCCCTTTTTTTTCTACATCGACTCGGCCGAGAATCGAACCCGGGACCTCGGAGTGACGTACCCATGTAAACCGGTGTACACACTACTCGACCATGGAGGTCGTTGAATGTTATATTATATTATATGTTATATATTATTTTACATGTGACGGTAGGATACAACGGAAGGATGATTAGTAATCCAGTGATAGTAAAAACAAGTAAAAAAATCGAATGTTTCGAGAAAGATTACAATCAATAAAAAAATAATTTTGATAATAATAAACAAAAAATAATCATTTATTTATTCATTTCTTCTATAGTTCCTGTTATGTCATAAGTCATAATCACTTACATGAATGAATATTTTATTATTTAAACTCGATTTAAAAAATCGAAAAGAAAAAACTTTTTTTATGTTGAATAATTTATGTTTAATTTTTAATGTATGTAATTTTAAATTGAGTTAAAATTAAATGATTAATTTATTTTTTACATCTAAATATTATCTGATTTAGAAAACGTTCTTTCATAATATATGTTATTGAAAAATATATATCTCGCTTATATATATTATATATGTAAAACCTGGTATTTGAACTCTCGCTTTTTTACTTTAAATATCTTAATTCATCGTTTCATTTCATTCGTAGTAATAGTAATGCTTAATTTAATAAATTAAATATCACCGTGTCATTTTAAAATGAATTACTTTACATACTCAAGGAATTCAATAAAGTTATCAGTCATAAGGAATTTCAGAAATAAAACAAGATAGTATCTGCAGTCTCATTTAATTTATCATTTGTATTAACTAATATAGGTACATCAAAACACACATGCGTAACAAATTAGATCGGAAGATATGTTAAGAACCAGTGACACAACACACTACTATAGGTCGCTTATAGCTGTACTTCAACCGCCCGGACTTGAATCCGGACGAAAAAAACCGTCAAACCTATTTGTAACCGTTCAAACTAAAAATAAAGTGCGGCTGATCGTATATGTCTAGCGGCACTATTAATGAACTATTTTAGCCAATATCAAATATTTCATTTCAGATACAAAACAAATTCAGGTTTAATATGGACATATTCTTGCGAATAGTCAAATTCGATTAAACACAGTCGGTTAGAAACAGGCCTCACGGCTGGATACTCTCTGCGTACAGAGCGTAAGCAAATATCTACAAATTGAATTTTCCCATCGTCCGAAATATTTCTCGTACCAACGGCAGGAAGCCTAACCTAAATCTAGTATAGAAATGGTTATATCGTCCACCCGCCACGATGTATTACCACTTTAAAAAAGTAGCACTAAAACGCTGTGTAGATATTTTAATATTGTCATTGTTTACTTTTAATTAGCATTTACGTATAATATATTACATGTATACAGCTAGAGTAGAAAATATTATTAATTATTACAAAGCAATTTAAATAAAATTGAGTACAAAATCTCTTTGCTTTTATTATTAATTAATTAGTTTATGCGATATAAACCAAAACTGTTCAAATATACTCACGAACACAATACAATGTTCATTATAAATTCGTAATCGAAATACTGCATTCGAATAAATTTATCAGACTCCAAATTACCCCTTTGAATATTCTATACAGCTGTTTTAAAAATCATAAACTTTCATATAAATTATGGACTTTCAATAAGTAACGATTAAGCATCTTGTAAAAAAATCTAGTCTATAACTATTTACATATATTACAAAACGTTTTTTAAGTACCAGAAGTAAAAAAAAAAAGTATAAAAATAAAATAATATGAAATAATTATATCCGTTTTACGCGAAGCCATACAAAATCAAATGAATGTATAAGAGATATTCGAAATTTTGTAATATGAGTATAATTAATTATCTAGGGAAAATACTTGTACGGTATTTGAAGACATTTCATGTAAATTTTGCTAATAACATTATTTAATATATAATATCTCGAAATCCGTTTTTATTTTACACTATCATCGGAATATAAATAAGCGTAAAAAAATCTTACACAAAATTTATTTTCTACCAAGTGAAATGAAGAAAAGCTGACTTTGAGTTTATTTTATTACAGTTATGTTATGTAATAGTGTTTTTGAATTGCAGACATTTATCAAAATTATCGTATTACTAACGGTTAAATTAACTATTAAAATAACTGTTAAAACCTTTTTGGACGTCCAACCACGAGTCTTACTTTGTGTTATCCCCGATCTCAGGTCACGGGCAATTTAAATTAAAAAAAAACTTATTTTCTTTTTAGAACAAATAAAGATTTTTGTATTTTTAATAATTTTATATATATTAAATAACTGTCTGATATATTCGAATAATAATACATTTATTATAAACTGAATCAAATGAATCTTGACATAAATAAGCGAGCTGTATTTGACTTAGTTTTTTTATTCTCATCAATAAAACTTCAAATCAAAGAAAGTAACAAGCAAGTAGATTAAAGTATACAGAAATGTCATGACAGTACATAAAAATGTCATGATAATCGTCTGCATCGAAGCCACGGCTGGTGATGTATCGTCACGTGCATTATCCTCATGAATCGAAACAGCTATTAAAAAGTACTAAAACGTAAGGTGATTTCTATCGCACCGTCTGAAGGTTCGCGTGACTGTAAATGTTACTTATCTACATTCGAATGTTGTATGGAAGTGTTTTGTGGTTTGTCTAGACATATTTGACTTTACCGTGAGACAGACTCTACAGTCTGTCAGACTTTACACAACCAAAAAACTTCGTATCAGCAACGACAATACTGCTTCATTCTATACGAGTACAGCAAATGTTTTTAATACATATTTCAATACTCAAAACTATTTTTCTTTTAAATAAAATTATAGATTTTTATTTTAGAAACATTTGATAATTGTGTTAAAAAAAATATAACAACAAAATTTAATTTAGAGTCTGGTTTAAAACGAATATTATCGCAGTTAGTGACATTAAAAAAACTAAAGAGAATTAAAATAAGCTTCGTCATATTTAAAACATAATTAATAAGCATATAATATTACACTATATCTAAAATCTAATAAAATCGTCTACTGTACAACTATGGCACTGTTTAAAGTATTATTTTAATTATATATCTTATTTAAAATGGAATGATAACAATGGAATTGCTAAATAATAAACGAGAAGGTAGTTTGTACGGTCTTAATAATATCACCGTATAGTCAAATAGATATTTACTAAGCGCTTCTATTTAATATCGGCGCTTCTCGAGTAAATAAATATTAATAGCGTTACATTTATAATACGGAATGTTAATATTAAAGCCTGTTTAACATCATTTCTTACTTTGAATACCCTTTCTAATATTCATTATTAATTTTCAGCTCTCGTAACTCCCAGATGTAGATTAGTTGCTAAAAAAAAACTCATCCGAGTTCCACTAATTAAATATAATATCATAACAACATATTATAATTTTTTTCAGCACTTACGTACATTGTTCAAAATTCTAATAAACCTCTGATGTGTAAACCGAGCACCGACTTAAGAAGTTTCAATTTTATTTAAAACTACATCCTTAAACTATGAATATAAATTATTATGGCAACATTATCTTTTGGTTATAGATGTGAATACATGTTCTGCTACTTCTTCTTATACACCAGATATATTTAAAATATCTTAAGCAATTATTATAGAATTATGAAACGATTGAGAAACAGTTATGTATCGGTTGGTTGATTTTTTAAGGTGGCGATTTATTCGAAGCGATATTTTTTTGAATATTTCCTATAAAAATAAAGCTTACTGTCCACTATGTTGATTAAGTTGGGTTATACAGCAAAAATTAAAGTGAATAATTGCGTTTCGAACCAGCGTTCATCTTATAAATTTGTAAACTGTGACCACGAAAGAACAATTTAAAATGGTAAGTGTTTAAAGGTGGGACATTCATAAGATACTATTAATATAATCTTCAATTTGCGCTGCGTAATGCGACATTTTTCGCGTGTCTATGTGAATAGATTTAAATGTCAATGAACTGTATTTAAAGTATATAAAACACAATTTCAGTTACTTTATTGATATTGACGATTTGCTAAAACACTAATAACAATCTATGTGCCTTTATGCACGGTATTACATAAAGATGACGGTTACGCCTCGTATATACACTAATACTATGTAAACACAAAAAATAATACTTATTAATTCACCCTTTGAAAGATATGATTCAGATATGACAATGTGTTTAATTAACAATTCTTATCAATAAACTTCGCTGACCACTAACCAGATAGCTTCCAAATTAGTCACTCCACGAGTTTCAATGAACACACTACACTTGCTACAGCAAAGTAAAGCAACGACGAACGCGCCGTCCGAATGAAATCGCTGTAAATATCGCTGTACATCGTAGTGTATTCAGTGGACGATCAGCTTTATTTGCTTGATTAGTCACAATATCGTACCATGGACATCGGTCGTATAGGCGCCTTGACGTCGACGTGTCGGCCTCCGGACTTCACGCTCGCAATACAACCGCGTAGTCCCGAGTAGAGAGCCGGCGGTAGTCCCAGCGGTAGCGAAGGAGCTCCGCCTATTAAAACGTCAAATTAATTCACTTCATAAAACAAAATGGATAATGGAACAAACGTTCTCTGGAATAAGATTATTGCGCGCTTAAAAAAAACAATGACCAATGTTTCTATACTGGTTTTGCCTTTTTTGCTTTGTCGGAGCTGACGCTTATAGTTTTTGACGGGTATTTAAATCGTTTTATACAAATTCGATAATGGTATATAACTATAGAAGGCTACAAAAAGTAATTGTTTTGTGGTAAACGAATCGATGAAATAGTAGAGTACTTATTCAGTTTCATGTAAATTGAACTTGCTATTCAATTATTAGTTAATTGTAGACTGCCTATAACAAAAACGATTTTCGAAGGAAAATTACTAGTTATAATATTTTCATATTTATAAACATGAAGTTGTTTTGAACTCACCAATCCACAGCTTAGGATTCGCTTTCGAGGGTACCAGCAGCGACTGCGAGTAGCCTCTGACCGGCGGCATGTCGTCCACTTGCAGCATCGCAAGTCTCTTGCGTCGCCTCACTACGGCCGTGTGCCACAATCCGTCGTCCACTCTATCCTGAGACTCCACACTTTGGAACCAGTCCTCGTGTGTGGCGGAGTTTTCCTTTGAATCCGTGTCCGTGTAAATTAATTGTAATTTTCCGTAACTAATTCCGAGTCCGATGAAGTCGCGAGGTCGTATACCGATTTTCCGTCTCCACATCAAGAGGCCAGAGTCGTTATGTGTACGAAATTTGATCTCGTATCTAATGCCACGGAGGCTGCGATTCCTAAAATGTATAATGTATTATATTTCACATTTTTTCAGTGTCATTACGAAATTTATTTTTATTCTACATCAATCTCGATATTTTTATACCATGACATACTTCAAATAAATATATATATACAAAACATTTCATAAAACAATGTGTTAGTAAATCCTTTTTATTATTCTATATAGTTTTTAAAGCTATTATGAATGCATCTGTATGCAAATAATTAACGTTATTGACATGCATAATGGAAAGCAGTGTTTAGAATTTATGCTTTTATGCAAACGACGGATATAGATTCAACTTTTATTATGGCGCCCACTGCGATTTCAACAGTCAGTAGCGGAGGCAGGAATATTTAACACGGGTGTTATGTAATGGTGAAAAAATTTGCTGGAATATATGCAAACAAACCAGGTAATTATATTCGTTTTTTTTTTTGTTAGACATTCTTTTTTAATGGAAATTTGCAAACGCCAACTTCTTTGTGTTTATAATTTTTTTTTCTATGGCAACATTTTGGTGTTCTATAAAAATAAAATTAGTTTTTATACTAGGTATTTAAATAGAGTTTGCGACGATTAAACGATTTTATTGGCAACATTGGTCTGCAATAATGCCAACAATGCAATTCTCTTTCACACGAATGCTCTCGCAGATTATAATATTATCCAGTGGACGGATCGGACCGCATCATATAAAATGCATGAAAACATCCGAACGGATTTCACGTTACGCTCCGACCGCTTCGTCAATAATGTGCGCGTCGCTTAACTAAACGTCAAACTTAATAGCTAGTGATTCGCAACCTTTGTTTCCTATTATCTTGTAGTGATAGACAATCAGCTTTAACTATAGTAAATATTACCTTTAAAATAGAGAAAATATCGAACCGAGATGGCCCAATGGTTAGAACGCGTGCATCTTAACCGATGATTTCGGGTTCCAACGCAGGCAGGCACCACTGAATTTTCATGTGCTTAATTTGTGTTTATAATTCATGTCGTGCTCGGCGGTGAAGGAAAACATCGTGAGGAAACCTGCATGTGACTAATTTCAACGAAATTCTGCCACATGTGTATTCCACCAACCCGCATTGGAGCAGCGTGGTGGAATATGCTCCAAACCTTCTCCTCAAAGGGAGAGGAGGCCTTAGCCCAGCAGTGAGAAATTTACAGACTGCTAATGTAATGTATGTAATGTATCGAAAAGGTAAGTGAAAAAGCACATTAGATTTTTTTCAAATCGATAACACTTGAATGGAATATTAAAAGGTCGAGAAACACTGTCTTAACGAAGTAAGTTAGTTCAGTGAATAACAGTTTGACACAAGTTGATGTCATTGAAAGGACGTTACGAGTTTCGCATATTCCAGCGGTCTGAACCGAGTCACGTACGAGCACTTTGGCGTGATCTGATAGATTCAACTCAATTTACAAAGGCTAATGAAGTCCCACTACTGAAATAAGCTCCGAATGTATAATGCGGGAAGCGTTAATTCACTAAGTCGCAAACTAAATTAAACAATATGTATATTGCATTAAGACGGCGCTCGCTTTATCAGGAAGTGACATTTTAGGGAATACAAATTATTAGTTTGAACACTTACACCGATAAAAGAATACAGACGAAAATCTCCTCGTTTTTTTTTTAAAAACAGTTATAAATTAATAAAATACCAATAGTAATATCAAACATGTACCTCGGACTGATTTTAAAAATTTCATGTCAATTCAGTTTAGATATTTCTAATATACCTTCTAGAATCGACATGTATCAAAAACTTCAAGTGAAATTAAGTGAAAGCTTTAGTAAATAAGACTATATGGTACAATTTTTTCCGCTGCTATTTATTGACATATTTAATATAATCTTCATTATGTTATATTATAATAATGAAATATTTTTTAATCGCTGATCAAAATACCTATAAAAACTTATAACACTATCATTTGAAATCTAGTTTAATAAATTTTATTCATTTACGTAGTATACACACACACACACACACATCAGCCCGCATTCGTCCACTGCTGGACATAGGCCTCTCCAAATGCACGCCACTGTGGTCTTTCTTCGGCAACTTACGTAGTATGCAAAGTTTTAAATTTGTTGGTTGGGCTGTCTTTCGACATAGGCTAATTATGTTAGTTGTGCGTAAATCTTAAGAGTTAGTGTGTGTAAATTATTTTTAAGAGAAAATTATTTACCTAAACTATTTTATATCGAAGGTAGATTCATTAGTACTTATATCTAAAAGTATTACTGAGTACATCCTTCAAATGCTATCTTACGTCATAATTTCCTTCACCATCGTTAGTTTGTAGGCTAGAAAGAGATAAAATTAGTTAGTATAAAATGAAAATAATATTTATATCAGTTAGGACAGAATATGTTGTATTATTGAGAAATGTTAAATGCAAGTTTAAAATTAGTTCAAGGATATATCGACGTAAAACAAAAATTTTGAAAATATATTTTGTCGTAATATAAATGACAAGTAATAGCAACATAGTAAAAAAAACTTTATATCAAGGAAATCCCCCAACTTAAAATTATACGCAGAATATAGGATTGAAAAACAAAGTACAATCGGTGTGATAAAATTGATAATACAATAATCGTAAGCGTTGTAAAATGTGATCAAACGATCCGCATGAATATGGTATAAGCCTTATGCGGTACAGCAATCAAATTATCCATTGATTTATACTTCATTTTTCTGCTAAAATTACTTTATTACTTTGCGGTTACATCTCATAAATATATTTGATAATTAAACAAATCAAACGTATGACAATGTTTAATTAATTTCAATTCGAGTAATAATAAATTGACGCGAAACAATAATGATCGTTATTGTCATAATTGTTTTCATTATTGATAAAACATAACAGATAATGGCAAAAGTAATTTCGTTGCTATTATGAATATTAATTCGTTTCCAACTTACCTGCGGCCGCCCCGACTTCTGTACGAATAATAATTATTTCCGTCGAACTTAATGGGCGCTCCATCGTTTAACATCTCCACTTTTAATTGCACCTCGCAATTCCTTCCCTGGTAACCGTCCAGGCATATACATTTGTATTCGTTCAGCAGAGGTATGCATGTACCATTGTTTTTGCATGGAGTCAGACCTAATTATGCATAAATAATTAATTATTTATGTTATTATAAAATTCAATTCACATCAAAACGATTTACGTGTAAATACCTAGATTTTGATAGGGATTTAAAGGAGACCGATGTCCTTAATGATAGCGATCAAGTTAGACAAGCGATGGTCGTAAACATAACTCATACAATGCACTCACCGTCCCCGCAAGGCGGTCCGGTGTACTTAGTCACGCCGCTCGTAGCGCAAGGCAGTCTATCTTCCTCAGCCACTACAGAACACTTGGCTGTATCCCCTCCGTATAACGATAGTGGATGGCCGTTCACGAAAACTTGTTGCACAGCGCCTATGAAACTGCTGGTCACCCCGGACATTTTGTGAGGACGGACGTAGGCACTGAGAAAGATAACTTATTTCAACGTCGTGAAAGACTACCTATAATAAATCATAAGTGAGATTGATGACTGTCTGATTTTATTTTTTTATTTTAGATATAAATATATGTCTGATTTTATTTGCATTCATTTAATGACAAAAAAGAATGTTTTTGCGTTGTGCCATTTTCCTACCAACTCGTGTTCGCAAATTAAATTTGATTGAAATGGTAAAAAAAATATATTTTACATTCAATACAATTTCCTTTTATTTATTCATAGACTTATTGTATTTCAAAGTAAAACGTGTTTGACAAAAACATTACGTCTGATTCGAGACACTTGAATTTAATGAACGTTGCAATAAAGTAACGGAGCTAACAAATAGTAGGACTTAATTGTGTTACTTCAAGTTGTTATCGATTTAAATAAATCTGTCACGTTTGAATTTTAGAATCGGATCACGAACTAACTAATTGATTCAATGTTTCAAATAGTAAATATTAATTGCTGTCATTAATTATTTAAAACGAACTGTCAAAATTTGACAAATCAATAAGACCTAGTCATATGTAAATATATACTCAAATAAGACTTTAATGAATTAATTTATAAAAAAAAAAACTAAGATTTTAATGCGTTAAATTTATATTCATATTTCAACTAATACTAAGCAGCGGTGAGCGAAAAGTGTCTTAAAAAAAACTTTGAAGTATTGTTGTTAAATTGAATCTCAGATGTTTATTATTTTCCTTAAGAGGAAATATGTTTATTTTAAATAATAGAAATTTAGAAGAAACATACATTCAGTGCAATTACTCACGGTAATGAGCCGATAAACAGTGGTAAGGTGAGTTCAAGGTGTGTGAGCGGGGGCGCGGAGCTGCCGCGCAGTGCGGGTAGCTGGTCGAGCTGCAGGCTGCCGTGACGCCCCGAGCGAGACGCGCGCACCCGATGCCACCTACCTTTCGTAATTGCTACTGGCGACCTGGTAAATACGTACATTGAAATTGAATCGGCAATCAGGTGAAATATCATGACACTAAAAACTGTCTTCATTTAATTATATACATAAGACTTAAAGATAAAACGAAACTTGTATTATTTCAAAAATTTTACTCTGTGTTGAACTGAGAATGTCAATAAACTGTATTCATTAAATAAAAAAAAAACTTAAATGTTGGACTAAAACGCTCTGCTCAGAAATATAACGTCACCACTATCAGTGTTTAAGCTACTAAGTGAAAACTTACTTCGAAGTTCTGAAATAAGTCTACAAAGTTCGTTTTTAAAGTAAAATATACTTTTATCATCACTAGAATAAGATAGTCGTTTAATTACCTTTGCATTACATTTTTCGAATCGAGATACATCTAATTAAATGATGTCATGTTTATTTCATACGATAATTTAAGAAGATAAATTTATACCGGAAAAAAACAATGGGCTGTTCTACTCACCCATATAAATCGTTACTGTAAGAATTATCAAACATAACTAACAGCACCAAAGTGGCAACTTGTAAATGAAATCAGTTCAAACACAACAACAATAAGCATTGCTGCTAGGTGTTAGAATATATGATGACTAGACGGTACCTACCCAGACGCCTTGCTCAAAGCCGTAAAAACCTACCTATCAAAACATTCGTGACATTGTATTCGTTTAAATCACTTGACTAATATATAATTTGAATTAATACAAGTTTGAAATATTAAAGTCCCAAACCTCGTTTGTTATTATAATATCAAACGTCTTAAACATCAAATATAATAACAATTTAACGAGCATAAAGGGAATTCGTCTTTGTATCTTAATATTGTTCGCTTATATATAGCATATATGAAACGTGTCTCAGGCTACTAAGCAGAGTCACTTTAACAGGTCCCTCAGTGTAATTACAATATGGCATTATTCATCACGCTATGAAACAATTAATTCTCACACCAACTCCTCTAAGCCCTGAACTTGCCTGAGATTCTATTTACACCAAGTAATAATAAATAATTGTTCGCGGAACGAGACCGAGTTCATTTAATTCGTTAAATTAATTCTTCGGCCCCTAAGCCTTACTTACGTGATATTGGCGATTCCGCTCCCCAAATTGTACCTAAACTGTAGGTATCCATTAACTAAGTTAATCGCTATAAAATCTCCCCTGGCTTTATTGGACTGGCCGGTGTAAAGGAGCATTCCGGAAAATCGGTTCGTTAAAAACCAAATTTCGATTCGAAACGCTTTTCCTACACCTTCGAGAGGTGGCAATTCGACATAACTGGTCCCGTTGAACTGAGGTGACCATGTTTCTTGGACGACGTTTACGTCTGAAAAAAAATATCTTAATATAAAATATTGATCCAGACTCAGTGGATTAATAAGACAATGGAAAAGCAATTACCATTATTGCACGTGTTTCCATTGGAATCGGGGTCGCCTCCGAACAAACATCGGCAAACGTGCCCGCCGTCCGGACCAATATCACACAATAGCCCCTCATCATACCCGCACGGATTCGATTCGCAAGGATCTAATCTCTCATCACAATTGGCTCCTTGAAATCCGACGGGACAGTTACAAGTGTATTCAGTCGCCGAACCCTCGACCGCCCTACACGTGGCTCCGTTCCTACAGGGCATGCTCATGCAGGGATTAGATTGACACTCGCGTACGTTATCTATTGACACGACTAATGAGTCCGGACGACCCAATTTCTTTGTGACTTGATGACGTATTATTCTCAAGTACTTCACGCAGCCGATGAATCCAGTTCGCGTCCCGATATTGTCGTAAACTCTGAATGGGAACAAATAACCATTTGTGTATTTAAAAAAGTAACGAATATTATATCCGAAATTGAATTTCGAATATTTCGTTACACTATCGAAATAAAATATTCAATTTAATTAAGCGGATATTCTACAAGCATTACGTACATTTAATAATACAAAATGTATTTATTACATGCTCTGACGTGTGTTGGTAACGATGCGTTTCATTCTCACTTTTGTTTTTTACCTACTTGCAATTTATTATAAAATTTTAAATACAAGATTATTTTGTTATATTTCAATGCGAATGAAATAATAATTGATATTCCATTATTTAAATTGTAATTACACAAAATAATTTGAAAATAGAATATTACGATACCTGGAATAATTAGTAGGAACACTGCCAATATAAGCGTCCTCGGCGAGATCTAAAGCCTTCAAACTGCCACTCGACTGACCGACCACATCTTCCATATCATCAACGGATAGAATGCCGTCCCGATGATATCGTTTCGCAGAAACTTTATGATACTCGTTTAACGTTATTTTTTCGAGTGATGTTAGAATTATTGCACCATTTCCAAGATTGTACCTAACAAGAAAATTATTACCGTTGATACGTAAAATAAGAAAATTACTGGATATACATTTTATTCGTTTCGGTTTCATTTATTTGAAGTTATAGATATTCGATAAGCATCAAAATATTGAGCTTAAATTGAACATTCGTAAATCAAGATATGAATAAAAATAAGGACTTACCTGAACTCCAAATACCCGTTAACCAATGCGAGCGAAACAAAATCGCCCGTTCCGTCGGATTTCTGCTGATTGTACAATATGACCCCATTCTCAGAGAATGCCTTAAATTCAATATCGATGTTCAACTTATGGTAAGCCTTTAACGGTTTTAGGCGTATATAGGACGTGCCGTCGAACGATGGAGTTTCGATGTAAGTTGTTGGCGGAGCGTCTTTGATATGAGATTCACAGTTCACTCCGGTGTATATATCGGAACATATACATGTATACGTCGAACCGGGTAAGTCTATGCAAGTACCGAGATTGTAGCAGGGCTCGGATAAACACGCGCTATATTCCTCTGTTGTTTCTTGTGCCATTTCCTCTGTAACATATGATATTTTGAAATATGCGAAAATATTGAAAATGTTTCATTGAAAGACAATTTCTCGTTGATGTGTCTATGAATGTTTATACACATAGGTATAAAAGTCAGTAGTGCAAAGGATTAGGGATTCGCTGGATTTCATCCCCATTCCAAGTACTAGCTATACACTTAATTGGAGAATTGAAGACGAATATTAGTAAGTAGTATCATAAATGTGTATTAATTTATGTACATACATAGTATATGTATTTTTTATTTTTATCATATGGTATAATAATTTGGGTCTATTAAAAATGAAATCATTAAAAATTTAATATCAAATATGAAATTACAGCGTTGGCCGTCTTTATTTTATTTACTAAAAAATAATCATATTGTGTTTATTTTGAATAAATAGTTTTCATTATTAATGTGGTTGTTCTTCCTTTTACATTTTACATCTATTGTGATTAATCAATACTTTATTAATATATATAATCTATGTCATTACCGTTATCTATATATCATAAATAGATTTAATTTTAGTTGATTGTTAATTCCAATATAATTTGAAACTTACTTAACAATATTTAAAAGGACAAACACCACAGATTTGAAACACGCATTTGTAAGTACGCATCAACGATCTGATGTGATCCTGATTGAAAAATTGAGCGGGTTAATATATTGTGTGATCTATGCATAGAATTTATTTTATGATTAATGATGATGATTTTATGCATAGTATATATTATTCTCCTCAAACGAAGGAATTTCAAGCAACATAGATGAAGTGTATAACATAGATAAATTTGCTTGAAGCTCCTACTTATACAGATTGCGTGCTTGCACTGTTTGTCTTCCAGGAGTAGCAAAATCTTTTAACATTGATCTTAATGTGCGTTTAATTAATTTATATATTTATATTTTATTAGAGGTTTATTATCCATGCATAATAGTGTAAATAACTCACCAACACACGCCTTTCTGTGCTCAGTAGGTCTATATCCGGGGCGACACACACAGCCACCACGCGCACAGTGTGCTCCGGGAAGGGCCGAACAATCCGCGTCCTCCACGCACAAGTCTCCGAGCAAAGCGCCTACCGCGCCCACTGTAGCCGTTGTCGCGGTTTGTGATCCTAATATAACCAGAATAAATAACCATATAGATTTGATTATCATAAACCTACAAACTGTCTATAAATTAAATATAAATACAATGAAAACTATTACTAGCTTAGATGACTATGCTTTCAAGAGCTTTTGATTTCAATGAACTTAACATTCCAATAGAATCTTCATGCTTTTAAACATATAGGTACTTATTTATTATATGTATCCAGTAACTCATATAATAATAAAATATCGGCTCTTAATATTTATCCGATGTTTCGTTTGCGCCTATTAAATACTAAATTGCTTTGACACACTTTATTGTAAGTAATATACCTAAACAAGAACGTAATATCGCGTCCGAATTCCATCAATAACTCGAGTATTATATTAGTTACACAAACATCGGTTATTAGAAAGTTACAAATAAACTTATAGCTTACAAATGAAGTTAGCTAAGAATTAACAAAACAACAACAAATTCTCCATCATTACATCGGCCCAACAAATAAGTAAGATAAATCGGTAACTAAGTTAAGGATACGAGGAGCAGTGTCACGAAGTGACAAGGGAAACTGCTCACACAACGAGCCGAACTGTAATCTCAACAAAATTAACGTGATTAAGATGAATTGAGCTGTTACTTAAATACGAGAGCCGGATGATGGTCTACAGTTAATTAAGTAATTTCGAAACTACAAATTTCAAAACTTTCGACTATCGCGTTATTTGCGAATTTCGCCAAAGTGCTATTCCAACTTGTTACTGCAAATTAAAAAATCAAATGAATAGTCTACTTTATACCTTTTTCAGTTTTAATAAAGCATATAATTATACCGACGATTAATTGCTCGGTGAATGAGAAAATACCACTTAGCGTCGTCTATTGAGGAAATAATAAAACGTTTGAAATTACCAAATTGCTTTTGAACTGATAGACAATAGACACCGATTGTCTCTCAGTTACTTACCCTTCAGTTTTTGTCCCGATAGAATGCTGTCAAAATCACTCGGTGTCTCTTTTCTCGTCCATTCATATTTGTTGTAGTACTTGTCGGGGTTGAGTAAGTGTCTCGTGGACTTCGAAGCAGCTCCATCGTCCTGTTGTGTAAACTGTATAGGGGAGGAGGGCCGCAGGGGACCAGCTGTACCAGCCACTTCAGACAGCTTACAGGGCCCGAAGGCTTGTACTACGATATCTTCTTGCGTCCGACAGGCTTGCAACTTTAGATGGCACTCAGATTCGTAAGTTTTACCGTCGCTTCCGCATACCTGTTGATTTTTATTGGGGTATAGCTAAGTTGGAAGGAATTTAGTTTGTAAATGAACTCTAGTTTTGAACGCTGAGAGACTAATAAACAGTCTGCACCTGTTGCAACTGAAGATTTAAATAAACTTTTTTAGTATCGTAACTTCGTGCAGGCGATATTTAAGCCGCTCTAAAAGAGACTATATTCTTACGTTATATTAGTTAGAGTGTGACTATGACTAAAAACTAAAATATATTAAGTTAAGCTTTAATAACGGTAAGTACGGGCTTAAGTCTGATTTAGTGCGATTGAGGTTTTCTCCCAATTACTTCTTTCGTTAATGTATATTGCTCTCTACGGCATCATTAAGATCTTAACAACGAAATGTACTTTTAACCCTAAAGTATTAAAAATATATACTATTTATTTCTATTCGAAATTACCTTTTAAATTTAATTATTATTAAAATTTAAGGTAAGTAACTCTTAATTTTAACACTCGTAAAACACAATATTTACTCATCGGCATAGTTTTGTCGCTAAATGATCACAAATGCAATTCCATTATAAACAACGCTTTTAGATTGTAATTAATTGGTAAATTCTTGTAATTGTAATGAGGTCACTGTCGGAACACAACGCATTAAGGCACGTGTATTCAATCCTATTATCGTCGCTATGATTTCAGTACAGTTATGCTCATATTGAAAATTATAATATCGAAAATATTTTTTTGAAACAGCTTAAATGTATTTGTTAAAAATCTCAGCGGAATATCTTATTATTTAAGTACAGTCATGCTTATAATTATTTGCAAAGGCATACCTACAGATATAGTACAGATCTTTTGGTTTGTATTTTGTTTTAACGACAAAAATTTCGATTTCTTTTTAAAAATTTACAAGCTCAAACATTTATTTAATGCAGTCTCACTCTACTGATGCTGATAAATAATCATAAATTTAATTACAACTAAGTTCTATACTTAACTGTCCAGCGATATAATCTAATTGCCAAGGTCTTACAAATATATTTAGGTTAATATCGAATTAAGCAGAAACTCATTTTGAATATAAAGTTATCTTGTTTTTATGTGTATATCTTTTATTTTTATTTTAGTAGGAAAATAAAAAAAAGCAAATAAGTCAGTTTATGATAAGCATTCCTTTATTCATGTACTACCAATGTCTTGTGCCTGCAATTATACTGGCTATCTCAGCCTTTGATCCAAAATACAGTATTGATGTTTACGGTGTTAATGTAAAACGGTTTTAACTAGTTTATACAAAACTAATACTTTATAGTTTATTTAATGTGGACTTAACTACAATTCATAATTCAGATTTGTTTAAATTTCAATATATAAATGAATGAGCTCTTACCAACATGTTCAAGTCGCTGTCGGGGCACGCGGCGGCTGCGCACTCGCACAGCGCTCCGCCCGTACGCTCCGTGCACACCGCACCGAAGTAACACGACAACTCCGCACAAGACTCCACCACGCCTCCGATTTCAGCTAGTGAGATATCAATATTATAGAAGTGTGGACTGAATCTCATCACTAAGGGTGCAGCCGTGAGAACCAAGTGTAATCATATTCGAAGGTCGGAGCTTAAACTTAGGATAACGTTGACACTTTTTTTAACACTTTTACACAATTATTTGAACTCGAGCTCGGTGATAATCTATAGAATACCTTGATTCAAAACGTTACATAAAATCTTCAATGTCAGGTATGTAAACAAAGACGAAGGTTAATTAAACTAATATATAACATTTTTTATGTTATAAATTATAAAAACACGACTGACCTGAGTGAATTAATGAAATAAATAATTTAAAAACGTTACTCTGTACGATGTAAATATTGTAACAATACCCGAAATTTGTTCTGGCATTTAAAAGTTCCGGTGGAATAAAGAAACACAAACATATACCTATCCTATCATGAATTCTGAAAACATTAAAATCCTTTTTTGGGAAATCGTGTAAAAACAGATATAAAACAGTGACAAACCAAAGTTCGTATAAAAATGTCTCCACAACAAGCACATTCTGAAAAGCACTTCCGGAAATAAGGATTCCTATTGTGTACAATATTTTTATTTTTTTACAATCATAATATGTTTTAAAATTATATTTTTATTTTCATAATAATTTTATGTTACTAATTAATTATGTACGGTTAAATATATCTTAACTCTACTTTTCTGTTTCGTTTCTGAGGTTGATATTTTTTACGAAAAGATTCTAATAAATTTATTTTTCTTTTTGAGACTACTTCCGTGTTTAAGACCCGAAAATCTATTACCATTATTCTCCATAAATGACTAAATTCACGCTTTATAACACTATAAATTATAATAAGCGTTACATCTTTATTCTTAACAGAGCTACGCCGGATATAAAGGGAATAAAAAGTGGTCGTAGAGGGAAGATATCCCAATATAAAAAGCAATATATCAGGATTATCGCGCACTTACGATCGGAACAGCCGTTGGGTCCTAACCGGCGACGGTGGTCGGCGCACACCGTACACTTCTGTCCCTGCACGCCGGCGCGGCACACGCAACGCCCCGTCATTTGCTCACAGTCTTCACGAACTGAACCGAATGCTGAACACCCACAGGCTATCACATAAAACAAGATTCCGTTATCCCTACACATCATAACAAATATCCGTAATCGGCCATCTTTTTCTTGTATGTTATTTTAAAAGGGTGATAGCAAACTTTTCCGTTGAAACAAAAGTTCAATCAAGATTTTTAGAAATACTGTCTGCATGGAGTTTTGAATAAGATTCAAAATAGATAGAATTCATATTTGAAGTAGCATAAAAGCCCTAAAATAGACATTCACATAAACTCTAAATAAATTTTGCTTTTAGAAAATATTGAGTGTAAAATAAATAGAAAAAATATTGCTTAATAATTATATTGATATCATTTTAAAACTCACGTATGCATCCAGTATGACCGGAACCTATTCGAGGCAGTCCCCAATATCCGGGCTCGCATCTATCGCACTTAAGGCCGCCCACGCCCGGACGACAAACGCACTGACCGCTGTCATCGCATCTATCGGACATGGAGCCGAGCCGGTTACAACCACATGTCGAAGTAGCCACCGGACAGCCTTCTTCGCCCGGACCGGTCGCTGCGGTCGAGCCGTCCGGACAACAACCGTGAACACTCTCCGAGCAGTGTGCACTTCTCCTGTCATCTACTTGTTTTGTGTCGTCTGGGTGGAATAAATAATGAAAACTATAAATAAAAGTTTTTACATTCTCATATATAACCAATATTTTATTCACGTTGCATTTTATAAGATGGTAACAAAAGACTCAAAGCGATAACAGCTAGCGTGATTGTATCCAATTTACTCGTAGCGTCTTGTACCTTAACCAACTTCACTACGACATTTCATAAATAAGCAGTTGTATTTTGCTCTATAGGATGAAAGGGTCTTATTATAAATTTATATAATACGCTACGTTTTGATATATAATGGCCACAATACTCTATATGCTTATTCCACACACAATTAAGATTTATTATTGGTTCGTTTTATTCATATTTAAGTAAGTAAATTTTACATTTCATAACATATCGACGATTCTATTACAAATGTCGAATTAAAAAGAAAACATTTACAAATTTCGAATTAAAAAGAAATATATACTCGGGCACATTATGAACTTAATATTTTTTTGATGTGAACTCACTTTTAGGACAACATCTAGCGGCAGTTAACGTTATGTGGCAATAACTCCCCGGCGGGCAATCCTGGCGGTGGGGGCCATTACCGCAGTCGATTTCCAGTCCCGTGGACATATCTATCATTGCCTTGTTATTACCGCACGGTCTGACTTCCATACCTGCATACAAATTTATCGATAAACTAAATATTCATAAGCGATTTGAAATTGGTTAAATGTTATTTGGTAGTAAAACCGTATTCCGAATGAAGCATTTTTAGTAAATCATGCAAATAAAATGACGAACCTTTGCACAAATCCAAAGGTCTCAGTCTGAGCTCCAACTGTTTCTGACAGCCCTCCTTCCGCATGGCGCACAAACTCGGGTAGAGCCGAAAGTCGGACGCGCAAACCGGAAAATATTCATCGTCGACCGGACATTCGAAAAGGCAAGAGCAACGCGGGTAGCCGTCGAAGCCGACCTCGCAGCTGGCGTCGAAGTCGCAGCGGATGTCACGGCACGCCGAGGCGCTCGTGCTGCCACCGAACTCAGTCGCGCCCAAGAAATCCGTCGAACCCTCCTCGGCCTCAGTTGTGGTCATCGCGGTCGTAGCTACCCCACACCGAGTCAAATATTTGTGTGTTAGTCAAGCGGCAAAGCGTAAAGTTAGTTAATTGATCGGGGATGGGTTGCTTTATTGGAATTACTGCTAACGATTGGGTTTGAGGACAGTCCGAAAATAAACATTTTCGATATTTTACCGGCGTCGAAAATTATATTGACTTATACTGATTAATTTTGTTATAGGATAGGATAAGTTTGTAGTGTTAATTGTATAAGCAGTTAGTAGGAAAATTTGGCGAAAGCAGTATAGTCGGTTATACGTACTCATTGCAATCGGTGGCACAACAGCGAGTCTATCTTTGCAGTCGCCGTAGAAGATCACATGAAGTTTGGCTGGAGGTGGTAAACGACACGCTGCTTTTTGTAGTTCGCATTCGTTAGGATAGGTCTGCATGGTGCTACCGCAAACGGGTTCGCGTGGCGCACTCGAACAATCCGTTGGACACAAGCATTCACCGGCCACACAGTGAGCTCCAAATGAGCACTGTACACCTTCACACAGTGCTGTAACAAAGTGTAAGTTACATACATCTGCTAACTTAACACACATTTAAAAAATCAATGTCAACATGGTAGAGGATTCTTCGTGTAGATAAAAAAAAATTATCAATTTCCGGTAGTAGTACAGTCAATCAAAATTTTAATTCTAAATTCAAGCTAACGGATTAAAATAAATTTAACCTCGCATAACGTTGAAAAAAAATTTCGGCTACTATTTCATATCAAAAATGTAACCCGATAGTTTTTATTCCGTATTACTTTACTATGTATTAATAAAAGAAGAATTGTACATAATTTAAACAAATCTAAAAGACTATAAAAATAAATTTACACATCGACAAAGAAAAACCTTGTATAAAAAGAGACAGTTTCCCGCCCTCACATATTCCCAACAGTTTAAGATGATCCAATAAAACAATAAATTTCCCGCATACAACGCCATTACTGTACGAGACATGTTCTGGTTTCCATTTACTGAAATGAAGGATGAGAGAAGACATCCGTGAAAATTTAATAACGATTGTTTACAACTTCTGCGCAAAATGAAAGCCTCGTGAGAGCGGTCGATTACTAGCCACTGAGAAAAGAGAAATAGGTTGCTAGAATTAAAAATATATTTGCCCGTGGGCAAGAGAAAAGTAAAATGAAATAGGTACGGTAGCTAATTAAAAAGTTTGAGAACAACTACACTGTAACTCATTAGAATTTTTGTAACAGTTTCGAATCAGATATTTCCTTCATTTTCATTTCATTTGCACCTCTGTAATGACAAATATTACAGACTTGAAATTGGAACATATCGTTACGAAATTCTAATAATAAGACTACTACAAAGGGATTATCATAAGTTCAGCGGGCGGTTTATATGATCGGCTGTTTTCGCATATATTTAAACTACCTCCGTTAATTTCACAAATTGGGTGTCGTTAGAAGCGTATAGCGCGACCAGTGGTTCAAACTATATGAAATCAAAAAGCCGTATTGGACATCTATTGAAGGAATTAAAACATCAATTTCCAAATATGTAACTTTAGCTTTTACTCGCTGTTTTGATTACCTGGACCTGATAATTGCATATGATTTATAAATTACGTCTGAGATATTCGTTTAGGCTATAAACATAATGTGATAGTCATTTATTTATATATTTTTTTTCTATATTACTTATGTAAAACCAATCCACAAAAAAAAACAAATTTAGAAAAGTACGAAATGAATATCTACTATATCTATCTTTTGGTGTTTGAATATCGTTAATATTTGTATTTTGACATTGTTCAGAATATATAATTGGTTTAAATTAAGACTGATTTAATCTTCTTAGGGCTAATGAATCGACTGCCTTAATATATTGTATTATAGACAAATTTACAAGAGACTGAAATTGCGTGCTACACAAGTCAAAGCTATGTTTTTTATATTCAAGATTGAAATGTTACTCTACATTCAAAATAAGTAATTTTCACTTTCGTAAATTAAGACAAATTTCTTATTTTCTTTTGATGGTTTTATTTAATTTAAATTTAGAATTATATCAATGAATAAACCTTTGATATAAATAATCTCACAAAGTGATAAGTGTAAATAGTACATGAAGTTGATAAATTAAATTGTCACAAAGTAATCTAAAATCGGACATCAGAAAGACGACTCACTTTATCAGTCTTAGTTTTGGATCGTAGCTAAATATAAAACACTTTAATCCTTTATCGATCTGTACCCTTGTAAAGAAACAAGCATTATGCTTTCAAAGGAATCCCAAAATAGCCCTACGCTCAGGTTAAATTCGATTGAATATAGCCGAGATTTTAATTAAAGCCAAATCATCGAGAAATCCTCGTTTTTTATTGAAATACATATTTCATTTAATTACTTAATGAACTTATATTATTTACATTAGCAGCCTGTAAATTTCCCACTGCTGGGCTAAGGCCTTCTCTCCCTTAGAGGAGAAGTTTTATTGCACATTCCACCACGCTGCTCCAATGCGGGTTGGTGGAATACACATGTGGCAGTATTTCGTTGAAATTAGACACATGCAGGTTTCCTCACGATGTTTTCCTTCACCGCCGAATTATAAACACGAATTAAGCACATGAAAATTCAGTAGTGCTTGCCTGGGTTTGAACCCGAAATCATCGGTTAAGATGCA
This sequence comes from Vanessa atalanta, assembly GCF_905147765.1. Lineage (NCBI taxonomy): Eukaryota > Metazoa > Arthropoda > Insecta > Lepidoptera > Nymphalidae > Vanessa > Vanessa atalanta. Next base: position 6,306,617 of record NC_061871.1, read on the forward strand.
CGCGTTCTAACCACTGAGCCGTCTCGGTCTCGTCTCTTATATTATAATCCATTTAATTATAATGTTGTGGCTCGATTCGACATTTCCTTCGTAAGGAAAATAATAAACGCAATTAGTCCCACAGACATAGCATTAACCGTATGTTTTTCAGACTATTCGTAGCTGCAAGGGTATTTAAACGGCCATTAGGCGTCTACGAAGCACGTTTGCATTAACTTGACTGGAACCTTAGATAGTATAAACATATATAACGCGTTCGTATAATTAGAAAAACACGTCGGTGTTTGGATTTTAATTAATTTAGTATAACTTGTATCTGCAAAAGGGGCGGTCGAATTAATTATAATTTATTTCTCTCCGGCAACAAAATGTATTTGTCCAATATTATAAAAAAACTGTATTTATATTCAACGCCAAGTAAAATATAGTAGTATAAATTTTATAGAAAATAAATAAATATACTTTCAAATGGGAACGCTTCGTTAAGCCACGAATACACAGCGCTGCGATTGCCTGCACCACACTCCGTTTTAGATCTTGCATATTTATTAAAACTATAACCCTCTGACATAAATACTGTTATTCAACACGTTTTCAAGAAGAGGAAAATCAAAAATTTCTGATTCGATTAAGATAAATAATATAATATCATGTAGTCATAAATCAATTAACTTCAGGATGATGTTCAAATAAATCGGTAAAAGGCCGTCAGAAGTATGGCGATGTTTGTAGTACACTATTGCATTAAATACACTTTTTATATTTTATCCTCCGAGCTCCGAGATTTAAATGAAACTACATTTTATGTTAAGAGAATTTTTAAAATTATATGAATTTTTAATTTTTTCATCTCTGTTTTATATGACAGCGCATAGCTTTCGAGATATTATACATTTTAGCCTTTATTATTAGGTACTTAAGGTTGTACATACTTATATGGCCTTTGATGCCTGAACATAATCAGATATTATTTCATACAGCACGTCAATCTTCATATGAAGATCCTTTGTGCCTCGGGTCTATTATACTTTACACGCTGACAAAGTTTAATTAAAATTTTAGACAATATAGCTTCTAATTTGGTACATAAGGCTCTTTATTATTATTTTTTTACAAATAAAATAATTAGAAACGTATATTCACATTAGTTAAGAAAGCTTTGTGCAAGGCCGTCTGGGTAGGTGCCACACGTTCAAAAAAATCTTCTACCGTCAAACAGTAATACTTAGTATTCTTGTGTTCTGATTTGAAGACTGAGTTAGCGTAACTGGATACCCAAGGGACATAACATCTTAGCCTCCAATATTGATGTTGCATTGGTGATGTAAGGAATGATAAATATTTCTTACAGGGTCAATAACAATGAACTATTTTTTTTTAATTATTATAAGTCTTGCCAACTGGCAATTTTGGAGTAGATTTCGAGTTTGTACTTTCAGAATACTTCTAACCAGTACTTGTTCATTTACCTTTTTATACTCCTTAAACGCCTTAAGTAGTGATATATTTTATGCATAAGTTACTTGGCAGTCCAATCTTACTCGAAATGAGTGAAATCCATCAGCATATTAATATTGTTCTAAAAGAACAGGAATGCCCGTTTGCAAGAAATCACTATCATTTATGTATATATCATATGATGTAAAACATCTCCTAAAAGTGAAGACGAAAATAAATTCAGGATTAAACCTGCGACTTTTATCAGTAGACAATCCATTGAGTGACTGGCGCTTCAAAGGCCTAATCAATTTTAAATTATCCACAATTTAAAATACCGTCACCACCAAATTATAATAACGTTTTAAGTTTTTGTAAGTAAGTGTTTATAGGTACTTCTGTGTAAAGATTGTGTAAATATTTTATTATGTTAAAAAATTATCGAATTTCATGGAAATGAGTATTGTGAAAGGTTAACTAATATTTAACAAAGTGCTAAAACTTGGTCGATAAACGTAATCAGAGTACCAAAAAATATTGCTATTGTTTCTCGACGAAAAAACATATATTATAATATGATGTCAAACACTTATTGACCTCGACCTTTCTAATAACATATTAATATCCAATATTATATCAATAGACACCAATAAATCAATATATTCAACCAGGCTGACTCTCATCCTGCAACGTCGGTGCAATCTATAATAATATGGATTTACTGCCGGCCTATTCTGTCAAAGTGTAATGGAGCGTATATTATTAGGTCCAGCTTGACATGAGTTGTGTGACTAAGCTTGTTCAAACAGGAGCATTTGGGCGACTTAGCCACACAAATTGCGAACCAATGATGATATTTCGGTAAACAATAACTTAATGATGAGTTATTTATATTCCTATATTATTATATGTAAACTGTATTAAACACGGCTTCAATAGCTGGATAAATTTTCTTTGTCGCCCTTCAATTTTTCAAGCAAACCCAAATAAACGAACCCGAGACGAACAGGCATACAAATATCAAAATATATTATTATTGTATAAGATATTGATTAATTGAATTATTCTACACTAATTGTCGCAATTTGTCCTCGTAAGAACTGGATGCCATTAAGTCAGATAATATATAGTCGTCTCAGTATTAAAATATTTGAAAATAGAACACCTCACAAGATAAAAGAAACTATAAGACTTAATAAAGGCATTTCTCTTTGCGATTTTTGATTTTTTTTTATTGCAACGTTAGTTACTGGCAATATACGTTTTTACTGAACTAAAAGTGTCATCATGCCTAATGGAAACTGTCAGAATCGGCAAACGATAAATTTAGTACAATCACGATACAAAACGAGAAACGACTTTAAGCCAAACGATATCTGCTTTCACACTAAGCCATGTCAGTTGCAAGTCTAATTTTCCAGCATCCATTTTTTAAATATAGAACACCTGATTGTATTTGATATATTCTGCCTATAGATATCATATAGAAGCCTTTCCTTCCATTAACTAAAAATGGCATCCTTGCATAAGTAGTGTGAATACCTACTGTTTGGTATACGTCTTCATTTTAAACTAATTAGTAATTCATGTTCGGCTAATGAAACTATTTAGAACTCATTTCTAATTCTTAATTTTAAGCCACTTTAAATTCTAATTCAATATCAATTAATTCATCAATCATCGTTAACATTTGATACCAAATATTTAGTTGTGTTCCAGATCTTTCTATCAAATACAATCTTAAAATGAATCCGATAAATAATTAGCTCTAAATGAACCCGATTGTAGATGAAATAGATAAAAATTTAAAAAACTGGTTTGACATATCACGCTACTGAAAAGTATTCACCTGAAATTGCTACTCACCACAGTCCCCCTTGTACGCGAGCCGCAATGTGCTCTGTTCTCGGCACGTCGTCAAGTCCAACTCACAACGCGACGGGTATGTCTGACCGTCAGTTCCACACACGACGTCCGATTCCTATAAAAATCTTTTATTTTAATTCAGCAACTAGGAGTTAAGATCAGTTTAGACTTACAAATAGCATGTATAATTTTACATTTGTGAGAAATTACATACATAGGAAAACTTATAGATTTGTATTCGAAATTCAAAATTGTTACAGAATAAAAAATATGTACATATTTAAGTTCCAGGTAAAAATAAAAGCGAGATATTTTTTACTATAAAATGTATTTAAGCCCGACGTCTGAACAATATTTTGAATGGATAGTAAATAATAACAAACCCGAAAGTTCAAATATTTCTATGAAATATGCAATACATGAATCGGTTTTAGACGATCGACTACTCCATGGAAAGTGATTTGAACCGTTTGAACCTTCGATACAATTGAATAAACAAAAACAAATTGAATTAAGTTTGGCATCTCTAAATTTTTATTAATTCTTTAGTTTATTAGTATAAAATAATTTGCGGTAACTCTAGGGAGCATGTTTTATTAATGATTTTAATCATACATGTGATTCTAAATATAAAAAAATAAAAACAATAAAATAGACTATACGCATATATTCAATAAAATTAATTACTTTCCGCCGTTATCAATGTGAAATCAATTCACCATAACGTGTTCCTTCATAATTTTTTTTCAATTATTTTTGTGCGAAAAACGTCGGTCGTGTAAAACCGAAACTCATGAACCCTTTATAACATAATCATATCCAATCTTGTTTGGTTGATTGGTACGAGATAAAGTCGTAGAAATTAAATTTTAAATATGATCGCTTAATGAGCGATATAAATACAAACAGCTTGAAAATAATTTAAGTGTAATCAATAATACACGAGCGAGTAAATAATTCGAATCCCGGCAGTTAATACCCGTTAATACTGACTCGCTTCGAACATTTACATTACTAAATAAATATTAAATGTACAATATTAACGTCAGTTGTTTTGCAATCATAACAACTGATCCCCGCAATAATTTTAATCTGGGAACATGAAACGCCGCCACATAATCACTATATTGGCGGAAATTACCTGATTTCGTTTTCAAGGTTTTTAAAATCAGCGCTCTATATAATTAAGGTAATACGATCGATACCGAACCTAGAAATTATTCAATGATTTCATTTTAATTGGATATGAATTTATAAGTGAATGATTAGATATATTCGTAATTACTTTTTCGTATTATTCATTTTATGTTTCCATTTTGTATTTGTTTGTTCAGTAATCAGGACACGAAATTTCGTTTTCAAATTAAAGCCCAACTGAAGGTATGTATATGTGTTTATATTAATTCATCTTGTGTTGTACGGTAAACGAAAACATCGTGTGAATACTTGCATGTGTCAGATAATACGTGTATCCCGTATCCCGAATTAAAGCATCGTAATAGGCCTTGCCCAGCACAGATACATTACAAGTTGTAATTTTACATTTTACTTTACCTGTGTGTTCGTGCAGTTATGATTGCAGTGGCATACAGGGCGACCAGAGTCAGCGTCTACGTCGCAGTCCCCTCCACCCTCGCATATCATGTCCGCACATGTTTCTATACAAACATAAAACAACCTCAAACTATTAATTGGTCATATTTGTTTCTAAAATCTATGGGATTAGTTCATTATTCTATATAATTTTGTATTTATTCAAGACAAAATATACAGTCATTTTATATCGATCAACATTTAAAAATAGTTGCAAAAATCAGGACCGCTTTGATGCGGAATTCTGATTAATTATCAACGAAATTAAACTATTCCTCTTGTTCTCAACTGAGGTTATAAATAAACGGTCAAACTATATTAATAATATTGTTTATTACGTGCTTAAACCTTTATTCGACAACTATTTCGATACTCGGAAAACATAATTTGAATGCTACCGCTGAGTGGATTATGCCCTAAAATGCAAAATACTTTAATAACTTTTATTGGCCTTGTAATCCCAACAACTCGACAAAAGTATTTGCAAATGTAAATTGATGTAATCAAATAAATTTATCGTCCAATAAAAATTCGTAAATGAAAATGTAATAATATAATATTTGTTGTTAAAACTCTCAGCGAATTTAAATTAGATCAATAATATTTGCTCGGGACTGCGTTTGTCAACTGACGCATTTCGAACGATGAGTTAAATGATTACTTTACTAGTCGTAAATAAACCGTTAAGTAAATATATTTCGATATTTTTATCCCGTTTCAAGTATCCTCGCTTATAATTAATATTTTAAGACCGCGTGTTTAAGCAATTCTCTAGCGGATTAAAGCGAGAGAGCTTAATCTCGATCCAGGGAATACAGTTGGTAGTAAATGATTTTCTAAGTGCAAAATTGAAATCTCCTGAATGAGATTTCATTAAAATATGAAAGCGATTATAAGGAGACATTGCTGTCCAATATTGATTCAATAACCAATAAGATTCTGTAAAATTAATCCTTTGTCTTCTTCCATTAATCTGCGTCGCCTTTCATTATTCACTATGGCCGTTTAAATCCCTAATTGACATTTCCAAAGGGGAACAGAAGTGATGAGTTCATTGTTATTAATATTCGCTTATCCTATTAACATAATTAATAAACTTTTCTAAGACTTGAAGATGAACAAATAATTTATAACAATACTATTCCTAATTCAAATATTTTGTTCTTACAAATAATATCAATTAAAAAGTTCCTACAAAATTTGGACGGATTTTTTGAGAATATACATATTTCAACTAAAAAAATAGTTATATATTACTTTCGAAAAGAATAAATTATGCTTTGAATATTAAAATATTTATATGCGTTCATTACATAACGGTAATTATAAAAACGAAAAAATATTATATTAAAATAAACTATAAAAGTTTTAAATGCTTTTTTTTATTTGTGCTAAAGCAATCTGGCGCTCTTTTTATTGACAACTGTATAAAAGGAAAAGACTTTCATAAGAGAAAATAGATTGCGATTTTTCTAAGGAGGGTATTTTATAATTGATTTCATCTCTACCTTTGTACTCATTGATGTCAGATTTGAACGGCTGAATAGGTTATAAAAATACATGAAAACTGGAAATCAATCATTCTGATGAGACATTTTTATTTCACACGTTTTAAATCTTCAAATATAATATACGTGTATTCTATTGAATCTCATGTTCGAATGTGAAATAATATTTTAATTGACATGAATATTCTAGAAATTACTGAGATATATTAGGAGACAGATCTCTGCCTATTGAATTTATTGGCTATTGAATATATCATAAATACTCATAATTCTGTTTCTCTGAAACATTGAATTACTTTACCTCTATAGATATATACGTATTGATGTTAATCTTTACGGACTGTGATATTCCGATACAATTATATCAGATATTTAAATATTAGTTAGCGTAGTAGTTAATCTATATAAATATAGCAAACATAAATTAACTTGGCTAATTTATTCTACGGCAAAATATCGTGTGTAACATGCGCATGGGATATAACACCTTAGCAATGATGGCTTATTCAAGCATTGATGGCAATCATTGCTTGAAGACGATGTTGTAGTCAAGATTTATCACAATCTTAATGTCTATGGAGTTTATGGTGGTCAGCTGATAGCTGAACCGACTTATTCGTCTGACTTTCTAGTGTGATTTTGAAAAAGTATACTTACGACAAGTTCCGTTATAAAGAACGCGCAAATCGCCGTCGCTGAGACTGGTCTGGCACGCGTGCATACGCATCTTGCACTCGCTGCCGTACGTGTTGCGATCGGAGGCGCAGACGGGCGCTAGTGTAGAATCACACACGGGACACGAGCAGTGTGCGGCGCCGCCCCGTGTGACGCACGCACCGCCCCACGGACATGTCGCCCGCGCGCACGGATTTTCCACGCCTAGTGGGTAAGTCGAAGCTTGTTTGAGCGTTTATTCAAATTACATTATTTACTCATTTATATATATTGTTCGAAACAAAGATTCAACCCGACGGATATAAGTTTTGAACTAACTATATTATTAAACAAGTATCAAGAACTGATAAGGTACACTTACGCCTACTCGGTCTATAAACGATATTCCATAGCGAATTTCAATATAGTTAGAAAAAATATTCATGGAGACAATTAACATAATTCTAGCTTTATTTAAAAATAAGTAATAATAAAAAGTCTTTATTTAATTATTTTTTATATTTATGTACGGGCTAGTGCCTACCCACTTGATTTAATTAAACATGAATAGCTGTTATATAATTATAAATAATTATGTTAAAAATATGCTTACCGCATGCTCCCATATATGCGATTCGAATGTCTCGATTGTCCAAGCACGCTGTTCGGTCGAGCATGCAGGGACTATCGTACGTGCGTTCGTCCGAACCACACACGGGCCGCATGACGTCATCACAATCCGGCCCGCACCCACACACGGCTACGCCGCGTGCGTCTAGAGTGCAACGCTCGCGCACGCCGCATTTCACAGATTCGCATGGATGTTGAGCTGTATGAAATATATGTCATTTTTATACGACTCATATGCTTACTTTTTATTGAGCTGAGATGGCCCAGTGGTGGAACGCGTGCATCTTAACCGATGATTTCGGGTTCAAACCCAGGCAAGCACCACTGAATTGCATGTGATTAATTTGTGTTTGTAATTCATCTCGTGCTCGGCGGTAAAGAAAAATATCGTGAGGAAACCTGCATGTATCTAATTTCAACGAAATTCTGCTACATGTGTATTCCACCAACCCGCATTGGAGCAGCGTGGTGGAACATGCTCCAACTCTCCTCAAAGGGAGAGGAGGCCTTAGCCCAGCAGTGGGAAATTTATAGGCTGCTAATGTAATGCTTATTTATTCTCTTTTCCTAAACATGGATACCGTTTTTAAAGATATCTATTATACTCAAGTCGACAATTAAAAAAATACATAGCATTCATTCATATTGTAACAATATTAAAACTATTCAAGTGATATTTAATATGTTGATTTGTATAATAAAAATATGAATTACAGCTAATAAATATAAAATAAAAAATAAAACACTATTTCTTTCATTATTATCTCACGGATGTTCCGTTATTACATTTTAAATATAACTTCATAATATTTATTGAACCAAATAACGGAAAATTTCTAACGTACTATTATTTCAATCAAGCAAAGAGACGTTCCATTTATTGATAAAAGGATAGATAAAAGATAATAACCCTTCAAATATTGAGTTAATAACTCCAGAAAATTGAATTATATCGTTGCTGTCACAATTGCTTTTCCGAACACTACGCCTCGATGCTCGTGTCCAATTACTTTCTTTAAAACAAAATGTCTCCTGAACGGGAACCTCAGCGAGGGGGGTTCCTTGCGTTTCCAAATAAAGATTTAATTTTAGATTAGACGTGAAATCGAGGTAACTACTTATTATATTAAAAAGGAAATTCAGAACGGATCGAGTTTTAAATATTTACAGTACTAATCCTACTACAAAAAATACTTAGTATTACTGTAGTGTACAGTACAATTACAAAAATAAGAATTTAAAACAAACATAAACATCCTAAAATATATAATGAACGTATCTAGATATGACTATTTTTTATATTAAATGTTTTTTTTTTTGGTAAATAGTAGAAGTAATTTAAGATAATGAATAGTATAATCTAACAGAAATTAAATAAATCTCCACGCAAATCGTTAAAACTGAGCGGTAATTTTAGATTTCAAAATACCCTTAAAATTGTTACTCAACAACACATGGTCGAGAGTCTTTCTCAAAATCGAAGTATCTTTCGCGGAAAAACTTTGATTCTTAAAATAGTATATCTATTAGGACATAGGTCTGAGATAATGCAACCAGTAATTAATAGTAATTAAATCGTTTGCGAATATCAATAAAATATATATCAAATTAATTTTAATAATTAAATCATCAGTGCAAGATGACAAGCTGCTATTTTTTTATATTTTTTTATTATAATCCTGTTACAATGAAGCACAAATTGTTTTTAATTATAGATTTGCTAGAGAATATTTTTTTATAATCCACAAATATTAATCGATAGTCTACAGTCTGATACACAGCTCTAATAATTTTGGTTACAAACCTGAAGCACACTCCCCTCTGTAGGCAATTGATAGCTCCTGTTTGGTGCGACAAGATTCTCGACGAAGCGCACATTCACTGACGTAGTCGTTGTAGTCGGACCCGCACACTGCGGAGCCTGGACGCACGACTAAGTCGCACGGAGGCCCACATCTACACACGGGTGCACGGACTTCGTTCAGCTGACAGATACCCCCATCGGCACACTCGTGTTCCAAACATGGATCTACATGTAACAACAAACGGATACTGTATTTTTAAAATCCAAACCAAAATGACTAAATTTTATTTTAAGTGCGCAAAATGTATGAAAAATATAATTTTGTCATATTGAATACTCGAACCCCAATTTGTGGCTTATAGATTTTTGACCTTTATTTGAAACAGGTTTGAATAGGGCGAAAAAGATTTTATGGCTCAGCATAACCTTTTGAATTATAAACGAAATATATTGAAAATTATAAAAGTTTTTATTAAATCGATTTCTTTTGTCTTTGACAAATGGATATAATTAATTTTATATCAAATAATTGATTACTATAAGTATTATAGGTAAACTAAATCTAAAAGCAATATCAACAACTAGGTTAACGAATAAAACTTCGAAAATAACCTGGTTATATGTTTACTAAGGTAATTCACGCGTCGAAAATTTTTAAGTAAGTTTTAACGTAAATAGAACTAATTATATTTCAACTAAAGCGCAGTGGTCTAATCTAATTTTTAACCTTTAACGTTTTCGTCGAATTTTCTATTTTAAAAACAAATTCGCTTTTAATTAAATGAGAGCTGAGCTGACCCAGTGGATAGAGCAAGTAGACATTAACCGAAGGTCGCGGTCTTAAATACGGTCAAGTGCAGTTGAATTTTCATGTGCTAAATTTTAAAGCTTATAATAATTCGTAGTGTGCTCGGTAATGAACGTCACGAAGAAAACGGAAAAGCTATGTGAAATTAAATTTTATTTATTTGACATAGTACACGCTTTTATTTGTTTACATAATTTTGTAACGGAATCTTTAGTTAGATTTTCAACATGTCTGATGAATTTGAAAATTGGTTTGACCAATGATGATACAATAATTTTATATTAGCATCCTGGCTAGGATTGGCAAGACAATAAATTTAAATAAAAATATGAATTTGAAAATAAAAGAAATTATATTGAATTATTATAATATTGAAGCAAACTCTCCAAGAGAAAAGCATAAATTCTCTTTTATCATTTCCTGATTATTTTTTTCAGTAACATGACTATTAAAGGAATCAATTTAGACAAATGTGTATCATCTCGCACTAATGCTGCGTGTTGAAATAAGATCCAACTATTTACCTCACAAGAAACTCTCATGCAGTGGGAAATTATCCATTTAACCTTTTTTTATAATTAAACTAAAATAACTCCATGATATATTTTAAAAGGATACTTAAATTATTCAAAATTTGATATACTTAAAAGGAATGCAAAATTCAAGATAAACAATTCAATATAAGAACAAAGTAAGCTAGTAAAGTATACAGTGAAATTCACAAAGGATGTCGGAATGTGCGGGCATTTGGTCTTGTACAAATTCAGTCCAGATCGAATGTTCCGGGACCAGTTTTGTGAAAAGGGTTCACAAAACGTACGTAGATAGAGTAAAAGAGATTAAATTACTCTCAAAGAAAATACTTTCTGTGAATTTATTTATATTCAAAAGTGACTTTTTTTCGTAATGTAATTTCATTCTTGAATAATTTACGTGCTGGTATTCTATTTCTTACGAGTTAAGATAATCGAATGTTCCAATAAATATTCAATGACCTAAACATATATATTTATTTTATAATAGCTAATAGACACTTACCATGAGAAATGTCTTTAGTAAAAATAAATAAACATAAAAGGTTATGATTTTTTTTCCTGAATGTGACTCGTAAGCTCTGAACTAAGTATTTAGGAGTGTACAGTGTAGGATTTAAACTTTTTTTCGCCTATAAAATTATAATAAAAATGATTTCAGTAAAATCTTGTAAACCCTCTACTGGTCTTTTCCTTTGAGGTATTTTGTAACTTATTCCACAACGCTGCAACAATGCAGAATTTTACTATTTATTCGATCCATACCAATATGATAATGCGAAAGTAACTCTGACTGTCTATCTGTTTGTTGGCCTTTCATGCCCATTGATGCTGATTTTAAATAAAATTAAATAACAAAAATCATAAACTTCAAAAGTTGTGCTTCCTCGCGTTTCAAGTCCGCGACACAAATTTTATTAGTGTAGTATTTTAGTAACAAAGTGAAATAAAATTTTATCGAACATTAAAATAATAATCTCTCATTATGTTTTAAAAACAAATTCCAATGTTCTTATGACCAAATTTCGATCAGCTCTTTAATAACGCACTCACGAAAAATATTTTGATTCTTTTTTTTTTATGTACTCCGTTCCTATTATTAGGAAACGACCTCAACTTAACGAGTTTTATTCACGTTTTCAAACTTGAGACGGAACAATATAAAGTCATTTGTTTGAATAATTTCCTTTACAAATCTCAATCTCTAGTATTAATTTGTTACGGTTGCTTTAACACTTTGTCCAGAAATATTTCAACTTCAGACATACAGAAACAATGGATTCTTTTCTGTTAACAACACCAAAGAATCTTGAAGGAAAATTCATCATTCAAATTAATCATATCCTCCTTACTAAAATTCAGACACAATAGTGTATTAGTGTACCAGTGTGTGTGCACAATACACGTAAACTCATTCGATTTCCTCGAACTTTCTTGCACTGCCAGCATTTTAACTCCGGTCTGTCCGGCAATTTTTAGACGGAAAACTGTAACATCTCGTCACGATACAAGATTTTAACCTGAAACTACATTCCGCCAAATAGCTAAATAAATACAATAGCAATCAATATACGTACCACATTTTCCATGATATTTGATAGTTATGTTAAGTTGATTGTCACAAGCGTGTTTGTCAAGATGACAAGCAGATGGATACTCGTGACCGTCGCTTCCGCAAACAGTCTTGCGTCTCTGACAGCTCCGCGGACACCGGCATTCAGGTTGGCCATAGGTCACTATACATCTGGCCCCCGTTGGACATGTCACGACACTGCACGGGTCTCCGGCTTCTATTGATACAAAAACGTCTATTATGATAACAGATTTTAATTCCATACATACAGAATGGCTATGGGTCACCCGTCAGATGTGAAACAACGAAATTGATGGATATTAGAAGAATTTATAATTAAAGACGACCGATAAATGTACATATATGGAGTGTATAAATTAAATCATATTGTAGTCTTTTATAAAATTTAATATATCTCATTATAATTATAATACGTATTGTAAGCCTACCTATTTATATAGATAATATAGATATATATTTTTAAAGGATCATTAGGTAAATTGTGTATAATGTAAGCTAAATAATAAGTCATAATTATCTAATTATAGATTTTTATTGTGTAAAATAACACTTATTATTAATTTAAAATAATTAAATAAACAAATTATAAATGAGTATGATTGACAATGTGGGTAGTGGGAAGCAGATTGTTCTGGAAGTTATACGGACGCGTCGAAATTGAAGCGAGACAAATAAAATTGTAAAAGTGTAAACCAGTGTGTTTCAATTATTAAAAGTTCTAGCTAAACTGGAAATGTGACTTCAGTATAAATCAAAGAGGTGTGTAATATACTACACACATATATACAACAAACCTCTTTCCCGAAAGCGGCGGCGTAGACGTCGTGCTGCTTTAACTTAATGTTTTTTTTAAATTATTAATAAAGACTTTTATGATATTACTTGTATTGTATTATCAGAAAATAACATTTAGTTTTAAAGCTGTATTTATATTACGTGAACGGAAGCACAAACTCAACAGTTCATTTATTTCTATTCAAATCAAATCTATTTAAATACTTCTTACATCAACAACAAAAATCATCGTATTGTAGATGTACAACAAATTCTGATCGAACGTCATTCAAAATACGATAGATCAATGAGATTCTGTAAGAATTCACTTCATATCTCACTCGTGAATTATTTACAACGATACGCTATTATGATCTTATCTATATCTTCTAATCTTATAAATTTTATAACTATTATAGTCAACATCACATATCAACGTCACATTCTGATATTTCATGCTCGTGTTCTGCGGTGAGTTGCGAGTTCCGTACAGAATAGCTATACGGTTACTACTAACACTAATGCATAAATATTAGTTATTGATTACTATTAGAAGCTATTGCTGTTTGTTAATATCCCGACTGACTCGAATTCTTATATACTTATTTACATTACGTATGAAACGAGTGATTCACTTTAACACAAGTAAAAATTCATACATTTTTATTACATTTCAAACGAAGTGTATTACAATGATAATGTAGGCACTAATAAAATGCCTGCAACGCAGAATTTAAGAGTATTTTTAAAAATTCTATTCGAGATGTTAAATGAACTAAAACTTCAGTTCAATTTACCGTGGCAAAATACTCGCAATTGCTGTCGCGAGACGACATATTTTACGAGATGACTTGGGGTAAAGGGTTATTCATGTTTTGTTATTTACCTCCTACACTAATTTTCGTTGAAATTTATGCAGGAACGCGGCGTATTTTTCACTTTTTATACTTACGAGTCTTTTGTAGCTGTTGCATAATCATTATAAACATTGATACAATTTAAAATAATATATATATATATATATATTTGAGCAAAAAGAACAACGAAGACCATAACGAGGTTTGAAAAAAACTATCAATAACAATCCCTGATTTTTAATCAGTTACTAAAATTAATGTTTACGCCTCCAATTACATTAAAGAAGTGCTTACGATAAAGCATGGATGGTCATTATTTGTCCTATTTGCACATGTACATCTGCATTTGTAACCTGTCTGAACATCTGGTACAAATAAACTAGTATACAATTAATCATTATACAACTAAACCATAAAAATATACCTAAGGATTTTCTATATTGATAATAATAATAATGAACATTTTTGTTTGACAACTCACCACATTCACCCTCATGCTTAATTCTTAAGTTCAGCCTTCTTTCACAGGCTTCTTTACGCAATGAGCAATGGTTACGGTAAGTTCTGCCAGCGGTGGAGCATACGGGTGCCGCTGAGGACGGACAGCTAGTTGGACAGGCGCAGTGGGCACGACCGTCGCCTAGTGACACACACTCGGCGCCCCACCTGCAGAACGTCTTCTCACATGCTTCTAAAATCAAATCAAAAATCAATCAATAATACTTACAGCAAATAAGAAAATATAAAAAAAATCGTTATAATATTCTGGAAGTTCCTTCCAGACGGAGCTATCTGAACAAAGACATGATTAAGGTGTAACCCTGAAAAATCACACAATTCTCAATTTTCTACCTGAAAAACGGAGTCCGTGACTAAATTATTAATGCCGTCTAAAATAAGATGCGAATATCCGCTCTTCCACCGCATTGTGTTAGCAGGCTCTGGGATTACCGATCTATATCGCCTAGTTAAAATTCCGAGCAGAGATTGTCGAGCGCGAAGTCACACAACGCTTTAGCAAAAGTTAATTTACAATTTTCTTCTCGATTCCGAAGTTGAAAATGCTTTTGTTGTATTTCAGAACTCTTGTATGTTTAGCTTACGTGAACTGTAATCGGACTTATCTCAAAGTATTAATTTTATCAGTAAATATATATTCAATGTAAAGGTCCTATGATTAAATATGTATGTTCAGCCGCTTTTGAAAATTCGAATCTGAATGAGCGTTTTATTATTGAAATCGAAACTAATTAGACGCTTATATGACACATAAAATAATGATATATTCTTCTATTTCTATCTTTTTTATCTATGCATATAATAAAATCTTAACTGATCGAAATCTGTACATGGAAGATATTTGAGAAAAAAATATCCTCCATTATTGGGGTATCTATTAACGCCTACAGCGACCACAAATCACATATTATGATTTTTAAAATTTTCGTCTGTTTGTCTGTCTGTTTGTTACTACTAATCTCGGAATCGGATTAACCGATTTTGATGTGGTTTTCATTGATTCACTGTAGTAGCCTTGAGATAACATATAGCGTTTCTTTTATTTAAATCGGGATGTTATGGAACCAGGGCTTTTTAAAGAGTTTCAGTGGTGTTAAATCACCCCTTTGCATTTGAAAATAAATATAAATAGATATGGCACAGATGATTTTATCTTTATACCCCGGTTCCTTCTCATTCCAAAAAGCGAGTCCAGTTTTCAGTGTACACGGCTACCTTATGTGGCTCGGTCGCGTGTTCGCAACTGCAAAAAAATCTATGCTTTAATCCCCGACGGCTCTACGTGTAATATCGTTTAATATAAATTGCGCAGTTAGACAAATACATCATAACTTTTTAATATTACAAGATAAAATAATAAATTTAAAACGTTTGGTTCTTTGTGGTTTGATTTTTATTGCTGAAAAGCACTCATCAAAAGCATAAATCATAATTCAAAATCACAATATATCCATCTATTTTGGAACTACAATACTACGACAGACTCAATAAAAGTACCACCACCTCAATAGAGTCCAGAAAAAAATTTGTCGAGCCATTTAGCTGAGAAATCAGTGAACATTATATAAAATTAAAAAGAAAACATATATAACACCTCTTTCTTAAAGCAGTTCTTAGCTTACATTTGACTTTTGTATTTACTAACCTACCACGAAAGATATTTGATATAATTTAAAATATTATTCTAACACCAAATACATTAGATTTATCCCGAAAGGAAATAAGATCAAGCGTCGATATATTAACCAAGAATTCATTTCCTTCATTTTTATAAAGGCTGTAGACGAATCCGCTTAAAGAAACGAAAGCAGCCGGAAATAACAATTCGAAAGAAACAAACAAAATTCTAGAACACGAATCGCTGTAGACGTCTGATATAAATGGAGACAAGAGGGGCGATAAAAATGATGGCGGATGCCTCGTGAATTGAAGAAAATTAGGATATTCACCGCGCTGCTCTTTCAGCCTCGCTCGAACTGTTTAAATTATCGATAAGTAGCTCGCTACTCGCTGTTTTTCGTAAATTATATACACACAGACGTATAGAAATTACAAATGTATACAGGAATTGAAACTGTAGACTGATCAAAGTCTATTTTTTTTATGTTATAAACGAGCGAGTTTGCAAACGAGCAGGAGGCTCACCTGATGGAAAGTGATTACCACCGCCCATGGACATCTGCAACACCAGGGTGGTTGCAGGTGCGTTGCAACCGAATTCTGCACAACCATCATGTTTGAGGGGGGGGGGGGGTCGGTCCTCCGGGACTCTCACATACCAGACGAAACTTTACTTTTTCTATAAAATAAACTCAAGTAAATCAATCGAACTAATACGTTGACGTACCTGTGTAGGACAAAAGTCCAAAAATGAAATAAGAAAAACAGAAACTATTACGTAAGTGTTTTTATAATTCTAGATTGATACGATTCTTCGAAAAATAATCTCGTTTGATGACAGTTTCCGTATGCATACTTTGTTAACTATAGGATAATAAAATAAGTATTCGTTCACGCTATACGGGTTCATAACAGCAGTATAGTAAAATAGTTGTTAATTTCACTGTTTCGCAAAAATATATCAACGCGTCGTTGCGAACACTTTTAATTATTTTAACTATTTTAACAATCTTAATTATTTTTTCGATGGTATGCAAACAGTATATGCGGTCAATGAATAAAAATTTGAAGTATAATTAAATATATAAGTATTTTGATTAACTTGCTATACCACGTATCTACATTTATTATATAATGCCGTAATGAGTACAGTGCGAAAACGACTAAAGATTTTTTATAGCTAATTTCCGTTCTTGGCTAATTCGATAAAATCACCTGTATATAACTTGTTCAAAGGCATTTTTTGTTTTTTTTTATCAAATTTGAAAAATGGAGATATTAATAGAGAATTTAAAAGTGGTATGTTCTTTGTTTTTCTGTAAAGATTTTTTTCTAAAACTAAACACTTTAAGGAAAAAATATGTTATATGATATCTTAGATGCAGTGAAACTACTTAGACTATAAATACAATAAACATATATTATGAACATATACGAGTACGCGAGTTAATTACTTCAATACGAGCTTGTGTTGAGAAATTATTTAACAAATAAAGTTGCCGTTTAAATTTTGTTGAGATATTTTATTCGTATAGCAATGTTCATTGAACGTTTATAACTTCAATCGAGTTAATAAAAAAACAGGGCGACATAAATCACTGGTAAGCAATGTAATGCACATTTATATGGTACTAGGCTACCTTTTTCATGATTTATTGCTCAATAACAAATTTGTTTCGTAGTCCCTTGGGTGAAACGAATCGAAATATTAATCCTTCAACTTCAACTAAGCGAAAATCATGAATAATTACTTTAAGTTTGACATAGTAATAAATGTTAAAATATAATATTGCGCGGACTTAGGAGGTTAATGCGGGACGCGCCCTCTCAAAGTCTGAACAAAGCAATTTTGCTGGCTCTCGACTTAGTTGGCATGTCACCCGCACAATGTACACGTGTGGACCAAAGATAAGGCATGTAAAGTTCTAAACAGAACAGACTTGTGGGACATTATAATTATACCTATTTTTGGCTGATTGTGGCATTATCTTAGCCTTAGGTTCATGAAAATGCTATTTTGTTCTAAGTAATATAAATATATATCGCAGGGTAATTTGTCAGTAGTCTTGACTTCTAGGTATACAGTCCATCTATGATAAGTAATCACTAACACCTATAAACATTGGTAATATAAGAAATAATAATTTTAATGCATTACCAACCTCCGGAATTAAAGTCTTATGTAATTTGTGTCTGTTACATCTGTAATACAACAATACTATAAATTTCTGTTTTGCGGTAGAATATAGATGATTGCGTAGTACCTACGAGACGAGCCTAGAAGCCCTACCAATAAGTAAATATAAATGTTAATCTTTGATTTAATAGTAAAAAAATAAAACTAGCACAAAAATATCAAACAGTGCTATATCTAAAGGATATTATTATTAATAGTTAATCAAGGTATTTATTACGCTTAAAACTACTGAGTACAGTAACTTTCGAAGAATCGACAAATCAAAACGAATTAGTTGCTAGTATTGATTTAGACTAGGAGTATTTATTTTTTCACTATATGTGCCCAGTGAGATTACAGTTTCCCTGAATTTTGTTGATAATATTGTAAGAAGTTTTGAAAATTACAAAATTCCGTACAATTATACTAGCACGTATTTGCAGTAGCACTGCGACATATAGGAGTACAAATAAAACTAAGCGACATATCCCTGTCGACGAATAAGGGTTGAAATTGCGTTTTGCAAATTATGAATATCATAATCATGTACATAGTATCCATAAAACCAAATAAGTAGGTGCTATGTGTGTTTTATTTATTTTATTTTATTTATTGCTTTAGAAATACCATCGGCATATTCACAAATCATATTTAGGAAAAACAACAAAGAAAACTTGTACAGTGTGATACATTACATTGCAGGTATTTACATTTTACAACTTACATGTTAACAAAGGTAACTAAACACTACACTCAAACATTTAATGATATTATAATTTAGAATCAAAACGAATAAAATTCTTCTAAAAGATTTTGATACTTGCTTGATAAATCGTGACGTATCGCGCAAACGTAACGCGTTAACGGTATTAATTATATGTGTGTGTACAACATCAAGAGAGATAATTAATACTAGTATCAATTTTAGTATCAAGCAAACATTAAGCTGCAAAGCCTTTTAGTTCTATTTAATCATATTAAAAATTCCTTTATACAGAAGTTCCTCTTTTAAAAACGCCAGCCATTGAATGTAGAATTCATCGTTTAGTATGAATAGAACCTTAAGCAATGTAGTCGCCGTCATCAAATAGTCCTGCCATTTATGTTAATAGAATACTTACGCGACGAAAGAGCTTTGGAAAATCAAAACCAGTTTAGAAGAACACTTTGAAAAGGTTGATCTGAATTCGTGATATAAGCTGTCTTAAGGTAGATTTCAATATAATACTATTACTAGGTAAAAAAATAACTTATTAATTACATAGTAATATTTTTGTTGATGTAGTTGAATAAATATTACCGGATGATAATAGTTACCTACGCTCATAGACTTACTGCTTGCATAATTTTAAACACAAAATGCGCTTCACTGTGGGATCTAAGATGTTATGTCTCTTGAAATGAAATTAATATTTCAATTAAAAGTGAAACCCGGTTATATAAAAAAGTGATGCTTAGCGTTAGTATTGATGAGTCAGTTATAAATATATCTTACCTTCGGGGGCGGGAGGTCTTGGTTGATAGTGTAAATCTGAAACATGGAAAAATCTTATCAATACAAAATATAAAAACATTTAAACTTTCGAATATTATCTCATCAACTAGTTGTGCCCGCGACTTCGTGCGGGTTGCTTGAATGTTATGTAAGCCTAAGTTACTCCTTATTACATCCGCTATATGCCAGTGAAAGTCCCGTCGAAATCTGTTCAGCTGTTCCAGAGATTAGCCGGAACAAACAGACGGACAGACAAAAATTGAAAAAAGTGTTATATTTAGTATATGTACCGTGTATACATACATATGCATTTAGTAAAAATGGGATATTTTAATATTACAAACGGACACTCTAATTTTATTATATATATAGAAAATTTACTAAAGATGTACCCTGAATCGTTTATAGGTCAATCTTAGTCAATCCTACATCAAATAAAATCAATCGATAACGAATATTCATAACATTATTGTTCGTTAGATCATGTATCAAAAATTTTTTGCATTATTGCAGCCACTAAATATTCAAAATAACAGTTTCCGTCCCCTAGTTCATTCAGTACATCCATTCGGATTGTTATTTAGAGCAGAAACCACAATAATCTAATTATTAAGCCAGTTCATATGCGCCACAATGTTTTAACTTTACACGTTCTATGCTCCAATAGTTTTTAGTGGTACTAAATGTGATATATTTGCGTTGGAGGCTATAGGCAGAACAATATGGACGCGAATTGTTGGAATGGAACCAGGTTCGCTAAAGATATATTAATTTGAGTTTATATAAATTGTTTTTTTCTTTGTACATAAAATATTAAATAATGTTCTTGTTTGAATTCAAAGTGTGTATTTTCTTCTCTTATTAGATATCGACAATCGATAGTTTTTTCAACGTTAAAGCTAAAAATCTGTCTGCAATACAAATTACACGTTCGAACTTTTTTTCACATAGTGTGCATTTGATAAAGTTTATTGGTACCGATAGTTACTCTATGTTTTGTGATATTTTATTTACGTTTTTGTTTTCACCCTTTGGTTGAAATTCGATTATATATTAATTAATAAAAATTTTACAAAATATTTCTATCTTTATTTCGTTTAAAATTTACAAAATGAATATGAAAATTATTTATTTTTAAAATTAAAAAGTCAAACCTATTCTAATTTTATGGTAGCTTTTTTCATATATTTTCAAGCGGTTCATTATTTATTCAGTAACACCGTAACTAAAACAAATACTCAAAGCGGAACTAGAAGAAAATAACAGCTATTTATTTTTGCAACATGAATAAACAATTATTTTACTTTTAACGAGTAAATTAGGTCGGGGCATGTTAATTGCAGAGTGTAAACCGTTTGAAAATAATTAATAGTAATTTAAAAATGTTCTTTGTAACTACCACGTGCTCGAACAAAACCAACACAAATTTGTCCACACGAATTAATTTACGCACACACACTACCTTAGGCACGGAACATAACATTTCGGAATGTGAAACAAAGAGGTCGCGCCTAATGGGTTCGCAGTCCGGATAAATATAAAATACAAGAGGCTGGCAAAACGTGCGGTCATAGGCCGGGGTGTGCTGAGCGCCATATTGTTTTATTGCAAATTGGTTGGACGTACCGCGCCTGTCCTTTACATATACGAGGCTATTAAACTACGACCGGTGCCCAGTCACGTGTTAAACGAATCCAATCGCTGCACAATGTTAGACGTTGAACGGGCATCGACTCTCATGACACGTAACTAAGGTTCGAAAAAACGTTATGCAAATATCAAACTCAATTCCACGTTCAAATCTGTAGCCATGCAATCTAAAAACATCCTGTACGTTTGCCAAAAAGGTAAACTGTTCGAAGTGCAACTAACTTCATGTATAAATTAAAGAATCATATCTAGTATTCGTTTTGATAATAATAATTATTATTAAATAGTCGTTTATTAGAAGTGTATTTGATACAACCGAAATACCAGAATTAGAAAACGTTAATCTTAACTGAGTATTTCACGTGCTTAACCTGTGTTTATAATTCATCTCATGCTTACTGGTGATGAAAAAACGCAAATACACCTGCAGGTGAATGCAACGCTCCGAACCTTGTCCTCAAAACGAGAGGACGTCTTATCCCAGCAGAGAGGCATATAAAGATTATAAGCTTTTGTACCTGTATTTGATATTTAATAATTAATCAGTAAGATCTGTATGTAGGCGAATCGAGTCTAGCGTAGCAAATAATATAGAATTAAGGAAAGGACAATATGAATGCATGAAATGTTATTACATCATACGCGATCGATGAGTGTATAACAATTTAATAATAATCCAACGATTATCAAATTGAGTTAAATGTTAAATTAAATAGATATCAGATAGAGAGCATTTCAATCGAGTACGAGATTAAATCCGGTAGGGACGCAACAGGAAACTGAAGTGGTATCGATTTACAAGGAATCGAGGCGGCCGGTACAGCGCCGCAACAAATTGAAATTGATATCATCGGTGGGCAGCTACCGGATATTACGGGTGTCAAGCGCAATCACGCACCAGCAGGTCTAAGTGCGATCTATATCAGATCTTTAACTCGCACTGATTTTAGACATTTACCTACACACCTACAACAGAACGGCCTAAGCTTATCTATTAATGCTGCTGCCTCAAGCGAACATCTAACAAAAATTACAATGTGAGTTTGTTCGTTCGAATCGTAAAATTAAATACCTATACACTGTCTAGGTTAAATACCTACACGCGAGCAAGACCACGGATCGAAACTAGATCACAATAAATAAATATGCAAAACTGAAACATTAACCGTTTAAAAAATTGTAGCTTACGCTACTTATTAGTCTAAAAACCTGCGTGTTAAGCTGCCGTTTTTCATTTTCATTTTTGTATAAATTATACCTTTATTCACAATTATATTATTGTAAGGGACACAAGCGTAGCTGTGTGCGTGATTCAGAAACTTTACCCACAAACTGAGTCAGTTTGTTAATGATACAAAAACAAATGCGTTGATTTCATCGTTGAATAACTATTTGCTATAAAGTAGTTTATAATATATAGAATATTTATTTTACAAATATTCGAACATAAACGAACGAATTATTTTTTTGTTTTTTTTTTGGTAAATATTATTAGACTTTTGTACTTAATAAGGGACAACGAGTTCAAAATTGGAATATTTGCATAGATATTATTATATTAATAGCGTAAGCCGATTTTTGTAAGTGATTATGGGCGATAACTGCACATAAAAAGTCGATTATGGTCTAATTTTGAAGAGCTCCAGCTATTTACTAAATTGTTACGATTTAACAAATAATTAATTTTAGAGGGCGGAAAAAAGTTACTGGCCGGCTAGAGAGCGGTACTACGGCTGTATAAGAAAAAAAAGAAAAAACGTAATAAAATTAAAGAAAATTGATATCGACAAATTCCAATTCCAACTGAACTAATGTATACTATTTGACATTAAAAATTTCATTTAAAAGAGTTTTCATTATTTTGGTACCATATATAGATAGAGTGACTCGCAGTTTACAATTAAATTCAATCAAAAAAAACCTGTCATAGGTTTCTAAATTCCTAAAAAATATTTTTATTAAACGCAACGTTTCACGGGAGACTAGTATATTTTAATAGCTGAAGCAACTCCCCGAGAGCGAAGACGGCCCAATGAAAAGAATACTTGCTTTCAAATCCGAGCAAACACCATTGAACTTTCATGAGTTTAAATCTATACTAATATTATAAATGCGAAAGTAAACTGCCTATCTGTTGCGCTTTCACGGCCAAAAAACTTAACCGAATTTGATGAAATTTTATATTAGGCAATCTTGAGCCCCAAGGAAAACATAGGCTACTTTTTATACCTTAAACACTAACCACTCCCCACCACCACTCCAACATGAAGGGAAGCTAGGCTCGGTTGTTAATTAATCTCATGGTCGAACGTTTCAACAAATTTATATCAAAGTCATATTGTTTGTGATGTGACGTAAATGTAGATGAAACTTCTTGATGTGTTCTTTATAAAATTTATATAACCCACCTATAAAAGAAATAAACACAACAATGACGCGCTCAAGTTCCTGTACTACAATATTTAAGAGTTTTACAATCGAAGTTCACAAGTTTTTTACGGTCTTTAAATTCAATTGTTTTACCAATAAGGTAGTAAAAGGAAAGCGTATTTTCTTTTCAAGAGACAAGCCAACTGGAATCAACTGCAGCTAAATACAAACGAATAGATTAAAAGGCTTATTCAACAAATGATTTTGTTTATTATTAAATATATATTAATTATTTGATTAACATTTACGATTAATAACATAACGACATAACGTAACATAATAACATAACAGTGATGATATGATCTATTAAATATTAACAATATTATTTAACATTTATTATTTCATATAACTTTTTTTGAAATTAAATCTCTTCCGTTATAATTAATTCATTATTTGTAATTACTAATTATGCTATTAGTAATAGAGAAATTTTGAGAATTTTATATTTACTATAATGTAGTTCACAAATTTAATATTTATAGATTCGCATCCGCAAAGTCAATACATCCTTCCGTGGTGGTATTCATTTCTATAATAAGATTCAACGGCTATTTTTAACTTGGGCTATTAACAAATTTAAATACTTTGTTAAAAAAAAAACTCAGTAAAATAAGGCGCTTATCAACTCTCAATACAAGAATATATTAATGATAAAAAACTTGGACTTATTTTTTGTAACCATGCATGATATATAGAAAAAAAAATTAATTGTAATTTACTTTTCGAATCGGTGGTACCTTTACATTTACTTCAATAGTGCAATGTGATCAAAAGTGCTTTCTGAGGCTACTTGAATAAAGACTATTTTGATTTTAATTTTCTGTTCTTATGAAACTAAATTTGAAAAATATGTTTTTTTTAATAAACAAAAATCTTAACGTATATCTTGAGACTTAAAGTCTAAATTAATAATATACAATATTTAAATATAAAACAACTTAAATTACTCTTATGTATTGATAAATAGGAAAATACTTTAAAAAAATTCAGATGCGTTATATTCAAATCCAATAATTAATTAGTTTATAGTGATACGTAACTACGACCGCAATATAAATAATATTTAAAAGCATAAATTAAATTTTCTAGTGAACTAAATATTTCAAGCCAGTCCATATATTCCTGAAGAATTTTGTGCTCGAGTAGCGTGAAAATTAATCGATCGATTAGCCATTCGCTCCGAAGCTAAGGTTGAACGTGACCCGTGAATCAGTCCCCAGGCACTGCCGGTAGAAATTAATTATGTCGGAGAATGAAAAAAAAACGGTTAAGTGCGGGTATAACGAACACCGTTGGTCCCGTATATACATGTGGGGTGTGTATTATGACACCTAATTAAAAGTCAATAGTTTTTTTGTTGTGCTTCTAACAATTTATTTGACATCGCAATTTTTTTATTTGTATGTTTACACACTTACATATTACGAAGGATTACTGACATTTTTGTTTCCTCAGAATTCCTATATTTATGAACCAACTAGTCGTCGCCCAGTGCTTTGCTCGCCTTTTAGGGTTCGGTACTCAAGTGTCAGATATAAAAAGTAGGTCATATCAAACTTACGTCATAATCAAAATCAAAATCAAAATCAAAATTTACTTTATTCAAGTAGGCAAACAAGCACTTTTGAATCGTCATTTTACAAAACTATATTAGGTGTAGCTAAGAAATTTCATCAAATTCGGTTTAGTGGTTTGGCTGTGAGATCCTAACAGACAGACAGAGTTAGTTTCTCATTTATAACACTCGTATAGATTTGGTTTTGGAGTAAACAGGAGGTATACTCTATACAACCCATTATATTAAATTAAAAAAAAATTAAGTCTTATTTCCTTGTTATAAATGATATAATTGTGGATTTAAATTGTAAACTAAGCGCTTGGGTCATGATTTAGGAATCATACATTCGACACGGCGATCATATGAGCCTTCTGTTTTCAGTTTTATGACAAAGGACCCCTAAAATAACTAGTTTTCGATGTATTGGCGAATGAAATTAGAACATTAATTTCATTTTCTTTTTTTAACAAACATTGTATTGCGCCAGTTTAATACAGTTTTAAGGTTTCCTTGGTGAATCAAATGTTGATATGGCTCAGGTATTTTCAACAAAACAGAGACGTTTATACATTATTATTAACTCAAAGGTCGAATATAATTGACTATGTTCGTTATTTATACAGTAAATATAACTTTATTAATTTGTCCTTGCACCTACAATTAAACCTTATTTGCGTGGTTTTAGTCACGGATGTATAACTTGCTATAATAATCTTTTATTTAATAAATATTTCTCATACTACGTAGTACTTTATATCGCTATAATCAGTTTCATATATTACAAACAGTCAAACATATGGGCAGAGATTTATCTGTTTTTTTTTTTTTGTTTATTAGTAATATTGATCACATTTAATATTAATAAAAGCATGATTATGAGAATATTTTATTAAAATACAAATAAAATGGAGATATCTGTATAAATTTGTTTCAAGTATATGAGATGTCACGCTTATTTGAAAACGCCAAAGGAAATATTTTATTGATAAGTTAAGACTCTGATAATACTGTTAGTATTTTGACATATTCCTAATATATACGATCCAATAGTACAATTATTTGTTATTTCTTATAATTTTAAATAAAAAATAATCTCTTATAATATTACTATCAACTCCATATTCATAAAAGCAGTAAGTTGTAATAATAGAAAACAAATTAATTTAAAAAAAATCGTTCTTAAAATCATCTTTCGTAATAATGAAGTAGACTATTATTTTAATATTATTAATTTTGTTATTCAATTTGAATAAATCTATGAAAAAAAATATCGATAGTTTTGTTTGCAGATTAGTAGTTAAATTCATTCAATAGTTTCATTGCAATTTGAAAATCCTCTACATGGCGGCCAAGTGCCACTAAAATAAATGTTCTGTCAGAGAGAAAAACGAGGGGGACGTTACTCCACACGCCCGCGCCCCACACTCGTTCACCTCACTATTTCATTTCAACAGAATCAACTGTGAATTAAGGGCGTAGGCCATACAAACGGTACTTATCATTTATATTGCTTTGGCAATGCACGATTTAAGCTTTCTCCTATTTATGTACACCGCCATAATATTTCTGTCACGCTTGTAATCGCTCAGATAATAAACTTAAGTCATACTATTAAAGTATCTACATCGATATATACAACTCTTTATTATTTACTACGGAAATATATATTAAACTTTTACTTACAGTTATTGGTCAATAAGAACCCTGTCGAAACGCCCAACAATATTAAAAAAAATAACAGTAGTAGTATTATAAGTGCTGGTCTGCAATAGTGAATCCAACAATAGTCTTCAGAGTTTGCTGCTTGGCCATTTGAAGACCACGAGCAGCACTTGCTGCATGTTGAATCTGACGGATTTGTAGGCCGCACGACGGCACTGTTTCCCTGCTGGTTGACAATCACACCCTGCACCGGAGTCTCGTTTCTCTGACTGTATGTAGCATTCTTTTCAGATATGCGCGCAAAACCTGAGCTATCTTCTTCTTGTGACGTTCCATACACGCCATACGATGCCACCATGTCGACTCCCGAAAGTGACCTCGTGGTGTCGTTGCCGCTGTCTTGCACGCCATTATTATCTGATGTAGGCCAACACTCACACGAACATCGGTCTTCTTTTCGTCTTTGCCTAATCTGCGCCGCATCCGATCTCGTGATTTGAACTTCGACTTTCTTCTCTTCCTCTTTTTTAATTTTATTGTCTTGTGATACAGTGTCATTATTCGAGCTATAGCTTTGCAAGTTTTTATGGTTTTCTATATACCAATGCCTCTCCTCCGCTCTAAGTGTCGTATCGTTATTTCCTTCGTACACGTCTGCGTAATTTGAGAGAGGGTGAGAGGAGGGACTGTAAACTGGTACAGGTGCAAGCTGTCCGTACCCTCGTTCATATTGCGGAGGCCTTGAATTCGTTGCGTAGTAGGTTGTAGATACAGGCACGGTATACTCGTAGCCTGACCTGTTCATCTTCAGTCCTTATTCGCCACATTTGAATTTACTTTTTGCCAAAACGACATCACTTTCACTGGGTATTTAAGTTATCTAAAACATT
This sequence comes from Vanessa atalanta, assembly GCF_905147765.1. NCBI lineage: Eukaryota > Metazoa > Arthropoda > Insecta > Lepidoptera > Nymphalidae > Vanessa > Vanessa atalanta. The sequence continues at coordinate 6,334,675 of NC_061871.1, forward strand.
GATAAATATTACAATGCTTTTTTCGTCAAAAAACTTCATATCGGATCTATCATAAAATATGAAGAAAAATGTATCCATGTAACGTTGTGAAATAGGGACGGTGGAGTGGGGAATATAAGTTGGAACACAAACTTTGTTGATTTTGTTATGTGTTACATTCGGAGGCAGAAAGTTATAGAGTTGAATACACATCTGTTTATCTCAATTACTCCTCTTGTTCAGCGGTGGTATTTATCTTTTGTGTTAGGACAAACGCCGCTTTCCTCACCCGCTACAGAATAAGGTAGAACAGGGAAGTAACAAAGTGAGTGAGCAAACATTCCTTACAAGAATACTGACTGTGTATAAACAAAAGTAATTTTTGTAAATATTTTACTTGCACTAGTTCACTATATTATTACCTTTATTCGTCTGCGATCGTTTTAAAACTTGATTTTAATACGCGGTTAATAAAAATTAGTGGGACCGCTGAGTCAATTATTTAATGGAGTGTTAATCCCTGCGGTCAATAGTACGTTCTGTCATAATTAATTAAATTAAAAGCAAACTAGTCAACAAAGTCGTAACATGAAACTGGATTGCGTTTGCGTTTTAGAGACTAATATTATAACAAGCACGTGAATTTAAATAACACATTACTATATTTAGCGAGTTTATTTCGTTCTCTGCTATTTTAATTTAAATTTCGGTACCATAATGTTATAAATATAATTAAGTATACAGAGAATTATAAAAGATAAGGATTTTGAAATAGACTTGATTAAAAAAATATCTTCTTACGTTGTATATAAATATTCATTTTATGCTCTAATAAATCGAATTTAGGTAAATGAAAAAATAAAATATTTGTAAATAATGAAAACGAAAATTTCGTTTTGTGCTATATTATTTTGGTATCGTAATATTATTATCATAATAAAATGTTTATGAAACGAAAACGCGTTTGATCTATCCTTTATATATTTGAATTATGTAACATTATTTTTAAGAACCAAGTAAATTAAAATGAAAAAAAAATGTAATGGTATAAATAAATATAAAAAACATTCCAATGTATTTTCCGTGAATTTTAATTCACTATCATTGTATACGAACAAGATTACTACTAATTAGATTAGTAAACATATTTATTTATCAAAGATACGTTGGCTTTGATTGTAATAATATTTATGTTCTAATCCTTGTCCCAATTATCCTAATTAAAACCTCCTTAGCGAGACTTGACATGGATTAAAAGTATTTGCCTCGTAAGTAAATTGCTACAGGAAATCCTTTTAAATTAAATTTACCTCGTCCTATTCGTTAAATTATGTTACATTTTATTTCAGATTTTATATAATGGACATTAGACATCGACAATTTTCTTCATATATATATATACAGTTACGTAACTTACTAGTTATTACTTCGAACTAAGAGAGAGTATTTAATTTATTTAAAATCTTGTTTTTATCTTGTGAGTAACCAAAATATTTTTTTAATATATATAGCGCTCTCACTCTGTTTGAAGACAGCTAGCCTTCTCTATCTCTATCTCATCACGAACCCACTCCCCAAGGAATTGTTTCAATAGTGGATACAGTAAAGCTCTTGGAGCGATAACATTTCATGCTAAGCTGTAGTTTAGACCCATAGAGAAATCTCTCGCTACGATTAATCTTAAAAAAATTGTAACGATCCATCGTTAAATGTATTAGTAAGGCCAGTTAACATGTATGACTCCTGGCAAATTCAGCTAAGACATAAAAATGAAATTAGTATTGACTCGTAAATATTTAAGTAAATAAATATTGGTTGTGTTATAGTCTGACAGTGACGAGATACTAAGTGCAGTTGGTCAGTCCAGCTTCGTACAATTTTATTCTGAGTTTAAAAAAAAATATTAGTCTTTGTATATTTAGATCTCCAGTTAAATTTGATAAGGTTTTATATTGACTAACAAAAATACGGACTTAAATAATTTTAACGTTTTCCCATTTTTAAAGATAAAAGTAATTACTGTTATGTATCCATAAGAGACGGTTAAAATATCCTGTCCTACACTTTATACTTATATTTCTTTTATAGTTTCAATGTATTTATCACAGTTTTACCACCATTTGTCTAAAAAGTATCCTAAAAGGATTAGTTTTTCATTGAATACGATAACAAAATAAATAGACTATATCACAGAATATATCAAATTACACAGCTAATATCAAATCAAATCAAAAATATACTTCATTCAAGTACGCTTTCACAAGCACTTTGAATCGCAATTTTACAAATTAATTTAATTTAATGAATTGTTTTAAACGCAAAGATACCACCGGTTCGGCAAGTTAGAATCAGCAAGAAACTAAATACTATTTCAATTGATTCAATGGTTAATACGTGCATATTAAAAAAAAACAAACGAAACGTATACATCAAAAATGTAGATGATATATACACATATATTTTCTCTTCTTCTGTCACTAGTAATTTAACATTTGAAAGAAAAAGACAAAACATTATGTTACATAACTGCTATACAGCGTTAATTAACACGGGCGCTATAATATTAATTTGATTGATGCAATGATTATAACAGCAATAGCCGGCGTATGACGTCATAAAATAAATTACTTATTGAACCAAATATTTACAAAAGCACAATACAAATACAAACTACAGATAGAGAGGCGTAATTCAATATTTACTTTAATTCTATAAGCTGATTAGCTTCATGTCCTACTGAGGAGGACGCGGTAAAAGTTGGACGAATTGAGTGCCGTACTACCGCACGTGTATTAACTTACTGTTCATTATTTTAATGAAAAAAAATCTTATTAAAGGAATAACAATGATTTATTTGAATATATATGTAAATATAAATCTTTTTTATAAGATCACTTTGACTCAAAACTCAGATTATCAGATTTTGTGTTTTTTCGGTTTATAATAATTTCAATTTACAATTTAATACAACGATTCTGGTCTGTTAGAATCGAATTTATTTAAGTATATTTTGATTTTACCGGTACGGAATGTAGTTTCAAATGGAAATAAGCAAAAAGAAACTCATAACTACTGAGTGTTTTAATTGATTAATTTACAGGTATTACTCATACGTGTAAATCAACGAATACTAACATCTCTTTTTAATAATCTATGAATTCTTACATATGCAACATATGCTTTAAAATAATTAATTGTTTTTTTTTGTTGCCGGACAACTATGGTACCTCACCACTGCCTATAAACTTGTGCGCCGTGAGAAATTTCAACCATTCCTCACATCGTTAATACGCCACCAACCTTTGGAATTAAGTCCCTTGTGCCTGCAGTTACACCGGCTGACCCATTATCCTTACTAGACTTGCCCAAAGCCCTACCCCACCAAGTAAATTATAAAACTATGTGTCGAATATGATAATACAATAAAACAGCAGACGGAACGGAACAAAATGTTATTGTCGTTTCATATTAATCTTGTTAATTGTGTAAAGGTATCAGACAGGTGATCTTGTTGTTTCTAACGAAAATGTTATCATGTATTTTGTTTTTTTTTAATTTCAGTTCTTTAATATATGACAATGTTATGTAAGCGATGACTAAGCCTTTTCTCTATCTTACTTCAGTTTATATCTAGAGCAGGTCACGCAAAGCCATGCAAACCACCTCTAAGACTAAACTGTTGAACATGTAAAGAGGCACATTGAAGCCACCGCCTATTTACCGCAAGAGCTATTTTCTAGTGCCTTGTTTACACGTTCCACACTTTCTGCACAATTGAACTATTTTATCCAAAACGTATTTCGTATAAGTTACCTCTGAATACTTTTGTATGTGCCTATATGTATGTTATTACTATGACAATATTATTTTAAATAACTAGTTTTTAATTTATCTTTTACGTATCATTAAACAATTAAATTATCGAATGACGTTAAAGAAAGGCGGCCTTTTATTTTATATTGATAAGTGGACTGGCGAATGGGTCAACTAATGCTGGTCATAGACGTTGGTATTATAAGTAATGTTAACCAGTTGCTACAAAATAACAACCTAGTTAACTAATATGCCGTAATAAGCCCTTTGTATTATAATTATCATTTAATTTAATTTGTTTATTATATATCATCTCATGCTCGGCGATAAAGGAAATTTGCTTGTGTCTTACAAAAGAAGTCACATGTGTTATGTGTATCCGCATTTCACCTACAAACGAAGAGCAGGACTTATTCCAGGAGTGATATATTTACAGGCCCCAAATTCTACCCACAAACTGACAGTTTATCGCAATCGAATAGAAAAATAAACGTTACCGTTCGTTTACGAGTTACGAGAGATATAAATTTCGTTCTCATTACGATTAAACTGAGGTTAATTTTTGTAAGGAATATGAATGTCCGCGTTGGACCGGAATTGTACCTGTCTATCGTCAGTAACAAAATGGTCATCACAATCGTCAATAATAAAACGTATTCTCAACACCAAAAATGTTACGTTACTTTGTTTTATGTTATGTTGAAGTTTATATAAAAAACTGTCTAAAGTTTCCGTAGCACAACGATGTATATGAAATAACGTCTGTCCGTGTGACATGTGAATATTTTTATATGCAAAAAGGTTAGTATTTTCACGTTAGTATTTTTTAGACATGTATTTATAGTTTACCTTTTTTTTTCAAACTAAATATGCACAACATTTACACGAAATTTGACATATATAGATGTAATTATTATGTATATGTATATACATACATATGTATATAATTTTTAAGTTCTTTCATTCTGTCCTGATTTGCTATTAAACTAGCGGTCCTTACAGTTTCACTTTAACGTATTCAAAAATAAAAGAGCACATTAACATTTAATAGGTCTATTTGAAGATTCAATAGATATTTGTTTGTTGTGAAATATTCGCAATAAAGGTTAATTGAGTGTGCATTTTGTTTGTGGCAAACGAAAATGACGAAGAACGTTAGAACAGACTTTAATTTAACAAATTTTAATAAAGTACACAACCAGTGTCTTTAGTAATAGCGCAAGATAGAAAAACTAACGTAAAAGCCTACGAGTTTCAATATAATGTCTGATCAATAAATACTCGCTAAAATAATCATAACGCATTATATTTGCTTGATTAAATTAATACCAATTAAAACAAAAAAAACTGCTTTTTATTACTAAAACTGATTTTAAAATAATTCTCAAAGACAAAAGCAAGATTTTTTATTAAATTTCCGCCACTCACTAAAACAACTTCAGTCCCCAAATAGATTCATTTTGTATTCTCTCTATAAAGGGACATAAAACAGGTCCTCAAAATGCCCCATTTTTACTTCAGTCAGCAATATTAAGAGGAATAAGATTGGTAGGCGGTGGCGTTAAGTCAATAAAGTAGAGGAATAACGCACCGTTCAGCAGTTTCGACGAAACGGTTCGGGTCACAGACGTGTGTTAGAACAATCGGTAGCCGGCACCTGAACGTCAAATGTATGCAAATAACCAAAACATTTAAATAAGCACGTTGTAACCTATTGTGTGAAATTGCGTATGTAGCTATAATTCAATACTAAGCTCCGCATTATTCTCTTGTTTACAGTACTCAGGATCGTTTTGTGTTTGTCCACTACGATAATAACTTAATTTTACACGTTTCATATTTATCTATTACACTTATTAATATTCCATTCGCTTGGAAGTGTGTTACGCTTTAGTGACTTGGCGGTTTTTGATTATTTTGGTATAGAAGACAATTATATCGAAAGTCATTTATTTATTTATTTCTAATTAAAAGAAAAGATATGTCGTAACGTTCGGGTAACAGGAATGGTGTCATATACATTTATATATAATGAGCTGAACTTAACTGCCAATTCCATTATCTACTATATGTATGTATGTAAACGAAGTACCAATCATTTTAATCACGAAATCTCAGAAACTATAACACCTACAAAAATGACATTTGGCAAGTAGGTTCCTTATTTGACAAGCTAATAATGCATTTTACGAAACTCCACCCCGGGTAAAACGGGAGTTGGAAGTTTGTGTTTTATAAATTTCGCGCGGGTAAAGCCGTAGGTTCAGCTAGTAAATATATCATTAATGTAAAAACCCAATGATTTATGGAATATGCTATTATTGTTTCCTTATCAAATACTAATCTTCTAATTCAAATACCATAATTGGATTACAAGTCTGTTTTGAATACGATAAAGTATATTAATTTATTTTCAATTTATATTTATTGTACTTCGATGTATACCCAATGAATATTTTATTTAGTTTCAATATAGACGCACAGCAATAAAAATATAAAATATACACATAAAAATGCCGCATGTATCTGGCTTTAAGCCAACGAATCGGTATGTTTTACTCTCGTATAATCTTACATGTCTCTTAAAATATTGCGACCGTATTGAAGAATGATGAAAATCGTTTCTCAAAATGTATTCCATTTAAAATACATTTTATTTTAATTTGTTTATAATAATTAAAACAAAAGAAAACTAAAACACGTAACCCGGCTTGTTACAGAACAAAACGATAAGAAAATGTCTATTTACAGTAATTAAGGAGCTACGACTCGTAATTATACTTAATTTAGCTTGAAACTCGGGGCATAGTTAGTAATTCTAATATTGTTTCCACAAAATATTATACCGAAATATTAATTAATTTGTTTCCATGATAAAAAATACAAAAGGTCAAGGTTTGTCTGTAGTAACTTAACAAAACAGATTAACCTGAGATTACTTGATTTTCTCGCTTCATGAATCTAATGCTAAAACAGATTATTCATTTACTTCAAATGGGTATAAGAAATTTTTACTATTTTTATATAGGGTGGTGATAAAATGATATTATGGTATATTATTAAACAATCCATATATAATCGATTTCCGTGCCGAGATCTCGCATGTTACCCACTCGCAGACCACTAATTACCGTATACCTTTAATTTGTTATATATCTTGTATTAAGAGTTATTTATAATATTTCTATAAAGTCTTTTTCGTCTTTTTGCAATCGTATTCAGTTTTAAGTAATAAATTCTCCTTTAAAAATATATATTTTCTCAATTTTTACATTAACAGCCTGTAAATTTCCCACTGCTGGGCTAAGGCCTCCTCTCCCTTCGAGGAGGTTTTCTCAATAAATTCAGTTTATTTAATAAAAAAATAAATATACTTAAAAGAGTATTAAAAATCAAATACATTTAAATGTACATATTTAAATTAAAATGTGATTATGTATGAAATTTATTGTACATGGAATATTAAAAAATGAAATATAAAACGAATATTTTCCGGATCAAAAGTAGCGTAAAACGTCCGCTATCCGATTTTGAAAGTTCGATCACCATCGATTTAGCCGTGCTCAGCTCAGGTCACCAATCATTATAATGTCAGTTCATATATTTCAGTTTGATGTTCGATAGCGTGATCATGAAATGCTCAAGAAAAATTTTGCATGAAACAAGAAATAGCAACAATTACGAATAGTACAGTCATATTAAAATTTTATTTATTTTTGAAGGAATACGCATAACGTGAAGCTAAAATAATTAAAGTAGAAAAAATATCGTTTAAAACTTATTTACGTAACTTCCCGCAGAAAATACGAAGAGGCGAATGCCGCGAGGCAAAAAGTAAAGAGAAAAACCTAACCCTACGCTGGTGTGAGAATTTCATTACAGCACACAATGGTTCTTAATTATTTAAAAATCAACCTAGTTATTTACTACTGTAGAATATGTACAGAAACTTAGTCAATCTAAAACTAGAAGTAACTTTTTCATTTTTAGTCGTTTCGTTAAATGCGCCCTATTGTTAAACGTGTAGAATTTGCTGTAATTTTTTTTTATTTTATTTGCCATAAATAAATATAAATATTTTTGGGAGCTGTATGAAAATTAAAATTTGTCGTAATTTTTCTGTCTCTTTTTAACGTTGAAGCTCGCTACGGCTTCGAGATGATTTTAACAAAGTAGAAATAATTACATTTGTGATATGATGATGTTTGCAAGTAATTCTAACACAAAAAGTAAAGTTCAACTACACCACTTACTATACAATCAGTTCAAGTAACAGAGATTACAATAATTATGGGTTGTTCGTATCTGGATTAATTCCGTAGTCATACAACTTTGCTATTAATAAATTTAAATGAGTATATTAATTAAAAGTACTAGAATATATCGATAATAAAAAAAGGTGAACTTTCTATTCGTTGATTTCCATACAGGATGCAAATTATTATGTTTAGCTACCCCTACTATCTAATATGTCTCTAACTAACCTACCTAAATATATCTCTAAGTTGATAAAAAAGAGTAACTACCAAGAGTTTAATTGCTTGTGTTTTTAGGTAGAATCTAATTTCCTAGGTGGTGGTAGACGTTTGTTCACGACTGGAAAGTGCTTATGAATCTTAAATGAGTTTACTCGAAGAAAAAAAAAAACATTTTGGGGGATAAATTAAATAAAATCTAGTATATACAATACAATAATATACTTATAACAAATATGTTAAGGTGATTTTTTTTTCTTTTTGTTCCTTAAGATACAATTATTCGATTTATAAAATGTCAACTAGCCTAAAGGTAAATGGGAAGTCACTACAGGAATTTATGAACGATGAACTTATTATAAGGGACAGCTTCGCGTTGACGAAAACAACATCATAATATTTAACACAATATAAGTAGATATTAACACAAACTAGGTCATACTAATCATCGAAAGTGAGTGACGGACCGCATCGGGTAATCAACCAATGCACCCATATAAACGAAACTAGAGACTTCACATACAACGACTGACAACACTTCCACGCGGAACACTGAACACATAAACCCCTCATACTGTACTCTTTTGGTTAAGAGCTCCCATAGTGATAACGACTTGAGAAACTTCGGTTAAAAATTAAGTTGCTAATGACATGTGATTCGCGGTCCCGATATCGCCGGAAGGCTGCGTAGCGTCGACGTAACGTCGCCGTAGCGCGGCGCGGACTGGCAGCGAGCACTACGACGCCCCCGCCCGCCCTGCCCTCCTCCTCTGTCACCGCCACTTGCCCAAATCCAGACGAGTTTTCATTAATGTTGTTATCGGTGTAAAGTTCGGCCAAGATAAACTAAGAACCTACAGCTTTAATTAAATGTCCGTGAAATAACCAAAGACAAACAGACAAAGATTCGATAACATTAAACGAGCAATATTATCTGTAGTCGAGATTTTAGACAATATTGATTGAATATTGACTTGTAACTTCAATGTTTGCGAAATGACAAGCTTTATAATATATTTTTTTTAAAACAATACACGTAGACTTCGGTCACACTATCATTCAAATGTATTGTTAAGGTTCAACTTAATATTTATCATGTCTCTCTTTGACGTTTTATTTGTTTAGAGCATTATTTTAGCCCTTATGGTTATTTGAATGTCTTACTCGTGTAAAATATACATACAGATATACTTCTACTAATGATGTAATCTTGAAGGATTTGGGGTCTGAACCCAGGACATCAAAACATACGGCTTTATATCTAGTCACTAAACCAAATTTTTTTACATTACATTAGCAGCCTGTAAATTTCCCACTGCTGGGCTAAGGCCTCCTCTCCCTTTCAGGAGAATGTTTGGAGCATATTCCACCACGCTTCTCCAATGCGGTTTGGAGGAATACACATGTGGCAGAATTTCGTTGAAATTAGACACATGCAGGTTTCCTCACGATGGTTTAAACACACATTAAGCACATGGAAATTCAGTGGTGCCTGCCTGGGTTAGGACCCGAAATCATCGGTTAAGATGCACGTTTTCTAACCACTGGGCCATCTCGGCTCTCTAACTAAACCAACGCGATATACTAGTAAATATACATATGATATTACTGAACAATATATTTATTATCTAGACCAATATTTATTGAACCTATTATACCCAAGACGCTAAAATGATAGGGGTTTGGGCATTGTCTAAGTATTTGTAACGTTTCAATAGAATCCGAACTATGAGTATGTATGTATATATGTACATATGTAAGAGGAATCGTGATTATATTGTATTAAATCAATCTTATGGGTGCAATTGTTCAATATTTATGAAGTCATAAAGAAATCTTATGTAGTATTCATAAACTTTTGCATTAAGGTGCGCGTTAAGATAGCGTGCAATATTAAAGGTTACCTGTTAAACAGTTAATACAATCATAATTTTGTTACATTATTACTTAAATCCTATCTTAAGTATTAAGATAGATTTAAGTATTCTATAGTAAGTTTGACTTTTAATATCACGAATGCGGGTCGTTATCGATTGAAGAGCAGAAATAGTAAGAATTATTGATATCGCGTGGGTAGCGACTCATACAAAAAGTTTGTAAAAGGAAATAGAGCGAACAAACTGGCGGGTAACAAACTTTTCTGCCGGGACGCGACGCGAACGCGGACGTTACTTATCTGCCGCCGCCGAGCTGACAGCTGCAGATGAAAAATTGAAATTGTGTGAGATAAAACTACCTAACTGCCGCTGCACTGCTGCGCGAACAATGTGATGACAACAAGTACGTAATCATTTTGCGTTGGATGTTACCCAAGTGAATTATTTTGATTTTGATAAATGCACTTTAAACTGTTCACGAACACTCTACAATACATTAAATAGGATGCAATAGGAAATAATTTCGTAATAAAAATGTTATTTCGTTTGCACGCAGTCGGTATGTTTAAGTTTGACGATCACTGAAACGCGAACAGTATGTAAATGTGCACTCGTGTTCATCCGGATCCTATATCAATTCGGCACGGTCGATGGAAGCTGAATAGTGACAACAGCACTCGGTACTAACATGCAATAATAACGAATTGTTCGAAAGTGTCAATCCTCGACCCTTTTCTATTCACGGAGCGGGCTCGTCGAGAAAACTGTGTGAAAATATCGCAAAAATCATACGCATAAATTCTCTTATCTTAAATGAACATTTCTCTTCCGCGTGGACGTCTGGTAGCTGAATGGATAACGTCGACCCTCCCTCACAGGATCACCACCATCGAGTCATTTGCTTTTGTTCTCGTGCAATTAATAACCGACAGAAGGGGGCGTTTTCGAACCACAGTCTCCATTGGCCTATCTAGTAAAGCTTTCTAGCTAACATAATATTCAGAAATATTGATTTTCATTATCCATAGTTTTGTATTACATTACATTTTTACATTAACAGCCTGTAAATTACCCACTGCTGGACTAAGGCCTCCTCTCCCTTTGAAGAGAAGGTTTTGGAGTATATTCCACTACGCCGCTCCAATGCGGGTTGGTGGAATACACATGTGGCAGAATTTCGTTGAAATTAGACACATGCAGGTTTCCTCACGATGTTTTCCTTCACCGCCGAGCACGAGATGAATTATAAACACAAAGAGAGAGCCGAGATATCCGATGATTCCGGGTTCAAACCCAGGCAAAGACCAATGAATTTTCATGTACTTAATTTGTGTTTATAGTTTTGTATGCTTTATTTAAATTACATATCCATAAAACAGTGAACCTGTGAACTAGAGCCGTCGAACCCATGAACATACCCGTAGCGAATTTCAGCGAAATATAATTTAACATAACTGCGCTTTGGTAAAAAATGACAAGGGACATCATAATATATCATCGTTGAACATTCCGTGAAGAGTTCGAATAGCTAATTGTTAAATGGCGTGCTCACTACGCTTAAGCCGTTGATTGCTACGCTAGTAATGGGTTTAATAATGTAACATCGGCAATGCATTTGTTATATTTGATAAGGAATTCAAATTTGAATCGTGAATTTACGATATCAAACACAAGCTTGATTCAGTGACTACATTTTTGTGCTCCATATATACAGTTCTTATGATTTCAAATGACAACATCTTTTCCCTAGAAAATACGCAATCATCAGGAAAAATGTATTCCATTGTAATAGGAACTTAAAAACACGCGATATATTTCTAAATTCTGGAGTAGCGGTTTAATTTATCACGCGAAAAACTTTTATAGAACAGCGAATAAAGTTTCATAACAGAGCGTTACACAAATTTTTCAGCGTGGATTTCTTCCTATTTTCCGTGTCACATTAGGTCGGCGCCGCCTAAACACAGGCCAAGTTCTACATTGTTGTTTACGGTAAATTCGGAACTTAGCAGGAACAATTCAACCCATAAATTTCGTGTAATAACAGCTTACAGTTTCTCTAGACACTTGTACGAGCACCGCAATAAGGTGCGTTCGTAAAGTAACCAACTATTACGGTGATACTTGTTTAACTTATCGGAATCAAATCATTGATAACAATCAGTGTTGGGTTTTGGAAACCAAATTGGAAGCTGAATTGTTCGCTTATTTGCGATACGATTTCATCTATATTCATTGTTATTTAGATTGAGTATTTTTTTAATTCTATTATATATATTTTGTTAGATGTACACCTGAAGTTATAAGTAAAGAAACAGCCTGTAAACTGCTGGCCACTGTGAAATATGTGACAGAACTTCAGGCACATGCAGGTTTCCTCACGATGTTTCCTTCATCACTGAGCACAAGATGATTTGTATATAGAAATTGACGCACATGGAAAATGGAAGATATAGAGAAAATTCACTGGTGCGCCTGGCTTCGAACCCACGATCATCGGTTAAGCTCATCTGGAACCTCTGGGCATCTTAGCTGATATTTATACATTTTTAATCATAAAATATTCCTATTCTTATGAATAGGAAAAATTAACGATTAAGAAATCGTGAATTATCTATATAAAAAAGACGAAACTGCGTAGCAGTGTTTTTATCGTTTGTTTTTCAACCAATTTTCTTTTATTATTTTATGTTTAAGAGCGATTGATAAGCGTTAGTGTTTTGATAACTTATGAATACAAAAAAAAAAAATCATAATATAGAAATTCATATTCCTTTCACTCAAATTTGTAACACTGGTCATGGTCAATTTCAACTGCAATAATAATCACTTAATAAAAGCCCGTAAGATCAATAGCAAAAGCCTCCTTCTCATCACGGCTGCATCAATATATGTCACCTCTTACGATGTTTACCTTCTTTTCTAAGGGCCAGATTTAATTATAAACTTAAGCTCGTGAACAAGCAATTTGTGCCTGACCGGATTTAAACTTCCTTTAAGATTTACGCTTTACAACAAGTGCGTCATCTCGTTCTAAAATAGGAATTCTCTTAATCAAAAGTATGTTTCAAAATATTTACTTTCAATTATAGTTTCGTAACTCCATTGTCCAACCTTAAAAGATTCCATTTCATTATTACTATATTTGAATCGCTCACTTAGACGGCTTTGATATCCAATAAAAAGCTTACGTAGCTAGCTTACATAAAAGCAATTCCAGGTACAGAATAAAATAACGTTTTTTTTTTATATTTTATATTTTCATTGAATTTTTCTAATAATTTAATAATATAATAAAACTTCTTAAAATCAACGACAAACGTAAGACTAGTAAAATCGTATCGAAGTACGTTTGATCGTAATACGAATATATAAAAAAAAAAAAGAATAACAATTTACGATGTAAATATTTAATACTTGTTACTTGCTAGTATTATGTTGCCTGCAGTGCACTAATTGCTGTCTAAATTAAAAGAAGCTTTAAACCATAAGTATTTTCATAACCAAAAATAAACGCTATGCAATATTATTGTCTATACCGGCATGAAGTATCAATTAACCACACGCGCAAACGTCGAAAAAAAAAAGTATAGTACACCTCCAAAAAGCGCTATAACTTTTTCAGACTTCTGTCAATTCGTGCAATTTATTACACGTGTTGTGTAAAATGGTAATCACAGCGTTTTAAAATTTATAGTTAGTATTATGTGTAGCCGGTGACAATTTTAAGTGGAATTATCTCGCAGTACCGCCAACAGCCGGACGACCGCAGCCCGCAGCGTAATTAGCTAAATATGACTTTTAAACTAAGAGCACGTCGACAGAAGCCTCTTCGTATTCCGAGCCTTTTTGGGGCAAATTTTCAGATAAATTCTACATTTTCAGACGCTGTTAAGAGACCGATGGTTTTGCTGTATTTAGTTTATAAAATTAAAAAGGGTTATCAATTCCTGTCCACTTATGTTTAGCATATATGTAATATGATTACAATTTTCCCTAAATATTCATTAGGTCTCTCTCAAATGAACTCTTGTTCAAATGAAGCATATTCTAAATATATTATTACATTAAATAGGAACAATTTATTCAAAATTATTTTAACTTAAAAATAATATATTTATTATAATACGAAAACATTTGGCTTAAAATATTATATTTTATACAACCTATACCTTACAGGCGTTGCAAGGCGTTTTTGTTTGTCTTTAAAAATATAATATACCCATTATGACGGATTGAACGTTAAGGAATTTGAATTGCAGCGCTATATAGTACAAAATAATGTAAAACTTTCTTCATAAAAAATATATAAATATGCTATATTTTATGACAATCGGTCAAACGGAATATCAAACATATACACCAATATATATGTAGATAACATATTAACGAAAGGGAAAAAAAATATCTTTAGTTTTCCGAGGTTTTCCGAGGTCAAATGATAAAATTTTAGATAAGACCTAATAATAACAAATAGTGTCTTACTTATGTTATTACGTCGACTCGAGCCGGCTTAGAGAGAAATATTAAGGTAGAGAAAAGGCAAGCAGGCTTAAATAAACTAATGACTCCTAACGTTAACCCGGTAAATACATTCTATTTATTTTTTAATTAAAAAAATATCTCGGATGCTTAGTATGAAAGCTGCTGCTTCATATTGCAACGAGTGATTAAGAGAAGGGTCAATTTTGAACCATTTAGAGCCGAAAACTAAATGATACTGAAAAATTATATGAATTATTTAAAGATTTTTTTTTAAATAATATGAACAAGGGGAGAACAAACCCTTGCCCATTTAAATAGTCAGTAATATTTGGTTTCGTGGGAACGAAACGTGTATCACAACACTTAGTTAAATAATAAATGTACTTACTTGATTACTATGAAATAGAATATATCACAATATTGTTTCTTTTTAAATACAATAATAAAACAGAAAGCTATTACTTAACTTTTTATTTAATTTTTTAAATAAATTTACAATGTTTTAAATAACAATACAGTAAAAATTCATTCAAAATTAATTTAAACATGACACGTATAAGTTACTTAGAATATGGAATAAATACCAACGGACGATTTAATTAAAATAGCTTTGTTACCGCCTTATATATATGTAACAAATATAATTTGGAGTGAGCGTTTTAATTTCATGTCACGTACACGCGGAAAGCTGACCGTAATACTAGTTCGTGAAGTCCCACTATAAATCATAACGCCATTTCAATTTACTCTGTAACACGTTAGTAATAGGGCAACGGTATGTACTAAAAGATTCAAATTCGTATTCAAGAAACGATACGATCATTAGTTAGTGCAATTTTCTTCGCGTCCTGTACACGAATACTATCGAGAGCGTTACGGGTGGAATGAATAATACTTAATAATTGCTTTTGGCATTGGTCTTGGAAATCAAGTTTCGCTGGACTTTGATAATAAGCAGTACAGTTACCTCCGCTTTGCGGTCTCGTTACGCTCGTCTTGTAGAATAATTGCACAGGTATTAATTAAATTCAGCAAGTGTATTTCGCCTTATATAATAAGCGTCTACTAGAATTAACATTGTTAATAAACCTATTCTTTAGCGGTAATTTATAGTCCTTGATATAATTGTTTCTATTTTTTTCGCTGTATTTTATTATGCAAATCATAAGATAAAATTAAAAGACTAGAGCAATGAGAGGATTTTCAAGGTAAAACATTTCATATTTAATATAAATCTTAGGTTTAATTTTCAACATATTCACCAACAGCTGTTTTTATAACTTTCGCATTTTCCACGGGAGAAAGATTCCGTATTAATTTTGCAATATTTTGTAACGGAAAATTGAAAGTATAAATCCTTGTTCACGCGTATTGATTGTCCAAAACCTACCAACGGTTCGGAGAGAAATACCTCGGCCCCGATAAGGAATTACGCAAGAAACTCGACAAAATTTTATTTTTCTTCTTATGGATAATCTAGGCTTACAATAGAATAAATAAAAATATATTTTACTTTAAATGTTTTGGAGACAATTGCTTCAATCCGTAAGTGTATTAGCATATAGAATTTTATTAATTTTGTAAGATCTTTTATAGCATACAAACAACATGACTTCATGATTTTTTTGTTATATTATACGTTTAACGATTTCTAGGATCCTTTTGTATATGTGTACAAATTTTCCATCAGCAATAGGGCTCCGAAACGTCTCACAAAAGAGTTACTCACTTCGTAGTCGGGTAACAGAGGTTAAAACTATATCATATACTTGATGGGTCAGATATTCTACTGCCAAACATCAATACTTAGTATTATTGAGTTTCCATAGTGTTTTTATTTTTAAATCGTGAGTAAGCCAGTTTAACTACAGGCACAAGGATATAACATGTCAGCGCCCAAGGTTGGTGGCGAATTGGTGTGATGTAAGGAATGATTATTATTTGTGGTGACCACTTACCATCAGGTGGTAACCACCAATACAAGTGTTTAGTCATAGTTTCTGGAACCATATCTTATTCGTACATACACTTCGGTAAAATATATAGTAAATATATTTTTTTAAATCGACAAATAATAGTTTTAATTCGTTTAACTTATTAATGAATATTAAAATCTCGTGTTGTAAGCTGAGAAACTAAAAACCATTTTAAAATTCCAAATTGGCGTATTATATGCATTTAAGATACATATTCAACAGAAAACGTTTTCAAATTTGCATATCAATCGAACTTATAAACTCTTAATACACGGTCTATAAGAAACATCAACTGATTACATCCTTTAAGATAAGTAAGTTCCTTAACACCTCTTAATGTAATGCTTATCGACAAAAATGTGTCTCTTCACGTTGACATTCTTAATAAAGTTTTGTTTCGCTACTGCCGAGCAGTAATAATGTATTCTCTGTGATATGAAATGTACATTCAGATACTTTTAACGGAACGGCTCCAATGTTACTCTATTAATAATGCATTGGTTGATAAAACATCATTAGCGTTGTGGCTGCTTTGCAAGTCCACTGATTATACCAAGATATACACACACATATATAGTGTTTTAAATTGCTTTTTACTCTCTTCATGTACATATTTTATATAACATATATATATATATCTAATGAGAGTTTATAGTTTTTCATGCTAATTTCTGATAATAGTAACATATTAAAATCGTTTGTTAATAATTGAAAACTTGTCAAAGACTTATGAAGCTATTAGCCCAATCGGCTCTGGAATAATGCCAGTAAAAATACTTTAGTAAATAAACCAGATTTAACTCCCGCAGCGGTAGACTGAATTTCGTGTGCTTAACATTAAAATATTGATAGAGAATTAAAAAATATTTACAGATAAAAAAATAAAAGTGTAAATAAAATTTGATCGCACAAAAAAGTATTTAATATCGTTACTCAATAAATTGAAAAATAAAATGTATTTAACTATACATTTTTTAAAATACATCGTATTTTATTATACATTTGAACTTTTTGATAATATTTACAATTCCAATTAATAGTCGAATCGAAACCCCACAAATGCATCTTGAAAAGTATTTCAGCGTATCTATTGTACAAACTTCAATAATTAAATATTTATATGGTATCATCGCGTTCACTTCAGTGTAATGCGATGAGCGGTCTTGAAGCCACGGCTTCAGGAAACACGTACATGTAATATTATTGATTACAGGGAGCGGCGGTCCAGCCGATTTGAATTTCCAATGAGCTCGTTAGAATCGGCCCGGACACGGGCCTCGGACAGGCGATAAAAACTTCATTCCTTTTTAGCTGATTGTGCACGTTGCGATTCGACCGAATTACTGTAATCGTTTCCTTTTTGTAAACGATTTGTACTCTCAGGCGTTCGACCATCGATTATACGGGATTCATTTCGTATAATCAAACCAATTTCGTCCCAATTCTAGCAGCTCGTTTACATTAAATGAATACAAATTGTTAATTGTGATAATTTAATCTCCAAGAATTCGCTGAAACATTTGCATAATAGTGTTGTGTTTTTCTTTTTATTCGTATTTTGAATGTCCGTAAATAAATGTTTAATCCAACGCAAAGTACTGCTACGTTATAAATTTATTCGTACAAGTAAAAGTAATTATTTTGCTCTGAAAGTGATATGCCTAGGAGGTATAAGTTATAACAGACTATACTTTATCCTGCACAAAGTCAAAACCTGATACCCTTTAAGCGCCAGCTTAATAGGAAAACGTAACCGATAACCGACAATCCTCGTAGCGATACCCACGTAGGTGGTAAGGGTATCGGAGGTATCGCTCTTAATTAAAGCAAGCAAAGCCTACCGGCAAACTTCGATTGCGCTGTCAAAAATCCCAAGAATTATTCCGGCAGTAAAATAACTTGTACGATTTTAGACTTTATCGTGCAAGTTCAGGCGTATTAGCGAATTTATACGTTCGGATGCAATATGCCTGCGGATCGCTCCCGCTGCACGCAGAGCTTTTATTAAAAACAGTTTTTATTTATTGACGGTTCGAGCCTTGCATGAGTTGAGTTTTACTTGCGTTACTGATTTTCTCGATTCGGATACGGAATTGGGTTTCAAACAATTGATTTCATTTGTTGCATAGACTTGTTGACGTTAATTGTTAAGTGTGTTAAATAAACTACAAACGACGTTAAACAATATATATGTTAAATATAAATTAAATAAATATTATATTTGTATGTAACAAAACAATATTTGAATAATGTCTCAAGACAATTGTCAAATAAATGTCGCCTGTGTCTAATACGTTATTTGTTGTAACTGGCATTAATTTGTATTTTCATTTTAACAAAATTAATAATAATACTTAATGACCCACTTCACGAATTTCAAAGTGATTGATTGAGGCGGTCTCTGAAGAGTGTAAAGAAATAAACGGCTATTCATTTCACCTTAACAAAACCCTACGTGGGTAGCCGTGATTCTGTTTTGACTATTTGCTTTCTAATACTTCCATATAATTGGATATTGTTTATATAAACCTTTTATAAGCTATTAATTATGTATTTTTACATTTTCATGCTTTTGTTTTATTTTATTTACAGTCAGTCAGTCTGCCTACTTATTAGTAGGCAAACTGACTAACCACCACCCGAGTGGTAAGTAGTAAAAAATATTAACGATCGCTCATATCGAAAATAATTAACATATGAGTACAATTTAAAGTTTTACATATTTTTTTAGGGTTCCGCACCTAAATGGTAAAAACGGGACCCTAATACTAAGACTTCGCTGTCTGTCTGTTGCCAGGCTGTATCTGAAGAACCGCGTTAGCTAGACAGTTAAAATTTTCACAAATTATGTATTTATATTGCCGCTATAATAACAAATTGGAACTAAAAACTAAATAAATTAGATATATTTTGGTGGGGGGGGCTCCCATACAACAAACGCGATATCTGCCCCTTTTTGCTCTATATCAATAAATGTGTCTACCTACTGTTGTTTATGATATAGTTAGAGATGAGTTAAAGATAGAGAAACGGTCAAATGGATCACTAGATGGTTAGCTGTCAACACACATAAACATTGGCGATGTAAGAATTATTAACAATTCCTTAGATCACCAATTCATGACCAACCTTGGAACCTAAGATCTCATATCTCTAGTTAAACTGGATCACTCACCCTTCAAACCGGAACATAACGACGCGGTTTGGCCGTAAAATATGTGACTAAAATATGTACTGATCCAGACAAGCTTGTACAAGTAAATTATGTTTATTTTACAAATAAAACCTTCATTAATATACATCTAAATTATTTGTACTCACGACTTAAGCGGTATTATAAATAGATGTTCCCAAATCATCTTCGGATTATTCGTACGCAAATTAAACCAAAGCAACTTAATAGGAATTTACATTTATAAAACGACTCAATCAACGGACGACCGAGTTCGTTTAATGGCAGCACTTAATTGGTTGCCATGTAAATTATTAAAATCGCTGACAATCTACAAGTACGAAACAGGTACTCAGCGTATTTTATATCTTGCGTAGAACAGGAATAAGGGATAATTAATTGAATAATTTAGAAGATACTTTTATAGAAGCAAGTATATTATACTCACACACATAAAACCTACTGTTCGTCGATTTTAGAATGCATTCATAATTTATAAATGTATATGCAAAAAAAATATATAAATAAATAAATATTGAACAACATCACATACATTACTCTGATCCCAATGTAAGTAGAACGACGGTACCACAAACACCCAGACCCAAGACAACATAGAACAATGAACTCTTTCTACATCGACTCGGCCGGGAATCGAACCCGGGACCTTGGAGTGGCGTACCCATGAAAACCGGTTTACACACTACTCGACCACGGAGGTCGTCAAAATTATAAGTAAAATATATAGTAAAATTAATAACATATTTTACTAAAACTTCGATCATAAGACTTAAATTGGCAATATCGCCCGTGCGCCTCATTTAATTGCTAATGCCTTGGTGATCTAAGTATGGAAGCTTATATGGGTTAATGAGTTCGCTAGTAATTCATACCGAGGCGGAAGTGCTCCCCTGGTTATGAAACTGGTGCACGCTCAAGGCAGATGAGGCAAGTTATACAGGCGTTTGTCATTTATCAACCTTTCCTTTTAGTTGTAATGATATGTCTCATCGGGCCTCGGAGGATCTTATATTATACTTAAGAGGAAAGTACACGAGAACTATGCGCTTCATAAATATTTTGCTAAGTATTAGGTTCAGATAAAATGTTTTGAATAATAACGTATAGATTACTTAGGTACAGTATAGTAGAAATGTATTTATAACTATAGTAATAATCACAATACATAATCAAATAATTGATATTTTTTATTGAATCAGCGACAATCTTACACGAGAAACAAAGGTAAGCCGAGATACCAGATCCACTAAGTCAGTACATCCTACCTAAGCAAGATAACCTACATAACAATATTAATTTACATACAAGACAAACAAAGTTAATTGTCCATTTCTAACTGTGAAATTTCATAAAGATAAAGAATAACTATTAAGATTCTCTCTAGAAACTTCATTATAAACCGTTATATTATATTTAGAAGTGTCTGTTTGTAATATTAATATAATCGCTTCTTACTAAATTCATATGTATGTATCGAGATACATATACCAAAATATATATTTTTTTTATTTTTGTCTGTCTGTCTATTCGTCTGTTTGTTCCGGCTAATCTCTGGAACGGTAGGACCGATTTTGACGGGACTTTCACTGGCAGATAGCTGCTGTAATTAGAAGTAACTTAGGCTATTTTATATGTAAAATAATAATAAAATCACGCTGCAATTTCCAAGTACAGTCCAGTACCGCGCGCAGGCCTCGCGCCATTGTCACATCGGGTTCCACCCACCAACGACTTAATATCAAAAAAGCTGCCTAATACAGAATAAATAAGTTATAGTAAAATCTGCGAACTGAACAAAAACTTATTTGTTAAATTAAAACGCGCACGAAGTCGCGGGCACATCTAGTCCTAAATATGAGTCAAAAGTTATAGTAGCTTATATGAGCCTACTTGTATATTTTTAGGAAAATAAATAAAAAATAAAAGGGCCGTCCAATAGACTCTCGATAACGTTGTAATTTTTTTTTTTTTACTTTTATTTAACTTTACCTAAAGCATAACATATTAGCATAATGTTGGTAATTTAATTTTAAACCAGTTCTATTACAACATATGACCAATAATTTTCACAGAGTACTAACTAACGTTGCTAATAATACAATTCTAAAATCGATATTCAAATTCTTAAATAAATTAATAATGATTATAATTAGGTCTTCATTAGCTTGTCAATTTACACTTAATACTTCAATAGTAAATGTTGTCAAATAAGCTAGATATAGTAGAGCGATAGTATTTTTATTATTTAAAATCAGTTATTATAAATAAAAATAAACTTCACTTGTATAACGATAAAGACACACGGCGAAGAAGATATTACGATAATTGTTACAAACACTCGTATAAAGATAAATATACGTTGACATGTTAGGAATATACATTCGATATCTGATAATTAGACATTTAAAAATATACACGTAATAATGTAATTAAAATAAACAGCGCTTTATTGCTTTATCAAGCGTACGCTTATTGCATTTCTAGTTAAAGCATAGTCATTAAATTATGTTCAATTATGTACGTTAAACGAACAATGAATTTAATGTCGATTAAATCATTTATACACAATAAATTTGTAATTTTTATACGACATGTTTCAAAACGAAAACTAGGGAAGTATGAAACCTATTTACAATTCAAGTAGATTTCTGAAAGATTCGGAATTCAATATAAATATTACAATAATAATAAATATAGATTTTTGTTTTTAACTATAACAGCTTGTAAATTTCTCACTGCTGGATTAAGGCCTCGTCTTCCTTTAAAGGCCTAAAAGTTTTCCACCAACCCGCACCGGAGCAGCGTGGTGAAATTATCTCCAATACAAGCGTTCTAACGACTGGTCTATTTCGGCTCAATATTGCATCATTATTTATTTCTCTAGATAAATTCACTATAAGGGACAATTAAAAACAATAATAAAGTAACATTTTCCCTATAAAAAATACTAACCAAATTAATTCCAGTAAGACCGGATCCGTTGTTACTTAAGATTTACATAAAAAAGAGGCTCACTGTTTGTTATTGACTATTTTCAAGCTCGGATTTCGGGTTACCCAATAGTAAGATACTCTTTATCAGGAATTCACGCGAGAAAAGTAATTTTCGAGGGAATATCGTCGTCACAGTAACAGATCAAGGGGCTTATTTGAGACCAGTTGAGATCACTCCCACACTTATTATACGTTTTGAAAATAATCTGGAGTGAGTGTTCAGTTACGAAACAAGGGATCTAACAAATGAAAGTTTTATAAAAATCCTCTTACTGGTAATGTATGACCATAATGAAATGTTTTATATTTTTGAAATAAAAGACTTATAACATTTTGTAATTAACATATATTAATGCAGTTATTTTTTATAATTATTTTAATAAGGTGGACTGAAGATTTTGTCATCGGATGGTAAGTGGTCCTACTGTTGTAAGAAATACTAACTACCAGACTTGGTGGTAAATATAATAGATCACTCATTTAGTTTTAATGTGTATGTATTAAGAAACCTCTTACAAGCATTGACGAAATATCAAATTACAAGTTATTCCTACTGAATTTTTTAATGTGGATATTGAGTCGTTGGTTACTCAATAATATAAAAACGTCTGTAAGAATTAGAATGATATTTGAAATAGAATTAGTTTCTACCCTGACTTAACACATAAGCTACCCTCTTAAACACTAGTTGACGCTAGTTAAACTCAAATCTACCGCCAACTAAATTACACTATGTATAATTCTCATCAATTTTAGCACCATTATAGTTATTTCGCTAACATAGCCGTTCCATAAGTCGTATAGACTTTTATTCGATCCATAAAATAAGTAAAGTGAAAATTAACTTCGTCTTTTTGTTTTTTAACCGGTGGAAAAATTTTATGAGTCTATTG
Source organism: Vanessa atalanta (assembly GCF_905147765.1). Taxonomy (NCBI): domain Eukaryota; kingdom Metazoa; phylum Arthropoda; class Insecta; order Lepidoptera; family Nymphalidae; genus Vanessa; species Vanessa atalanta. The sequence goes on from NC_061871.1 coordinate 6,358,359, forward strand.
ATATTAGTTATGTCACGTAAGCGTAACATATTGCTTGGGAGTGCGGGTTAAACTTTTAATGGACGCTCTCTAACTGAGAGCAAGCCAAGAGGAGACACGAAATGATAAAGACGGTTTGTCATACTTGTCTGAGTAAATACGGGAGATTTGAAGTTATATTTCATTTATTTTTCGTAACAAATAAGGATAATTGGTCAAAGTTATTGGACAATTTAGAAAATTGAATTGTTTATGATTAATGATAGGATAAAGTATATATTTGTTTTATTATATGGATTTGAAATCCATACAAATACCATTGTTTTTTCCTTAAGAATTTACTTAGTGTGTGTTTATATTTGTTTGTGTAACAGTAAAATTGTAAGCATGTGCGAGTACGTCTAAAAATCTGCAGTGTAACAGACAAAATCTATTAACCTCGCGTTTAAAGGACAATTAAAACTTGCGTGGTAGTAACAGGCCTTTATTAATTATAGCAACGGTACAATTAATAAAAACACAAATAAACACAAATTAAAAACATATGTGGGACTCGTACGTAGTAAACCGAAATACCCACTATATAACCAGGGGTACTTTCATTGTGTCTTCGGTGGGCGCCATGGGATCGCTTTTGCATGCTACCGTGACGGTAAATTGTGTACTATCTTAAAGTAAGATTCACATATTGTAACCACTGGCCAATTTCAGCTCAGCTGACACAGACACAGACGCCGTCACGTTATTTCTTTAAATTATTAAAAAACAAAAACAAACTATTTTCAACGAAATGTATTTTCAGACAATATTGAGACACAATAATTGTAAATATAAAAAAACAACCTTGCTGTAAACCAACGTTTTCAATAGAGTGCTAAAAAATAGCTCATGTGCTTAGCATAACAAAGATATTATGAATTTCAAATTCCGCGAGCGTTATTTTACAAATTACTTCTGTAAACTTTTATCACCATGATTATTTTGAACAATTTATACACCTTCCGAGTCATAAGAATACCGTCTCAACCATAAAGTGACCTCTTATAAAGAACTTGCTTGCACTTCAAACTCGATTTTAATCACTTTAACAACGCGTCTATTATATTATTATGTTGTATCAGTTTATGCGGTTTGTGCTAAATCTTGCTAGATGTCTCAATTTAATGTAATATAAATACGTTGTAAAAGAAATCTTTTCTATATTGACTCTCTGTACTTCATAAAAAATAATGCGTTTGGAGAATAAAAAAGTATACTAAAAAAGTAACTTTTTACAAAGGGTATTTTTAATGCATAACAATTTAGTATCATAGATTGTATTGCTACTTAAAAATTTAGTAGAAATGTATACAGTTAGTTTAAACTGTTTAAAATTTCCATGCAAAAGGTATTTGAGTCTCATAATAGATGAAGTTGAACAAAAACGTTGTGACGTATTTAATCCTTATAACAACTAAGTACATATACATACAAAAATCACCAAATTAGTGTAAATAACTTACTAGGCTTCTTACATTTTTAAGTATGAAATAATAATATCTTCATCGTTATAACGAACAGCTTATTATAATAATATCATAAACTTATAAAACGAGGAAACTAGTCTACTAAAATGGTTGCCAATATTTAACTACTTACTGACAATTCGAACACTACAAATTACTTCTATTTGAAAATAGAATGACTGATATGTGGGTGGGTACCACCTCCAGTATCAGTAGCTAGATGACCTTGAACCGTCGATAAAATAAAACTATAAAATAATTAAAGCTAGACACGGGAGATACACCAATAAATGTCCACGGAAAATCGAAAAAAATGTCTAGGCTAATTACATTTATAAGGCACGATAAGGCACGGGTAAAAATTCTGGTACCATTAAAGAAGTCATCAGGCAGAGAGCAATAAGCAAATGAACGCGCGGTATCTGTTCAGACATTCCGTTATCGGTCGGACGCCACACCGAGATACTATCGCGTTTCCGTCCTTAGGACCTCGGTACAGTAAACCAATTCCAGGATAAAACCTTCGATGAATGGAGAAGTTCTTTGAAGCTATGAACGCTTACTCAATAGAAAAAAGTGTATGGTATTTTTATAAATATTTTTATTCATTACTAGCTGTGCTCGCAACTTCGTGCGCGTTGTTTGAATTTAAGTTATTTGGATATTGTAGCGTGATTTTATTTTTATTCTATATTTAATTCTAAAATAAAAGTAGCCTAAGTTACTCCTTATTACATCCGCTATCTGCCAGTGAAAGTCCCGTCGAAATCGGTTCAGCCGTTTCAGAGATTAACCGGAACAAACAGACAAAAAGACAGACAGACAGACAAATGTTATTTTGGTATATGTATCGTGTATAAATACATATGCATTACGTAAAATGGGTTACTTTAATATTTCAAACAGACACTCCAATTTTATTATATGTATTAAATCTCTGTAGACTAAAAAAACATGCCATTGTTAATCTTATTCGCTTAATTTATATGCATCATTTGTAAACGTACTTGTACATACATACTACTATTTTATAGGAAACTAGTTACAACCTGCGACTTCGTTAGTGTTTAAGTTGATCGTCAGATTATTAGGCATGAAAAGTAGAAGAATATGTCGTTCCTTGGAATTCAAACTTCATACCAAATTTCATCAAATTCGCTTCAGTGTTTTGGCCATGAAAGAGCAACAGACAGACAGAGAGTACTTTCACATTTAAAATATCAATATAGATTATACATACTTACATTAATAATACATGGTATTACCTCGTGTATCGAGTAATATTATTTATTTATTTTTTAAATATTGGACAACATCACATACATTACTCTGATCCCAATATAAGTAGCTAAAGCACTTGTGTTATGGAAATCAAAAGTAACGACGGTACCACAAACACCCAGACCCAAGACAACATAGAAAACTAATGAAATTTTTCTACATCGACTCGGCCGGGAATCGAACCCGGGACCTCGGAGTGGCGTACCCATGAAAACCGGTGTACACACTACTCGACCACGGAGGTCGAGGATTATTATTATTACTTTATAACCGCAAGGTTACGGTGACATATCACGTATAATGTATTTCTATATAATTAAAAATAGGATTACCGGAAATGAAACATGCATACAAGTTTAATTCAGTCAATTAATAAAGTATATATTACATCTTAATACAAACATATTAAGCTACATAACTTGATGCATAAATTAGTTTGTGGGAAAGTTGATTTTAAGTGACTGACTGTTATGTTATTTATATTAAAATCGTTTTAATCATTGTTAATACATTCTTAATGTGACTATACCCTGCCTATCTTAGTTAAAATATAATTTTACATTTAAATTTCTTATATTTAAATATCGGTTTGGCTCGTGATTTCGTCTAGTTAGTTAGGATCCATATAACGTTGACTTTGTGTAATAACCGTGTTCTTTTAGAGCGTCAGAGATTATAAATTCAATCGACTATAGAGGAGTCAAATAAAACCAGGTTTATCTTTTAAATGCGTTTTTAATATAAATATTTTGTTTAATTAATTTGAATAATAATAATCGAATGTATGAGATACCGGTCCCATTTCCTTTAACACCTCTTACGAGTAGCTGAAGGATGTCGCTCCTACCCATCTTTATATATTTAACTCTTTTGAAAAATATAAAAGGGGGAGGAGGTTGAAATGGCCCCGCGCCCGCCATCAACTGTAGATTCCAACCATAGATCGGTGAACCTTCCTCGGGCATGGGAAGTGCGATTTTATAGTGTGCAAACACTTTGTTAAATAATATATGCACTAGAACTAAAGTCCAGCAGGTATCACAGGCGTAGCTGAGGTGTATAAAAGACTAATAGTCTTATAAATAAATCAAGACCGTAGTCTAGCGGATAGCACAGTAATAACTATGTTATTCAAATCGACGATTAGACTTATAAATAAATCAACAAACTAGACCGTGGTCCAGTGGGTTTCACAGTCGTAACTGCGGTGTTTATAAAGTAGCCAATGCTACAACAATAATAATAAAAATAAGGATCAAAGTCCCATAAATAGTCAATCTGTCATAGATGAGGAAATCTGTAGTCAATGGGTTTAACCCTGGATTATCATTGCATTAAATCACTGTTTCTCATACCAGTTCAAGTGCACTACCATCAGGCGGCCTAATGCAAGCACAACGTTATTCGTTGCTATATCCACTGTCGCAGAGTGTCGTTTTATCGTAAGATAATACGTATTAATTCCAAACATAGTGGAATAATATTCAATTAAACTCATAGATTACCGCGTAGGAATCATTTAAGTGGATTTAGCATAATTTGCTATATTTTCTACCGTAGTAGGTTATAAAGTATGAATATATATATCATGTATCATAAACGTATAATCGTATTCTTTCTTATAACTAAGACTTACATCTAAGACTTATAACTAAGACTTAAAACTAAATCGAACGTTTTCTTAACTAGCTTATAAACCTTATAAACGCTTCGCGTATCACGTTTTACTTAAATCTATAACTATACAGTGGATATACTTAACTCTACAACAGGCACACACCCGACAATCGATTACTTAAACCAGCTTTGAACTCAGATCATTATTTGCATGTGATAATCAACTTCAAAGAGATATACGCAGTCTTATTACTAAACTAGGTGTCCTACTACAATATTTCTTATAATATCCTTAACACTGGGCTAAGGAGGCGTCCCTAAAAGGACGAACATTTTGCTACAAACGACACTTCTCGTATAAAGCGATTAGTGCGCCATATATGTATAGTGATGCCAGCCTGGATGAAATCCATTATTTGGGTCCTTCACTGCATGAACGTATCACTTCAGCATTATTACAGCCTCCGCAACGCCCTGCAACATTCGGTCGTGATTCCGGTACTACCGATTGATGAGAGACATCAATAAAGACATCGTAACGTCAACCAGCCATAGCTCAGTACCACATAGCACATACACTACTCTAGTAACCCGGTAAGACAGAGTGAGGGACATTACCGTATCGCCAAAGACGTTATACAGTAACCTCAAACCCCGAAACTATCTCACGTAGGCAGCCTCATTGGTAACAGAAGGAGGGACACTACCGTATCGCCGAAGACGTTATACAGTAACATCACACCTCGCAACTGCATCACCTAAGCAAATTCAAGACGACATCGCCACGAGGGACACTAATGCAGCGACTCTCGGTCGAGCCACACAGCCTCAGACCACGCGTCGAATCATCAAGAATCCACCAGAGTATATTCAGTACAGTACTCGTGCGCGATCATTTTGCATGTGCATAGTACAAATATATTATAAAGGTTTTGTTATTTAACAATAAAAATCTTAAAACATCAACATCATTAGATCGTTGTCGTCGTGATCGTATCAAACAGTTATACCAAACTTGGATCTGTTTACTGATAATAATTGTGGAGTTTTAGAACGACCGGTTTACGAACTTACGTCCGTCGATCGACACAGTTTTACATGAAGAGTATTTATTTCGACCGCTATACGAACTTACATCCGTCGATCGTCACAGTTTTACATGAAGATTATTGATTTCGACCGCTATACGAACTTACATCCGTCGATCGTCACAGTTTTACATGAAGATTATTGATTTCGACCGCTATACGAACTTACATCCGTCGATCGTCACAGTTTTACAATATAATATCGCTACAACTTGCTCCGCTTACGGTTTACAAGAATCTGCAACATGGAAGACAAAGTTGACAAGCAATATGTTTAGTTATTTTACAAATTAATTATTATTGAAAGAAGTTCAATCATTATTTATAGCCTTATTGCTATTTGTTAATATACTTGATTTAAATTTCATAATTAATAGTCACCGAGGTAACAATCTACTATCAGTATGCATCGCCCAGTACATACTTTTTTTTTTCAATTAGATATTATCGCAAGACGGCTACCATCAAACCGTTTCTATATCATATTAATTTCATTATTATATTTTATTCGAGGTTAACCCCGACCTTCTTTATATCGCTTTTATATAATAAATATAATGTCTCATTGAGAACACTCATTCATATGACGGCCTGCCTTACCGTCATTTGTAATAATCATTTGTATTATTTATAGGAAAAGTGCACGAAGCACATTCTCATTATAATTATATTTTGCCATGCATCCACCATTAATATATGAGTAGGCACTACACCGACACACGGATCTGCGCCACTCCTATATTTCAGAATAATCAACCATAGCTAGCAGCCTCGCAGTATAACCCGCACAGCTGCACCGCCTAGTATCATTTCTTATTATGTAATTTGATATGCATTATTGCACGCGGCCGATGCGGCGAGCGCATCACTCCACGCGTCCAATTTGAACCGAGCTGCCAAGCATCATACCCCTATATATGCTTTCACGAGAGTATGACATTCGGCGCAGGTCAGCCTTAAATCTATAGAATTTTGTATGGAAAAAGGCTGGCGTCGAGATTTTTCCTTCAAAAAGTGGCACGTCATTTTCTTCGCCAATACACGAACATATCCATGAATACACGAACGATTTCACCAAAAACGTATGAAAAAAGATAAGCTTGATATAATGTCATTAATTTATTATTCCATGTATATGTATACATTTACTATGCAATCTCATGAATTTATTTGTATGTATGTTTTTATGTTTCTATATATGACATATAATTCTATATATGTATGTATGTATGCATGTATGTAAACTCTCCAAAACAACTTGACCAATTTTAATTAAATTTTAATATGTGCTTAACTAAGTCTACGGACGGCTTATATTGGACCCGGTAGGTGGCGCTGCGACCGATGTTATGTTTTATATATAAAAAAAAATGTATTAAAATAACAATAATTCATTCTCATGTATTTATGTAAATAGTATAGTATAGTCCGTTACATCCAACCCCCTAAATTATATGAAGTTTATCAGAATATAATTTACTCCTAAATAAATTAATTCTTTTATCTTGTTTTTTACAATATACGTGTATTCAAATATTGCAAAAAATATATATATTAAAAGTAGGAACCTCGCTTATAACTATATAGCTTCCTAAAAATATTAATAAGGTGTATCTTGATGGCCGCCCATCTCCCCTCCAACTAAATCTATATAATCAAAACATATCTATACAATCATATAATTAATTTGTTAAGATTTATTCAGTTCAATTTTTATTTAAGCAATCAAATGGATTTATCCTTTTATTTTATTTTTTCTATCTTATTCTATGTATTCATTTCCTTGTTTTAGATTAATAGATGTAATTGAGCCATCACCGACCCGACCAAACTTTTAGTTTTTATACATTTATTTAAAAAAAATTACGTTTATATACAATTTATAAATAACCTAATTTAACAATCATCAACCTTCTCTTAAAATGATTATAATCTGTATTATGACTAATTTTAATTAATACTATTACAATTTATACTATACTATAGAATATCGTAATCAAATATATAAAATATCAATATGTTAAATCAATTAAATTCCAAAATCCAAATTTTATTTTTCCCTATTTTATGAATTTATTATTATATTATTTTTATTATTATTGTAAATATTTCTCAAAAGAGTCCTGAGCACAACTTATTTTTTTATATAAGCATTGTACAAGTTCTCATATTTGTGTATAGTTTACTTATTTATATTTCAAAATATAATAAGGCCCAATTATGTACTAAGTGTAATATCTAGATAAATGGATTGCATTAAAATTACCACGTATTTCTTTTGTTTTTGGATTCATTAACGTATATACATTTTTAAAGGGAACGGCTGCGATTAAATATGGTCCCTCGTATAATAATTCGAATTTACTTATCTCTTTCTTTTGAGCATTTGAACGTGTCGATCTTCTAATTTTAACTAAATTTCCAATATGAAACTGAATCAGTTTATGTGTTTTATTGAATTTAACTTGTCTTGTTTCGCTCGAACGTTTAATGTTTACGCGAACCTGTTGTCGTACCTTTTCGGAGTCAATTATTGACTTTGAGCTATGCAATAACTTGTCGATCGATAAAGTGGGTCTTTTACCATAAAGTACTTCATTTGGTGTAAATCCTATGCTATCATGGTGTGTATTATTATAAAGATCTTCTACCCTTGGAAGTATTGTAACCCACGACTTATGTTTGTGGTGACAATATGTACGGAAGAGTCTCCCTAGTTCTTTGTTAACTCTTTCTGTCGTGTTTGGCCTTGGATTACGCACGGTTGTGTTAATTGTTTTTATGTTAAGTTCCTCGAGACCTTTTTTGAATATTTTACTAATAAATTGTGACCCGTTATCGGTCATAACACTGTTTATTTTTAAAATTTTATTAAATTGTTTAATTTTTGTTAAACATGAACGCCCGGTAGCTTTACGCAGTGGATACAATTTTATATATTTACTAAAGGAATCCTGTATAACTAAAATAAATGTATAACCGAAAGTACCTGATGGTAAAGGACCATAGAGATCAGCCATTACTATTTCACCTACATCATTAGTAATGATTGACTGACAAGGCCCAACATGTTTTATATTATTACTTTTCGAAAGCTGACATAAATGACACTTTCTAATTATATCTTTTACGTGCTTAGATAAATTTTTCCAGAACATTCTTTCTCTTATGTATTTTATAATTTTATAAGCGCCTTGGTGACCCATCTCTTCGTGTACCTGGTTAACTATTTCTTCCCTTAATATAGCTGGTATATAAACTACTTCACATTTATTAGTTTTGTAATAATATATATTGTTTCTAAAGATAATTCTATTTTTGTAACGATTATTTTGACCATTAATGATTTCATGAATTTCATTATCTTCACCCTGAAGCTTAGGCAGTTGTTTGAGCTTTAATAATAATGACTTATTGTCTTTACCGAGATAGAAAATCTGCGGAAACTTGTTTTTTGCCTCTTGAATTTTGTAAGTGTTTGGAGGATACCTAGATAAAATATCGGCTACTATGTTGCTTTTGCCTGTTATGTACTCTATTTTATAATTAAACTGTTCTAAATAAAGTATCCACCTTGTAACTCTACTATTAAATAAATTCCAATTTTTAATAAATAATAATGCTTTGTGATCTGTTTTTATAATGACTCTACTTCCTCTTAAATATGTTTCGAATTTCTTTAAGTTAGAAATTACTGCAAAGAACTCCTGTTCGGTTATAGTCCAATTTAACTCAGCTCCTTTTAAAGCTCTACTATGGAAGCCCAAGACTTTCATTTCATCATTATTTCCTAACTGATACAAAACCCCTGCGAAGCCGATTCCAGATGAGTCAGTTTGTAAGTAATAAGGTTTTTGGAAATCTGGATGTTGAAGTTCTATTGTCTGTATAAATTGTTTTTTAGTTAATTCAAAAGCTTTTTGTTCTTTGTCTGTCCATGACCACTTTTTATCTTTCTTAAGTAATTTACATAGTGGTAAAGTACATAATGCGTAATTGGGAATAAAGCGTCTATAAAAATTACATAACCCTAAGAAAGCTCGTAAGTGCTTAATCTTTTTTGGAACAGGAAAATTTTGTATAGCCAATACCTTATCAGGATCCGTACGAATACCTTTTGTTGATATGATAAAGCCAAGCATCTTGACTTCATCACAAAGAAACTCACATTTCTCTATATTGCATGTCATTCCGGCCTTTTCTAACTTCGACAAAACAATGTCTATGTGGTCTATGTGATTTTCAATAGTCCCAGAGGTTATTATGGCTAAATCATCTAGGTAATTAACACAAAAATCTCGAACTTCCGGGCCTAGCACTTGGTCCATTGCTCGACTAAAACTTCCTACTGAAGTCTTTAGGCCTTGTGGTAACACATTGTATACAAATGATTTTCCATTGAAAGAAAACCCTGTATATTTTCTACTATGCAAGCTAATTGGTATTTGAAAGTATGCGTTATTTAAGTCTATCGTGGTAATATAATTACACCCATGAAATGAATTTAAAACGTCTAATTGCAACGGCGGTTTTTCAGTCTCTGCAATCATATTCTTATTAATTTCCCTAGCATCTAAGAGAACTCTTATGGTTCCATCACGCTTTAAAGTGAAAGTCAGCGGACTACTATAAGGCGTTGAAGCCCTTGAAATAATATTTAATTCCTCAAGTTCCTTAAGTTTTCCTTCCATTTTCTGTCTATAGGCGTAAGGTATAGGATATGATTTTTTCACAATGGGTTTATTATTAGTCATTATTATCTCATGCTCGTAGCAATTACAACGTCCTAATTTTTTAGTAAAAACGTTTTTATATTTATATAGCATTTTTAAAAGGTTTTGTTTAACAGGGTGAGAAATATCTGTCCCTAATTTAATTTTTTCTAAAACATAGTCGAAATTTTCTTGAGCAATAGTCATTACAGTCTTATTTAACCATGTATTGCGGTTTACGATAGGTATAATGTACTCTATATTATTCTTCGTTAACTTTATTTGCATATGTTCTTTTCTAAAATCTAAAACTATTTCATTTCGTTTGATCCAATTGAATCCCAGTATAACTGATCGTGACAAATTCGGCACAATTAAGTAACCAATGTCTAAAGTTAAGTTTCCTATCTCAGTTGGTATCATCACCATTTGTTGTATTTTTGAACTACTTAAACCTATTGCACCCTTAATTTGTACTGCTTTAACTGGCATTATAGGCAAATTAAAATGCTTAAGCTCAATATAAGTTAATTCTGATATGCAAGTGATATCACTACCCGTATCGAGTAATGCATCTAATTCTAACGTAATTAACTTAACGGGAATTTCACATCTTATGTTCGTATCACTTAAATCTAAGTTTTCGTGTTCCTCAAAAACGTTTAGAACTTCATGTTCTACAACATATTTTTCCTTGTTACAGTTTGATATAAACAGTTGAACCATCTGATTTTCGATGTCTTCCTTATAATAACCAAATCCCGTTCTATCTCTCTCTGTCCAACAGCTTGTATTGGTCGGAGTATGCCTCTACCATTAAATTTTCTGCCTAGTGGTTGTCCAGGCAACCAGCCAGTTTTTAACATCATACACAAAGCTTCATCCCCTGATTTAACAGCTGAGACGGGGTCGTTTTGTTCAGCCATATTTAGTTTAAATTATTGTAATGAGATGCATTATTATAATCTCCATTGCAATCGTTTTCATATCCAGTATAATCATTGTGAATTAAATTTGTTTGATGGTTTTGTCGCTGGTAATTTTTATTGTAATCTTGCTTCTGCCAATTTTTATATGGATGATGAATATCATTTCTATTAATATAACGTTCTCTGTTATTACTCACATCTTTTATAATTTTTGGTTTGGAACTTTGTGGTGGCAATCCGTCGTCCTGTTTATTGATGTCATCGAGATTTCGCAAAAAATCAGTTAATTCGATAACTGTATCTCCTTTTGACATTGCCCACATTTGTTGTATATGTCTCGGATAATGCCTAATCATGTCTGAAACTAGTTGTTGTTCTGGTATGGTGAAAGATAGCATTCGAACTTGGCTAGTTAGGCTTAAAAAGTGACCGAGCATGGTGGGGTGTTGTACTTTATTCCATTTTGCACATACAATATCTCTTCTTATTTTATTTTGTTCTGACTCTCCCCAGTAAGTGTGAAGAAAGTCAGTTTTAAAGTCGTCTAGAGACTTCCATTGGGGAGAGTAAAGTCTCGCCCAATCTCTAGTTTCACCTTGTAAACATTCATAAATTAAATCTAATTCTTTTCCTTTACTTGGAATTTTTCTAAGATACGCGGTTAAATCTTCTAAAAATGTGACGGGATGATTTTTATTTTTATCGAATTTTGGTTTCTCTGTAGCTATGTTTAAAATATTGTAAGGAGTATTTTCAATGACTATATTTGAAGAGGACGCCGGTTGTTGTGACTCTACAGTCCTCTCATTTCTTTGTTGTAATTCCCGTTCTAAATTATTAATTTTCATCTCCATTACACGTGTTGAACGTTTCATTAACTTGTAAAGTGTCACAAGTTTTTGTCGTCTTGCAACGGAAGGTCGTATGGTTCTAGCATTGCTGCTTTGTGTGGGTTCTATTCTCTCTGAATTTCGATCATTTGCGCTTTCTTGGGTTTGTTTGCGACGTTGCGCAAGTGGTTGATTGATATCATCATTGTCATTTTGTCTATTCCTTTTTCTAACCATTTTGTTGTATAGTTGTTAAGCTAGTCAGAAAATTAAATAACAATAACAATATATTGTTATTCCAGTAACGTTCAATATAAATATTTAGCACTTTTATTAACACCTTTAGTCTAATAATTGTCACTATACACAACTAGTTTTAATTCTTATTACTCTGAATATTCATTAAACTCGATATGCACCTAAAACAAAAGAAAAGTACGTACAACCCCCAGACTCCTCAAACTTTACAACCCCCAGACTGTAAAGGTTATAAAGCCTATTTGAACATATAAATCTCTTTAGACTCTTTCCAATTCACGGACAACAAATTGTAGGCTTTCGCCTACTTTTAAAATTAAGAATTAGCCGATTTGACCATCCTGGTCGCGGCACCAAATTGTGACTATACCCTGCCTATCTTAGTTAAAATATAATTTTACATTTAAATTTCTTATATTTAAATATCGGTTTGGCTCGTGATTTCGTCTAGTTAGTTAGGATCCATATAACGTTGACTTTGTGTAATAACCGTGTTCTTTTAGAGCGTCAGAGATTATAAATTCAATCGACTATAGAGGAGTCAAATAAAACCAGGTTTATCTTTTAAATGCGTTTTTAATATAAATATTTTGTTTAATTAATTTGAATAATAATAATCGAATGTATGAGATACCGGTCCCATTTCCTTTAACACCTCTTACGAGTAGCTGAAGGATGTCGCTCCTACCCATCTTTATATATTTAACTCTTTTGAAAAATATAAAAGGGGGAGGAGGTTGAAATGGCCCCGCGCCCGCCATCAACTGTAGATTCCAACCATAGATCGGTGAACCTTCCTCGGGCATGGGAAGTGCGATTTTATAGTGTGCAAACACTTTGTTAAATAATATATGCACTAGAACTAAAGTCCAGCAGGTATCACAGGCGTAGCTGAGGTGTATAAAAGACTAATAGTCTTATAAATAAATCAAGACCGTAGTCTAGCGGATAGCACAGTAATAACTATGTTATTCAAATCGACGATTAGACTTATAAATAAATCAACAAACTAGACCGTGGTCCAGTGGGTTTCACAGTCGTAACTGCGGTGTTTATAAAGTAGCCAATGCTACAACAATAATAATAAAAATAAGGATCAAAGTCCCATAAATAGTCAATCTGTCATAGATGAGGAAATCTGTAGTCAATGGGTTTAACCCTGGATTATCATTGCATTAAATCACTGTTTCTCATACCAGTTCAAGTGCACTACCATCAGGCGGCCTAATGCAAGCACAACGTTATTCGTTGCTATATCCACTGTCGCAGAGTGTCGTTTTATCGTAAGATAATACGTATTAATTCCAAACATAGTGGAATAATATTCAATTAAACTCATAGATTACCGCGTAGGAATCATTTAAGTGGATTTAGCATAATTTGCTATATTTTCTACCGTAGTAGGTTATAAAGTATGAATATATATATCATGTATCATAAACGTATAATCGTATTCTTTCTTATAACTAAGACTTACATCTAAGACTTATAACTAAGACTTAAAACTAAATCGAACGTTTTCTTAACTAGCTTATAAACCTTATAAACGCTTCGCGTATCACGTTTTACTTAAATCTATAACTATACAGTGGATATACTTAACTCTACAACAGGCACACACCCGACAATCGATTACTTAAACCAGCTTTGAACTCAGATCATTATTTGCATGTGATAATCAACTTCAAAGAGATATACGCAGTCTTATTACTAAACTAGGTGTCCTACTACAATATTTCTTATAATATCCTTAACACTGGGCTAAGGAGGCGTCCCTAAAAGGACGAACATTTTGCTACAAACGACACTTCTCGTATAAAGCGATTAGTGCGCCATATATGTATAGTGATGCCAGCCTGGATGAAATCCATTATTTGGGTCCTTCACTGCATGAACGTATCACTTCAGCATTATTACAGCCTCCGCAACGCCCTGCAACATTCGGTCGTGATTCCGGTACTACCGATTGATGAGAGACATCAATAAAGACATCGTAACGTCAACCAGCCATAGCTCAGTACCACATAGCACATACACTACTCTAGTAACCCGGTAAGACAGAGTGAGGGACATTACCGTATCGCCAAAGACGTTATACAGTAACCTCAAACCCCGAAACTATCTCACGTAGGCAGCCTCATTGGTAACAGAAGGAGGGACACTACCGTATCGCCGAAGACGTTATACAGTAACATCACACCTCGCAACTGCATCACCTAAGCAAATTCAAGACGACATCGCCACGAGGGACACTAATGCAGCGACTCTCGGTCGAGCCACACAGCCTCAGACCACGCGTCGAATCATCAAGAATCCACCAGAGTATATTCAGTACAGTACTCGTGCGCGATCATTTTGCATGTGCATAGTACAAATATATTATAAAGGTTTTGTTATTTAACAATAAAAATCTTAAAACATCAACATCATTAGATCGTTGTCGTCGTGATCGTATCAAACAGTTATACCAAACTTGGATCTGTTTACTGATAATAATTGTGGAGTTTTAGAACGACCGGTTTACGAACTTACGTCCGTCGATCGACACAGTTTTACATGAAGAGTATTTATTTCGACCGCTATACGAACTTACATCCGTCGATCGTCACAGTTTTACATGAAGATTATTGATTTCGACCGCTATACGAACTTACATCCGTCGATCGTCACAGTTTTACATGAAGATTATTGATTTCGACCGCTATACGAACTTACATCCGTCGATCGTCACAGTTTTACAATATAATATCGCTACAACTTGCTCCGCTTACGGTTTACAAGAATCTGCAACATGGAAGACAAAGTTGACAAGCAATATGTTTAGTTATTTTACAAATTAATTATTATTGAAAGAAGTTCAATCATTATTTATAGCCTTATTGCTATTTGTTAATATACTTGATTTAAATTTCATAATTAATAGTCACCGAGGTAACAATCTACTATCAGTATGCATCGCCCAGTACATACTTTTTTTTTTCAATTAGATATTATCGCAAGACGGCTACCATCAAACCGTTTCTATATCATATTAATTTCATTATTATATTTTATTCGAGGTTAACCCCGACCTTCTTTATATCGCTTTTATATAATAAATATAATGTCTCATTGAGAACACTCATTCATATGACGGCCTGCCTTACCGTCATTTGTAATAATCATTTGTATTATTTATAGGAAAAGTGCACGAAGCACATTCTCATTATAATTATATTTTGCCATGCATCCACCATTAATATATGAGTAGGCACTACACCGACACACGGATCTGCGCCACTCCTATATTTCAGAATAATCAACCATAGCTAGCAGCCTCGCAGTATAACCCGCACAGCTGCACCGCCTAGTATCATTTCTTATTATGTAATTTGATATGCATTATTGCACGCGGCCGATGCGGCGAGCGCATCACTCCACGCGTCCAATTTGAACCGAGCTGCCAAGCATCATACCCCTATATATGCTTTCACGAGAGTATGACATTCGGCGCAGGTCAGCCTTAAATCTATAGAATTTTGTATGGAAAAAGGCTGGCGTCGAGATTTTTCCTTCAAAAAGTGGCACGTCATTTTCTTCGCCAATACACGAACATATCCATGAATACACGAACGATTTCACCAAAAACGTATGAAAAAAGATAAGCTTGATATAATGTCATTAATTTATTATTCCATGTATATGTATACATTTACTATGCAATCTCATGAATTTATTTGTATGTATGTTTTTATGTTTCTATATATGACATATAATTCTATATATGTATGTATGTATGCATGTATGTAAACTCTCCAAAACAACTTGACCAATTTTAATTAAATTTTAATATGTGCTTAACTAAGTCTACGGACGGCTTATATTGGACCCGGTAGGTGGCGCTGCGACCGATGTTATGTTTTATATATAAAAAAAAATGTATTAAAATAACAATAATTCATTCTCATGTATTTATGTAAATAGTATAGTATAGTCCGTTACATTAATACCTAAATTTTCGATGATTGGACGAATATACACGAGCAAAAAAAACAATAAATATTATTCTCCGTGACTGAAATCTAGGGAAACTAAAATAGATTGTGTTCTAGATTTCAAAGTAATAATTTACATGAACGAAGAACTAAATAAAGTATTCGTTTTCAAAATTTTGAGTAATTATTCATTATAAATAACAATTTTTTTTTTTATTTATAACCAACTTTCTCGAGAATCTTTCAACCATAAACATCAGCGTATTTATTTTATACAAAACAGCTCTTAGAGTAGCAGTACTTAAAAAAATAACTTTTTAAATGGGTCTCAATGTAACATAAAAAAGACTATTACCAGCTCAATATTTCCCACCCTTAGCGATCCCCCCTTAGCTTTCGCAGCTCGCCAAGCCCGCCAACACCGACCCTGCCTAGTCGTGTTCCAGAGAATGTAACAACCCTTATCTACACTTATACATGCAAACTCGGTTGGATCACGACAATCAATTTACTATTTCACACTAGACTTTATTTTTGAAGCAGAACTATTTTACATAAAAATGTTCTTTAAGAAGTGGAAAAAACATCAGTAATGTAATGACTTAGAGACATGAAATAACGTTTAATTAACATTAAACGAAGTACGTAGCGATATTACGCTCTAGTCTTCGCCACCTTCGTAACACTCGCATAGTTAATTCAATGATCGTCTGCATAATGACTTGCATATGGCTAGTTTGAACGTGTTCCAAACTACCACCTTCTAATTTGCACTAAACTAATGAAGGGAATTCACCACAGCGGTGTTTTTGTTAGCGCCGATGTGAAAGAAGACGGGGTTTTTTGGCACTGACACCGGCGCGCGTTTCAACGTTTGCGCAATTTATCTTTTGCCTTCGAAAAGATTGCATTTTAAAGTTTCCGTCGGGTAGCATTTGCTTGTAATGTTTGTTCAACGCAACCGCCGCTACAATATTGAAATGAAGGTTTTTTCCTTAAAACGAAATTGCTCGCAACAGTTGTACATTCATGTATGAAATGCAACGGAGCGGGCGAACCTTCGTTTATTTGCAGTTAGACAACACGGCCAGTTGTTTTCCAGTGCTCGAGAAGGGATTTTCATATCAATATTCAGTAGCTGTAAGTCTAAGACTGCTTTGGGCTACTTAGACAGCCATTTGCAGAGAGATTGGCCCGACCTACGAGGTAGATTGCTGAACTTTAGAGATAACTTCAACAAACTTCGAACATTTTGACGCTGCAATATTTGGATAAGGTAAACTAACTGCTTTAATTAAGTTAAGGGACATTTAAACATAACTTACTTACATATTCATTCGTATTTTATTACTGACGGAGTTTGAATGTATTATTTTGTTATTCAAATACATTGGAAATCAGTTTCATTATGTCTAGCGTTGGTTGGTTTTTTTGCAAGTAATTAATCTACTATCTAACCTCAATATATTGTATATTGTGTTTTTTCTGTTTGAGCGGTGAGTGAGCCAGTGTAATTTCATGGACATAACATCTTAGTTTTTATCGTTCATGGCGCATTTATCGTGTAAATAATCATGCACATTCCAAACCACTGAGTCTAGAGAGCTAGAATTCGAAGCAAAGGCTTATTTTATAAGTTTTACATCCTTGAGAAATAATTTTTGATAATTTAATTTTTAGGATGGATAAATGAGAGTTGGCGATAATGACCTTTTACAATCAAGTCCATTTCTTCGGCTGCCTTTCAGGAATAATAAGCTTGAAAACTAAATTACCTTATTTAATTATTATTAGGAAGGCGGACGAGCAAATGGGCTACCTGGTGGTAAGTGATCACCACGCCCTATAGGCAATGGCAATGTAAGAAATACTAACCCCACATCGCCAATGCACCACTAACCTTGGGAACTAAGATGTTATGTCCCTTGTGCCTGTTACACGGGCTCACTCACCATTCAAACCAGAACACAATAATGCTAGGTACTGCTGTTTGGCGGTAGAAAATTCGATGAGTAGGTGGTAACTACCCAGACGGGCTAGTACGAAGCCCGACCACCAAGTAAGTAATTAACATTAATAACACTTGATACAAGTTAAATCTTTATAATAATATATTATATATGGATCATATACATATATGTAACTCAATATTAAATGCAAATACAATGTTTTTAAATTAAATATAAAATAGCAAAAGTATGCAACTGCATTTATGAATTTTCACGTTGGTATGAATAGAATTATTATATATATATATATATATATATATGTGTATGTATATAAATTTAATTGAATCGTTAGGCAGACTGGCAAATGTACATGTAAATGTACTTATAAACATTGATATTATAAGAATTATTAACAATCCCTTACATTGACTGTACTCCAACAACCTTGAACCAAGATGTTAGTCCGTTGGTCTGTAGCAACACTGACTAACTCACCCTTCAAATCGGAACACGATAATATTAATTATAACGGTATAGCGATAGAATACGTGATGAGAGGGTGGTACATGTCCAGTTAATACTAGGTGTGTAGCTGATGGGATATCTCATCGGAAACATTTTACACCAATCTAAAGATTTTGCTTAAGTACCTTCTTAATTAACAAAATACTCTTATAGTATTTTGGTAACATGCATTGCTCTTATCCTTCTATGTATTCACCATTCAATCTGATTAATTTCCATACAAACTTACATCCCCTATTTAACATCTTTAGAGATTAAGTGCATTTAGAAAAAACCTTCTTTAGTGCTCACCTTCGTCCAATAAGGAATTTCAGTACAAAATGACATGCCGTGGGTTGTTAATCAGACATCAGTCTAAAATTTTATTAAATATATGAATATAGTATAAGTTACTTGTATACTTTTATAATACTTTTTTTTATTCCATATCGGGGTAAAATAATTTCGACTCCGCTCACTGATTACTTAATTGGGACTGCCATAAAAAAAATAACCTCGCCTTATTTTATATGTTCTCGTTGTAAAATTATATGTTCATTAATTCCGAAATCCTTGCGTAACTACTTGAATGTATAAATTTATATTACCAGCAAAAATTATTGATGCTCCTGTCGTTATTACTAATACCTACACCACATTTTTATAATTTTAAGATTCGAATGACCTAGTGATGGACATAATACATCAATCAATCTTAATCAAAGATAGCTAGTTCGAATCCGGACAAATAAAACTGAGCTTCTACCAGTAATTAAATAAGGTCCAAACAAGGTCTTTGACAAACAGACGGGTTATTACAAACTTCCATTATTGTTTTGATTATTTATGTATTTATTTATTTTTTATTAGGAGTTAAGTCAATTGTGCCTGTAATCATACTTGCTCACTCCTTAATCCAAAATACAACAATACAAATTAGTACTCTTTACTTTTTAAATTTTTAAATAGCTACATAAATATAATACTATTGCTCACGAATATTACATTTCAATATCAATAAATGTATACAAGGTACATTTTCTCGATAAAATCTTATTTAAATATTTTAAGACTCGATTATAATCTGCAATCGATTTGCCAAAGCACGTTGTTCCGAGCCATTACGAGTCCGCCACAAATCGATTTATATTTGCTGTACAATGGTTGCAGATTGTTGCTCGCCGTGTTATTAGTATTTCGTTTTAAATATACTGGCGCAACACATGGAAATTGCTACCATTACTTGAGAATAAAATCAAGAGAACAATTTAGCAAACCAATAAACTTATACAGTTTATTGTTTTTAAATAAATTTCTATATGGCGTTTGTTTCGTCTGAGTTAAAAGCCTTATGAGCTATTATTACTTGTGGCTTTCGCAGTGAAATTATTGTAGCGTATTTTTTTTTCTTTTTTTACGAAAAAACGGACTGCAGTCTCACCTGATGGACAGTGACAACCACCGTTCATAGACATCTGCTAATGTGTTATGTTGTCAGCTTTTTAGAAATGTATGAGCGCCTGTCTTGAATGTAAGTAATTATAAATAGCGAGGTTACGTGAGAGCCCTTATGTTTATGCTTACTTGACCATGGCAAGGATTTCATGCGTAATCTCCATGACAAAGTAGTAAATACTATGAACTTAGTCGTGTGCATTTACCGTACGTGCATTGTATTAAGTCATTATGCCTTGCTCTACAATCAAGTGAACTAGCTGAGGCAAGATAAGACACGATGCTCGCAACCAACAATACGTTTCAAATTGTTGGTCTTCCCTTACAAATTACCACTGGAATCCGCCCAGGCATAAGTTATACAGACATACGTACATTTAATATATATAACATTATTGTCAAACTGATATAATTTTACTTGTAATTACCCTATTTTAATATTCTCACGCTAATAAGCGTGTATGTGCAAAACGTCAGAAATGAGAAATGATATGTCCAATGACAACAACCAAACACGAATATGAGTATGAAATTAGAAGCAAGTCTTCGGGAAGTTAATAAGTTAAATTTAATTAATAAAATTTTAATACAAAAATCAAAACCTTCAATAATACCAACTCATTCACTCACTGTTTTAACAAAATAATTATATAAAATACTGTCTCTAAAGAAAGTCTTCAGACAGATCACAACGCACAATGCTTCGGGATCTCATTGTAATGTACTTAAAGAAATCGCCCGCTTTAAAGCGAAGTTTTTCTTTTTGAAATTTATGAAGGTCCTTATCTCAATCGCTATGAAACAGTCGATGTTAACAATTTTTTTGTTACCTCAAAAAAGTGACAAAAACTTAATTTCAGATAAGAAGATCTTTAATTTATATTATACTAACCAAGCTTGGTCTTCCTAAATATATACGCCAATTGTCATCGCGATCAGTTAAATAAATGAATGTAGAAATTCTCATGCTGCAGTGCCATCTAGTGGCAAGTTACAAATAATATATATACGTAGGTATATTATATAACTATATAATATAGTATATATAACTGTATAATATGAAGTACTTTAATTTTGATCTTACATTTCGTAATAGATAATTTTATCAATAACTACGACATTGCTAAAAATATTTATGCTTTTAACTAAATCATGGAATTACCATGGAATGTTTAAACGAGAAGTTATTTAAATGTACAAAGTAGAGTAGCATAAGTAGGTGGGTTTTGGCGCCACTTGGCGTAGCGTGGGCGAACCCGTGTCGAACTGCGTACATCGCCTTCGCCATGCCGTAACCGCAGTGATTAAGTGCCCAGCGCACTACTAGCGCAAATGAAATCGTTTTATAGTTTTTTATTGACGCAATAAATATTATATTCAAAATACATATATTGTTAACCATTAATATGTTGATTTGTTAAATAATAATATCATCATAAAACACAAAAATAATATGCTGTAACAAAAAATATATATTAAAAATGTGAAAGTATCTCTGTCTCTGTCTTTTATTCTTTCACGGCCAGACTACTAAACTGAATTTGATGAAATTTGATAAGCAAGCTTGAGCCTTAAGAAAGAACTTTTTGTACCTAAAATCTGATGACTAACACCGATACGCGAGCGAAGCCGAGGTCGACAACTAGTTATTTTATAAATAGCTTTGAATTCGTTTAATAAAGTCTAGTTCATAATAACATATTATGTTACAAGTACGTCAGTTCAATGTAAAACGGTATTCTTTTCTTTGGTATATTATTCCAGTAAGACCAATAACAACTGTATATTCATAAAAGAAAAACTTTATACCCCATGAGAGATTGGATAGTAAAAATGCTTTCCGTTTCAACCATTTCCCACGTCATACGAGCAAAATTACAAAACTCTTGAACTTTGAGCAGTTTGACTATTTATAAATGATATATTTATAAGCGTCAATAGTACAATAGTTTACGGGCTGCCTAGCGATGTAAAAAGTCGCAGGTTCGATCACGACCCCTTGGACTATTGTCGACCCCACTCCTAGTACAATCTTTATTTTTAATGGGAGATATTTATCCCTCAAATTAAGCCTAATATTTGTAATAACTTATAAAAAAAATTGAAACGAGATAATATCGTTACAGTACATAAAATGAAACTTCTCTTCAACAATAATACCATTAATCTGACTTAAAAACGTCAAACAGATTAAAACCTAATTAAGTAGTCTATTGGATAAGTAAACACGTCTTTTTACTAAAGGAACCATTACGGAAAATTAATTAAACTTTTATCTTAATAAACTTCAAGTAGAGCTTAATATTGTACGTATTGTTAAAACTGACTTATTAAACAATCGAACGAATTATGAGTGCTTGGTCCATTGGAAAACACGTGTAAGTAAAATGTTAATACTTCTAATAGTAACATTGTTTATGTGTGACGGTAATCACTTATCGTAAAAGCTTATTTAAGTTTAGTTTGCGTTGGCTTTTTGTAATAAATATTATGTGGCTATAGTAAAGTTCACTTGGTAGTAGAGCTGTTTGCAAATACATCTGGTTAGGTACCACCCACTCGTCAGATATTCTAACCCAAACAGCAATACTTAGTATTATTGTGTTCCAATTTGAAGGGGAATAATTCTTTCAGTGGCAAAGTCTATAAGCTGAGTGAGACCTGACCAAGGTCCTCGCTAACCTATTGCGTAGAAAAATATGTAAATTTAAATAATTACTAACCAAAATGAGGTACGTGGACGTGGATGGATGTAGATGAAGTGGACGACCAAAGAAACTATGGATGGATTGTGCGAAAGACGATATGGCTGGAAAGAATGATACTTCTGTGATGACGTCAGATAGAGAAGTATGGAAGAAGAAGACACGCTGCGCCGACCCCAAATAAAATTGGGATGATGGCAGGAGAATGAGATACAATAATTAATTAAATATATATATATATATATATATATTGGACAACATCACATACATTACTCTGATCCCAATGTAAGTAGCTAAAGCACTTGTGTTGTGGAAATCAGAAGAACGGTACCACAAACACCCAGACCCAAGACAACGTAGAAAACTAATGAACTTTTTCTACATCGACTCGGCCGGGAATCGAACCCGGGACCTCAGAGTTGCGTACCCATGAAAACCGGTGTACACACTACTCGACCACGGAGGTCGTCAATGAGATGATATTTAAAAAAAGACAATCGCTATTCAATGAACGGGCTTCGTTCAAACGATTGGAATCCGTGAGTGTATCAAATATAGTAACATCAATACAATGATAAAAATTACAAAACATTAACATTTCATTAACAGCCTGTAAATTTCCCACTGATGGGCTAAGGCCTCCTCTCCCTTTTGAGGCGAAGGCAGGATTTCGTTGAGATTAGACACAAGTAGGTTTCCTCATAATGTTTTCCTTCACCGCCGAGCTTGAGATGAATTATAAACACAAATTAAGCACATGAAAATTCAGTGGTGCTTGCCTGTGTTTGAACCCAAAATCATCCGTTAAGATGTACGCGTTCTAACCACTGGGCCATCTCGGCTCTAAAGCTGAACATAATAATAATCAATTCAAAAAATTATTAATCATTATTATTAATTATATCAACCGGTCGATACCACCCTGTATAATCAGTCATATCATAGACAAGACGAACACAATTATGCTAACGCTAAATAAACGGCTGTGGTGTTTGTAAGCAGTCTAAGCTAGTGCAGAATATTACGTAGTGCTTAACTGTTCTATATAGCATAATAGATAACAATACAAATCGCTTTGAATGATAGTGATAGCATCGTATTGACCACATTGTCTTCTAAACTCATAAAATACAAACTCTATTGTCGTTAAGATTCATACATGAGTATTGATTTGATATTGAAGATGACCTGCAAGATATACATGTAAAAAATCTTATTCACAATCTATACATATAATAAAATTGGAGTGTATGTTTGTAATATTAAAATAAAGGCGTTTTACTAAATGCATATGTATGTATACACGGTACATATACCTAAATAATTTTTTTTCAATTTTTGTCTGTCTGTCTGTTTGTTACGGCTAATCTCTGGAACGGCTGGACCGATTTTGACGGGACTTTCACTGGCTGATAGCTGATGTAATAAGGAGTAACTTAGGCTTTTATTTTAGAATTATATATAAAATAATAATAAAGTCACGCTTTTTTATTAAATTCAAACGCGGCCGAAGTCGCGGGCACAGCTAGTCATAAATATAAACATAACGTACTGGCTGTATATTATGCCCTCATATAAAAAAAGGTAAAAAGCACGTTTGTACAATTTAAAAAAAAATCGACAAATTAATTGTTATTTAAATTAATTATTAAACAGTCGGTTACATTTAAGGTAAATCTGCGGTACTATAAATAAACTAACAAGACAGACGAAGTGCTAACTACTATACAACGAGAACAGTAAAATGTTTTAGATACTATAAAACTTAACGCCTAATAGGAAGCTGTAAACGGCAAGCATTACGTATTTATCTTTCAAACAATGGTAAGTGTGTTGACTATTATTCTAAGTAAATATTAATAAACTAACACCAATTTCTTGTTCGTTCGCTTGTTTCTGTTACTTTACTATAATTAACAGTTTTTTTTACCGTCGTATTGTGAAAGAATTCAATAACAATGGAGGAGTAATTTATCTTTTTATAACACAAGTGCACACTATGCACTCTTAAGATCTGATGGGACCGCAAATTTGCCACGAGTAGGAACAATTCAAGCGCACATTTTTCAGAGAACTTCCAGAATCCGGGATGATTCCGACTATTTTTCTACAGAAAAAATCCCGACTGGGACGAGGGCTTGAACTCAATACCTCAGGATCTACAGTCTTATAGACTAGACTAAGAAAGAAAATTGTGTTTAATTTAATAACCAATAATTTATACCTTGTTATTTTAAAATTTTATGCAGTTAACGCAAACAATATTTGAAGGCAAGTCTATTAGAAGTTTACATCAAAACTTAACCGAGTATACACCTAATTTCTATAGAAACAAAGTAACAAATTTAAAAATGTTAGATTCATTATACTTCATTTTTAATATGTTTAATTAATTAATCTCGAGCTCAGCGGTGAAGAAAATCTTCGTGAGGAAACTTGCTCGTATCGGATACAAATCACCCAAATTAATAAAAATACAAATGTGGCAGATTTTCATTTCCTCATAACTTTACTTTTTATTATTTTATAAAACAACTGTAAACGTACACTACGTTTATTAAACTGTAAGGAAATCTTGAGCTAATTTAAATTTTAAATCATATTACTATTTAAAGTAAATTTTCCACAGAAAAGCAACGTGATATTTTCCAGTGCAGTTAAAATGACAGTGAAAAGCAGAATGAAGACGTCGCTGAATACGACTCATATATCAAGACAGTACTATGAGATTTCTCTTACAATTTCTATTTCACTAAAACCTGTCCTGTCTAATATTTGCTCGGTATCGCGCTGTACACCGGACGCAAAGGCATAACACGGTCAACATTGCGCCGACACACGCATACAGAAGTTCGCGAAAGCCAGCCCCCGGCCCGAAACTTATATTATTTACTAAGAGAAGTCTTTGCTTTAAACTAAACAAGCCACTTCTGGTTACGACGGCTACAATACTTAGTTACATAAAAGCAGTTACAAAATTAACAATTTCGTTTCATTTATAAGGCTCAAGTTGCATTGGCGTCTCTTTCGCTGCTCTTAGTTTCGCTTTTGACTGCTATTATTCAATGAGTAACTTCGTTAATTATCCTTATTATAGTTTTCTTATTTACAATTCTTCTTAATTAAGTTTCTTTATTCTTTATATTATAATTAATGCTTCTTTTGTTTATATTTCGTTTACTTTATGTTTTTTCATCCGATTGATCCAAAAACCCGTACAGTTTTTTTATGTGATAGATGGCAAACGAGCAGGAGGCTCATCTGGTGGGAAATGACTACCACCGCCCATGGACATCTGCAACACCGGGGGGCTTGCAGGTGCGTTGCCGGCCTTTAAGGAAGGAGTACGCTCTTTTCTTGAAGGTTCCCAAGTCGGTTCGGAAAAACCGCCGGCGAATACTGGTTCAGACTGATTGTGCGTTGCTTAAAATTTTCAATATGCGATCAACGTACAATGTATGACGCGCGTCGAATCGAATAATACGATGCCGTGAAATAGCTAGAACTTCACAAAACAAATGTTCTAATATTCATAACGAACAAATATATTATGTATCGAATAAAACTATTATAGTTTATTTCATTTGTGGCTTAACTTTGTAATTAGAATAGATCGATTTATAATGTTCAAGACAAGGTCAGCTCAATAGACAAAACGTTTTGCGCAATGTTTTCGGTCTATGGATTCCCAGTCTCATCAGATATTAGTATTGAGTATCCTAAAAATCAATATAAATAAATTAATAAATAAATATTCACACATCACATACATTACTCTGATCCCAATGTAAATAGCTAAAGCACTTGTGTTATGGAAAACCAGAAGTAACGACGGTACCACACACACCCAGACCCAAGACAACATAGAAAACTAATAAACTTTTTCTACCTTTACTGGGCCGGGAATCGAACCCGGGGTGGCGTACCCATGTGAAACCGGTGTACACACTAGTCGACCACGGAGGTCGTCAAAAAAAATGGCCGCCGTGTTTGAAATTGGTCAGGAAAACATCGTATCATAAACAAATCGTCTTCAAATACCTCATATGACTGTTATACCTGTAACAATAAGAAAAAAATTAATTAGCATCTCCGGTTTCCTCATCCCATTACAATGGATGTCGTCAATCCCCCGCATCATTGTCAAATCTAAACATCGCGTTGTCATTCTGTGGGCAGTACTTATTGCCATTGATAAAAATTTTAATAATGAATTATTATTAAGTTCATTAATCTTCTAAGTAAAGGAGTCATCTTCAAATAAATTTAAGTTATGGGAGATTTATATTTAATTCTACTTTAATTCTGGTTAGACGACAAGATATGACAAAAACTTTACACAAAATTATGTTGCACTAAACATTATTACAGCTTTACCCTTTACCGTTATCGTGTCTTAAAAAAATACCTACGATCTGAATTCTAGATTTTAACGTGACTTTTGGATCAGACTTTAGATCCGCGTGATCTTTCATTGCAAAATCATGATTCATTTTAATATATTCTATTACTTTGAATAAATAACATAAAACCTTATACATATATTTTAAATATTTTTTTGTTTTTTTTTTTTACATATATCGCAAATAATATGTGACTTTGAAATGTAACTTTTTTTTCACATATAGTTTAAAAATCATATATGTAAAATCGTTATTCATTTTTATTCCTATTTTATTTAATTTAAATAGTATGACCTATTGACGTGCTCTAATAAATTCGAATAACCTTATTTTTCAGTGCTATAATTAAAACACTATACTTGATATAAAAACACACAGTACTTAAAATTATACTGCATCATATAAATATTTATATATACATACTATAATCATATTGTTAAAATAATAGCTTGTAAGTGTAAATGCTGGGTTAAAGCCTTTAATCCTTTCGAGGAAAAGAGTTAGAGCATTTTCACTACGCTGCTCAAATACGTCTCGGGGGATACACGTGTGGCAAATTTTCATTTAACACATGTATCTTATACTGCCTACGAGACATAAATTATAAATACACAATGACACAAAAAATATGAAATTCTAGTGGTCCTTAACCGAATTTGAACCCGAACTCTTGGAGATTCGCTTATTCCGATAACTGGGCCATCTTAGCTCTTATTACTATTACATATTATATTAGAGAAAATATATCTTAAGTATAATCATATCAAAGTTAAGGTTTAATTTATAATGAAAAAAACAGAAAATTACTAATGTATAAAAAATACAATTCCTCTTAATTTGCCGATTTAATATTCGAGTTAATTGAATTTTTATGCAGAAATGAACTTATAAATATGCAAGCCAGTTATGTATTTTCGTCTAGTAAAATTTTCACTCTAGAATTAAATTAACTACGTTTCAAATCGCTGTCAGAAGGAATTTTTCAGCTGTCTGACAGCTTAAACAATTCATCGTATTCACTGAGAATAATTAAAAATATGTCTCAGTGTATTAATTTTATTGAATGTTATTTAAGGAATGCTTAATTACTCATTGCCCACTTATCAATGTCGAGATCATAAAATCAGAATGAAAAAAGAAACAACAATATGAATCGCTTTCTTTGATTAATGAACAATACGCAAGCATGTCATAATGTCAGCTGTCAAAAAGCAACCATAAATTATCCGCCAAATATAATAAAAGTAAACTCAATACAAGCCGTATTGTTGAGGCATTTACAAACAGAACATTATATAAGCTACGTTGTATTGTGTTCAAAATTGTCTAAAAGAATATTTTGATGCTACTGAAATCGGCTTGAGGGAAGTTCAATATCAACGTAAAATGTTTTTTTTTTCTGAATATCTATATATGTATAAATAGCCAAAATACACAAAACAGATCGATACTTTTTTTCCACTGTTTGTCAAACTTTTTTATTTGGTATCTGTGGACGACCTTTTGATCGACAAGGTTAGAAAAAAAAGGTGCAAAAGTGCATTATTTTTTTCTCATAATAATATCAATAATTATTATTATCTAATTTCAACCAATGAGTTAGCTCTATTTATATTATATTGTGTTGCGAGTTAATGGTACGAATTTAATTTAATTGACACATTATCACAAAGATTATAATGAACATCAAATGAAGATATCTACTGTATTAAAAAATATTAACAAAATTTAAAGCGTCTTAAGCACATCGTGAATATCATTTTCCAAATTCCTAATCCATTTTTTACGATGACAATAATTTTCAATAAACAAGAATAAAAATCTTCGCAAGGGCAAATTAAGTAATAAAACTGAGCGTTGTATAAATTTCTTTTAGTGTTAATTTGAATAGATTAACATATATCACGCAATAGGATCCAATTGGTACCAAATAATAAGGAATTGTAAAGCCTCCGGAAATGTGTGGGTGGAGACAACCGTCACCGTCACACGAACAAAAGGAAAGAATGTCGACGTACCTGCAAGCGGTTGAATTCAAATCGATTAGTATCATTTTGAGGTAAAAAAACCTCTTTTCTAAGAACTCTTTTTTTTTAATTTTAAGCTTAAAAACAATGACGCATAGATTAGAATGACGTATACGAAATATTGTTTAAAATATATCGCTATTAACTTTGAAAATTAATATAACATTAATATAATATATATAATCACAACATTTTATAAATTATTTTTAATTTAAAGCGTGTGAAATAGTTAGTATTATAATATTTGATACTAGTTTTCGCCCGCGTTTCCACTCGCGTTTGAGGGGCTGATCATCAGATGCTAGGCATAAAAAGTATGTCCTTTCTTGCAGTTCAAGCTTTATTTATACAAAATTTCATCAAATTCGGTTCAGTAGTTTGGCCGTAAAAGACAGCACACATATAGAGAGACAGACATACAAACAGAGTTACTTACGCACTTATAATATTTGTTATACGAAAACCTTCTCCAAAACGCGATCCATATTCTGGTAAAAGTTCTATGTGTATTGGCTTGGTAAAAGTATATACAATTTTTTCCAACAACCTACTTGTAAATTATTAATAACTTTAATAAATATATTGTATTTAATAGAAAAGCTAAAATATATTTTTAAAGAATTTTGAAAAAACATGATCAAATTAACTTTGTAGTGCTGTAAAAGGGCGGAAACCTTGAATGTTAGGCCAACGTTTTAATGGAAATGAGACCTCAAAGGAATAACAAACACTATGTACAATGTTTGAATTCAGCTGTATTCGATGTAGGTTCTCTTTATTACCGGAGCACCCTGTGTAAAACATTTTTACGATCGCCGCATCCCTTTCTTTTTGCCATTTTGTTTGAAAGTAAGCGGTCCAAGGACCCAAAGGTGAATATCAAATTTTTAAGCATTGATAATTGCTTATCAACCTTTTTTATTTCGTAATAAATTCTGATTACACTTTTTATAGTCGTCAACGATAAGGAAGATTGATAATATTCATTAACTAATTTAAGACGTCTCATATTATGTATGACATCTCTGATGAATATAACAAACCCATATTAAACATTATTACATACCTATTTACGTGTGCTTTGTGCAAATCACTGGGAAAGTACCACCCAGTCATCGCATATTTTCTAGCAATACACAATATTCTTGTGTTCCGATTTGATGGGTGAGTGAGCCTTTGTAACAGGCACAAGGGACATAATACTTTAGTTTTCAAGGTCGGTGGCGCTTTCGCAATTTAACATTTTTTACGGCGCCAATATTTATGGATAAGCACTTACCACCTAGGTGACCTATTTACTAGTTCGTCTACCTATGCCATAATTATTATTTTTACCAAAATCGATCAGGGATATTGGGTAATGTTATTTCGTATATATGTATAATTATATACATATGTCTACATAGCACACACACACACAGTTTTCTCTTTTCAAAAACTTTCTTTACAACACTATAACAATTTGAATTACTTATTGCTTAAACCACTTAAGCGCCAATCTACATAAAAATAAAAGTATTTTAACATAAAATTGTCAAAACGTTGTAACTTTATTGAATTTACTAAATTCTTTACTTACTTAAAATTGTTGTTTTGTCTTGAGAATTAAATTATTGTATGAATTTTTAATACTTAATAAAAATTTTGAGATTCAGTTTTAAACAATTGTCTAATCTTGTGCTTTAAAATATATTTTCATTATAATGGTTATAAAAATAATTGTGTATGAAGTTGACATGTACTTTACGAGAACATTTCATTCCTTAATATCTCGACTACTATAGACCGAGTAACAAAATACGCTCGGTCCTTACTAATCTCTTTGCCTAAGGTCGTACTTTTAACACAAGTTCAAAGCTCGGTTGAAGTTAAACAACTTTATTTCAACTTTAGTGGATAACATAATTAGTTTGGAAGTATTTATCTCAGACAACTCAGAATACTTATTCACGTTTTCATCTTAAAATAATTTGAATTTATAAATTTGTGACACACGATATACTTCTCATAAATTATCACTTTCGGTGTCACTTGACGACACTCGATTTAATTAAAAGAAAATAAGGCGCCAGAGCTGATACTTACTCAACTTCATGAATTACGTAAAATATTCTTCTTGACAATTTTATACATACACGTACATGTTACAAAAGACTAAACATTAATTATTATTAAGTAAAAAGATCTAAAAGAAAAAGCAAACATTCGGTTATACCAAATTATTATTGACACGTTAGAAGCCGAGATGGCTCAGTGGTTAGAACGCGTGCATCTTAACCGATGATTTCGGGTTCATTCCAAAGCAGGCACCACAGAATTTTCATGTGCTTCTTTGTGTTTATAATTCATCTCGTGCTCGGCGGTGAATTTTCATGAGCTTAATTTGTGTTTATAATTCATCTCGTGCTCGGCGGTGAAGGAAATCATCGCGAGGAAACCTGCATGTGTCTTATTTCAACGAAATTCTGCCACATGTGTATTCCACCAACTCGCATTGGAGCAGCGTGGTGGAATATGCTCCAAACCTTCTCCTCAAAGGGAGAGCAGGCCTTAGCCCATCAGTGGGAAATTTACAGGCTGTTAATGAATGAAATGACGTTAGAAGTTTAATAAGTAAACTATTATATAGTTGAACGAATATTACGAATTCCTAAATATTACTCTAATTAATACTAATTTATAATTACGATCAACCGTAATTCTGTAAGATATCGTTTGGTATCTCACTCGTTTAATGTCGATAACAGTCTAAAGATATTTTGAAGTGTTCTTTAAATGTTATAATTTTTTATCTATTTTTTTATATAGGTCAGCGGACGAGAAAATGGGCCTTTTGATGGTAAATAGACACCACCGCCCATAGATAATGGCGCTGTAATAAATATTAACTATTCCTTACATCGCCCGTGCACCACAAATCTTGGGAATCAAGATATTATGTCCCTTGTGCATTTACACTTATACTCGCTCACTCACCCCTCAGACCGGAAAACAACAAAACTGCGTATTACTGATTTGAACTAGAATATCTGATGAGTGGGTGTTACCTATCCAGGCGGGCTTGCACAAAGCTCTACCACCAAGTAAATTATTGTCACACCAAGTTATTACAGAACAGCACTACTGATATGACACACATTCTCAATAGAGATGACACTACTTTTAACACGTGCTACGTAACCGCAGAGAGCGTCGTAAACTTTATTGAACCCGTAACCTTTGTTAGAAATTTCTGTCGACACTACAACATAGCATGACCAGGGATAACAATAATTTAACTTGAACATTAAAACAATGCCTTTTTTTAAATCACGATGTGTGTGCCCTGTGTATTGTATTGGAGCGGCTTTCAGAAGAGTTAATTGGCAGAAATCGTCACGTAAATAAAATGCATTTGCCTCCCCCCCCCCCCCCAGGCGACCTTTCCCTCTCTTTCCTTTCTCTACGGTTTTATATAAAAAAGTCGATTTACCGTCGAAAATTAAATACATAATATTTAGCAAAAGCAACTTCGTTCCAACGGTTATTCAGTCGCCATTCTTTTGTTTTAATATCTATTGTCACGCCTTGGGATTAGCAACGACTCGTATGCCTTTACGGTAAACGGCATGACCCCATCATGATACCATTACGCCATCTCCCTTACCGCTCTATATTCTCTTGTTCGTGCGTCATATATAATATAAATAATTACTATATATTATCATTATAAAATATTTATTTAGAATTTTATTTGATTTTTTTCTAAAAATAGGTTTTTTAATATATATCACTGCATACACATTTCCTTATCTGTTGTCTTTACTTTTGGCCAAGTATTTTTTGGAAACATTAATCCTATAGGAATCGCGCATCGCTTAGTTTCCTTTGGTGGTACTAAACTGAAAACCTTCACGCAAGTTTTAACAAGAACTGTACAAACATTCAACTCAGTCGAATGAATCGCTTATGAATGCATATAACAGAAACAAAGAAACATTTATTCATATGCAACATCTCAAAAAGTATTCATAGTTTTATCTATTTTAAATTATTTAAAGTTGTTCAAATGTTGTTTGTTCAAATTTCTCATGAATGATATTGAAATGCTTTACACAATTGATAGAAATATAACGTCTTTGCTAACTTATAATTACATATTTATTAATTACGGGACAATAGTATAACAAACAAAACATTTTAAATATTAACCATTCATTTATTTAATTACACCAATATCTTATAATTCAGCTTATTCAATCGATTCTAACTAATTATAAATTTAATGGTACCACCATGTCCCACAATTACTAAATAAAATCTTGCACCGCAATCATGTACGATCGGTGACATATGAATATAAGTTATTAATTTCTAAATTTCAGACATGTAAATCGCCTTAAAATATTCATTATTTTTGTTAATACCAAACGAACAATGAACAAAAGAATTACAACGTTTAAGGTAAGCTATTAGTATCATAATGCTTTGTTGATAATTGCGTTTCAAAACTTGTCATATTTAACGTGAAATATGTGAGAACTTAAGAAGTACACACTTTGTTACATGAGGGTTTCATAAAACTGAATTATAGCCATAACCCTTACTTGGTCTCGGGGATCGTCGTAAAATAACGTCTTGGGTACTCGCAGGACACATGGAGATGACTGCGGTTAAATTTTATTGAAACGCACCCGAATACAATGGAGATATGTAAATTAGGCAAACAATAGAAAACGATTCAATATTTTAATACGATAGAGTTCAATTACAATATATTTTATGTTTAACCATTAAAAAAATACCATTACCTAGAAAAGATTTAAAAAAGAACAAATCCCTAATATATTGCATGCATTGTTGGTTTTTATTTAAATTTATAGTGTGGACGATATACAGCAGATAAGATATTAAACTTTTTTTTTTTAAATTAAATTTCTTCAATCCTCTTTACTTCGAACTAGCGACATTGAGCTTACGGCGATGAAACAGGCACGATATCACACGGTTTCTATAACATTAGTTTGTGTACTAAAAAAGAGACAATATTTACAGAATTTTAAGCAAAAATACCGTTAAATTTTCATTGCCTAAAATTTCGAAGATGCCTGTCAAGGCGGTCGCGTGCATTTTCTACTACCCACGCACAACGCTTTATCTACGATGTTCTCACATAGAAATTTACACGTGCTTGCGAGTATCGGCGGCTCGTAATAACGCAGTTGTCGCATTTTATCTGCCAGCAGCGGCTGCGACCGGCTCCGAGATCTCGACTCAATATGTACCGCTTCGTATGAACATTCGACAACACCCGCGGGACGTGGGCGACCTGCCGCAACCGGCGCATTTTATAACCTTTTTATTCCATTGTCACTCGAGCGTAGCGACGCAGCCGAGGGAAAAATAAATTTTACTTCTTATCTAAATGTCAAATCGTTCGGTTTCGATCGAATCAGTTTCCAAATAGTTTTAATAAATCTCCTTTTACGGCGGCCGGAGCGGTGAGAGCGATATCTTGAGACACATTACAGATTCATGCTGCGAGTTATCGGGTTTTATTCTGTTGTGACCGGCACGACTGTCCGCGGTAACAATAGCTTTAATTGAAAGAGTGTCAATAAATTTGTCGCGCGCAGTCCTGACGCGTCGCCGGTGGTCCCGATAAACTCTATCATCCCGCAGCACTGCGACACATTGCGCAGGATAGAACCCTTGTATCGGGGAACGATCGTTTGTTTTTATCTAGTACCGACCTTGTCTTCATTATAATAAATCTTCAAAAAAGATCTTATCAAATTACCGACAAAAGAATTTGTATTCTTAATATTTTGGAAGAGACAAATCTGATTGTTCATTGTTTCACTGTTTTTAAGATTACGTTTGTTTTATTTAAGAATTTGAATAATTTCAACAGAATTTTATTTAAATTATAGAACGTCTGCTTTCGATATTCTCACGATGGGACCACGCCCACGAGCCGTTTCTACGAATACATTTTGACTAAGGAGTGGGATTTTGTGTTCATAATTTAGTCGTTACAATGAGGCATGGGGTATGATAACATTAACGACAAATTGTAGAATAATATATTATCCATTTATAAAAATACAAATAAAATACAAATATTAACTCGAAAAACAGTGTTATTGTTATTTCAACATTTTGAAATATATAGGTAAGCAAAGGTATTTTCCTCTTAAACAAAAGGTTTGGAGTTTAATCTGCACAATTTAATTTTTTAATGAAATTTTAAATTTATTATAATTATTATTAATTCTTAACGTAAATTACATACATTTTTTTTACAAATATACTTGGTCGTTTTAAAAAAAAAACTACTAATTGATTTATAAATTGAAATAACTATGATGTTTGTCTACGCAGGCCGAATAAAGAAGCCAATGAACTGATTAAAACAAACTCAAATAATTCTGAAATGTTTATGGCAATGTCAAATTTTAAATATAAGAGCACTAAGGAGGTGAGGGAGGTCATTTAAAAAAAATAGTAGTGACAAAATAATCTTAAACATGATTGTCAGTATTTGATATTACTTTTAAAATGAAGAAAATTACGAAACCCACGTATTATATTGTTTTATCCATAAAAGTATTTCGTCCTCACTCAAAGGTTTTACAACGGCAGTCCACATTTGGACTTAACAATTCACACCCGATAATCATCTTTGAGATAAAAGGCCGCCGGTTCATCGCCGTGAAATCGCTCAAGAATTAGGTGTGCTTTGCCTGATTCAAAAGGAATTGATAAGTTAGGAAGAGCAAACGTTCGTATTCAAAATCAAAATATACCTTTCAATAAAATAGCCTCTTACAAATAATTTAGAATCATCATTTTAAAATGTTCTTAGTGTCGATTCTACCGAAAAAAAAGGCAAGGAACGCAATAGATAGTTATTCTCTTTCACCGATTCAATCAAAATCAAAATATAGATACTTTATTCAAGTAGGATACTACAAGCATTTTCAGATCGTAATTTTACAGAACTATATTAAACGTAATGTTTCCACCGGTTCGAAATGTAGATTCTACCGAGAAGAACCGGCAAGACTCAATATTTACTGTTTTCCAACATTTGAAATACAAAGTTATGTTAGTTAACTACAGTTGTATACATGTATCCAATGGTTAGAACGCATGCATCTTAACCGATGATTTCGGGTTCAAACCCAGGCAGGCACCACTGAATTTTCATGTGCTTAATTTGTGTTTATAATTCATCTCGTGCTCGGCGATAAAGGAAAACATCGTGAGGAAAATCCTTTTTATTTATTAGACCTTTACATATTACTTTTTTTAAATTAATACAAACATACACACTCATCACACTTAATCAGATAATTACTAAAATAAAGAAATGTTAAACGGCTTAT
Organism: Vanessa atalanta; assembly: GCF_905147765.1. Lineage (NCBI taxonomy): Eukaryota > Metazoa > Arthropoda > Insecta > Lepidoptera > Nymphalidae > Vanessa > Vanessa atalanta. Next base: position 6,394,945 of record NC_061871.1, read on the forward strand.
TTAAATCTTAAAAACCATACACCATAGTATAATTATAACTCTGACAGACTGACATATGTATAATTGACTTAAATATATGTAACTGTAGACAGAAGATTCCTTAGAAGTGTAAGTGAGCACTAAGATAGTTTTTGAAAATTCATCCTTTAAAAAGGTTAAATAGGTGTAGAAACTTTTTCTAAAACTTCATCAATTTAAGAAGAAAAATAAATCTCTAGGACTCTTTTAAGAAATAAATTATAGTCTGTAGTTTTAAAAAATATATAAATGAGTGACTAAAGATTATAGGAAAGCGTATCATTTTAATAGTTAAGAACGTGCAAGTTCCGCAGTTTCTTTAGTTGTTTACGCGAAAGAAATTTCTGGTCGTCGTCAAAGTGTAATAGAAGACATCCGTAACTTTTAATATTTAAGAGAAATCAGATCGTTCCTACGATGTTGCAGACTCGGGAATTACATTGAGAATGTTACTTTTACAGCAATTCAAAGTATCAAGTTCTTAACGTCGTATACAGTTTATTCTGTTTAAAAAAACAAATACAAATAATAATACATAATACACAAGACAGTCGAACTTCAATAGTATTAATATAATATTACAGATTATTAAACAGCAGAGGCCGAATTTACTAAAACCGTAATTGACTATTATGCAATTCCACGTCAGATAAAATTCATTCGAAGTCGATATCATGCATTGAATATATGCAAAACGATGTAAGCATTTACAATCACACATACAGATATTTGTACATTGTACATACATGATGTTCGCCCCCTGGCCGATACGGCCAAGACGATCATTATCAACGCAGACTAGCCAACTACACTGGATATATTATAGTGTACAAGTGTGTGCGTAAACAGATACACTCTCCATTCCTTCACTCCTAGAGTCTGGACTTCACCTGCTTCCAGAGGAAGTTTAAACGATGCCGACCTACAAGCTCTGGGCGGTTATTGAGAATTTCGTGGAAAAACCAACACCTTTTATTCATAAGTGCCGTCTTGTAGTCACACGATACCATGAAGATAGAGCATACATCCTTAAAAAAACCCGAATCGGACTCTAATTTGCAGAAGAATGATTTGTTAAAATTTGGACTGTCGAAAATCTTATAATTGTATTTTTAACTGTTTGTAAGTGGCTATTACTAAAAACGCATATTCACATATAATAATTTAATTGTAATAATATAATTATTATAATTAATAATTTAATAACTATTCATTATTTAAAAATAAATTTAATTTACCTTTTATTGCCTTTTTTACTATTCGTACTCGTTCAAAACTCAAAGGTACAGGATCTACTAGAAGTTTTAAAGGTATCGATAACGATTCCCCGAACAGTATGGCCGGCCATCCCTTTGTTGCGCAGAGGCTGTTCCACGGACTGCCCTCAGCCAATAAAGACGCACGATTTGACGAATTATTCGTCCTCGTCTTATAATTCAACAAATCACTCACTTCACTGACATCACCTTTCAAAATCCTCCGAATGTACACCTTAAATACGGTCCGTTTTAACTTTTCAGCGTTCCGTTTTCTGCTTTGCACGCTAGAAATTTTTCCAGTAAAAATGTATTTCGACGCGAACACAATACGCCTCAGAGTGTTAACATTTTTAAATATTGTACTGTTGTAACACGTTGATAGGAAACTGTTGTCGGCTCTGATAACCGTGTTCCGTTTTTTAACGTTTCCCTTTACATTAAACTCTGCATTCGTAGGTAAAGATAACGAAACACATGTAAACAATATTAAAATTATTGAAACGTGCTTTGGCATTTTCGATCGGTGTCTATGTATCGTTTATTGATTTTTATAAAATAACACATTATTTAACTTTTAGTTTGAAGTTGGTACTTAATTGTAAGAATTTATTGAAGTTTCATGTGTTTCTGTCGATATTAATTTCGTATCATGTCGATTAGTTCGAATAGGACGGTGCGCGCGCGCACCTTGCCGTACCGATCGTAACTGGAGGCTTTATCGCCACAAGTTGTAGCCTGTTTAGTTATGTTAATCTACACTGGAGCCAGCGTAAGCTTCACGTAGTAAACATGAAGCGGATTCGCACTACTTTTGTTTTCATCGATTATAAAAATAAATTCTCTCAAAATATTTACCAATACGCGAAACTGCTGTTGGATAAATATTACGATAATAATTCAATCGAATGATCTTTATTTTAAATTAAAAAATTATATATAATTTTTGTTGTTATACTAAAAATAAATATTATTTAAGAATTAAAATTTATTCCAGATACAGTGCCTTTTCAAGAATAATAAATAAACATATAAATTAAATAAATTCTTTTACAAATTATGCGATGCGTGTTGTAAAAAAACTATATTAAAAAACAAAAAAAACTAAAGAATGTACCAATCAACATCAAGTGAATACTTGTAACTGCAAAACTTACCTACTTGTACCTTAAATGATGTTATTGGAACCGTATACGACAAGTGGATTTGTTCTGAATAATTTAACGTTAAAATATTACTAATAGCGATGGCAAGCAACTATTTTACACTTACGACTTTTTATTATGGATCAATAAAAAGGGAAGAGCCTTCATTATAAAAATAAATAGAATGTTTTACGTGATGTTATAAACACTAGATATCCTATTTAATGCTATTAAATTTATTGTACTATATGTACATAAATGTTAACCAGCTGAGAAAGAATTCTCTGGGATAAGGTTTGAAGGATAATCCACCACGCTGCTCGGTTGCAGTATCGTGGATAGAAATTTCATCAGAAACATACAGATTTCCAGAAAATGTTTTCCTCTCACGAATTTAATGTCAAACTTAATACCGGGATTTGAACAGGCGACCTTTGGCTCAAAATAAAATTTTTAATCATATAGCATTAAGTACTTTCGTTAAATAATCGCTTATTTAATATGTACGACTGTATGTGTATAATAAATTAGTTATATTTGAGGATTAGGTTTTATTAATAGCGTTGCGGGTAAAAATGTTTTTAAAACATAATATTACGACATACAAGCTAAAAGCTTTCACGAGCTAACGTGAGATGTAAGGCACTTTGTTTTAACTAATATTTGGAACTTAAATAATAAAATGTCAAATAAAAGATTAAACCCTCGTTGTCCTATTTGATATCCGTTTGATATATGATTAATTGATTTTAATACATTTTTAATATATGTTTTTACCGTATAATTTCTAACTAAAATCTTTAACGTAGTAAAATTTTACCCGGGCTGTCCTTTCATATCTATACTAATATTACTGTCTGTTACCTCTTCACGCTTAAATAATAATAAACATTACATACATTACTCTGATCCCAATGTAAGTAGCTAAAGCACTTGTGTAACGACGGTACCACAAACACCCAGACCCAAGACAACATAGAAAACTAATGAACTTTTCTACATCGACTCAGCCGGGAATCGAACTCGAGACCTTGGAGTGGCGTACCCATGAAAACCTGTGCACACACCTCGACTACGGAGGTCAACTTACGCTTAAACTGCAGAAATGATTTAGATGAAATTTGATATGAAGATAGTTTGAGTCACGGCGAAGGTCAACATCTACTTTTTTTAATTCACCCCTTGAGGCGGTAAGAATTTCGGTAGCGCTTCGTGAGCTTTAGGTATTTTTTTATAAATTTCGCGCGGGTTAAGCCGCAGATTCAACTACTATATAATATACATTAAAGGATTACATTATTGAGCCTATTGTTTGAATCAGTGTATATACATCTCATAAAGTAACGACTGCAAGAAACATGTTAAACTTACTGGAGTAAACATCATTGGGCCTGTTTTTATTATAGGACAGAAAAAATATACAAAAACCAGCGTTCATTTTACAAAAAGGTTAAAGCAATACAAATACTACAAGAGATATAACGTGTAGTCATAAACATATTTACATGGAACGTACGTATGTTTACGACTAATATATTTAAGAATGACAAGAAAATTATTTGAACTAAAATCGTAGGAATCGAAGACACTTACTTTGGAATATTACTAAGAAACCTGTTCAAAAGCCGTGAGATTGTAGCGTAAATACAAGATAAGGCAGCCTCCCTACATTATCGATTTAGAATCTTTATCAGTAATACCAATCAGAGGAACGTCGAAGCATTTGAGGTAGAAAATGGAATTTGTGCCATTTCTTTTCGATTTACCTTTAATCTGTCCGTTAACTTAAAATTTTACAAATTCAAATTACTTCCAATAGACCTTCTTCGACTTTTTAAGATTAATAATACTAAATTATAAAAAAACATAAAAAGGTTTTATTTCATAGTTTTTGTTTGAAATGAGATATTTCAAGGACTTCAGATCGAAGTGATATTATAAAATTGATATTATAGCAGCAATTGATTCTAAAATAGTGCAAGCAGTCACACCTACTCCAACGAGCACCTCTCTGCGCGTATCGTATTCGCGTAGGCGAACAAGTAGACCGATACATTAGCTTAGGCAATAATCGTGACAGTTCAGATGCAAGGCCGAGCCTGCGTGCCATCCCCACTAATGAAACAGCTTAGTGAATATGTTTATTTATAACGCTTTACTAAAACACGTCAAAATAAATAAATATACGAACCATCCAGTGTAACTTCAGGGACAAGGACAAATTACCTTAGTTTCCAAGGTTGTTGGGCGCATTGATGATATCCAGAATTATTAGTATTTCTTACAGTACCTCTGCCTACTAGTGATAAACTACCTAAATGAGATCATTGAAATTTGAATTGTTACTGTCATTGGTTATAAAACTCATAGTTTTGTTTTGAAAATTTAATCGCCTTTTTTATTTATAACATTTTATGACAAATGTAAAATCAATACAGTATAAAAATGTAATGTTTAAAACTTTGTTGTGCTAAACAAATTCGTTATTAGTGAAATATCGATAATCATATTTTTTTTAATTTGATGCTGGCTGTGTAAAAAACACGAAGGCACAAAAATAAGATAAATCCAATTAATAGAAAATACACCAACGATACGTACAACACCTCTACGGAAATTCGATTATTTGAAAAGAGAACAGTTATTTTAATTTAATTTAAATCTCTATCGTGTCTTCTCCATCGCACGTGACATTGGCGAAATAATCTGTGCCCTCTTGGCATAAATAAAAGCCAAAATTAAAAAAAAAAAAATTAATTTAAAAAAAAATATATTTATTTAAACGCCACACCGATTCTGATTTAAATAGTATGTGTTACATACAGTTACAAGAAAACACGTACTACATTTAACGATATTACATTACTTACTTCAAACTGTAACACAGAAAACCAACCAGCATTAAGGAAAATACGAAAAAAAACTCAGAATATTTGTTTTTATGTAATCTCGTTAATTTTTCCATCATCGGTAATGTCACTAGACCACGACGTAAGACGACAAAGCTGCCCTAATTTCGCTCAGTTTCTCCGGGGAGGTATTAACAGAAGAAACGCTTTTAGCGCCGCCGTACTGGATGACTAGTCATTATAAAACTCCCGGCGGATTAGCTGACATTTTCCCTAAACAGTTCAGCTTGATCTATATCCGTTTTTACCCATTATTATTAAACTAAATTATACTTTATTATAAAACAAAATTTTAAAAGACATTATTAATATATACATATGTTGGTTGTACATCCAGAACTTCAGTCTCATCACCTTTTTTTTGAGAAGATGGTAAGAAGCTTATTCTCCCTTGTGGGAGAATTTTCCAATTATTCCAATGCTCTAACATATCACAATGTTTGCGTTCACTACCGAATACAAGATTGACGCAACAAGCACATGCAATGCAACATGCACATGCATGCAATGCAACTTGCAAACCCACAATATTTAATTATATAATTCACGTTATCTAACCACTAGACCCTCTCGGGTCCATACAATATTAAAATAATAAAAATACCGATTTGACGTTATACATTTATCGTACCTGGATACGCATTTCTACGTTCAATATCACGTTAAAATAAATACTAAAATGATAAATTTTCGTAGCGTTTCAAATAATATTTAATTGCCAACCATATCAATAAAAGTATACGGTAAATAAAAAGGAATACTCCTTTGTAAATACTAATTACATTTTAAATTATATCCAGTTAAAAGATAAAGCTCTTAACTAAACTGATTAATACAAGTTTCGAACAGAAAATGACTGACATAATCTGGACACAAAGACAGAATGAAAACCATTAAAAGAACCCAGACTAATTAAAAAAATGCCAACTAAAGAAACACTTATAGCGACGGCTTTATTTCAATCACTAAATTAATGTTAAATACTTCAATGCGAAATATAAACAAAACGTACGTGACAGTAAATTCCTTCGAGAGATTTAAATCATTTTATATTTGATAATACGAACGGCTACGTACTAGTAATAATCGTTATTACGCAATTTGCTACCAAAGTCCTAGTCGCTGGGGCCATTATAGTTTCATTGTGGAATAAACTGTTTTATGTATGCGCTTGGCGAGTAAGGCATGTGCTATCCGGCTGCATCAGGTCCATACAAATAGCCGAATTATGACGGTATGGGTACTTCAGTACGAATTTCCTAAACTGTGGATTGCCTGAATGGCCCAGGTCATACTTAGCCAAAGCATTGGAATGCAATTCAAGCATAGCTGCGGCAGACAGCGGTCGATAATTGCATTTTGTGGTCGCGGAACGCTCCACTTGGGGGGAACACGCGAGATCGAATGGAAGGCAAACAAACTTTAGTTTTCTTCTAGAAATTTCTATCGGATAAACAACCGGTAAGTTGTTGCTGCGAAATGCTTTCATACCTCCTTGAACTGGGCAAATATCGGGCCGTGTCTTGTTTCGGTTTGTGTTGATTAGCTGAAGTGCATGGGTTCTACGGATAAAAGTTTATTTTTAGATTCCGTTTGCTACTCGTGAGTTGTTAAAAGCTCGTTCGTTGCTGACGCTAAATTAATTAACAACTAAAATATGAGTTATTCTTTGATCTAGTTTAATAAATTGAAAGTATATTTTGAAATTTGACATACTAAATAAGTCAAATACTAAGCATATGAGAACATTATACTATTTAACATTGTGTTGTTTTATGGAAAAAAATAAATGTTCTTATAAGAAAGATTATTTTTCTCAGATCTCTTGCAATGAATACAAACTTTGTGTGACGACAGTGCTCTGAATTTTGTATTTCAGCGCCGCGATAAAGCACAACTCGAAAACTGCAAACGAGACTATTTCTTAATTAAGCAGTTAAACCTTTACTTTATGAAGACGGCTTAGTAATGTAATACATTGTATTTTTACTGCTTTTGAAATTAATAATGGATGTGCACATAAAAAATATTTTTTTCTTTATATAAAATACTTTTTTATGCTCATTATATGATAAAAATATAAAATATTAATAGTATATTCTTATTTTTTATTAAATTTTATTCGTATATGTTTTTCTTGTGTATTATTAACAATCATATTGATTAAATAAATTGAGCTTTAAAAAGCAACTGACTTATTATACTTGCTCTAAATATAAAATCTTCGCTCGGTGTATAATATTTTTATGCGTCCATTATTATGACACAGTTGTGGCGGGGAGGCGCAAGTCGTAGTTAAGACCGGTATAATAATGTATAGCAAAAATGAGATGCCCACGCCCAGCCGCGAGATTAAACGCGGAGCCGCCGCCGTCGCCTGCCACTGTCATTCGTAAAATATTGCTCCGCATAGAAACGACAGTAAAATAAACTACTATCTTCACCGATAAGGAAATAAAATACTCAAAAGTTTATATTGTATATTATGAAAATTTTCGCAAATATTCAACATTCGGAATAAGCACCCTCGCAATGCAAATTATTTCAATTTCAACTTTAGCTAACGAGACAATTTCAAATGCGCTAGTTATAGACACTCTCGAGTTCATGTAGCTGTCTGATAAAAAGCAAAGTGTGAAGCTCAGGGGATAGTAAGAACAAAAGGACTAATTCCGCACAGAGTCATCGATAGTTTTACGTCAGCCTCATTCGCTACGCTACGACGACACACTAGAGAAATGTACGACAAATTGCGTTCGCGACTGCAGCATCGCTCGGATACAATGCCCAGTCGTTTTAATGGTTATTTTGGGCTGTACTGATAATACTGTTAAAGACTTGGACAGTGGAATATATTTAAAAACGAATTATTCAATAATTGCTTTGAATCTTAAACAATAATAGTATATACGAATAGTTAGCCTTCTAAAAATCCTTGTTAATTTTTTTAAAAAAATTGAATATATTGGTAACGTGAGTATGGATAATTAATAAGTAGTAATATATATAGAATATACATATATACGAAAGAGTATATTTTGTTAACAATAATGCGTGGCAACATAAGGAGATGGCTTATTTAATATCTCTTAAGCGTAATTTTCTTTTGTTTGTTTTTTTTTTCCTTTTATATTTGTTATGAAAACTAAGTAAGCTTAAAATAATAAAGTGTATCCATAAATTTCTTTCGCACCAATCCGCAGAAGTGTCGCACGGCATGCGAAGAGAAATGGTCCACAAATTGCGTACGCCTGACTACGTCGCACGATAGCACTCCACGACAATTGTATATGTATTTTACCTAAATAAAATGATCTTCATTTCAACAATAGTTATGAAATGTATGGAATATTTTTATTGTTTCTTATTTTAACAAAATTTTGAAGTGTACTTGAAACAATTAATTTAATAATTTCGATGAGATTGAAGTCTAATACGAAATTTCTTGTTAATATTTCCTCTAACAAGATAAATAACAAGACAAATTATAACGAAGATCTGAAGAAGAATTCAGTTTGATTTTCTAAAATTTACCAACCTCACGTTTTTTATGTTTTGGTTAGTTTAATCTAGTCGTCATTGTCCAGTGGTTATAAATTAATAAAACAAAAATCTTAAGTTTAATTCAAATCCGGACAATAACCAAAAAATTTGCCTAATTGCATGTGCTTAATTTTTGATTAAAACTATAATTAAACTCGTGACGTCGAGGAAGAAAAACATTACGAAGAAAACTGCGTGTATTAAATGATTTTTTTTACGCGTTTGTTTACATTTACAAAACATGATAATCAACTCGAATAATAATCATCAATCATTCAAATAAAAGAATCATAACTGGATTAAATTTATCTAGTACCTCTAAAAAATCCACAGCCGATTCATCTGTTTTAACTTTAGTCTCGACTCGAATAATTTGTGACAGGATAGTCGCTTGCAAATAAAAGCAGTCTCGCTGAATGTTACGAGCGGAATCAAGGACGGTTTTAAAAATACACTCCTTGTTCAAACGTCAGGACAATTTCCCAAGCATTCAGCGTCGGCATTCTCTTGGAATAAACGATTTGTTGGAGACAAATAAACATTTCTCCTCTTGTTATTATTCCCCACTTGCCCTCTGTCCATTCATTTGAATAAAAAATGCGAAATTATGTAATACTTTAATACGATTGCTGTTACTAATTAAATTATTTTCGAAAACGATTTTCATAGAATCACTACATATTTGATATTGCTATTATTTAACGTCACATGTCTGCTCGTGTAGTTGCACACATAAATAAATTACTATAAGCTTCAAAATATGTATATCTTCCGAATTTCATACAAACCTACCCATTTCTAAGTAAAACATTTTTTCACGTTTAGAACAAAATTTATCTAATATAGTAAACGTGTTAAAAGAGTGAAAGTTACATCTTAATCGTTTGCGGCTTCCTCTTACAATTTAAATCTTTCAAACGAATTTAAACGACTTCAATTGCTTTCTATTTACAGTTAAAATTTGAAATAGCATTTGTGGTTTTATTTTAAAATAATAATAGACGAACGTATAAAATTATTCCGTAAATTCTCCTTAAGCTAATTAATAAATAAAAACTAGGGCGCTCTCAACTACTTATTGTTTTGATAAACGTAACAGAAAAGACGTGTGCAGTGACCGTATCTGAGTAAAATGTCAAAGTGAGGTTAGGCGCGAGTCGGACGCGAAATTGTGTTGACGCAGTGACCGCGCGCAAAGCTCCAGTGTCGCCTCACGCCTGTGGCGTGTCGCTGTGCGGCCGGGTGGTCCAGCCCACTCAAGAACAATTCTAGTGAAGCCGTCATCCGCTGGGATAAGCGGCTCATTATTCACTAAAAGCCCACGGCGTGCCCGCTTGGGTAATTGGAGGTTTTGTTCCTTTACGTTAGACTTTAACGCTCCCTTGAACTATAGCAATATAACCACTCCGCTGGATTAATATTTGCACAAGCAGTGTGTGTGAGGCCTTAAATTAATCTGACGCCTCAGATAGTTGTGAACGGTTATAATGACATATAGAACCATTATATTTGCTCTAATAAATACTTTATAAATATATTATTTATTCACTTTTTATCTCACCTGACCCACTTAACTTTATACGGCAAGTAGTGAAGTAAGAAAATGTTTAACTAAGCAATGTCAGTTGTGATTAACAATAAATTTAGCGATGGTTCATTCTTATATAAGTCTTATGTAATTTTAATAAAATATAAACACATATAAACCAAGTTTGTTCTGTGTAAGAAAGATTTAGCGAGTCTTTAGACGTAATTGTCTCCGCTTCTTATAAATGTTCACAAATAGAATACTTCATAAAGTCAAGCGAAAAAATTCTTTAGTCAGTTGATTCTGTGAATATAAATGATGGATGGATATGTTCACATTTTAAGTGGCTCGGAGTATCTTTTATCTCCACACAAACGACTATTTCTAAGTCCAGTGAGATAATTGTTTCTTTAAATGAGATCGTCAGTTTAATTAGATGTAACAAACCATACAACTACAACAGAAACTCGTGTCCAGAGGTAAAATATTGTTGATATTTGTGAAGCTAAGAGCTTAATTAACAAAGTTGAAATGGATGTTCGCGTAAAATTTTAAATATACAGAGTCTAGGAATTTCAGTATTTAAATGTACTTGTGGCTATTAACGATAAACATTCGAAGCTATTTTATATAACATCGTAGCCAAAATCTTAGTAAAAACCTTATTGTAGTAAAAACTATCAATTCAACAATAATTTCAACATATTTTTTCTTGTATTAGTTTCTTTTCTATTATTGTAGAATATTATTTCTATAATCACAATAATAGAAAAAATATTCGAAAAGAGTTACTCTAAAATTTGTAAGCAATATTGGGGTTCATACATTTATTTTAGGTGTAGGGCCGAGATGGCCCAGTGGTTAGAACGCGTGCACCTTAACTGATGATTTCGGGTTCAAACCCAGGCAGGCACCACTGAATTTTCATGTGCTTAATTTGTGTTTATAATTCATCTCGTGCTCGGCGGTGAAGGAAAACATTGTGATGAAACCTGCATGTGTCTAATTTCAACGAAATTCTGCCACGTGTGTATTCCGCCAACCCGTATTGGAGCAGCGTGGTGGAATATGCTCCAAGCCTTCTCCTCAAAAGGAGAGGAGGCCTTTAGCCCAGCATTGGGAAAATTTACAGGCTGCTAATGCTAAAAAAAAAATGTATTCATATTCGTTTGACACTAAACTGTGTATAAATATACTCAAACATACTTATATATACAAACAATTACCTACAATAGCATCAAACGACATTAACAAATTGTATTTACAACTTTTAAACAAATTAAAACGAATCCTAGTAGAACAACATCGATCAACGTTACAAAAAATACATTTTTTTATTATTCTTCCAATTAAAATGCATGATGACTTTACACGCGTATCGAAAACGTAAGAGCTTGTCAAATAACATTCGTTAAGTTCCGTACATAAAAGGTAACCCAATCGTTATTAATTAAAAATAAAAATTAATTGCTCTGAAAAGCCAATTTATTTGCTACATATTTCAACATACAATAAGTTTCATAGAGCTCATACATATTATATTACGCATTGATCAAACTATAACTTAAACATTAATTGCTTTAGAAATTCAACTTCATCGAGGATATGTTTGAACAGCTATTAAATTTAAAATTTAAGAGGTGATTTTTAAAAGTGGCTCACTCGAAAGCTGTTTGTCGCGATCGCCGGCGCCCCGTCAACGCGAAGGCTCGTTATAGTGAGCCCCGCGGCGTCGGGAGCGCTCCGACCAACTTACGAGCACGTCTATCAATTACAAAACCATGCAACTTTCGACTTTAGGTCCTCACACATTTGCATTCGACACCCGCGCCCGATGCACATCTAAACTTGTAAGGTTTTACAACGTACCTTCCTCATTACGTCTGTCGGCGTTATTGCCATCTCGCAACATCAGTAAATGCCGCTCAGAAAAATATTTACACACATCTCACACAAATATTTGATTTCAAAGGAACACATGCACGTTTAATTATATTTTCTATTACGTATTTTAATAACGCGAACTTTGGTGTTTTTAATTTATTTGCAAGCTTTGAAGATTTTTTTTACGTAATTTCACGGAAGGCTTACCTCTTTCGTAACATACAGTAATTTAAATTAAGACTCAAATTTTCTCTTAAATATTAATTTTGAACATTCAAGTAGTTGTATATACAAAGTGGCTTTCTACATGTTTATAGTATAAAACAACATCAATACAGGCCAGATGTATCCAGTTATTGTTTTTGTATATTTACTTAATATGTTGATATCAAGTGTTCAACAGCTCTCCCAGGTTAACGAGGACCGAAAGAACTTCCGCAAAGTGGTTAACTCCGGGATGTCACTGAACATTTCTTGCCTTGACCCAGAACTCTAAACCGGGACCATATGATCCACATACAAGTTAGCCACTAGAACAAACAGATGTGCTTACTGGACATATGTAGATATATTTAGATAATAGAAGACATAATTTAAAAAATCACTAATTTAACATATTCATCACAAGCTAAAGGATTTAAACTCGGCTTAGTAAATGTAACCTCTTTATGCTTTTTTTATATATGAAGATATTAAAAATAATTAAATTAAGTCTTCTCATACAAATTTAGATGTTAACTGTTACGAGTTGAATTTTCAAGTGCTTAAGTTGTTTATATAATTCATATGCGATGAAAAAAAATACCATGAGATAACCTTGTGCTTGGAATGAAATTCTATCAAATTCGCATACGTTAACCCGCATCGGAGCAGCTTGGTGGAACAAACAAAAACTTTCGCCCAAAAATGGGATGTTTACGGGCTATTAATATTTACTTTATTAAAAAATAATAATCATAATAAATTATGAATTTTGTATGCAGTTTGTAGCCTACATTTTAGAAGCCATTGTCAATTAACTCTGATTTCATGATTTACATGCAGATGTCATAATAGAAAAGCGTATTGCATAATGCGGAAAGCATCGTGGGTTATTTATAATAAATTACAAACAGCATTCCCTCGTGGAATGTAGATTTTTAATTAAATGCGCATATAACATGAATGCATATACTTTGATCATTTAAAAATAAAACAATTTCATAAAGTAGATTGTCATGTCCGGTAAAACACGAACAAAGCGTTCTTAAAAACAAAAGTGAGTCCACGACCTACCATAAGGATTTAAAGATAACAAAAATAAATAAGTCGTAAGCAGTACACGGTCACAAGGCACGTAATCCAAACAGATAGATCTTACTGTCAAGCGAGATATTGCAGGGACGCAGGGAGTGCCCTACAGGACTACGGTTTACACTGAGTAAACAAACCCAGTGACACCTATGAATCATCAGTTTTAATAACAATAGACGTTCAATCTTTTATTTAGTGCATTAACCTCGTTCGTAGTACAAGCTCGTGTGGGTGACGATGAGTACTGGTTCCGTGGGACATATACGCGAGATGAAAATAGTACATTTTGTTAAACTTATCCGCGAATCGAATCCAGTTTTGTAGGTTTATTTATCGCCGATTTATTAATTACGTATTCTATATTTAAATAAGTTAAAATAATGTTATTTTTTCTCTGATAACTTGTCAATTAGCTCTGTGTGACCTTTAAGAAGGTAGTTTTTTTAATAAAACATCATATCAAATGTGGTACAATCAGAAATATCAAAATGCAACACGACCTTAAAAACGTTGATCCGGATTAAGGAACACGTATGAACCTTAAATGCCTCGCATGTCTTAATTGAGACACATTCGACCTGTTTTTTTCTTATATTACATTCTTTAGCATAAGTCGATGTAGCGTGACCACGCAATTTTGAGTCGTTCGCGTCTGTAGGCGATTCCAGCGAAAGAGTTAGTGGGCGTCTATAGTCCGTGCTGATATAAAGCATAACGGTTTCGTTAGAGTGGGAGAATGACAAGGTATACCTGTGTCTTCTGATTTATTATAAATGTCTTCAAATTTTATGGCAAAACTTCGATTTAGAAATGAATCAATAACAAAGAGCCAAAGAATTTGACGTTAATAGCTTAGATGATATCAAATGTATTTAATATGATATTATTTGATCATTAACTTAAGGAAATAACATAAGATTCGCAATACTTTCATCGGCTCTCATGATCGCTGTCTCTTATAGTGCAAAAACATATAAACAATGAAAGGATTTGTCTAAATTCTCTCAACCTCTTAGTCAGATGGGACGGCATTCCGATACGTGTGTGAAAATGTAATGTAACCTAAGAGCGTGAGAATACTTCAACAGAAAAATCCAAAAACTTTTTAGTAGCCTAGAACCTGATTTGACCCCGAGACCTCAATATATGCAGCCTAATAAACTAACATAAAGACCAACTAGACAGTCAAAAAATATAAACACCTCTATAAGTAATATAAACAGTCCGTAGACAGCTACAAAGGAACATACTCCCGTTATTGTAGAGTGAAATAAAAGAAAACTAAATATGCGCGCGTATGGTTCTTTTCAATAAAACCGGTGGCGTGAAACTAGGGTATTGGCTTTCTTTGCTAGCACCGCTTCGTAATTTGAACCCAGTATGAACGGACCTAAGCAAACACGAAAATATTTAGGACGTGAATATTCCAAATCTGAACATCGAAAACAGCTGGGAAATTAAAATCCATTGCTACTCTTTAAAGATTTAGGGGATTCTCCTAAACAAAATATACCCATTTCATAGACATTTTTCATTCAGAAAAAGTTTTTTAAATATTACAAAGTTTTAGTCAGATGTACATCGTGATACTAAAAAGATTCTTGTTGAGCGATAAATTAACATAATTTTAATAACAAATAGTGAAAATTTACTTTCTATTACATACGTTTTATTACCAATCTTCGAGCTTTAATAGTGACAGTTGGGCAAGACGTCAGATGAATTAACGATCTATGAATATCCTAAACAATTAATTAAGCTTTGACATTAATTAGTTAATGAATTGATAACTTTCTATATGTAATTGTATCCATAAAAATCTTTTTCAATAAACAAAAAAAATATATTCATAAAATGATATTTAAAAAAATAATTTATAAGTATTATATTTATTAAAAATTTTAAAAATGACTTTGTAAATCTGTAATCGTAATAGCATTTATAGTTACATTAATAACCGGCATTTAAATAAATACAGATAAAATAATGTAGTTTTCTCGTTATTTGATTCAGAATAAACATGAACGTATTAAATCAGATGTCCTGATACTTTCATACTTATCTTCGCCCAAGCTAAGAGACATTTGCCGCATCACGCTACGCCCGCACCAGTAGATACACCGGTTTCACAGCTAGGAAAGCACCGAGCTAAATGCTAACGAAAAACATGACTCCACATATTCTACTCCATTTATGTTTAATTTTAATATATTATCATAACCATTTACATAGCAAGTCGTACGATTAATGCATCCTTCTTATTATAAGACCTAATTATTGGTCTTTGTGTTTAAATTCGGAGGGATTTTTATTCAAATTACCGTGGTGTTGGCGTGCGAACAATAAAGACATCAAAGTAAAGAGCTGGTGGTATACGAATTAAAAATGTTACGGGGCTGTGTCTGTATTTAAATATTTTTTAAGGATTACATTGGATATTATTTTGTGTACTTCATCCAATTTTGGATGCAAAGGGAGGTCGAAAAAGGTATCTTCGTTTAAACATCTATATAAAGGTACGTGTCGAGTAAATAATTCGTATTTAATATATTTAAGTCGAACATACAAACATACATTGAGTCCTTTATGGCAGCAAATTAAAATTACCCTTAACATTTTTTTTGTAGCATGATTATCGGACAATATTACGTAGCCATAATTTTAATTTTATTTACAGTCGGGTATGGTTCTTAACAGATGTAGAGGAGTGCTTGCACAACCACATAAATTCCCTTGCGGCAGAAGACGTCACATAAACTTGATTTATCTTTTGTGACGTTAACTCCGTAACAAATCTTATGTTACTATTACACTTTGTTAGAAAAATATTTTCAAAGTAGAAATACTCATAAGAGAAAACACTCGTAGGGCGCTTTTGAGGCTACGTTACATCAAACGGCAGCTCAAATACATAGGCCATGTACGCGTTACGGTGAAAATTATGTCTCCTCTTTAAATGCAAGCAAATATATACATATACGTGAATCGTAAAGCTAACCTCGTTAGGAGACTTATATACAAATGTTTTAAACGCACGGAGGAGATGTAAAGTCAAAGCAACATTCTGCTGGCAAGAACCCTCATTTATGTGTAATAAAAGTAAAATACCTTCCTCTTAAATAATTTAAAAGATGTTTTATTTAAGCTACTTTTATACTTGTACCTTTATTCGTATGCAATAATATTTTTTTTCATATATGACATTTAACGTACAAATACTTGAATATTTAAATAATTTATGCATGAAATACAAACCGAGTGTTATAAAGAGCTTTTATATAATCTCGAAATAAACAGATTATTTCACTTAAAGTATTTCAGCAATGTATTGTGTGTTCATTTTAAAGCCTGATATTATATTCTTTGGGGAGAAAATGGAGCATTAAAACTTTACTTATAAACGTCCATTTATTTTGTATTAGTAATTATGAATTATTTCTTAAATTTTAACTTTGTTTTATAGAGGGACCTTGTCTATAGAGGGACTAACGTATAAATTGTTTAATCGTTACTAACCTTTCATCAATTTTGTTAAGATATATTCTAAGTTAGTAAAAAATGTACATTCGAGGCGATAGATAAGTTAGTCTAGTAATAACTGCTTTGATTAGCGTGTAGGTACTAATTTTACTTATTAATTGTATACTTAAGAATAAGATATGTAATTACATACACTGTTGAATACGATGAATTATTACGCTACTTTTAGCGAAAGAACTGCGTCAGGTTTTGTTTTAAAAACATAATAAAAGCAGCAAAGAGGTTTTAATACTTTTTTCATTTTATTATTCATTGTTTAGTTGAAAAAAAAATCACATATGTTATTAATACGGAGGTCACGAAGTCTCTCTCATAACTCATAATTGAACTCACGATTGGGCGTCAACTTTTTTTATTAAGTTTAACTTTCAAAAGGCATTACAATGCATGCGTGACCAAGAGCCTTTTGTGTCCTATAATTTTTGATTTCATAGCAAAAGTGTAAATGGAGCGTGCCACGATCCGTCCTTAATTAAATATAATGCACATATTACTGAAGAGTGTTATTTTAAACAGCATATAAAAGCTATAAACTTATAAATGGACTATTATTTGTTTTGTTTATGATACTCTAAGAAAATAATAATTTGTAATAATATAATTAAAAATATTATTTTTTAATTTATTCATATTTCGACCAAATAATAATTTATGTCAACTGGAATCAAACGTTTATTTTTTGAATTGTTTTATGACCTAATATAAGATTTTATTTTCTGAGGAGAAAGGATGAGTAGTTTTGGCGGGCTTTTAAAAACCGTCACATTGAAGAAAAATGAAATGGCGTGTATCTTATTATAATTGATGAAATAACTGTTAAGGTTGACTTTTTAATAAATAATTAAAGTAATTTAAACCATAGAAAAGAGTTTTTTTTTTCTACAAGACTGATTTGTTCATTTTCTATTCGTACCACGCTTAATAGTGAATATAGAAACAACGTTGTACTAGAATCTGGTATTTATGTTAATAGTAAACATCCTGATATCTGCAGTGCCGGTACAGCAACGGGAAAGACCTGCAGTATTACGACGTACCAAAGAACTTCCTTTAACTTTTTAATATTTCTAAATCTTTTATATCGGTGCTTCCGTATAAGCGGATTAAACTGCGCTGTACCAACAAACTACTGCGATTGAATTGCTCTGTCTCTGCTTGTCTATAAACATTTCTCGTTCGTATGGAGGTTTTATTTGGGAAATATGAAAAGATTTCAATTTATATAAACTTACCATTTATTACTTTTTCGTATTTTAAATTTACTTTTTTTTTGTGTTCGTTGCGAAATCAATGTTTAAAGCAACGCCTGATCCCATACTCCCACAAATAGTCAATTTTATCAAATTAATCTGATTTTCTTACAGTTGAGTAGGCAGTGCTACCTAGCAGTAGGAACGTTAATTAATATTGCGTTTACGGTCGACGAAGCAGATGAATATTCATGCGATATACATTTGCGAAGTCTAGCTGGAAGCAAGGTTTATCGTTATCGGCATTTTGTCACTTCGACAACACTAGCTATTACATTATATCTTCGTAATAAAGATAAATAACTTGCAGCGTTTAATTCGAATACTTTTAAAATGAAAGATATCCGAAGATAAAAAAAAATTAAGAGAATTGAAAAAACTAGTTGGAATCTGTATCTTAATTTAAATCCTTAGCCTTAAAAGTAAAAATAAATACTATCTAATCGTACGTTCATTTGTAGTATAAAGTCTTATGTATAAAGTGTGTTATAGTAAAGAACAATTATCGCGCTTAAAATTGCATAATTTCTTAGTAAACCATAAATTCTTGAATATGCGAGAAATAAAAGCTCTTTCAGAATATTTAGCAGCGTATGTAATCTACGAACATCTTCCGGTTATTACGTCCGGCATTTACAATGATTAATTATTTTTTTACATTTCATTTTGAGAATTTGAAAATATAATTTTCGAAAAATAATCTATAGTATACTTCTTAGGATTTAATTTGAAATACATCATGGTTACAATAACGAAACAAGACTTAACAATTAGTTAAAGCATTTGTAGCGATCGATTGGATCATAAATAATAAGCAAGTTTCATTTTTAATAAAATGGTTTCCGTTTGTTATTTGCCAACAAATAACAGCTACTATTAATTTTCCTTTGAATCGTTTCTCTAGCAAAATTTATATCTAAGCTTTATTAATACGTGTTACCCTTATCCAGCCCGAGTGCTTGAAATAATGTTCTCTAACGTAATATTTCTTTAAGACTGCTAGCGACTCTACCGAGCAATAATTACTTAACGCATATACTGCTTTATAGCGCGAAATATCGCGCAAGCTGAGCAATAAAATATTTTTAAATAAAAGTGTCATGGAAAATATATTGTGATAATATAAATGTAATTTATTTTCTCAACGCACTCGGCACTCACTATTCGTAAATATTGCGCTAAAACGACAAGACGACAACAGGATAAAATCTAAGAACACAATAAAACTACGAGAGCGTTCCAGTCTATCGGATGTAACGATATGACAGCAATTTCTACGGGATTTAGAGTATTCGTGTCAGCGACGTCTTTGCCCACGCTCTTGTACGCCCGTCCGCGTTCGATGTGTTTCTACGCTGACTGATATATAGATGGCGCCACAAGAAACCAGGATCGAGCTCGTAAAATATCGTTCTCGTCGAACCTCGTTAAAGTACGGCTTAATTACGTAGACAAGTGAATGAATATAATTCATTAATGTAGGCAATGTTTTACATAATTTTTAATATTATTTTCGAAATATAAAAGATTCTGATGACTGCATGCTATAATAAAAACTTGATACCATCACTTTGACTTCGATTGCTAAAGTTTTTACTCATCACTCTAGTTTATAACAAACACGAGTTTAATCGTTCAACTTAGGGATATATTGTAACTTGTTAAAATATCCGTGTTACCTACTCGTGACTCGTGAGAAGTTGAGCGTTAAGCCATGAAGCTAATTTCAGAGTTTTGATTAGTTATTTTAAACCTATACATTTTAAAGAACTGTTTTTTTAGTTAATTCCTGTTGTACCACCTGAAAAATTGTACAGTTTTGCAAACATAATTAAATAAATAAATAGATATGTCAAATACATCTTTGATTAAATAGACGATTCATTATTTTGGATAACAGTTAAGTAGTTTCGTGATAGAATAGGCTTTTAACTAGCAAACAGGTCATTAAGGGATGTTATACTTCTTTTCAAAAACGTTATGGCAATATATGGAAAAAAAATAACGTATATTTTTAATTAAAGATTAGTATCACGCTTCGTACATTATTGATTTATTATTTGCACTAGTTTGATGTTGTCCTAATTACAGCTTAATCATTAGAGTAATGATGGCAGCGTAAATAGCGATGCCCTGTTTGTAAACCGCTAACTTAATTAAAGTGAACGATTCTCCGTCGACCTTATAGGTAGATGCAAATTTTAGCTTTCCATATCCTCTCTAACACCAGGGGTTTGCGTGTAATACCACAGCAGTTATTAAATTTGTGGAAACGGAAGGTAAAATATTACTTCTAAATTTAATATTGATAAATACTTTGACAGTTAGAATAATAATAAGTCATTCACATTCACATATTCGTATGATTTCTTTCGAATTAAATAAGTATGTATGTTTAAGAGGTTTTATATATTTTATTAACCATCTGGAAGGGTATGTCGTGAAAAGAAAAGAGTTTTAACCTCATTCCAGCCAACTTTCACAAACTTGAGGGCCTAATAAATAATCAATTAGGTTCCTAGCAACGAAGGCACTATGTCAGTAGAAAATATATTACCATAATGACTGGAAAAATTAAGGAAAAGTAGACACATATTAACTACTAAAGCGAGTTCTGTTGAATAATATCCCGTAAGCCGTTAAGGGGAGGAGATTACTATTGCAATAAGTACTTAGATATAATTCAGAAAAAGTAATTTAGCAAAAAACATAATTTTCTAAATAGATAATTGTATCTCTTCTTTTGAATTTTGTGCTTATAATTCAAACATTTACATTCATATAAAACTATTATATTTAACTATACATATTTTACATTATATAAATATAATTCATACAGCGAAGATTTATCAGAATAGATCTGACAAATCTCTTGATGAATCTCAGTTATGTTTTTAGAGATAGAAAACTTCTTCACTATACGCATTTTCTCAAACAATACTGCCTTCTGTATCCGGATACATTACGGGATGACGTAAAGTGGTTTCAACGTCCTTCCAAAACTTTTATTGAATATTGTCAATAATAAACTACCGATTCGGAAAGGATACCGTATATTATATACAAATCTGGGGAGAACCAGCAAAAAAACTCAGTGGGACTTTATTTAAATAGTTTACGTATTTATAAATTTTCTTGCAGTACCAATATTTATTGTGGATACACATGAAGCAGTCCCCAAACAATATTTCCGGCTATCTTACATGTGCTGATGAAAACTCTTCTCAAATCATCCCTGTGCCGAAAAGAAAACAGCAACAATGAGTGTTATATCAACATTCACAGATTCGATTATTCCAAATATTTGCTTTAAAGGGTTACATCAGGAACAGTGACGTCAACTCAATTCGTCATTACTTGCCTCGCTGATCGATCCAGTACTACTATGTCAGGTTTATTGGCTGTAATGTACCTGTCACTGTTAATGGATCGATCTTGGTAGAGCAATGTATGCTCATTTTCGAGAAGTGTTGTAGGGTTATGTGTGTAGTAAAGAGTCTTCAACTTCACTACTGCAGAAGAAGCTTTCACTGATTGTGTCGCGATACTAGATTTTGGTTTTTTCGTTTGCGTATTTATAAAAATTTCGTTAGTACAGCGGCTACAATTTTTTATTTGAAGTAAGATCGAATTAAGCCTTGTACAGCTCCTCAAATCAATAGAAAAACTGAGAATCATCAACTATAAGTAAATCGGGTTTTTTTATATACTAGCTGAACCCGCGGCTACACCCGCGTGTATTTCAGCCTATCACGAGAATCTATTACCATCGTGCGGTTTAAACGTTTTATAACGTAGGATTAGTGTAGTGTGGAGACTTCTAACTTTTCTAAGTTAAGTCTACAACAAGCACCGGGCTTATATTCTTGTGTTCTTGTTATGTTCTTATCAAAAATAAATTTTTACTTATTTAAATATATTTACTAGAAATTACAGATAAACACAACAAAAAAATATTAATGTCAATCAAGCTGTAACTAGCGTTTAGAGCAAAATGACATGACATTTAAAATGTTACAAGATGTAAAATATAACTAAATATCTAAATATAATAATTTATAAAATGATTATATAAATTAAACTTTTTATACAAACGTGAAAACTTTATACGATTTCAATTACCTTTATTCATAAAAATTTAAAACTAGAATAAGAATATAAACTAGAAATATTTGGTTCAACAACCGCACCCCATCCATTGTAACTTAATAGTTGTGTACCAACTTTGATTTAGTTTTATAAAAGCCTGACACAAATAATAAGCCTTACATAAATGGTGTCAACGCTCTATATTGCGTCGGCTAGGTCGAGATGACACATAAATGCCAAGCGTTGGCATTCGCGTAAAATTCGCACTAATACGATAATATAATAATTCAAGCAAGTTCGTGTCGGGTCACGTAGATGGTTAACGTAGTCATGGAAATTACACGAAACAAAATTATTTATGCAGTAACCGAGTATATAATTCGCTTAGGCACAAATTCAAGTTTTTTTTTTTCAATTATTTTAATATATATTTCTGGCAAATCTATAGATAGAGAGTGTAACCTTAACCTATAGATTAGCACTATAAGAATTATTTACTATCACCCATGTACCACCGACGTTAGGTATTAGGGTGCTATTATTCTTGTACGTGTAATTGTCCTGGCACATTCATTCTTCGAACACTTGGTCGATAATACCTAGTAGAGCCGCCGTTACCTCCGTTCTGTCAGCGCCGCGAAAAGAGTTATAAACACAAAGAAAATGCAGGAAAACATAAGACCTTGCATCGGACAATGCTACCGATGATATTAAATGACCTTATCTATCTTTATATGTCTATTCATATAATAAAGTCGTAGCTGATCGAATTCTGTACATGGAAGATATTTGAGAAAGAATATTACTGGGGCTATTTATTAACGCAATAGATCACATAATATGATATGATTTTCAGAATTTTTGTCTGTTTGTCTGTTTATCTGATCGTTTGTTAAAGCTAATCTCGAAAACGGATTAATCGATTTGGATGCGGCTTTCACTGATGTACTGTAGTAACCTTGGGGTAATATAAAATGAAAAAAAAAAAACATAATATATTTTGACTAAAATATTACTTTATTTTTATTTATCAGGGTGGCATGAATTTATGTTTGGTACTTACTGAATTCGACGAGTTCCTACTTTGTTTTATTCTATGGTATACAACAATTTTACGAAATAGTCGTGTCGGTATTTATTAATTAACAAAATGCCTTAAAAAATAATAGACCAGTAGCTGTACCTTAGTAGCTGTTATTTGTTGGCAGAAAATAAGTCAGCTCCCGATATGGCAAATCACCCACAGTAATGAGATTAACTCGATCGCAAGAAACAGAAGAAGATATTGATGCGATGCAACTTGCTGCATCTCAAGAGCTTCAGGCCGAATTACATACTACAAAAAGCTCGGTTCAGCGTGAATTACGACGGCGTATTTGAATCACTATTTGAGTCCTCTCTGACTCAAGATAACAATCAGCAACGTGAGGTATATATAGGTAGATTAATTTGAAAGTCGCCATACCTATTATAGATCTCCTAAGAAATTTAAGGCCACCAAAAGCTATGTAGCGGTACCAGATTAAAACTGATCAATTTGATAGAAGCAGGGCTTTTAACAGGGTGCGGCTCAGATGATTTAATGATAATACCCCGGTTCTCATTTAAAAAAAAATCGAAATGGAAATCGAGTTCAATTTCCAGTACACATAGCCAGTTTTATGTGGCTCTGTCGCGTGTTCGCAACTCCAAAAAAATCTATGCTTTAATCCCCGACGGCACTACGTGTAATACCGTGTAATATACACTACACCATAACTTTTTAATATTACAAGATTAAATAATAAATTTAAAACCTTCGGTTTGTGGTTTGATTTTAATTGATGGCGATGCTCTTAAATAAGTTATATTTAAATAAAAAAATAAAAAAAAAAACAAAATACATAATCTGTCCATTCATTTGGGAACCGCGATGCTGCGACAGACCCAAAAATACACAAATATGACAACCATATTATAACCCCTATTTTTGAGGCTTAAAGGCACCAGCTAGTTAACAATATTATTGAGCGTTTAATATGTGAAAAATCTGCACCAATAAAATATAATTAATATAAATCCGTTACAACTCGCAAATAAAGTAATTTAAAACATTGTAAACGCTTTCCATTGAAACAATTTGTCCATGTGTAAAATAAATGTTAATTTAAATATAATTGTATTTTTGTATTTATTTTAAATGAAATGCCTTTGAATGTTCAGTTTGAATTAAATATTTGAATTGTATTGCCGATTGTTTCCCGTGCTGGTGATACTTTGGGGACTTCATCAAAATAATATCAGCCACCAATATATATTTCTTGTAATTTAATCCACATTTTTATAAATGAATTTATATACTAGGGTAGATAGTTATAAATTAATATAATTATCAGTCCTGTGTGTCCCACTTTTGGACAACGCCTTACAGACTCTCCACAACTTTTTTTGCTATGACCAATCCTTCTGCATGGATTCCACCCCATCTCACTATCTCCGTCGCTCTCGGGAACCCATTCAATTGTATTTTCAACAATTCTCAAGCATCTCTGATCTTTTGGCAAACTGTGAAAGTTGAACTCAGGATTGTATGTTATAAAAAAGGAAGAACTAATTATCGTTTAACTTTATTTATCAACGATCAACGAATATCAAAAGTAATTGATGCCTTCAATGTATAAAGACGTATCATTCAAGTAAAGACAATACATAACCACTGTATATAATGGTCGTTTCCTAAAGATCCTTGTGCCCGAATCTTGCGTGTTTGGATATTATTATCCAAACAGGATCAAACTAGACTAAAAGGCACGCACTCTCATCATTAACGACAACGCTGTTACTTAATTTGGCAAATAGAAATGTATATTTTCCTACATAAACAGATATTGCTTAGTAAAATTTTTAACTTAAATATTTTGCACATACATACATTTTAACAGCTAGTCATAACATAGTATCATTTATTCATTGCAACATTCTATATGTTCGGCTTCGTTTATACTTAGTCTATATTTTAAACTAGATACGTAGACAGACGTCGGACTCAATTTTGTTTATTAAAACAATTGATCACGTTAAGAAGACGCGCTTGAGTTAATTTATTAAATTTTCTAAATACAGGCCACCGGCAGTGAGTTTCTAGAGGGGCTCATTTACACGGGTGATTTACGAGTTCACACATCGGGTCCGATCTCACTTAGCAATGATTTATGCGCAACATCTCCCTCTGCCGAGTTAAGCGCATTATCGGACCGCATGCCCTATCAACTTTGTAAACGGGCTGTACATAAAGTCTCATACAGAAAGGACTTCCTGACATAATACTAGAAAAAATCCATTAGTACTACGGCTGCCTAATAAAATATCTTTATTTCAATTTTGTTCTGTTGTTACTTTTCTTAAACTGATTATATACATAGTTCTGTTTTTGATTTGGTGGTAGGGCTTTGTGCAAACCCGTCTGGGTAGGGGATCAGATATTCGGCCGCCAACCAGCAATATTCGGTATTGTTGTTTTCCGGTTTGAGCATATAGATAATCATAAGATCTTACTTCCCAAGGTTTGTGGCGCATTGGCGAAGTAAGGGATGGTTAATATTTCTAACAGAGCCAATGTCTATGGGCGGTGCTGACCACTTAACATCAGGCATATTTACCGATCCGCCTATTACATAAAAAAAGGTCACATTTGTCCATAAAAAAACCCGCTCTATCTAATGAGATTAAAAGTGTCGCTTATAAAGTCTTTACTATCAAAGCTGAAAACGCGTCGAAAAAAATGTAGCCGACGATTGGCGATTGTCAAGCGTAGCTGTCATGCACGCCAAGATAACGACACCTACAATTTATACTACGCAAACTCGAATTTTAATAAAAATCGTTTTTTTGTGCCAAATTGCCTAAAAAATGTTATTTTATATGTATTAATAAAATCGTAAAGAAATATACAAAATTAACGAAGTTACTAATTTATACAACGCTAACTAAAGGCAATTTTTTAAATTAATCAATTTATATTACGCTAACAATTATTAGCGTAATATATAGTGTGCGCACACTCTCGAGTTAGCGTAGTATAAATTGTTGGTGTCGATAATAAAGTTGCCTCGTTGGTTTCATGTTCTTTTGTAGTGAGACACTCTATATAAACAGCCTTTTGTCTATTGTAATATTGACTGGCGTTAATCCAAAGAATCGCTGGTCGGTGGTAGAATAACTGATTGCTGAAAAATATCAAAAACCTACTAATTTGTCATTGCAAAAATATTAATAACATAAATTCCACCTTATACCACTCAAACCAATGCACAACTTTCCTCAGCGAAAGAATAAACGCATTGAGTAAAAAATAGTAAGAGAATATGTCTTTTGATTATAGCTTAAGCACGTTGTGGTTCAATGTAATAATGATCATAAAAAAGAAAGGGTGAGTGAGCCAGTGTAATCACAGGCACAAGGGACATAACATCTTAGTTCCCAAGGTTGGTGGCGCATAGGTGATGTAAGGAATGGTTAATATTTCTTACAGCGCCTTTGTCTATGAGCGGTGGTGACCACTTACCATCAGGTGGCCCAGATGCTCGTCCGCCAACCAATGCCATAAAAAAAAAAGAAATACGAATAGTATTATCATTACAACGCTTTGGATGCGCGGTTTTTATATTCCGTATTAGGAATAGCGCGTTGTGGATTATTCAAAGCTATCGTACTTTTTGAACTAATTAATATATTATGTATTAATATCGAAATATACAAAGGAAAAGGTATGCACAAAAAATACATACAATATCGTTATAAATAAAACTATACACTTAGACGATTTTATGTATTAATTCTACGTGTACCACTCTACGAATATAACTAAGACGAAAACATAAAGCACGTAAGAAATATTGCACCCATTTATCTTAGTACCGAAATGGTACCGAGGTGCCTATGTAAATAGGCGGATAATTACACACAACGCACTTACGCGAACGTAAACGGAATACAGAAATTACGTACAACAATCCAAACATTTATCTTTCATGAAATATCTTAGGATATAACATTACGATAATATGAATTTAAATATCCATTGAAATATAATTACACATTACACATTAACAGCCTGTAAATTTCCCACTGCTGGGCTAAGGCCTCCTCTTTGAGGAGAAAGTTTGTAGCATATTCCACCACGCTGCTCTAATGCGGGTTGGTGGAATACACATGTGGCAGAATTTCATTGAAATTAGAAACATGTAGGTTTCCTCACGATGTTTTCCTTCACCGGCGAGCACGAGATTAATTATAAACACAAATTAAGCACATGAAAATTCAGTTGTGTTTGCCTGGGTTTGAACCCGAAATCATCGGTAAAGATGCACGCGTTCTAACCACTGGTCCATCTCGGCTCTTAATATAATAACAAAATATAACCTCGACGTGAACAGAATTCGCGCTTGCAAATTTGTTTTAAATGCTCCCATCACGAAAACTGACTTCGAGTTGATTACTTTTGCAGAGGTGACAAACATGACCCGGTCTAACGAGCCGCAACCACGGACTATTTATTTGCATTCAGATATTCTCTAGATAACTTCATCTAATGTTTTCATTAACAGTTAAGATAGCCGCCGTTAACGTCTCTCAAGACTCGTTATTGCTAAAGTTATTAGTAGACTTCTTGCTGCTTTACACATCAGTCTTTTTGCTTATTAGCATCCATCTGATGTTGCTGTTGCAGAGTTTAATCGATGTGTTAGTGTATAACACTTATTATTTCTCTAATTCAATTAACGATACCTTATAAATTGAATATTTTCGCTTGAAAACATACCAGAGGGTGTTAATATTCATCATTTACGTGGTCGTAAAAACATTTACCTACTGACCTGTTTATATCCATATCAAGATCATAGTTTACACGTTACAGTTCAATGTACGTTTTATATGAATAATAATGAAAAGATACCATTCATTATTTTATATATTGTAAAGTATACGTGATAAGATTTTATTAAAATATAAAGGTTAGAATTAAAGTGTATCATTGAAAGCATTAAATTAAAATTCGACAATAGTGACTATTTCATTCTGTCGAATAAAAAACATTGAAATTTATAACTTAAAATGAAAAATATATTATATTAGTTTGATATTTACAGTCTCAACAAGCGTCATCATCGGTATATGTAAACAAACACGCGCATAATTCGTTACCACTTGACACACGTCGCCGTTTATAAGGCCGGGCTAATTTTCCGGGCGAGGCGGTCGGGTTGAGTGAATTCAATCAGAAACGACACGCCAAGCAATCTCGTCAGCGCAAACGATTCGGACGAGTGTGCATTCAGTCCGACGCTGGACGAGAGGCAACGAGAGGCCCTCACCTTCAATGCCTCTGAACCCACAAAACCACTTACGCTACACCAATAACTGGAATACTCAAATATTATTTCTCTTTTTGTTAGCTTGTTGTTTTTTATCCTGTCAATTTGTTTCAAAAAGATTAAAAAAGTTTTTTTTTTTTTTTTAATCTTTAAATGTTTACGAACGAACGAACCAGTAGGAAAATTTAATGAAAGGACAATTGGCGCTAAGCTATCATTACAACTTGTAGCTGTTACGTTGAAAGCAGACTTTCTGTACATAGAATAAAAATAAAAAAATATTGTCGCTTACATCTTGATTCTCACTGAATCGTTAAAGTACTAAAGTAAAGAATATTATCGGTTCAAGTGATTAACAAAGTTTCAATAAAGTTTTCAAAGTGTTTCTGACAGATTTTTAACTCATTTTTAAAAAACTTGCGGGTTTTATAAAACAAAAAAATACTCATCGATTCTCATCTAATATTCTGGATAAACTAGACTCTCACACTTCTTGTATGACAATGATATTTACACAGAATAAATCCCTATATTTAAATTTCGCCAATCACGTTTGTACTTGGTCTTCAATTTGGTATATTTTCCACCTACAAACAAAACAACCTAACTCACGTAACTGCAACATTGAATAAATCATATTAATGTTTCAAATTAAAACACCCCTGCTTAACATCCATTTATTCAAAACAGGTAAACTTCAAAATACAAAGAACGGATCGTAAAGAACAATATAAATGCCTGTAGCTCATTTTGTTTTTGTTTAGCTTTGGTTAAACCGCGGGGTTGCGCTGGAATAATATAATATTGTGAATACAGCCGGCTACCGCTTACCCGAGCTGCGGGCAATGCTTAACTGAAACAGACAGACCACTTAACCTTCATCGTGTATTTAAAGGGAAGGTGAACTGCTGAACTCGATTTTCTGAACCATTGGGCTTAAAAAAGCTTTTAACACTAACACTTATTTAAATCTTTTTATTAAACGGTACTTGTGGTCATTTTATATTTAATTCAGTTTTCAAATTCCATTCAAAATTCCAAATCTATTTTTTATTTTATTTTTTTTCTTAAAAAAAAACACTATCATCTTTATACTCGTAATGCACCTTTTTATTTGCACAGCTGTATAATGACTTGATATTCCATATTAAATTAGTTTTATAGTTTAATACGCTTAACAAAAAGAAAGTTTTTTTTAATGACCCTATTATAACCTTTTACTAAAAATATCGCATGGTATAAAGAAGTAAATGTAACCTTTGATTCGTCAATGCAACAATAATTTAATAACTTCCATTTTGTATTAACGTATATATTTCATATTTATTTCCTCGTTACCCTGAATAAGTATATCAGCACGTAACGAACGCTCTCTAAATTGCCGTCAAACCGTCTGGCTGCTACTTCACAAATTGAGCCAATTGATCTCTACAAAAAAAAATGTCCGGTCGTCAGTTTTGTTGCGATGCTGTACGAATACACGCTAAATGGACTATAGAAAACTCTTTACAATATATATGCTTGAAATTCATGATCACCGTTGTATTGTAATACCTTCAACTGTGAAAAATTTGTACAGTCGTTTTAAAAACTATTTACTTTACAGTTTAAAACTAAATAGTGTTCTTTAAAACTTCGATATTATGTTTTTAATTCACAAGAGATCGCAATTCAATTTCGGTGAATCCTTTGAAAAGGCACGAGACAAAATTTGAGCGTGAGCATTAGCACGTTTAGAGACAAACAAGAGCGGATCATAAAGCACCGCGGTCTTAGTAAGTAGCTTTGACGCCGTTCCCAGAGGAAAGCAATGAACATTAAACTGAACGAAACTTCAAAGGAACTTAAATTTTAAACAACTCTGTGACGAAGATACTCGCAAAATTGTCCGTAAAATGGTTCAGACAAGGGACCATGTACCTCTTATGAACTCAATTAATGTATCTCAGCTAGAAATGTAAAATTTAATTCGCATGAAACTTATGCCACGATGTTATAATTGTACCGCCGTATATTATGCAATGCGTTGTTCTAAATTTACTTAAAATTACAATTTATATTACACACATATAAGGTACGTGAAATCAGAGTGAGAAATCTCGGCTTTTTTTATAAATAAACTCTTTGAAACATATATCCTTAATTTGTATGTGTTTTGTACGTGAAAAATGTTATATATATATATATATATTTCTAATTATTATGCTTAATTATTTTTCGAACAATCAACAGATACCTCTTAACCATGATAGAGGCTTAGAAAAAAATAATCAGCATCCCAAGCTATTTATTTCAATGCCAATATTTTATTTTTATAACTTAAAAATTGACCAAATTATCAAAGCCGTAGAAAAGTACATTGAAGACAAGAGGTACACGATTTCGTCATAATAGGTCAAATAGATATCGCTATAAACTTAGAAATAATAAAATCTCATAGGACAATAAAACGAGACACTAAACAATATTCGCCCCACACTGCGCGACCACCTACGATATGGTTTTATTATAGTAGCAGAGTAAATAGTACGCCGTTCTGACACTAAGATGCTATGAAAAATACTAAGCTCGCGTCCATAAGTATTTGAAATGGTGCGTGAAATCAAATTTGTATTCTATTTAAAGGAACCTGTTTGCGATTTACCTTTTAACACGAGTTACTTTTGAATATAAATAAGAACAAATTTTATAACTTTTCCACCTCTGAGCATTTTCATATTTAACTAAAAGTGCTAGTTTCTCATGATGTATGAATAAAGTCGTTTTTTGTAGCGTTCCGAGACAAATGCAGTTCACGTCGAAGTGATTTATTTTCTTCCGTCAATCTCAAATCGCTTGATATATCCACTACTAATTTCTATTTACGTTTTGTGTTTTCTACAAAGGTGTTCATTAAACGATATTAAACTTGTTAGACATACACACACGACGTATGTTTTTCTGAACCGTAGACAGATTTTTTAAAGGTAATTTTCATTAAGGGTACTTATGAAGCGTTTTAATCCTAAATCAATATATGCCTTATGTGTTAAGCCTAAATAGCGCAAAAGTTTACGAGCCGGTTAACGATACAATGGTCAATAGTTCGATCTCAGGCAGATATAACAAAGAGTTAGTTATGAACTTGTCTAGGCCTGCAGATATTCACGACAGTATGCGAAAGCGATCCCGTGGCGCTCGCCAAAAGACGGAGAGGATACCGCTGGTTTTTTAGTTGGTATTCTGGTGTACCGGGGCGCACTCTGCGTCCAGGGCACTGACGAGTCCCACTTACAACGTCCCCCCCAACTTCCACGTGGGGGAAGTGCGTTACACGATTTTCTAGCTAGAAAAATAAAGGCCTGCAGATACTACATAATTTTTCTAGAACCATTGGCAGATTTTTGATGTTGAATGATCATTTAAGGTACGAGGTACATTAAGCGTTTTAATCCTGAATCAATATATGCTTACAAATTAAACCCAAATAACGCAATAGTTTGCGAGCCGATTAACGATACAATAGTCAGTAGTTCGATCACAGGCAGATATAACAAGGAGTTAGTTAGCGTATCTCAATCTTAAGAAAATAATCAAAAACATCTTAAATAAAGTAATAGATTATTATATAAAAGTACATATAAAATATTTCTTTTAATATTAATGAAATTAATCAAAGTAATTATTAATTACTTTAATACAAATATGTTTTTTTTAATGTAGATAGTTCTGTATTACTATTACATACTTGTATTCAATATTAATTTTAACATGACGTGACGGTTGTGTGTTAAACAAACCAATTCGCAGTACATATATTAATTTCGAAAACTTCCCGTGTTAATTAAATTAAACAATGTAAATTTGTATTAACTTGATTTTGTGTTAAATTATTTATTAACATTTCAAGTTATAAATTTAAATAACTTCTTAGTACATATAGAACTTTAAATAAAAACCTTATTGAGTTCAGGATTCAAGTACAAGAAAAAAAAAAATACAAAACTTATCATAAGAGGATGTTGTATAGGTAAAAGGCATGCTTATCCCTTCATTTCTTCCAGCACACCTAACAAGGGTTGAGCATTAGTGGTATGGCCTGAAGAAGCTGTTTTACTCATAATATATTCCATATGCCATATTATTAAATAAATACAAGTTAGCTTTATAAAGTAACAGTAGATGGTCCACTAAGTTAAGGCCTCCTCTCTTTTTGAGAATGTATGAATATTATGTATTGCTCCAATCCAGCCATGGCATACACATGTGGCATATTGTTTACAAGTACATGCAGTTTTCTTCGTGATAATAAATTATTAACACAAATTAAGCATATTCGAATCCAATGGTTGCCCAGGTTTAAAACCCGCAAATTTCAATTAAGATTAACGCGCTCAAACCACTGAGACACCCCAGCTCGGAGTTATGTTAAAAGAATAGTTTATTTTTTGGCAAACGTAAGTTACTCTGAGCATGCACATTAAATGGAATTCAAGCAAGTAACAAAAATATATATTTATTCGCTTGAAATAAGGCTGGATGGTTTATTTGATTGACACTGATTGTTTTCAAATGTACTAATCCCATTACTCATGGCCAAATTTTTTATAAGATATTTGAATAAACATATGTATACGAGGAGAACACGCGTGACCTGCAGTATAATAAATTACCATGGTAAGTACAGCTGGATAAATCGTCAACATGGATTTACAAAAACATATCATAATATTTGATGGTTCTGAGTTACAAATTGTATGGCCGCTTAATGTCTTCACCCTACTAATACTACTTTAACTTTTACTATATAAAGACAGCACATTTTAATTGTAATATTACTAGCAAAACTTGTTCAAAGATTAACTACCACATAGGATAGTTATTTACTAGGTAAACAGGAATTCGGAATAAAATATTTTTTATAAAAAATGTCCCTTACTGAGTTTAGAAATGGGACAGGAATGTGTGACAATGGCGATCGATTGAAAGTTGATGTGTTTCAGCGCCATCTAGTGACGAGTAACAGCAAAGTGAATAGCATAATAACCTTCGTCATAAGTCATTGCTTCGGCAGTACAAATGCTAAAATTGGAACTATACAGATAGAATATAAGTATAGTATATTAAAGCGTTCCACTTTTATCCCCCTACTTAATCTTCTAGATTTAAACGGAATAACCAGATAGTCGTTTGCTACCTGCGAGGATACGTCCGGTAGGGATAGTAACTTCAATGACCGTACTTAGCCTGACCTAGGCTATGTAAGAAGACCCAACTAATACTTCATAATGAAAAACTCCTATATATATATGCATTTTATAGCATTTGGTCAAACAGTATCGAGGTCGATTAATCTCAAACAGATATATACGAACACAATTTTTTATATACAAACGAATAAACCGGCTTAAAGTTGCAACATCGGCAACATCGCTTTTCACTAAAATTGAAAAATAAAACTCACGCTGACTTTAAAATTAACAGAATGAGAACAATAACTCAATTTGTTTCTTTATTAACAGATTTAAAACGTACTACAAAACTTTTTGAAATCGTCGTCAATTATTATTTTCGGGTATAAAAACAACTTTGAAAATAATAGAAAATGCACGTAACACTAAAACATAATTTAAATAAAATTTTCATTAAAATATACCGCTGTTCAAGAATTTACATTTAGTATCTTAGTCTAAAATCAGCAAATACACATACCACCCCTTTAAATTATTAAATTCGACCGATTAGTTTTCAATGGTATTGCAATCCATACGTTTCGATAACTTCCTCATCTATTAAATTCAAAGCATCAATCAATATCTCCTCACTATTTAAGCACCATATCATTTATAATGAAATCTTATGTTGTTATGCATACAGAATAAAGCTAAATCTAATACGTACTGAACGACATGATCTTCAAGAATATTCGTAATATTTCGATAAGCGATGAAACCGCGTTATCCAGTTTCAACAGTGTTAAAATCAACAAAGATAAGCTAGCTATTGGCTACAAAACTAATTCCTTCCGAAATATTGGGATAATATATATAAACTTATAACTTAATAATAAATTTAAATTGGCTCATCATTATTAATATATTAATTTATATCCTATCAAAGTTTTACTGTTCTCTGTAGGTACCACCAACTCATCATATATTCTAGCACCAAAAAGTAAGACAGATTTGTTGTGTGCCGGTTTGAAGGAGGAATAAGCCAGTGTAACTACAGGCACAAGGGGCCAGAATCTTGGTTCCAAAGGTTGGTGGCGCATTGGTGATATGATAAATATTTCTCACAGTTCAAATGTCTATGGACAGAAGTGTCCACTTAACATCATGTGGCTCTAATTTAAAGTTCAGATACATAAGTGACAAAAAAGACTCTTAATTGTAAGACAGATACACAAATGTCTTCGATAAAAACGATGATTTCTCCTGATTTATGTCAAGAGAGACTATTCAACTGTGCGGGACAAATATGGTATATGTGTGGTGCGCGTAAACAAAAGTCGCCTAGTTATTGATAATTCAATGTAACGGCAAATCTCACACAGTGTCAGAATTCAAACGTGCTACGTTCAGGTTCAACGGCTTCACCTGCATTCCAGAGTATGCCAACAAACAATGCCTACTCTCATACTTAAGGCTACTACTGATGATTATCGAAATAAACTCGGTGTGAACACAGGATCTTGGGGCCTGCAATGTTATAAGGCAGCCAATATACCAAAGAGGCAATCAGGCATCTCATAACGTATATGATCCTGATATACGTTATGACGTATATCCTGAATAGCCTCTATACCACAATTGTGCGCTGAAGCATTGGAGATGAAATGATTATTACGTTCAGTAATTGGCCACAATAATTATCAACTCCAGGACACCATACAAATATACTTGTATTGCAGTTACTAGCCTTCATTAGTTACGTAGCCTTTGAAACGCTCGCTCTTCTGATCACTCTTAATTCATGCTATTTTTATTTCTTTATTTTTAACGATATACCTAGGTGGACCTAATGATAAGTGGTCACTACCGCCCGTAAACATTTGCGCTGTTGGAAATATTAATTATTCCTTACATTGTCAATGCACCACCAAGCTTGGTAATTAAGAAGTTATGTTATGTAATGTTATGTTGTTGTTGTATGTTATGTATATCCCTTGTGTCTGTAGACTAGTTCACTAACCCTCCAAGCAGAAACATAACAATACTGAGTATTGCCGTTTAGGCCTAGAATATTTAATGAGAACGTTTTAATAACTATTTTTAATTTCACAACTAGCATAGATATTCCGTCAATGCTTCTTTATGATGGAACAATAAAAAAATCAAAATATTTTTTTAATCAAGTAGACAAGTACTTTTGAATCGTCATGTTACAGAATTAAATGTAAAGCTACGCGTGCGGAAAGTAGATTCTACCGGGAAGAACCGGCCTGTAAATCAGTAAGTTACTCATTCTTATTCGCGTTTTTTATGTTTAATATAATCTTGTATTGAATTTTATAATATTTTAAAATGATTCTGTTTTAACTTCTATTTTGTATTATATTCACATAAAATACCTATTGCAGCTTATCCCACGGAAGTTTAATAATAGACAAGTGTATGTAACACAGATACAAAAACATTAACTAACTAGAACGACATCCTCAAAGTTTTATAATCGAAAATTCTTCCTCGACATTATAAAACAGTAATTGTCTTTTTCATTTCTTTATCTATGACCTCTATTGGAAAAGTTTGTTAGAGTAAGTTTGAAGCGTTTTCTTCAAGACGCGAGGAAGTCTTAGCACAGCAGACATTTCCTGGCCGTTTCTTTGTTTTTCTTACTTCTTACTTGCTGTGCGTTGACAATCAGTCAGTCAGTCTTAATATTTTTAAAGTATCACAGACTGTTTATAAAAGATAACTCTTTTTTTCCCTCGTGTGGTATGTTATTCTTTGTAACACGCCACTGGTTAGCGTTACAGCACATCAACTTTTTTACCGATCCAACGATTACTGGGCAGGTCAACGTCCATTGCGTTTTGCTATTGTTTTATATACTTCATAAATAAACCAAAATAAAATACGCGATATAAATGACCTTTACAGATAATTTCATAAAAAATCACCTATAACAAACCGCATTTAATGTATGTGTATAAAAGGTTCTCTACAAACTCATGTTATATTTTTGGCTAATCTGTTTGAATTAATAAGTATTTCCCACACACCTACAGTTTATATTAAAACTAGACATGTAATATACATTCACAGATTTAATGTTTTTTTCTTAAAATAACAAAAGTTTCAACCGTCCATTTTTGGTCAATCTCATATCACTGATATGCAAAATTGTGATTTTCATGAATGCATTTCGCTAACGACAACGATTAAGGTCCCGTACAAGATCTAATTCTCGCTTAGAGATAGCACCGTTTTAAAGTATGTAATTTATTCTATTCATTCGTATTACGGTCGGTTCCGAGCAGCTTTACGGGATGGTTTGAAGCTAACTAATTTGGTTAATGATCAAAATTTGTGCCAGAAACGTTCGCTAGCACTAATGTATGGAACTGACTCGTCGGATTTCAGTTGGGAATGGGTTTAAACGTTTTGCACGTTAGGCTCATTTATCTTGTCCATTTTATCTTCAGAGAAAGCAATGTAGTCGACATCGTAATAGGTGTGTGATATCCTTCCCGCAGTGAATAAATGAATAACAAATTGCGCCCTGTTTTAAACAATATTTTAAAAGAGTTAACGTAAACAAATCTAATTTGATAAGGACAAAATACTCGTTACCGTCCTTTGATCAAATCGGAATCCTTATAAATTCTTTATATTTAAGGAAACCAATTTATTTCTCATTTCGTTTGGTAAACATAAGCAAAAATACATTATTTACATTACATAATAGAAATACACACATAATAACTTTAATATTTTCCGTGGATCATATCTGTTTTAAGAATTCAAAGATTTACTTTATTTGTTTGATTGCAAGAATAAACCTTTAATTAATAAAGTTCGCTTTTTACGCATTTGTAAATCAAACCTGTTTTTTTTTTCATAGATATAAAATTGGGATCGTGTTTGGTTTCTTTTTCTAACACCGATAATACACTGTCAATCAGGACAATAGTACCTATATACTCTTATACCTATGATTGCATTGGTTCAGTCTCTCTTTAAACTGGAACATAACAATACATACGATATTTTCCGGTACGAACTGAGTATCCACTGGTCACGAATTTACTCATCCGTGTAAAGACGGGTAGTAAGTATAAAAACAGACGATTGAATTAAAAGACTAATATGACCGCGAAAATATAGGCAAATGATAATGACTCGACACAGACGAACGACGTGCTCAAA
Organism: Vanessa atalanta; assembly: GCF_905147765.1. NCBI lineage: Eukaryota > Metazoa > Arthropoda > Insecta > Lepidoptera > Nymphalidae > Vanessa > Vanessa atalanta. The sequence continues at coordinate 6,433,106 of NC_061871.1, forward strand.
CAGCAAAGGCTGGAGACGAGCAAACCTAACCAGCGTTAAGCTATTTTTAACATAAAATTGGTTACGGTGGCTATGGTACGGTACCTAGAGGTTGTGTTGACTTTATGGCAACTTATGTTATGTTTAATTATTACTTGATCGATACAAAAACAAAGACATTATAAAACATATTCGTGTCAACAATGTAGTGTAAGTATTATACGAATGATTAAAAACATTATGGAATTATTATAAATTGGTAATTATTGTTTTGTTTATAAATGACATGTCCGAACAGATCGGATGTGATAAAGCGTCGAAATTTTAACATAAAGTTGGCACATTTTGCCACCATTCGCTACCATAGCTGTCAATAGTCGCCGCATCTTTTACGACCCTCTGTCCATTGGCTAATTTAGAACGAGAGGAATTTATTTCATAACATTTCGCAAAGACATTTTCCAACAGCGCTAACTATTCATTCTCGTGAGATGACGTGCCCACGCATTCCTTACGTCCATTTCTAAGTCGTATAATAATTAACTTTTACAATTCATTTTATTACTAATAACATTCGACAGTTGCGTCATAATTTAATCTATCATATAAAATTAAATTCAAAATATACTTTATTCAAGTAGGCTTTATTCATTAACTAGTCTCGTTTCTCATCTAAATTTCCCTATTTTAAGGCCTCCTCTCTAAACACAAAGAAGCACATAAAAATTCAGTGGTGCTTGCTTGGGTTTGAACCCGCAAACATCGGTTAAGATGCACGCGTTCTAACCACTAGGCCAACTCGGCTCAAATGACTTGTCAACACTATCTCACGTTTATACATATTGTATATATATACACAAAAGTTACAATGGTTGGTTTTTTACTGGTTACATTTATTTTATTAATAAGACAATAATAAGAAAACAGCGTGATTATTATTTAATTAAAATCGAAACTGTATGGATTTACAATAAATATTTAAACAAATCATTATTCTTGTTTAATTGAAATTTGGGAGCTTAATAATCTCAAAAATGACCCTTGCAGTATCAGGTGACACTTTTAAGAACAACCCAAGAAGCAAGAAAAACAAACAAAAATTAAATTCGTGTAATATAAGTCAACATAAATTGATAATATGACTATTTTAATAAATTAGCTATATTACAAAGACAATCATCAAGAATGTAAATTATTTTTTAATTATTGGTTTAATTATTTGAGTTAAAATATTGTGTTCCTGAAAGTTGAGAAACGGACAAAATAACCAACACTCGAAGGATATTATAATACATATTTTACTTTCTCACTAACGAATCGACAAAGTTCGCAAAAAAATGAATACCTTTCCGAGATTGTTTTCAGTGAAGAGCTAATTCGTTTAATGGATTTTTACAAGTTTCGTATTTTAAGTAAGGGCATTATATCTCGACATCCCATAGGGGGTTATGAATAGTGAATGACCAAACCGTAATTATAAAAGCACTCTCCATTAGGCACATCTTTAATCCTCCGTGTTAAAAGAGGCCGTGAGTGCGACATCGGATATTTGTTTCTCACGGTCTCGCCCGCCCACTCGACGCTCTGCAAACGTAGACGTGTTAGACCTGCGACTTACTAATAATAATCTAATATACATTCATAAAGTCACGCCGGTTGCCGATTGCGGTGAGTCTTTGCGAGAGAAATTCTCCGTGATTGTGAAAGAATTTTCAATTTAAACACAAATCATGCTTTGGAATTACTAGCATGTTTTAAGATATAAGCATGTTGAAATTATTAAAATTTACACGTAGTAATATCTCCGCTCTGTATATTTAACCAACATAGTAACTACTTACATATTCAGTGATGTGTTTAAAGCGATATACTAACAATAAAATCGCAGAACAGGTCATAAAAGTCTTAGAGTAAATAAAAGTTTAGTATGAAAATTCTCATTTTTAAATGTTCATTTTTTAAATTAAATTTATATTCCCCTAATGTGTTAAATGTGGCAACCTAAATTTAAAACGATGATAATTATCCCGACCCCGTGTTACTTCGTAAAAATAAATGACATTATCTCTTAATATACGCGAATAACTTTTATTATGTCTAATTTCTTTTCGACTACATTAAATAAAAATAATATTAAAACGCAATTTATTTATATCATGTATATGTTTATTATAAAATTTATTTTATATATAATTATAAATTTTCAATCTTTTACCCGCTTACGCTTTTAAAATAAACTTTACAAAAGCAACTCTCCTAAACTGATGTAAAATTACTATATTGACACGTTACGACGGCGTTTACGCCGATTGAAACACTGTAAAGGGACGATGTGAAACGAAGTAATTACGATGTTTGGTAACAGAAGCCGACGCTAAGCGTGTGATCACCATATGTGATACACCACTTAGGTGCACGCTAAAACACTAATAAATTGTTTCATTAGAGAACTGATAATGAACCCTTAAAAGGTTGTTAAGCAAGAACAAAGTTCGACTTGTTTACTGCGGCAACGAACTTTCTTCGAACTTTCTTATAGAAAAACATAAACATTACATACTTTACGAAAAATTGCTTGTGTGAAAATTCAATTCAATTTCGTTTAAAAGGAGAATTCTGCAAAATCGCATAAAACAGATTAATTAATATAATAAATCCCATATTCACGCTATAACAACTAAGTAAACACCGCCATGATAAATGGGCCGCGATAGCGAAGTTAAATCTGGATGCGACAAACACAATGACCTGACCTAAATTTAGTACAGCAACAATACAGCATAAAACTTTAAAATACCAGCCGAGTTTTAAGCGCTTTTGGCTGTTTTTATGCACACTAGAAATCAGACAATTTGCATTTATCCTTTACCGTAGTGGTTGCGCGTTGAGTGGTTCTCTATACACTATATAATAGGCAGTTGTATTTAAAATATCGATACTCCAGCAAATAAATAAAAGGAATGCTGTAAAAGATTAACTTCAAAATCTGATGTTTTGATATAATATATCTTCGAAAGCATGGCAGCAAATAACCTAAAATACTCCAAGATTTTTTAGATCCTAAGAGTAAAATAACTGTATATTTAAAATCTATGTGTGTTAAACATTGTGTGCAATGAGAAAGAAAATGTATTTGAAACCTAAACTATACCTAGAAATATATTTATATTAAGAGTAGCTTATAATATTTCAAAAACAGTTAGTGTGGACCACGTCTTTCAAGAAGGAAGGCGAGCTCCAACTCCATCGGAGATCTGCTGATGTTTAAAAAAAAAAGAAAAATTGTAAACCGTCACACTTAAATAAAACTACAAAGCAAAAAAGGCACTGACTACTGTGAGCCTGTGGACGTAGTGTGACTAAAAATAAAATAAAAAAAGAACTATAAAATACTTAATAAAATAACTCTCCAAGTTTGACCCAAGGAGAAAATTTATATTATAGAAAAGAAAATATCCTAGCCTGGTCCAGCCATACATTCATGTGGAACTTACGAATTAATCAAAGTTTGTCATCGTCTATATATAATAATTACCTCTTAAAACTGTATGATATTATTGTATAGTTTCTTGACTGTAAACATGCTATACATAAATAGTTGTGGTTATAACTTCATGTTCAACTTCACATTATGTCACTTAGTGTTGTTCCCGATACCCATCGCTTGTAAAACATAATAATAAATGTATAAAAGTCATATTCTTAAGCGCTCTTTTCGTAATATTTTAATCACTTTTTATCAAATTTTCGAAATATTTACATATATTTGTAATGAGGAAATATACTCTTTATAGAATTTTCTATCTACAAATCTACCGTATAGTATAGTAAGCGCTTGCTAAAACGCGCCTAGACTGGATTAAAACCGGAGCCTGTACTAAAACTGCCAAGCATTATATAAAAGTTTCATATAAATCAGATTTGTATTTTATGCGTAGAACCGGAAAATAGAAACAAATGAAAGTTACCTCGTTATAAAATCACGATGATTTGCACATTACTCTCAAAATTTAGTGACGGTAACTTTACATTTTTTTAGAATACGTTGTTTTAATTATATAGCTGTCAAATACTTGATTTAAATTGATTTATTACTGAAACAAATTAATTTCAATATTTGTACATGTAATAAAAAAATGAACTCATAAATTGTCACAATTATAATATAATACTTATAACGAATACATTACCCGACCAAAGGAATTAACTTTTGAGAGCAACATCAATGGACGTGGTACCAACATGTCATAAAAAACCTAATGACTCTTAAAATCTGTTCAGACTTTTATAATGGTTTATGTTAACCACTCTTGGCTCTAATCACAAACGGTATGACCCAATTCAAATTTTATGGCTTATATAAGTATCTTACCACTTTCGTTAGTGGCTCAAAATTACTTACCATACGATCACGATACACAACAAAGTTAGGCTAATCGTTCACCGGGTAAAACGTATGAATTGTTATTTATATTTTACGGTCGCTCGTTATCGTCAACATAACGCTTTAACACTACACAATAGTTAGCCGTCAATGTTTCGACACAAACTAGTAAAAATCAGTACTACATGACTTTAAACTATAAAAGCGCATTTTGGATATCGATTGCTATTAGGAGATTTGACAATTCAAACTCAATATTTTTAAAAATAAATAATATTATGAATATTTCAGAGTAATAATCATTCTTCTAGTTTATAATAAAAACTAGATGTTCCCGCATTACTCCTTATTACATCAGCTATCTTCCAGTGAAGTTCCGTCAAAATCGGTCGAACCGTTCCAGAGATTAGCCGAAACAAACAGACATTTAATAAATTATAAATCGATATTTCGAACTTAACTGACATTAAGTTAATATATTAGCATTAAGGATTTTGTGTGTGGCGAACCTTATATTTCGATAGTTTAATGAATCAGGATGTTAAACCCGAGTGAAGCCGGTCCCTTGACATTTCCATGAGATGTCCCATCACTATAGGAGGTCTGTTATCGAGAGAACGTGGGATAATGCAAAGGAGATACATTTAATTTTATTACTTAAACAAAATCGGTGTAAATAAACACTGCAATTTACAAATTAATATAAATAAATCAACGCACTATCTTGAAATAACAATAATAAATTATTTTTCCTAATATAAATTTAAACCTAATAATAAGTTTAAAATTTGTAGACATTGATTGTTATGTCACTGTCTCCTGAGATACGAGGTCTTCAAGTGTAGAGGCTTCTTTGATATACATATGTAACGCATTGTACACCAATAAAAGTTTAATTATTATTTAAAACGATAGTATAAAAATATATTTGAAATTAGTCGACGATGTGATTTCAGCTTTACATTATGATGGGAACTTTACAAGACACTTCGAATATTCTTAGTTAATAATAATATAAAGGTAATTTTATTCATTAAAAAACTCCGATGTAATGAAAACTTATTTATAACAAAAGCTAGTTTTAAGAGATGTTATTAAATATTAAACGCTCTAGGTCCTCTACTCTAGTATTTTAATCTGACGAATGTGATGGCCATTAAATGATTCATCAGCTGAGGTACAATTAACTGGAACAACCTCCGCTTATCGATATGATTACAGCACAAAATTATTATTACTCGTGAGTCACATCGCCATGAGAAGAATCGAAAGGGCTATTCTAATATTAAATTGTTATTCATTTAACAACAGATACAATAAAATTATAAATCGCACACGAATTAAAAAAATCCGACATTTCATATCATTTAACCTATATTTGCCATAAACTGAGCAAGATGTTATTAATATCGTTAATATTTATTTATAACATGGTGTGCGAGTCAAAATTGTGTGACTCAATGAATACGATTTATAAGAAATGATTCAGTATTCAAAAGTATTCTAAAATTATTTAAATATTAGTTTAATGTTGAAATATGTTTGAGACAGAGAATAACCCTAACAACGATGCGGTACGATGCGTGGGTGAACCAGTCTCGTACGCAGGCGTACTAACAAATTACGTTTACCTACTGCCGAGAAGTCAGGCATATTCGAGCCTTCGTCTGAATACCGACAGAAATACAAAGCGATGCATACATTCGAGTCGTAATTTACGTATCTTACCAGTGACAGGCGAGCTAATGAAACTTCCTTTTAAATCGGTAAAACTTTAAACGCAACAACTAAATATTGACTGCCCTTATCCTGTAAAACAACATGTGGTATACATAAAAAAAAAAACAACAGCAAGACGATTTATGTTAAGCCGACATTACGGCTACTTAGCGATGTAATTCTATTTCTTGAGCTAATACCGTAAATACCGTATCCATTCATTTTACAACAAAATAATAAAAATATTATTTTAAGTAAGTTTTACTAGTGTTCTCGAAATGTTCTTGTCACAAATATCGCTCAGGTAACATCAGTTGTATCATCTTGATTGTGTTCAAGATATAGCGGTTTGATATTATTTGTTCTGGCGTATCATTTTATCTTCGACGTAATAATAATAACACTGATATGTTATGATATCTAATCCATACTAAATACGTAAATCAAAAAACAAACATGAATATTGTACCTGTCTCTTTTTTATTTTTTTCCTATTCCTGTACACCTCGTTCTTCAAAGGATAAACATGCCATTCATACTTATTTATCTTTTGTTATATTTTTTAGATTTTTTAATGTCATTAATTTGTCAAAAGAAAATTATTATAAAAGAAGTTTTTAATGTAAAAAAAATCCTGTCTATGCTATTGTCTATTGAGGAGTTCCTACACCTGGAGTGCAGTTTTATGTCATGCTTAACATAAAAATGGATTAATTGGCTAAGTGGTTATAATTTAGCATGCAATAATTGCTCCCAAACAAACAATCATTGCAAGTTAAATAATGCCTGTAATAAAGCCTAAATTTGTCAATAACATAAATATAATAACAATAATAATTAAGCCGTCGACATATTTTCACGACTTGTAAATAAAAAAAAATAAAAAAAATCATAATTATTTTAATCAGATAATTTTTTAAGACGACATTGTTGGATATGTTACGACTTAGTATGCAATGATTTCAAATGTACTTATTGCAAAGGACTAATTTATTTCGAGAGACAAGTCGAGTCACGATTTCGTTGAAGTGTCTTTACAGAAATAGTTTACCGTCTTTGTGACTAAGATGATACATTCCTTGACACCACTTTGAAGAAAACAAACACGTATGTAATAAATTTTAATTTAGACAATTGCGATAGAAGTTCTTGTTACAAAAACTTTGTATCGAAGTTTTAAACTTTTACTCTGATTAAAATATATTGAAACAAAACAATTCATTTTTCACTAAGTATTTAAAACAATGGAGAATTTACAAATATATATTTATTTACATAAAAATGTCAACATAATATAAAACGCGTCGTTTCCCGCCGACTGTACGCTAAGATCTTTTAAGCTACGTAACGCATTTTGATGCGGTTTTCATCATTTAAGCACAATGATTCAAGAGTAAGGTTTACATGTATAATTCAGAATTTCCACTGTTCGAGCCGGGAATACCGAAGAATTTTTGTTTTTATCTTTGTTCTTCAATCTAAAACGTATATATAGACCCTTATTGTATCCGTGTTAATCCGGGGCGGGTAGCTCATTATTCATATTGAGAACTTGCATAAATGTAAACAATTTAAAATAAGTTTTGTACAAATCACGCCCGTAGCGAATGCTGGCAAGAATGTTAGCAGAATAATCTTCTCTTTGAATTGCGATTCCGATTTTCCGAGCAAAAAACGAACCAGCCCTCCTGTCACCAGTGGAAACAATACAGTAGGGTATATATGTGTAAGTATTCTGATCTCGTTTTATACGTGAATGTAATTATAATATTTCTTACATTGGTAATAAAAGTAAAAGTCGACTCTATAAAAAGTCATCTTGCAATCGACGTAGATAAATTTATAATGAAATCGTATATTTCAATATCCGTTTTATGTAAGAGATTATTCAATACGCCTTATCTGTAATAATATTATAATATATAACAGGTAAAATTTGTTGTTTAATAATATAAATAATCTCCAGGACTAATGACCCAATTAGAATAACTGTACTGGTAGCTAAATAATTCCAGGGGTCTGCATATGATATCAATAAATATCTTTGTTAATAAATTGTACCAGTGCGAAGCTAGGGCTAACTTCGTTAATGTAGCTTACTAAAGCGATCTCCTGATCCCGTAGAAACGGATTGGTTACCGTTGGTTTTTTAGTGGATATTCCGGTGTACTAGGGCGCACTAGGCGTTCTGGGTACCGGCGAGTCTCACTTTACGCGGGGGAAACAAATAAACACGTTGTTTCAGCGAAAAAATAAAAGGGTCGCCAAATTATATACATGCATGTCGCATTTCATACAGCTTGGTTTTAGCTTCTTATTTATAATGTGTACATTTGAAGCCTTATCTTTTCAATGACATAATAATAAGTGTTTTCAAATATCTCATAATATTAAGATAATGTGACGATACTGATAAGAAAAACCAGTAAAGTATGCGCACAAAATATATCTATAATCATAATCTATTAAAATTAATACTATATAAAAAAAATGTAAATATTGTGATTAAAAAATAATACGAATAAAAATGTTTACGTATAAATTTTAAATAACTACACAGTCAAAACATTTCGTATTTATTAACACATATATCAAGTGAAATATTTAATATGTTGCACTATGAAAGAGATGAAAAGATGATGAGATGGCCCAGTGGTTAGAACGCATGCATCTTAACCGATGATTTCGGGTTCAAACCCTGGCAGCCACCACTGAATTTTCATGTGCTTAATTTGTGTTTATAATTCATTTCGTGCTCGGCGGTGAAGGAAAACATCGTGAGGAAACCTGCATGTGTCTAATTTCAATTAAATTCTGCCACATGTGTATTCCCTCAACCTGCATTGGAGCAGCGTGGTGGAATATACTCCAAACCTTCTCCTCAAAGGGAGAGGAGGCCTTTAGCCCAGCAGTGGGAAAATTTACAGGCTGCTAATGCTAATAATGCTAAAAACTATGTAAGTAAGAGATAATAAGAGATTTAATAGATTTTTGAATAATCTTTTTGTTTAAACAAAAAAACTAAGCGAGAATTTGCCAACGCCTTGTTATCTGGCCTTGAAACTGCTATCACCGCTTGTCATATTTTTAAGATATCAAACGTTAGTATTCATTTATTCTCTGTACATAAATAACGTAGATTAAATATGGAAAAACAAACAAAAAGTGGCATTATTTATGGCGATCAAAACTTTTTCGTGCCGTCGCATTTGAATTTCGGTGCGTATGTTCTGCAAAAACTTCTAACCCATAAACGGGACCAAGCCGCTTTGGTAAGTGTGAAATTTTATCTACATCATAAAATTATTAATAATAAAATATATTAAAACAATATTTTTAACAGAAAAAGTCTTTACATATGTACATAACAAAAATATAAAAAAAATATATCATCAAAATGTTTTTTTAATTCGGTTACGTAAAATTTAAATAAGTTTCACAATAACATTTAACAAAACACAACGTAATAATCAACATCGGATTAACTTAAGAAATGTCTGTCGGACAGTAGAATATTAATGTACGCAAAAAAACCTCACTAGTACTTTAGATGTTAGTAGCTATAAATTAAGCTCGGACATCTTAAAGCAAAACGGCGCATCTAGACCAAGTTTATCTGCGTACGAATAATGACCTAAATAAAAAATATTAATAATAATAAAACGTGGGGTTTACGTATTTTACTTAGACCATAGACCGTCATAACTCTCAATTCGTCTAGTAATTTTATATTATCTCGCTAAAGCGACTACATTGCACTAATATATAATATATTATTATACAGATTATACACGAAAATATTAATTATTTAAGGCCATTATACCATCGACAACAACAGAATGACTTCGAACTATCTAAATATTAAAATGTGTATACAACTAAATATATACCGTAGTTGAGTAACTTAAACGCGCTAATCTCAGAAACAACGATTCTGATCTGTTAAATTATTTTATGTTAATTTGTTTGTTGAGGAAGATTATAGATCATAAAATATCATACCCCGAGCCTTAGGAGCAAAAGCAACAACCATAAATGTCAACCAATCTTGTAAATTGTACTTTTATTTAGTTACTGAGTTGGTAAACATACATGGGCGCGTATGATTAAAATTGAACTTGAGTAAAGCCACATGCACAGCTGTAGATATTAGGTTATATCAAGAGCGGGTTCAATATTAATCCAAGAGGTGAATCGAAAGTTTATATTACACTAGCTGTGCCCGCGACTTCATGCGCGTTTGAATCTAACAAAAAAGTTATTTTATAGCCTAAGTTACTCCTTATTCCATAAGCTATCTGCCAGTGAAAGTCCCCTCACAATCGGTCCAGCCGTTCCAGGGATTAACCGGAAAAAACAGACAGACAGACAAAAATTGAAAATGTTATTTTGGTATATATGTACCGTGTATACATACATATGCATTAAGTAAAAAGCGGTTATTTTAATATTACAAACAGAGACTCCAATTTTATTATTATTATAGTTAATCAAAGAATAAAAATGTTTATCCTTTACCACAGTATACATAGCATGTTTAAGGTTGGGTCACTCTAGTAAGCATAATACATACTCGTGTGGGAGGGACATACTCTTCCCTAACATCATGTGTTACATAATCAATTAAGAAAAAAAAATTAAAACTAAGCAAGAAAAATTGAGAGAACTGAAATTAATAATTATTACAAAGTGCATGTTTGTTTGTGTGAGTCGAGTCATGTGTTACATAATCAACTAAGGGAAAAAAATTAAACTAAGGAAGAAAAATTGAGAGAACTGAAATTAATAATTATTACAAAGTGCATATTTGTTTGTGTGAGTCGAGTGTGTTGTATGTGTATGCGTGTGTGTGTGTGTATAAATGATTGATGTGCATGTGTTGTATGTTGATTTATACATGCATGCGTATGCAATAGCAAAACATGCCATCACGCCATAAAAATAATCATTTAAAGCTAACGTTATTTAGTATTTAATTTGTTTTCTCACCTCTTAAAATAAACATATTTTTTTATCTATTCAGATAAATGGAGCAACAGAAGAACAGATCACGTTTGGAGAAATAGCACAAAAGATAGTAAATATAGCATCGTCTCTTTCGCGGCTCGGTGTCAAGCAAGGCGATGTGGTCGCTATATTTAGTGAAAACAGAATTGAATACGTATTAACTGCATTAGCGGTTTACTATTCTGGAGCAATCATTACGTTTTTTAACAATGCATATACGAAAGGTAACGCGTCCGTCAACTTTATTCACATGCCTTGAATGTAATCGTTCAAAACTTTCAATAATAACTTTGCATAAAATTTTCTTATTCAAAAAAATAAAAATTATTTAATTTTATAAACTGTGCTATATTATTAAATATTTTATATTGAATTTGTGCGTTCATTTACATTTATAAATAATTTTTTTTTTTTATTTTAATACTAAACTCTCTATTCATTCATATTTACACAACATTGTAAAAAAAATTATATAACAATAATTTGTACAACGAAAATAAAATTAATTCATAACATTAAAAATACCACAATGATATAATGAAATTAAAAGTTTATTGTTTATGATTACAGGTGATTTAACACACGCCCTTAGTATTTCAAAACCAAAGTATATGTTTCTCTCTGGAGAATTATATAAAACGCAATACGAAGTCATTGAAAATACAAAATATATTCAAAAATACGTTTTATATGATGATGTAGATATGCGAAGTAACTGTCTTCATTACAAAGAACTTTCAGAGAAACATGTAGATATTAAATCAGGCAACTATTTTGATTTTAAAGGTAAGTCAAATATAAACTACAAGTAATTAATTCAAAACTGTAACAATAAGTTGTATTTTCTCCGACGTAATACGAACAAACAAATAAAGAACGAATTTATGTCATACCCACGAACTTTAACACGGGGTCATTGCTCGTCAATTTTACCATAACTTCTTATTATTGAATATGTGAATAAAATTTAAATAAATATGTAATTTAAAGGGACGCCACAAACATGCATGATTCTTTATTCTTCGGGGACGACAGGTCTTGCGAAGGGAGCAAAAATAAATCATCTCAACTTAATTGTATCAAGCCAACAACCTATGTAAGTAGTAATAGAAAATGTATCAATTGAAATTACGTTAACAGCGCTTGTAATAATGTACGTCATTGTAACGTTTGATTATATTTATTTATCAATCTATTAATTCCCGGTCTAATTAAAGAAGCGATTCGTTTTGATGACTTACTGATAGCGGAATTATCTACGAGGAAAAATCTGCAACTACGATTTGCTAGCTACTTAAGGATCATAAGGCTACGAATAATGGATACGAGGGCAAATGTCTGCTCATGACAGATAGTAGCATTGAATTAAATAATTTTAAATTTCAATAAGACTATTTAACAAACTGTAAGCAAAACGAATCGTAATATTTTTATTCAACACAGCCTAACACACGTTCCGATTCAAGTAGTAAATAAACAAATAGATGAAAGGTTACAACAAAAACAAATAAGCACGAAATTTTATAAGAATTTTACACTAAATAAATTTAGTTGTAAAGCGAAAATAGTCTATTAAAAATAGAATAATTTTTTTTAAACATTTTTTAAATAGGATGACGGATAGAGATTTGACTCCCCTAATGATAGCGCCGTGGTCGAGCACAATGGGGATAATTCGCATCCTTAAGGAAATCGCTTTTGGAAGAACTACCGTGTTCTTGCCAAAATACAATGAAATACTATATTTAAAAACGATTCAAAAATACAAGGTAAGATAATGCTTAATTTTTTAGGAAGTCTTCCAGGAGAATTTATGTTTGTACTTTTAACTTCAACCTTCAGAAGCCTGACTGTTAAAATAGATCTCAAAAATTTAATAACCGATTGGATCAAACCCACTTTCCCGCAGGTGCGTGATCTGTACATCTTTGTACTATCAGGCCTAAAGAATGACGTTGTTTGTTTGTGAGAGATTTTATACTTATTATTATTTATTTATTTTTAGATCGGCTTACTCTCTGTAGCACCGCCATTGATTGTAATGTTATATAAATCAAATATTGTAAAGGACTTTGATATAAGTTCTGTTAAGATAGTTTATTCTGGTGGTGCACCCATTACTCCAGAAAGTATCCATCAACTTAAAACAAGGTAAAGAATTTCAATAGTATATATTAAAAAATGAAAAATGCCAATATATTAATATATTAAGCCGAGATAGATCAGTGGTTAGAACGGGTGCATATCAACCAATGATTTCGAGTTCAAATCCAGGCAAGCACCACTGAATTTTCATGTGCTTAATTTTGTTTATAATTCATCTCGTGCTCGGTATTGAAGGAAAACATCGTGAGAAAACCTGCATGTGCCTAATTTCAACAAAATTCTGCTACATTTTTATTCCACCAACCCGCATTGGAGCAGCGTGGTGGAATATGCTCCAAACTTTCTCCTTAAAGGGAGCAGTCTTTAAGACTTAGCCCAGTAGTGAGAAATTTACAGGCCGTTAATGTAATGTATTAATATATTAAAAATTAGGAAATTCCATAAGTAAATATCTGCATTCTCCCCTTTTTGTTTTAGAAAAAAATTGTGGCTTATCTTATGGAGGTTTTGGATACCCATATGGTAGAGTTTTAGCCGACATGTACATACATTTCCTCGCAATGTTTTCGTTCACGCAAAAGCTGAAAACGCAAAATAAACACACAACATGAAAGCTCTGTGGCGCTAGTCGGATATAATCCAATGTTCCATTTGCTATTTTTGTAAATTTACAAAATAACATTTATATTATAATATGTTTGCTTTATTTTTCGAGAAAGACAATTTTTTAATAAAAGTGTGAACATCAGGTTTCCCCATATGAACGTTTTACAAGGCTACGGGATGACAGAAGCAACCGGTGCTGTAACCGAAGATTTAGACAACTCGCCGAGAGAGGGCAGCGTGGGTAGAATCGTACCAGGAAACATTATTAAAGTTAATATTTACTACTCTTTATTACGTTATATATTATTAAGAAAATAAAAGTTATATTAAACTTATCATAAAGACGCAAGATACGCTTGCCTATTTGTTTTTTTTTTTGAATTAACGGTAAACTGCTAATTGATGTGGAAGTTTCACATTATGATAATTTATAGTTCATCTTCAATAACTAATCGGGTCTATTTTATAAATATCATCTCTACTCTGAAAGGTTATAAACATAAATATTTAAAATTTTATGTTACATTTTTTATATATATCATCATTCATATACATAATTTTTTTAGATTTCCGATCCAAACACTAACAAAACACTAGGATGTGGCGAACCAGGAGAAGTCCGCATTAAGGGCTTAGTTCTTTTTGAAGGTTACGTGGGAAGGGATATGCAAAACGATTACGATGCTGAAGGGTTCTACAAAACTGGCGATATCGCGTATTATGATGAAGACGGCTATTTCTACATTGTTGATAGAATAAAAGAGCTTATTAAATATAAAGGATGGCAAGTAAGTATTAAGCTTATATCATAGGAAAAAAAGTTTCATACTAATTACATTACTTATTACTTTTTTGTATAATCAAATGTTATACAAATCTTTCTTATAACATATTTGAATTGAACGCTATTACAATTAAGCTTCACTTGTACGTGTGTATTTAATAGATTTAGCTTTTGAAGGTGTTATTTACAAAGTTTGAATTATATTCCTAAAACCCTTATAAAAACGTTTACAACTATCATCAATATTTATTTATATTATAAGAAAGATTGTTTTTCTTTATCTTTTACTGATTTAAGCTATTAAGCAATTGCTATAAACTTTTCGTATGAAGCTAAATTTACTTAGATATCGATGAAAGAATATATTTTGCCACGTATATAAAATAAACCATCGGAATATACTTTGTTATATTGTTTTCTCTTGTTTATTTGTAAGCATATTATTATTGTTAATATGAATTCGATACTGTATGTTTTACAGTACAATATATGAACAAAATAAAATGTAATGATCTGATTGTAGATTTATCATACACGTACGTACGTTCAATATTATTGAACATAAAACTAAAAATAATAATCAAGATTTGTTATCAAACGAGCAAAGGGCGCTCATATCTATGAGCAGCGATCACTTCTGCTGTTGTTATGGTTATAGCCACGGTATAAAATTAAATAAATTTAAAAAATAACGTTTTTGTAGGTAACGCCGTCGGAGCTAGAGGCGGTCATACTTCAACACCCAGCTGTTAAAGATGCCGGAGTGACGGGGGCGCCAGATACGTTGGCAGGGGAACTGCCTACGGCGTTTGTTGTGAAGCAAGCTAACGCTAAAGTTACCGAACAAGAAATTATTGACTACGTTTCTGATAAGGTAAAATCGTAAACTAGAGAATAGGAAGAAAACTAAATTATTAATAATAAGATTTTTGCAAAATAATAAAGATAATTACTATGGAACAATAAAACGAATATTATAAATATTTTATAAACAAAAAATACCAATCTGTAAATATGAATAATTCTACATAAAAAAATAATACAATAATTATATAATAAAAAAATTGATTACGTTTATCATTCAAAACAACTATATATTTAAATTTCAGGTAGCACCGTGGAAAAGACTACGAGGTGGCGTTATATTTCTTAAAGAGATACCAAAAACTGCCAGCGGCAAAATTTTAAGGCGAGAGCTGCAAGCGCTCCTGTCAAAACAAAGGCCACAAAAGCTACCCGCCAGCAAATTGTGATCGCTGTGCGGAGTTTTAGTATTGAATTATAAATTAATAATTCACCAATTTTTTCCCGTTTCAAATTTCGCTTGGAAACGAAATATTAAATCAACTGTTCACATGGGTTTTATTTTACAGGGTTCTATTTATTTTCACCTGTTACATATGAATTAAATCTTGCAACTGAATTTTAAATTTGTTTCATAGAATCGATTGAGTTGAATTTTGCGCACATTTAGATTTTGGAAGCGATTCAACCTAGTATATAAATTCAACCATATCCACGACCTTTTTAGCAAAGCTTTTAATAATTGTCTTACATTTTATTGAGTTTGACAGTACTGCAATAGTCATTTGTAATTTTCAATTATGAACATGTTTTTTTCAGTGGGTTGTAAACGACCCCGTTTGCAGACAGGATTATACGACATAAATTTTATATCTTTCGCTATATAGCGTTTAAAATAACAGATTAAATTTATTTTATTATATTATTGAATATGGTTACTAATATGTAAACGTACGAGGCAATCATTATCGTAAATATGCTTTAAGCAAATATCCTATAAGAATATACAGATGTTTTATAACGAATATTCAACATTAAAGTAATATTATACATACATAATGAAGAAGAAATTTTGTTGGTTTGTTTTACGAAATTCACAAAGAAATTAAATTTGATATAACTATATAGTTTTAGAAGCGGGTTTCCTATTGGCAAAATATGGTATAACAATAATAAATATAATTTCGTGCAGGTCTACGATAGACCCGATCGAAACCTATCCCACATTCATAAATCGTTAAAAAGTAATGATATTTTAGTCAATAACATATGTATATCCGCAATATACGTATTATCGAGATATTTCGGTATTAAATTCATTAAATTCGATGACATGACAGTTCAACGGGCGGCCATGTTGACGTTTACGGGTTCGTTCAGAAAGTGTTTTTTTTTTTTTTATGGTATAGGGGGCAAACGAGCAGGAGGCTCACCTGATGGAAAGCGACTACCACCGCCCATGGACATCTGCAACACCAGGGGGGTTACAGGTGCGTTGCCGGCCTTTAAGAAATAAGTACGCTCTTTTCTTGAAGGTTCCCAAGTCGTATCGGTTCGGAAAAACCGCCGGCGAAAGCTGGTTCCACAGAGTGGTTGTGCGAGGCAGAAAATGCCTTAAAAATCGCGCTGTTGTGGATTTACGGACATCTAAGTGGTGTGGGTGAAATTTAGAATTTTGTCGAGATGTCCGAAGATGGAATTCAGCTGCCGGGATTAATCCAAACAATTCCTCGGAACACTCCCCGTGGAAAATTCGGTAGAAGATGCAGAGTGATCCAACATCTCTACGCAACGCCAAAGGATCGAGCAGATCAGAAAGGGCTTGATCGTCGATAATTCGAGCTGCTCTACGTTGGATACGGTCAAATGGAAGGAGCTGGTACTGAGGAGCACCCGCCCAGAGGTGAGAGCAGTACTCCATGTGAGGCCGAATTTGCGCCTTGTATAGTCTTAGGCGATGGGCCGACGTGAAATACTGTCTTGCCTTGCTGAGCACACCAAGCTTTTTTGATGCCAATTTGGCTTTGCCTTCCAGTTGACCGCGGAACTGAACGAGGCTCGAAACATCAACGCCAAGTATTCCGATACTAGCTGTGGCGGCTAACGGAATGTTCTCGAATCGTGGAGATACGACGAATGGTGTTTTTTTAGCGGTTAACGCGCAAACTTGCGTCTTTTTGGGGTTGAAATGGACTAGGTTTAGCCGGCCCCAGTTCGAGACTTCGTTTAACGAAGACTCGATTTCAGACACAAGTTTGTTCCGGTTTTCTTCGACGTTTTCCCGAGAAATATTAGCACGGCCGGTGTATGAGGTGTCAACGGTACTGTCGTCTGCATAGCAGTGAATGTTCCTGATTTGCAACAAGTCATTGATATGCAGAAGAAACAGAGTGGGTGACAGAACGCAGCCTTGTGGAACACCAGCGTTGACGAATTTTTGGTCGGAGCATGCACCGTCGACAACGACCTTGATGCTCCGATCTGCCAAAAAGCTGGTAATCCAACTGCATAATTTCCCGGGAAGCCCATAGGAAGGAAGCTTCGAAAGAAGCGCTTTGTGCCATACGCGATCGAAGGCCTTCGCTATGTCCAGACTGGCTGCTAATGCCTCCCCCTTGCTCTCAACTGCTTCCGCCCATTTATGAGTAAGGTAAACTAGAAGATCACCGGCTGAGCGACCTCGACGGAAACCGTACTGGCGGTCACTAATCAGCTGGTACTCCTCTAGATACCACAGGAGCTGACAGTTTACAATGGACTCCATTACCTTGGAGAACAAGGGGGTGATGGCTATAGGCCTATAATTGGACGGGTCTGAGCGGTTACCCTTTTTGGGAATCGGATGCACTAAAGCAGTCTTCCAGGAGATCGGGACGACGCCTAATGCGTAAGATTGCCGGAAAAGACGCGTTAAGACCGGTGCCAACTCGGGAGCACAAGTCCGTAGCACGATTGGAGGGATGCCATCGGGTCCACTCGACTTATGAATGTCCAAGGAAAAAAGTGCTTTACGAACTGCACTTTGCCGGAATTTAACCTCCGGCATCGTGGTATCACATCGCGGTATTGTTGGTGGTGAATTTCCTTGGTCATCCAGGGTCGAATGCGACGCGAAGAGAGAGCCTAAAAGATCAGCTTTCTCTTTCGCGGTATGGGCCAATGACTCACCGTCCTTGTGCAGAGATGGAAAAGAAGGCTGACAGAAATTCCCAAGAACAGCTTTAGCGAGAGACCAGAACGCACGTGTTCCTGAAGGGAGACGCACCAGTCTCTCGCCAATTCTGCCAATGTACTCCGTCTTCGCCTTAGCAATCACATTTTTGAAGGACCTAGAGGCAGAGTTATATTCCTTTCTGAATGCGCTGGTCTTTACATCACGAGACGCTGATGCGTTAGCCCAGTCATGGTAACGTTCCCATTTTCGGCGTGAGGCCGTTTTGCAGAAACGACCAAACCAGGGCTGGGACTTGCCACCGATGGGCACCGCAGAAAACGGAATGAACAGTTCCATACCCTGAAGCACCACATCGGCAACAGAGTCGGCAATAATGCTCGGATCATCCAGCGAGAAACAAACCTGCCCCCATGGGTAGGAGGCAAAGAAGGACCGCATCCCATCCCAATCCGCTGACTTGTAGTGCCACACGCGGCGGCAGCCCATGAAACGAGGTCGTGAGTACCGCATAACCGGAACTGTACTCCGAACGAGACAGTGGTCCGACGAGCCCAGAGGGGGATCGACGATAACCTGATAGCTATCCGGATGAGAAGTCAGCAGAAGGTCCAACAGGGAAGGTGTATGATCCTCCACGTCCGGTATTCGCGTTGGCGAGGTGACCAGTTGTGTCAAATCATATGCTAAAGCGAAGTCGAGAACAGATCTACCCGCATGATCAGTAGTACGTGATCCAAGCCATTCGGCATGGTGGGCATTAAAATCACCAAGAACCACGATCTCTGCGGATGGGATCTGCTGCAGTACGGAATCTGTAGCCATTTGGACGTGCTCAACCAGTCGGTCGGTTTCGGCATTACCGCTATGGGACCTATAAAGGCAAGCGTAGATTCGCGGATGGTCGTCACAATCTACACGCAGCCAGATAATTGATAGGTCCTGTCCTTCAAGACTGCCGAGGCTTCGAGAGCAGATATCATCTCTGATGTAAACGCACACCCCAGCTCGTGGTACAAAGGAATGTTCCAATTTATACCCGGGGTAGGAAAGAAAAGTCGTATCGGCAGGAGAAGATATCTGAGTCTCGGTAAGAAAGAGCAAGGCCGGCTTCGCCGTCTCAAGGTGAAAGTGGACGGCGTTCAAGTTCGAGTTGAGTCCCCTTATGTTGCAGAAGTCCACAGTGAGGGTGGTAGGGGTTGCCTTATGATGCCTGCTCCGCTTGCCCCGAACAGTGGCGAGCGCAAAATTGCCCCCCCCAGAATTCGGTGGGCAGCCTGGGCATCCCTGCTCAGGTGGTGTACGTCCTGAGCATGGATGCCCAGGGAGGGATTCTCCACCGCAGTCGCTGATGGTACCCTCCTGGGGTAATGTAACCAAATTCTGCACAACCATCATGTTTAGGGGGGGGGGGGGGGGTATCGGGCCTCCGGGACTCTCACATACCAGACGAAACGCGGTAACATAGCTACCACTTCACGCTGATTTTAAGTGAGAGAGTGGTACTTCCCCGGGCGTGCCGGCCCATTCGGCTGCAACCCGAAGGTATGCAGTGTGGCACTACCACTTAATGTGTGTGTTCCAAATAATAATTTCGAACAGAGGTACGGTAGTTAGTGTATGTATATTTGTTTAGTTTTATTTATTTTACCCAAGCGAAAACTGGTTTTCAACTAGTAATAAAAATATCGAAATTTAAAATTGCATAAATCTTTGTTAAAAAAATATATTGTAACCACGTAAATTCGGGGAAAATATTTAGTGTTCAATAAAGTATCCAATTTAATATAATTGGGTCCATTACAATACGTACTGAAGTAGTAGTAAACGAAATAGTAACAAGGGCAGATACAATTTATACTAAAAAAGGATTTTCATAACCTCTTCATCTAACGCATAGCTAACTACTCCTAACTACGTGCGTATAAATGTTAATAAACCGTTCAAACCTGACTCCACTGCTGTCATCGTGTAATTGATGGCTATAGAAAACTCTCCAAGCCACTTTCCCTTTTATTAAAACGCAATTCAGCCTATTTTCGCTTACATAAAATTACAACCTCGGGTACTATAACTACCGTTTTACTTATAACTTAATGCGTATCGACATCGTGTAATGACTAGTTAAAGAAAATAATTAGATTTTATCGCTTATATTTAAGTTTCGTTCGTTTTATTAAATATTAGCCTACATCGTAAGTGCGGCTTTACGAGTCAAATTATAGAGGTGCTTAGCAAATCTATGCGTGAACCTTGGAACCTAACCAACGCAATACTTAATTCAACTATTTAAAATAATAAATAATTCAACTCTACGACACAAATTAATAAACATATATAGAACAACAAAAGTAGTATTGTAATTTTAAAAGATTAAATTTTAATTCATTATCAGAATAAAATTTCCCGTAAAAGGAAATAATGTACTGTATTATATATACAGTACATTATTCTGTTGCGAAATTTAAAAAAATTGTTAAGGAACGCTTGTGTGCGAAAGGTTACTATACAATTAGTGAGTTTATGTTTGATAGCACACCTTGGGAATGAAACGATCGCCTCCTGGCTGTTACTCATATATAATTATGTATATAATTAATTTGACGTAAAAAAAAAAAAAAGTCCCGCTGAGTTTCTTTCGCCGGTTCTTCTCAGGTCAGGGTGTTTTCTTTTCCGAACCGGTGGTAGTGTTTAACTTGACAATCAATAAGAAAGTGTAATACTTCTATATTGAATAAAGGAATTTGAGTTTGAGTTTGAGTATAAGGAGAAAAATTCGGAAATAAGTTAGTCCAGTGTATTAGATCACGTTGCTCTTAACTGAAGACCGCAGGTTTAAGTCGAGGTAGCAACCCTGGCCATAGAGGTTTCATTTACATAAGTTATGTTTATGTAGATACGTAATTTCTAAATACCTCGTATTCGTAATATAACTTTACTATGATTCAGTATTAGTCTCCCAACTTACATTTTTGCGTGGCGTTCATACGTATGAACCCTTTATTGGATAAGTGATTTAAAATAGGTTTCAAATCTATTCTTGATTAAAGAGAAGCGACCTTTGCCCAGTAGTGGGTCATAACGTGTGTTAAATGCTAATGTACATGCAAATCTCATGCTTGAACAATCACTTAGACACTACGGTGAAAGTAGAGACACGATATCTGTTACAACTTAATCAGAGTTAATTAACATCAACTAGCGAAGCCAGTGCAGTGTGAATATTTCAGAGTGGCGCCGGCGCAGATGGATTGATTACACACGAGGCTATTCAGATTTACGTGTTAGATAAACTGAGTTTGGAAATAAGGTTTCATCATCAACACCGAAACAGGCGATGAAACACTGACTGATTTTAGCAACCGATTGGAATCAACATTTGAATAAAATTAACTTACTTTATGTCAATATATCTGTAGTTGGAAGTCCGAGATGAGTCAGTAGTTAGAACTCGTGCATTTTATCCGAAGATTGCGGATTAAAATCCATACAAGCACCACTGTATATATTCTGAATTTCATGAGCTTAATTTGCGTTTTTATTTCACCTCGTGTAACTTAAAGGAAAACATCGTTAGGACACCTGCATACGTCTAATTTCAATAAAATTCTGCCTCATGTATATGCAGCAACACGCACTAGAGCAGCGTGGTGGAGTAAGCTCCAACCCTTTTCCTCAAAGGGAAACGCAGCGGGACATTTACAAGTCGTTACTACTGTTATTGGTACAATTTTAAATTTGGACAAATCTCTGCTAATTTTATAGATGACATCAAGTTGTATTTATGTTATTCTATATGTAAGTGTATTAACATAGTTTTTAAACGTTTCTTATTCTTACCAATATTCTTCATTGTTACCAATACAATCGAATAGACACAATACTGAAATAAATATGTTATTATTATTACATTTCGTATAAACATAAGTCAATAGGTTGTAAATAATGAGCCAAGGATCAGCTTACAATTTGACAGTGGGAAGTTTATTGTGTGGACGGACTAAATTATGTACTAAATTGTAAATTGTAAAATATGTACTAAATTATGTATGTACTAGCTGTGCTCTGCGTTAAATTTTGGATTATACTTGCCATTTCTAACACATTGCCATATTTATTGACGTTTATCGTTGCTGCTCTTCCATTAAAGATCGTAGAGTGACATTATTCAGCCTTTAACCTGGGTAGGTATCACCCACTCATCTGATATTCTACCGCCAAACAGTACTTAATATTATATTCCAGTTTAAAGGGACATAACATCTTAGCTCCCAAGGTTGGTGCGCATTGGTGTAAGGTATGGTTATTATTTCTTAAAGCGTCAAAGTCTATGACCATTTACCATCAGGTTACCTATTACATTAAAAAAAAAATGTTCCTCGATAAATGAAATTATTATCACATAAAATAACTTTTGAAAATCAAACTGGTTATTCTTGAGATTAGGTCGTTTAAACATAGATACTAAATCTTCAATAACAACAAGTATATATTAATACAGTACACGAAATACGTAATCAGGTATTTTCTAAGAAAATAACCGTAATTATATTAAACGCGTGGATAATGATGGGATTGTTAGTAGTCGTTGGAATAAATTGCATGGTGTAGCAAAAACCAATCTCCACCCACTCTGAAATCCACGTATGGATTCTCTAATGACACTGTATCACCGTTCAAGGATCAATTCGTGTTGTTTCAAAAGTTTATATGAAATAAACAATATCTTATTTTATATAAATTGATTGTTAGAGCCTATCTTAAAATAGATAGATATTATAAATATAAGTATTCGCCAGTATGCGAAACTCGACCGAAATCATTGTTGAAAATTTTAGGAAAACATATTTTATACTTTATTTTTTATCAATTCCCAACATTTTTGATAACACTACATCTCCTCGATAGGTATGAAAATAAGGAAAACCGGTTGGCAGACAGAAGAGAAAAAGATACTAAGATATTTTGTCTTTGAATATTTTATACCTATAGACATATGCCCGGCAAGCATTACGATACCCACCCGATACTCGTATTTATTATTTATAAATTTATTTCATCATAGACAGGGCGTCTTTGATGAAATAAATTGATGAAACATTCATACTAGTGTCGACAACTACACAACTCTACATTGCAATCGAATGAGTTTATTTCGGACCCAAACGACAAAAACAAACAAATGTCAATTTATACTTCTTCGTTTCTATCAAACACAAAAAAAACGTTTTAATAAACTGTTTATCTTAAACAAAGAAAACTCTTCACATCAAAGTATAACCAATATACCAACACTTGAAGACACATTATTAATTCTTACGCTCAAAAGATAATTTAAATATTTGTACAGCAATTAAAAATGTAAAACATCTCTTCAAAGGGCCTGATTACGACATCAGAGTGGTCATATTTTTTTCTTGATCAATACTTAAATCGGTGTTAGCGAACGACGCTTTGTCTCCCGGCGAGGTTATCGCCATGCTGTATAGCTTATAACCTTCTCATATTACCAAAAAAAAACAGTAACGTTTCAAAATAGGTAATAAAAACACAAATTTAGATAAAATAAGTATATGGCCTTGTATTTAACGAAGTTAGAAAACATGTGAAAACTGCTTTGTTAAATTTTCTTTAAGTATTTATATTTCGAATACATTTATATTTGAGTGTGTGTTTGTGTATTGTATGTTATTTATCTGTATGTATACTGAATTATTAACCTCAATGCTTGACATATGAATAACGTTTAATTATTAAGATTAATTTTTATTAACTAATATTTTTACTAGTAGCTTTTGTTGAAATCTCATTAGACACGAAGTGATTGATCTGACAATGATATCTCGTTGAAATGCCAAATAAATGAAACGAAATATCTTTACATACATTATAAATAGAATTCTTAAAGTAAATTGAACAGGTTAAAGCGATGTGTGATACTATATAAGTTACTTAAAAGTAACGTACGCACTCGTTACATAGATATATATAGTTGCTAAGAATTTTACTCAGAAGAGGCCGTGGTGACGTTACGGCGAAAGAACGTAAGTTTCTGTCGTGTGTACGCAAACAATCACGAGTCGTATAAAACGAAACATAATAGGATAGTAAACATTTACCTTTCAGCGCGGCATTCACTCTATCCAAATCGTAGAGTGACAGGGGAAGGGGCTCGTACAACAATCGCAGTCGCGGCGTCTTCCAACTATATTTCTCATAAAAACCATCGCTCAAAAATATACCCGAAGAATGTCTATAGAGCTTATAAGCGCACTTACTCGTCCGAAGCCAGTCGACAAACACAATCGCGCCATTCAGTGTCCGTTCGTCTCCTAAAAAAACATGGCTCTTCAACTCTTCCACATCCCCCTTCATTATCAACCGTACGTATAGTTTGTAAGTCATGAATATTTTTTCTTTCGCTTTACTGCCTCGTTTTATCTTCCTTACGCTGAGGACTCGGGCCGTGAAAATATACTTAGATTCCGACACCGCTGACGACAGAATCTCGTAATCGTTAGTTATCGTGTCGTTTAAAACACATTTAGGCGCCTTTATGTTTTTCTTTTGGTATAAGGTATCCCGTTTTTTAAAAGCGCCTCTTATATGGAAATAGCCGTGAATTGTTGTATAGGAGTAGAGCAATAACACTAAAAGTTGAAGCTTCATATTTTTGTTAACTCAGTACGGACGTGTCTTGTTTTATGTGAAACATACGTTCAAATAAAAAAGCATTCTAAGCATTTTTATGTGAAGAAACTTTTGATTGAAGCGGCTCGTAAATACAAGAAGAACGCGATGTTGCGCAAGAGTCCGAGTGGGCGCCACCGAGACGCGTGCGCAAGCTCAGACCTGCCCGTATACTGGAGGCTTCGCAATTCTATGCAACCTTCGACAACGTAAACAAACGTATGATTACGTTGCTCTAATCGACCAATGAGTTTAGAAGTGACTTTATTGGTAGAATTTAGACTAAACAACGCCCCTAGATTGTATATAACAAATTTGTTTAATAAAGTGCATCAAACACAAGTTTAATAAGAAACGTACTATTAAAAAAATATACCTCCTCTAACTCGTGTGTCATGGAAGACTCGATGGGTCAATAGAGGCACAATGGCCGCAGGGTAGAAGATAATACATAAAGTACAATATGACCCAAGTTAACAGTTATTGCCGAACGACTCGCCGCCTTACTACGCCCTGAATATTCATGTACGAGAGCCGGGCGCAGCGGTGGATCGCTCGGGATAACTACTTTTGTCGCAATATATACTATTCATGTGGTTTGTTCGTAAAACGGAAGCTCGCTGAGGGTTCTAAAAGTTTTAAAATACAATGGAAGTTGTTTTTACATAAAAAAATACTTTACATATTAACGAATAAAATTATAGGTACAAACAATGTTACAAAAACCAATCTATCAAAAGCATTTAAGGCTTTCGTTTTATTAAATGCATTTAGTCTCATAAAATTCTGTAAGTTTAAAATATAAAGCTGAAAATAATAAAAAGAACGTCGTCGTCGCGTTAAGCGCACGTAGATGATTGCAGCGCTTACACGAGGAATTTGGAAAGTGGTACGAGCGTGGGCGGGCGAGTCGAGGCGGTCGCTTTCTTGACGAATTTAACGTCGCACTTTATTATTTTGTAACATTTTACACATATATCGGATTATTTAATTAAATCTCTCACATTGATCAATCATGCTCTGTCAATTGAATGATTAATGTCACCTGGTAAAATTAAGTTACTATAAAAATTTTTGGTCATAAATACTTAATCGTATAATAATTACAAAATACATTAGAAAAAGTATACGTAATTGAATGAGAAAACATTTTATCTTTAATCAAACCTCACATACAGTTTTAATTTAAAAAAATAGTACATCATTATCATTAATATCGATAAGCTACGTGTGGGGTGCAGTCACAACAAGACGAATGGAGATAACTATTACTTTCTCCGTATAGGCTATACGCCTCCTGCGATGCAACCAGATACGAGCTCGCCGTTCTATCGATACGGAGTGATGACTCTTAAGATTCACTGCATATTTCGACATGGCTATGAGAAAATAAGAATATGACTTGCATTGTCTCGCGTGCGTTACTGTAATATTGTCGCCTTGAGGCTAATGAGAAAGATTAAATCGCACATCTACAGTTTTATCTTTGAATATTCTCACGAACGTTGCGGAGAGGCCGATACGGATCGCTTCGGATTTGCGACGCCGCTGCAGGACTAACTGCACGTAACACAAGTAACAAAGAGCGATGGCTCGTAATAGGGGACTGTTCGCACACAAAGACAGATTTATTGACACCATTGAAGCAATAATTTATTAAGGACTGACTAAGTAGCGTTTATTCACCGCAGCACTCCAGAGACTAGTATTTATAGTGGAGTTAAGCAGTTGTTTATTTATGTATTACAGTTAGTGCTCTATAGCCCATAATAACTTTCAACAGGTTTTCTTCACATTATAAATATTCTACCCTTCCTTATAGTATTACGATCGACATTGTATGTTTACCTCAGGTTTCTTCCTTTTGTATTTTTCCTCAATTACGTCCTAGATCTGTTAATTGCCTTTTTTATAAATAGGTTTAGGAATGCGTGATGGTAAATGGTCACCACCGTAGACACTGTAAGAAATATTAGCTATTCCTTACAACCTTTGCCTGTAGTTACACTGGCTCATGGCATTCATTCTTCAAACCGGAACACAACACTTATTGCTGTTTAGCAGTAGAAAATGTGATGATTGGGTGGTATCTACCCAGGCTTGCACAAAACCCTGCTACCAAGGTAAACCTTACCTTAAAACTACCGGTTCAATCTGATCAAAATAGTTTAACCATCGCAATGCTCATCGCGTCAAAGTACTTTTTTTAAGTTACGGCGGCGTTAACGATACCAAACATCGACCAGTGAACTAACCACAATAAAGTACACACACTACTGCTTTTACTTCATTATTCCGTATGTTTATTATATATAAAAAGGACTTTATTAAAAATATAAACCATTAAGGGAAATAAAAATTCAAATATAATTCACTTTGCCAATCTAGAGCGAATAACGTAGCAAGCTGAGCGTCAAATTTTTAATCATTGTTTTACGTTCTTTACTCTCCATGGAGTATGGATCCTACATATCATGTGTACCTTATAAATTTAAATTTGCATTCGCGTACCTTTTGTGACTGTTTTTATTCATATTCCGATTCTATGTGTTATGTATTATTTGGACAGCGTTCGAATTCAGTGAGTCATTCGAAGTAATACTATCAAGCAATAGCAGTTTCTTATCGTTTACTATTTCTTAATTAATATACCGAATAGACAAAACAGAGGTTTAAGGAACAGTCTATTCTGCCTAAAGGAGACGCGATACTCATCTCGTCGCATAATGCGAGGTTTAAATTGGATCTTCTCGGAATTTTTAACTTGAAATGGCGCTCGCAATAAAATTTATTGCGAAGTATTTGACCCCGGACAAAATCTATTCGTGAATCGCTCCGGATTCAATTAAAGCTGGCTTAGAATAACATTTTTAAGTGGATACTTAAAAGAGTATAAAGTTTAAGGTAAGGTCGAGCGCCATAAACAGAAAATTAAGGAATTTATAGATAAGATGCGTCTATATTGTAAGATTTAAAAAATAAGTCGAAATTTCGATTGAAAATAAAACTTTTTTTATATAAATATTAAATATATACATTATTATATAACATCGTTGAATTTTCTTAAATATTAGACTTGCTTGGAGTTATTTGTGTATCATTTTTAACAAAATGTCCGCAGCCCATCCAATGTATCATTTTACAGATCTCTGTTGATGAAACTTTCAAACTGTAACAACTGCCTTTACTCATAAACAGATGCCTAAAAAACTAACTTCCATAAAAACTTTCGTCGCCAATTTCACCCTCTCGTAATAATTTTTTAAGGAACTATTCTTACATATCTACAATAATCTATTCTATATCTTTATGGATGCCTAGACAATAATTTATATGTTTCTGACTTAAAAAATTACAAAATTTATTCTAAGTTTCATCCCCGGTATAAGCCCCCTAAGGGATATATTTCCAAAAGCGCTACGATGTCTATCTTTTACTCATAAACGCAAGTCTTCCTACCAATTTTTAAATTTCTAATATAAAAAATGATGAACCATTCAAACTTCCAATCGTCATTTGACCCCCTAAATGGGTAAATTTTAAGTAAGTAGTAGTAAGGAATTCTCTTGCAAAATATCGTCCTGTTAGATTCACCAGCTTAGATAATTGCATGCCAGCATGTCATTTTTTTTAATGATATGAAATAATTCTGTATTCACTTAATATATTATAATCTGTAACATCAAAACTACATAACTTTTATTTAATGCTGTTGAATGAAAATTGTATCTAAAAGTTTATAAAATAGTATCAATATAATTTACATTTATCTGTTTCGTTTCTATTTTTCATTTTATTTGTTTTTCCTTTTGAGGAAACACAATATAGACGTAAACCTGAAGTAATTTAAAATGACCTATTAATTTTACGTTACCCCAGGCTCGTCCTTCTCTTAATTAAAATATTTAAAATATTTATTAAACATATTATATCAAAGGAAAAAGTAAGATGGTTAAGGGTTAATTTAATCAACTAAACATAAAATCGGATACTCTATTTGGAAATAGTCAACACTCTTACTTTCGTAGATACAGTAATATATATTTAACTTAAAGAGATTATCACTTGGGCTGTATAATTTTTACAGTTTCTTTTTTTTATTTAATAGAATCTCTGTTTTTATTTACTCTGGCCATTTGCCCCGCTTACCGGAATACAGCAATGCAAAGTTTCGCTAATTATTGCTATTATTGGTAATTATATTAGCGATAAAAAAACTTGTGAAAATATTATATGACCAATCCGGACAAGTCTGCACAAGCACCTAGTTATATGAAAAATAAACAAAACAACAAGAAAAACAATTATATTCAATTTGTTTATTTACTGCTCGAGTAGAAACAAGCTAGCGTTCCATAGGGTGTAAATCCTATACTTTAAAATGCTGACATAAAATATACTAAATTTTAAATTAGTAATAATTCTGGAAGTTGTTTGACTTTGGTAGCTGGCTGATCTTTGCTCTCACTTAGGGATAAGAGTTCGGAAATAATGTATAAAGTGTTAAGTAAAAAATAAAATAATTGATTGAGTAAACAGAAGTTTTTTTTATTTATTTAAAAGGCAAACGACCGGCCTCCGTATTCATTGAACTTAATCTCGCTTCATGCGACGTATTGTAATATTCGTTTAATATTGCCCAAACAAGAAGTTCATATTATTTTGTATTGAATACAGAATGAAAATGATGTTATATGATTCAGTTATTACTTTAAAATTGTCACATAAATTTCAACTTTATACTTATGACAATAAGGGCTATATACTTAAACAGTAATTTAGTCCGTGTGTGTTTACGCATTGTCGGCTGAGGCACAAACGCATCGGACGCATTCACTCCA
Organism: Vanessa atalanta; assembly: GCF_905147765.1. Classification (NCBI taxonomy): domain Eukaryota; kingdom Metazoa; phylum Arthropoda; class Insecta; order Lepidoptera; family Nymphalidae; genus Vanessa; species Vanessa atalanta. The sequence continues at coordinate 6,463,198 of NC_061871.1, forward strand.
TTAACTTAACGAACAGTTGTCGAGATGTCGATCAAACCACGTCTCAATGCCTTCACAGCGTACATTATGGATACAACACCCACATATTTTATTATAATTTCAACGGAGCACAACCTATTGAGTATTTAATTTTGCCCTTGTTTAATCTCGCTCGAAACTTTTATAGTCGCCTTTGTTGAAGTATTTAACTCGGATATTTTATAATTAAATAAATAATACACTTTCTGAACGAAAGCGCTAAACCAAATTGAGAATAACTCCAGTGTTTATTTACGAATATTATTATTATGACGAAACTATAAGTGTATTAGAAGCAGTACCTGTTCACGTCAATATGTTTGACTACCTGGTATTAATTACAAAATATTGATCGCAAGTAACATCGTATACTTGTAGCCCATTTTTCACAAAGATTCGCTGTTAATGTGATAAATACGACGTAAATCTTAAGCGTGAATCGTTAGTTTATAAGAGTCAGTCAATTATTTGTATGCAATGCGTTTATTACTATATAAACTATTTTCATTGCGTTTTTTACATAACAAGGAGCAATGGACCTGATGTAGAGATTTTAGTTGTCATTGAAATAATATATACATACAAAAAAGGTTCATTTCAATTCTGATGAAGTTACGTTAATATCATGAATGCATTAATTACGCAGTTTGATAGTCGTATACAATCAAAATCCAAATTTTCTTTATCTAGGCTCAAAGTATTAACTATTGTATAAATTCTACTATTCTTGGCCAAAACCAATTTATTTATTCATAGGTACACAAACAGAATACAATCAGAACATACATTAAAATTACGGAATTATACAATTTTGAGCTAGATTACAAAAATTAACACATAATTAGTTTCCTTTGAGCGCACATTTCATATACGAAACAAAATACTCTCTCAACGAATCGGTTATTATATAATCAACCGATTATCTAATTGAAGTTGAAGGGTTGCAAATTATTTTGTATGCATTGCCAAAAAATACTGCGTCCACTCCAAATAAATGGGATAATGCTTATCAAATATTGATGATAATATTGAATCCAGTTCTAAATTATTTTTATTCTATGATAAGAAATACTAAACTTACCTTTTACAGCTGCATTGATTCTATCCAAATGATACAGAGTTAATGGAACTGGATCAGTTAGCAGTCGAAGACGAGGAGTCGGTCCTCTTTCATTGTCAGAGAACAGGCCATCGCTCAAGAAAATAGCTGAAAGTCGCGGACGCGGAGAAGGTGAACATGATTCCCGCGCACGTGGTCTCTCCACCATCAAAGTCGATCCACTTATCGACTCCACAGTAGGTCCTTCTTGTTTTACAAACAACCTCAATTCACTCTCGTCACCCTTCAAAACGCGTCGCATATAAACTCTATATAGATTAGACCTTTTACCTCGACTCTCTTGCATCGATCTAAACTTCTTAACAGTCAAAACTTTACCCGTAAAAATAAACTTCGACTTCCCTATCGCTTCCATCAAAGCCCATTCGTCCTCAATAAGGCTTTCATTGAAATTGCAAGGCGGCAGAATGGCTCTGTGTCGTCTGTGTACGTTATTTCTTTTTCTTACTTTGCCGCGAATTCGCATCTCGCCTTCGACGACGATCGCCAGCGCGATAATATAAACAATAACAATTGACGGTCTCATGTTGCCAAATCTCTGGTAAAACACTTTTGAATGCGGTCCCTACAACTGTATCTGTCACATTATTCAAGTTATTTATGTCCACAGAAGCCCATAAAGTGCCGGCGACTTATATAAAGGGACATTGGAAACATTGACATCTCACTAACATAAAGTCATCGAATTCAATATAAATTTAAATATTCGATTAAGAAATCAAGTTTTATTGTAAGCATTGAAATTTATTATTATAATAATCATACACAAGTATCGATCCGATTCGATGTTCTCACGGGATATATGTTAACTTGTTGATAAACAAACGTGAGTACAAGCAGCGTTTGAGTGGCGCCAAACGCGTGCGCACGCGCTGCACTCCGGGGCTGACTGAAGGCTGTCACGCGATCATACGCCTATCGGTAATGAGAGGGCTCATCAAATTAATATACGAGTTATAAAAAAAAAAAAAATTATCATCTTATAAAATTACATTATTTCATAGATCGTTAGATTCGAGTTGAGATGACTGTAAGTTGTCATTAAAGTCTAAACAGGTTTCATACTTGGAGCAATTTAACGTTTAATTAATCTTGTAAAATTAAATTCCCGAAGTTCTTATAAAATCCTAATCGAATATAAATATTATTACTCGGAGTTTGGTCATAATTATTAGAAGCAATAATTTAAATAATAAATTTATTTTAATATGTCTTATTTTAATATTTAATCTTCATCCTTGGATTTAATTAAATATTTTTATTTATCTGTATTCCAAGCACTAAATATATATATTTATAATATACAATAAATTATTATGTACAAAAACATCCAAGATGCTATGCATAATTCAAGAGGTCTCCTTAAACTTTACCAAGACTAGTTGAGATGCAACAGTTGCTTGCCACAAGCTTTTTAAAACTTTACCTTAAACTAGGGTCGCATTTGCTTATATATTTAGTTAATATAGCCCTTATATAAAAGAAACGAGTCTTATGTAAATAGCAACTATGAAAACTTTTAAGGGAGAATAATATCATCGTCCATATTGTATTATGTCGTTTTTTTTTTTAATTGCGTTCAATTTAATTGTAATTTATTTCTGTATTTAACACACTCTATAGTATACTAATACCATAACGGGAATTTTACTATGTAAGTGATCTAGAAATAGTAGTGTGTTTTATGTGAATGGGTATACAACTTATTGGTATAATATAGGTATAAACTACCTCACCTGCCTCGTTACTGATCCGAGTCCCGTGTTCAAGTTCCGGATCGGGCCCTTAAAAGTAATTGAGATTTTTTCCGTCGGTAATTTCAAATTAACGGCTCAGAATTTGGAAATTAGTAGTTACATATTGACTCGGAGAACATGTCAAGATTTAACTCCAATATTGCTACTCCAATATTGGATTGGGTTGGTGGATACACATGTAGCAGATTTGAATGCACTCTTCAACACTTGAAAATTCATTTGTTTGACTTGGTTTGAACCCGTAATCATAGGTTTAAGATTCACATGTTCAAACGACTGAACTATCAGCGCTACCAATACAAGCGGTACTATATGTACATACGTAATATCTTCATGTCTATCATACCAAAGTTACGCTACTTAATTTAAGAAAAACCTAATAAACTAATTGTAATTTACAATTTATTTAATAACTATAAATTATATATTTTAAATTCATCATATCATAACCTAGGAAAAAAATAGAGAAATAATGATTTCATTTAAATACTAATTAATCTTTAATCTAATTGTAACTAAAGAAGACAACAAAAAAAAACAATATTTTATCTCATAAAAACATTTTACCAAGTTTACCAAGTTACCAAGCAAGTAAGTTCTTACCAAGAATATCTGTCAGTAATAAAAAAAAAAAGTTTTGTCATTCTTAGTTTATGATTTATAAAATATTTTGAAAACATACTTCGTATGAAAAATTAAAAAGAAAATGAAGTCACGGCACTGGCGTTAATAGCAGCTGAAAAACATTAGCGAATAAATCCGTCCGCTAGACGTATTCATCGAAAGAATTATGCATAATGCTCTGTAATGCGTTCTCAGGATGACTTTAACACAAAACTTACTACACTTTAAAATAAATTGTCGCCAACGTAAACCGTGTTGTGTTTACATAAATGTTAAAATTGTGTGCAGTAGTTTTACAAATAGTACGATTATGTTCGGGGGAGCGTACGGTGCTTGTGAAAGCTCGCGATGCGTGAGATGCGTGGGCGAACTAGATGTGGCGCCCGCAAACAACACTCAGATTTACTGCGGTCTAGGTAACGAACTTATGGGTAAATAATATATATTTACGATTGTATGTATTACGCTTCAATAATTTCAAAATAATGTTGAAAATTACAGCAAATAAATCATCCAATCGTTTGAAATCTTTCTATTTATTTTTAACAGACTCGCAAATAGTTTTTAATATGTAAATTTTTAAGATTTATGTTTTCTACAACAATAAACAAAGAATCAAAAAAAACAATGTCAATGATAATTCAATACTCCTAAGGAAAATGCTACATAAATATAAAGCCAATATCTTAATAGATTATTTTACGAGACAATAAAATAATTTAATAGCAACAAACAAATTGTTCCAGAAACATCGACATAAAACCGAAATGCTATCGATTCCGTTACAAACTACAACGCTAATGGCGAAACGTTGTATCCAAACGAGCTCCGATATTAATGTTAATATTTTGCTGATAAGTTTAATAAATACATTCCGTTTCTGATATTCATATCCCATCAAAAACATAAATGTAAAAATGAGAGCCAAGTTAAATATTATGATATATACCTTGGTTGTTGTCTTCAACGCCAAAAGAAGTGAGATCTAAATTTGTGCCAAGTTAAATAGTCCTTTCTGAAATTTATTTATAACTACATAAAATATCATTTCTTCTTATAACTTGGGATAATATATTGTTGCCTAAGGTCTGACTTGGCTAGTTCTCATATACAAATTATATTATAGCCTTCGTAAGTTCTAAGCCTGTTACAAATGAATTATAAACACAAATTAAGCACGCAAATATTCAATGGTACTTGTCTGGATATCAACTCGCAATATCTGGTTAAGATTCATGTTTTCTAGTGACTGGACCATTGCAGCTCTTAATGTACGTTAATACTAATTAAGCAATACTGAGCTGTCCTCCATTCTTCTTAGATGTTCTGAGTTATAATTTGTTATTCTAAACACAAACTACAATTTGTGTTTATAAACATATAAGAACTAGCCAAGTCAGACCTTAGGCAACAATATATTATCCCAAGTTATAAGAAGAAATGATATTTTATGTAGTTATAAATAAATTTCAGAAAGGACTATTTAACTTGGCACAAATTTAGATCTCACTTCTTTTGGCGTTGAAGACAACAACCAAGGTATATATCATAATATTTAACTTGGCTCTCATTTTTACATTTATGTTTTTGATGGGATATCACTACTTTTTGTATATAAATTATTAGTAGGTACTTATTAATAACAAAATTAATACCAAATGGATTTTGTTAAGCTATTCTATTTTCTTATGTTTACGGGGTATAATTGTCTTTTTTTTTATACGTTCTTATTTTTCTTGTAGGTACCTCTGAAATGTTCGAGTGAATTGCCCATTCAGTGTCCGGATATTTTTTACGCGTTTTCTGTTTAAACTTAATTTGCCCAAGTAGGGGTGGTATAATGCGCGCAGACGATTGTACTCTACAATAGAGCTTTCTTGTGTCTTGATTTGACTTGGACCTAAATTGATAAGATGTACTCCATCTAAGTTTTTAACTCTAGAGAGGCCAACGTAAGCCTGCTTTTTACTTAATATAGAGGAGCCTATGTCGAAAAGAGCACCGTCAAGGCGAAGGCCTTGTGATTTGTTTATAGTAGTAGAATATGCTAAGCAAATAGAGAATTGTTTCCTTTGAACATATATGTACATTACTTAATATCTGTAACTTGGTTTGGCTTCTAGTTCGCAAATAAAATTATGTTTAAATTGAATTGTTATTTTACGTGCGCTTTTGCTGTTGTCGACGTCCTCAATGTGCTTTCTCTATTTTTTCATTGGACCCATTCACCAGTCCTTTGCTGACATCAGCATGCTCGCTCGATACTGTTCTTCCAAGCAATAAGGATCCCCGTTTGTAGCGCTAGAGTACAAACTTAAATCATTCCTGTTACGATATACATACTCTACTACAGTCTCACGAAACCTATTTTATTGTTGTATACTAGTATACTCAAACAAAAAATATGCAGTCGAATAGACTAGGCAGCTTCCATCGGAAGGCATTGAAATAATTCTTATGAGCGCGGTTGCCACTCGCTCAGACACGTCCGCGTTAAGGTTTAATCGCAACGCTTCTATCCCGCTGCTTCGGCGTCACGTCGCGCGCCTTCTACCGAAATGCCTATTATTATTTTTTTTAAAGTATATATATAGATTTTGCACCATTGATGTGCGCTAAATGGTAGTTAATAACGTAATAAATACCAAAGTCGGCTATACTAATAAGTAATAAAACGGAAATATTTGGATTTAAAAAACTTAAGGGTGGTATTCAACTTGTTATATATGCACGTGAAGACCTTAAAATCCACATTAAGACCGGCTGTCATAAGTTTTGATTGCTGGTTCTTACATTATTTTTTTTATTACAGGAACTTAAGTATATAAGTGTTCCTATAGACCCAATAAAATGAAAAATTATAATAAAATGATAAAAAATTACCAGTTTCAGATTTTTTCCTTTATATTGGCCTAATTATCTACCTGCATGTCAAATTTCAACTTTCTAGGTCACCTGGAAGTAGGTTATAGTTTTGATCTATAGGTCAGTCAGTGATAAAAATGACGATTTTTAGACGTTAATATCTAAACAACCATTCGAGATGCGTTTATGAAATTTGGAACACATATGTATCTCGCGAGTCTCAATATATGAGCCAAATTTGACACATTTATGTCAAATAGTTTTTGAGTTATGAGGAGGTCAAAAGTGGCTCCAAATGGTTCGTGTAATATTACACACGGTGCTGCACGCCAGTTCTGTTACTAGATCTTGGCTGACACGCTACCGCGTGTCTAGATTATATTGAATGTGAAAACATATTTTTATCATAATAAAAACATATAACTCTATCAGATTTGCAAATAAACAAAACTAAAATATTTTAAACGGAAATGGATTTGAAATATATATACACTTTCTGCTTACTCCTCCAATAAACAAGCTAAAGTATCGCAACAACCGCACTTATTTGTACAAATTACGGAACGCAATTAACATCTTCGGCTTTTAAAATGTCGAAGAAAACGCTAATAGTTCCTCAAAGTTACGATTTTCACCAGAAATAATTCTCAGAAAGCAATTCAATTGTTAATTCAAATGTTAATATTTAAACATCCAACGGTTACGTCTATGTTAAATTTAATTACAAAAATGAATATATTAACAATGTACATCGAGGTGGATAATATTTTGCATAAAAAATAATGTGTACCTCCCACACAGCATTCGTATGTAATAATGATAGGTGCAGACATTTCTCTCGAAAGTGTATTCGCAGCTTTTGTTCCACGCATGTGCGTATTCACAACATATAATTAATGCGAGCCATTTGTGTAATGAATACTTACACATCCACTATTTATGACAGACTAACAGTAAAAGTAATAAGCAACATTGGCGCACGCGTATAAATAAGCACGCGAATTGGTTTTCATGTAACATTTCAAAGATTATTTGCGCGACATGCGACATGTTCGAACCGTTACTCTCGCTTCAACCGAAACTAATCCCGATTTAGTGAAACGATCACGCCGGGTTATTAAATCACTCTGTCAAACTACAACAAGCCGCTCATTAAGCTCGCCCCACTTCGTAAACACCGATACACCCCTATTATAGTTCACTAACTCAATTATTATAACATCGGACATGAACGCTTGGATTTCGAAATAAAAAAAACTCAAAGGAATTACTTTCTCGGCGCGAATTACAGCATGATTCAAATTCGATTCTCCTCCGTCCTGGTAAGATTGTAAAGGCAAACTGTAAGTAGCTACACTTATAGTTCTTATTATTATTTCTATTTTATTTATCTGTTACATAATTATTAATTCTATTTATCATTCTCAAGCATTCTCCCTTAAAATATTCTTTACTGTGCACGCGAGTCGTAACCATGAGATTATCGTCACATAATGAAAATTTTCGAGAACAATTATCGTAAAATAACATCTTCTGTCCCTTATCCATTTAATATTAACGAAATCGCTTAAGAGGGAATTTTCAAAGTAAGCATACCAGTAATGTAAATATATTAAAGTAAAAAAATAATAAAGAAATTCCGTTTTCTAAATACGAAATTAATTAAAAAACATAGATACGTGCGGGTATAAAATGCTTATAAATAAAAGCTGAAGCAGTCACCTATGTAAGCCGCTTTCGATTTATGCGCTGCTAGCAAAGCCGGTGCTGAATTGAGTGTACGAGAGCAGAACATCGGCAAAGCGCTTACACCACTATCTCCAACTCCGAATAATGCTACTACGAAATTTAATAAGCAAAGTTGCCTCCTATTAAAGTCTTTGTACATTTTAACGTTCGTACACATTTTTAAATAATTAGCAAAAATATTTTTTATCTGTGATTAAGAGTTTAGTTTAGTTTCGCTCCAGTAAGTTGTCCAAACCAATGATAAAATAATACATCAAAGTGCAGTTAGTAGCTGAAAATGGCTACATCATTAGTCTTGTACAAATCACGGTTCAGCAGACCAGAAACTCTTCAGAGCACAAAGGTGCTTCTTAGATCGGACCGAACTGACTGTAGTCGTTTGAACTAGCTAGAGGATTGCGTAACAAAGTTCTTGTTACATCCGAGTGACCCTTATTTTTGTAGCCATCGGATACTTTGTGAAACGAAGGTCCGAGATTCGAAATGAAATGGATTGTAAGGCTTGGGTTACACGCTTTTGCTTTTATAACGTAAAAATAATTTACAAGCGATAAGCCTGCCGGTATTTTGCATAATAAATAACATAAGGAAAAATTCTCTGATATAATATGACGCATTGCCATTTTCCCAGTAAAGGAAACATGAATCTAAGTTCGTCTGTCAAAACTAGTAGTCAGTTCAAAATTGAACATTGCATGCGGCGGGCGTCGAACTTTATACTCACAAGGACATCGCATCAATAATTCAATTCGGCGGTCCAGTGTCGACTGTGCACTAACTTTTATGAACAAATTGTAGGTAAGATTGGCACGTCTGGCTGGCCGACGTCAGCAACATTCGTGGCCATTGTACTTTGGTCTTAAAATAGGTTCTCAAAACTGCAATTCATCTCAAAATATGAAAACTCAATGAAAATAAAAATATCATTTACTTTCTGTTAGGAACCATTAATTCTGCTTTAAAACAAATATGTAATAAACTGAAGCATTTTCTTGTAACGGTTTAATAAGATGGCGACATTTATTCTGAGTTGTTTAAGCTTTTTGCAGGGAAATGTTTTATACGTATTCATGACGTCACTACTATAAAGTAAGAACTTGATAATATTACAGTAGCTAATCCTCAATTATTCTCTTAGCTTTACTAAATAAACTTCTCTTATATAATTTAGTTAATTAAAGTAATGGTATAGCATTACGTTGTAATGGTGCGTCCCTACACTTGACTAGTAAATAGAACAAGAGTCAGTATGAACATCAAACATCATAGAACTGCTATGAAATATCTTTTAGATTTTCATGCGGTTTTTCATGTTATATGTATAAAAAATAATGCATGTATTGTTTTTTGCGGTCAAACATCGTTCTTTCGACAAATGTAGTTGATCGTTTTTTTTATGATATAGATTGACGGATGAGCAATAAGGGCCGCCAGATTTTAAGTGATCACCATTGACCATGGACATTGGCACTGCAAGAAAATATTAACCATTCCTCACATTGCCAATACGTCACCAACTTGGTAACTAAGACGTAATGTCCCTTGTGCCTGAAGTTACACTGTCTGTAGCCATACTGAGCACTGCTGTTTTGCGGTAGAAAATATGATGAGTGGGTGGTACTTACCCAGACGGGATTGCACAAAGCCCTACCGCAAAATAATTCGTTCTGTTTAGCTGGGAACAGCGTAAACATTTATGCTGTAGAACACTTAGTGTGCAGTAGTTGACGCGCAATTAATGTCGGATAACATTTTAAAGAAAAATTAAAAAGTATCAAGCGTATGCCGAGCAGTAGCAACTATAAAATCAAACATAACAGGATGATGTTTTGCCAACATTTATTTAACCAACAAAGGAAATCAAATGTGACGTGCATTCCATCTGACTTACTAATATCATGAATATAAATTGAAACATCATGGATATTTATGCGGGGTTGCCCGTAGATATTGCTCGCAACAGCGATACGCGACGGGCAGGTGTTCAGACAATGTGCCCCGCGGCAATAGATTTCTGATATCAATATTTATGCCTATTACCGTACTGATCGCAACAAATACAATACTATAATATGATAACCATTCGAAACGTTGAATCTTTTATCGAAAAGGTTCCCTCAACAGTATTTTCGGTTAAAATTTAATTCCGATATCAACGCATCCGATATCAATTCTCCTGCGCATTGGAGCAGCGTGGTGGACCACGCTGCTCCAATGCGGGTTGGCGGAATACACATGTGGCAGAATTTCGTTGAAATTAGACACATGCAGGTTTCCTCACGATGTTTTCCTTCACCACCGAGCACGAGATGAATTATAAACATAAATTAAGCACATGAAAATTCAGTGGTGCCTGCCTGGGTTTGAACCCGAAATCATCGGTTAAGATGCACGTGTTCTAACCACTGGGCCATGTCGGCTCTTGGGCCATCTCGGCTCTATGATGTTGTCCAATATTTAAAAAATATATATATTTCATATTATAATATTAATGATAACTGGATGCTGCCCATGGCCTCGCTAGTAGTAGGTGTTGGTTTTCGGGTGTTAGATATAAAAAAGCTTATGTCCTCCCTTGCTATTGCTTCAGTCTTAATTTTATTTTCGGTTCAATGGTTTCGAAGTGGAAGAGCAACAGACAGACAGACAAACAGACAGAAGGACAGATATAATAGGTGTCGCTTTTATAATATTAGTATATATTATGTGCCTTGTGGAAAACACAGCATCGCATTATGAAGAAGCAGTGTTAACTCACCTTTATATTTTTACTTACGCCTGTGTGTTTTAAGCTGAATCACATTAACCCTTTGCCTTATTTGTATGCTCTGTCACCGCAAGGCGGGAACCGGCCTGTCAAAGTCATTGCGTGTGTTACTCGCCGCCTAGTTGTTTGTGTTTTTTTAATTTTAATAGTTTTTAGTTGAAATTAAAATGAATGAAAACGAGAGTTTCGTTCCAAATGATAAGGAAAATAATCCGAACGTAATAGTTTCGAACGAAGACGGTTCGGACTCGGATTCGTCGTCAGGGTCTTCAGTAACGGAGAGTGAGAGACCGTCTTTTAAAAGGAGAGTTTCAAAAGAAGACCCACGCTTAGAAGCTCTCATTAATCAGGTAGGATTTTTATCGAATATTTATATGCAAAGTCTCGGCGGCTCGCAAAATAACCATCCTATTAGTTCACAGAGTATAGGTAATCAGATTGCAAATGAATCATTCTTAGTTCTTCCACAAGAAAAAGAGACAGTTCTTAATTTAGGCCAGGTAGCAATTGATATAGATGCAACTAAATTAATAAAACCAGCGCTTCCGGAAAGGGTTGACAAGATAAAGTTACTTCAAAATTTTGGCTTACCTACCTGGCGTAATGTGAGATACTGTAAAACATTACAATCATTTGCTGCCACACCCGGCTTTACTGACTTAATAATAAATGATGAATTGTGCCACCTCAGTAAAACAAAAGATTATTTAGCGGGCACTGAGAATGTTATGGCTGCATTGTCAAATGCAATATTTGAAAGCAATGAGTTGCTTCGGACTGGTTTGCAGTCTGTAGTTGATTGGGCTTTTAAATCTCCGGAAGAATTAAAAGCATCAACTCTTGTAGAAAAGATTACCTCAGCGGTTGGTAAAGGAACACCATTTTTTAAAAATTCTGAGGACATATTACAAGTTGTATGTGGTAAGCGGGCTGAGTGTATAGAGACTAGAAGGGAAAGGTTGATTAAGGAAATTCCTAACAAATGCATACAGTTGGCACTTAGAAATATTCCTCCTTCAGAAACATCCTTATTTGATCAGATTAAATTAAATACCTTAATTCAAAATTTTGGTGGGCCACAGCATTGGTTAAGTTCTCTTGTCTTAACAGACAAAAATACAGTGACTCCCTTTAAAAGGAAGGCTTCTTACTCAGCCTCAAACTCATTCCCCAGCACAGCCCCAAAGAAACCCAAATATGAGGCTCCTCGGAGGAACTTTAATTTTCAGGGTAATGACTTCAAGGCCAGAGGCAAAGGTAAGGGGAGAGGTAAAAAATCTTCCTTTCGTGCCTTTGATCAGTCAAGACAGTGACGCCAAACTGGGGTTCAAAGGGGGCCAATTAAAGAATTTCAGGAAAAGGTGGGAGGAGCTCGGAGCAACTCCCTTTATCCTGAAGGTTATATCAGGGTCTCGGATACCCTTTGTTCAAAGACCTCCTTTAGTGTACCCTTCACCAGCAGTAGCAAAGAATTATGCTACAAAGCCATCTGTGCAGATGACTTTACAGATCGAGGAGTTGAAGAGCTTGGGAATATTGGAAAAACCAGTTTCTTTGACTCCCGGTTTCTTCTCCCGGGTATTTCTAGTAAAGAAGAGCGATGGTGGCTTCAGACCCATTTTCGACCTTCGCGAGCTGAACAGATTTGTGAAAACCAAACATTTCCAACTTATCAGCCACGTAACAGTACCCGAGTTCCTTCAACCAGGCGACTGGTTGATAAAAGCAGACATATCTCAAGCTTACTTTCATCTGCCTATAACTGCCTCCCACAGACCATTTCTGCGCCTCTTTTACAAACAAGAAATGCTCCAGATGACCTCACTGCCTTTCGGCCTATCATCAGCTCCAAGGCTTTTTTCAGCAGTCACTTGCTGGGTCGCGGAGACTCTACGCAAGAGAGGGATGCGGATTCTGGTGTACCTCGACGATTTTCTCCTGGTACACCAGAATCCCTCCAAATTGGCATCACAGGCCGCGGAGGCTGTGGACCTTTTGGAGTCCCTAGGATGGAAAGTAAATTACTCGAAGTCAGCTCTGACTCCTGTGAGGTCACTAGACTTTCTGGGCATCAATTGGGATACAGAACAAAATATCATGTCACTTCCAATCAAGAAAAAGATGTCAATTTCTACTGCCTTAACAAGTATGTTAACCAAGAAGACTTGCAATCTTCGGGAGCTACAGCGCCTCTTAGGGCAGTTGAATTTCGCATGTTTCGTGATACCGAGAGGCCGACTTCATTGTCGGCACCTGCAGATTTTTTTACGTCAATTTCCTCGCAATCTGCCAAAAGTAAAATTGGACATCCCGCGGAGGGTGATGAGAAATTTACATTGGTGGCTCGGAGCCGTAGACCTAACAACTCCTATTCATTCGGTAGGAGTATCCCATTTTCTGACCACCGACGCTTCAGACATCGGTTGGGGTGCAGTACTGGACAAGACGACAATGTCGGGCTCTTGGACAACTCAGCAGAAACTATGGCATTGCAACAAAAAAGAGATGTTCGCAGTATTGTCTGCAGTAAGAGGCCACGCGAAGAGTCTCAGGAACTCACACGTGTTGCTACAGACAGACAACAAAACAATTATTGCGTACATTCGCAAGGAAGGAGGCACTCACTCGATAGGCTTGCTGTCTCTGACGTTTCAACTCTTGACCCTTCTAGACAAATGGAACATAATTCTATCTGCACAGTATCTCCCAGGCAGATACAAGCCATAGCAGACAGACTGTCAAGGAGACGCCCAATACCCGAGTGGCATCTACTGCCTCTAGCTACCCGGGAGATCTTCAGGCGTTGGGGAAAACCAGACGTAGACATTTTTGCGTCCAGAAGGTCGGCAATAGTACCAGACTACGTAACTCTCGATTCACGAGACTGTTTCGCCATATTCGTAGACGCTTTTTCAAGAGACTGGAATTATCGGTTGGGGTGGATATTTCCTCCACCAAATCTAATACCAAGGGTACTATGTCATCTCAACAGGGCGAGAGGCACCTACCTACTGGTGGCTCCGGATTGGAATCAACCCTTTTGGAAAGCAGATCTCCAGGCTCGAGCCCTGGACCAACCCATGATTGTACCCAACTTGCACAGAGCGCTAGTGGACCTGACAACAGGGCGTCCACCTCCACAGATAGACCAGTTAGCTCTGAAGGTTTGGAAAATTGGGGGTGGGCGGACAAGATAGCCACATGGTCGCAGGCTGAAAAAGACCTTCTCAAAAAGAGTTGGCGTCGTTCAACTCTTGACACATATGAACCAGCCATTAAGAGATGGATAACTTGGTGTAGCGCTAGAAGCTCAGACCCGAAATCGCCCAGACCAGAAGAGGTAGCTCAATTTCTTGCTGACACCTTTCTAAAAGAAGGTTTAGCTTATGGCACGATGCTGGTTCATAAATCAGCAGTGGCAACATTTTGTGGACAAAATAGTGTAATATCTTCTAACTTTATGGTGAAACAAGTGTTGAAGGCCATCAACAATTCTAAACCACCATCATTTAAACCACCAATTTGGGATGCCAGACAAGTGATAGAGTGGCTAAAAAATAACCCCAACAATAGTTCATTATTTGAAATTGCAAGAAGAACTGCAACAATCTTACTCCTAACGTCAGGGCGTAGGATACACGACCTAACTTTATTAAGAATATCAAAACAACATTTTACTGATGATGGACAAGATATTTGTTTTTGGCCAGTATTCGGAGCTAAAACTGATAGTGGATCTAGACGCCAATCTGGTTGGAGACTTCTACCTAATCAAGAAATTAATTTATGTCCAGTTCGTTGGATTCGTCTTTTGATTCAAGCATCTGAAAGTAGGCGGTCAGAAGATATAAAGCATCTGTTCATAACAATAAGAGGTATACCAAAGCCAGCTTCTAAGACTTTAATAGGAGGATGGGTGCGGTCTGTACTGAAGGATGCAGGAATTGATGCCTCACCTGGTTCATGTCGATCAGCAGTAGCTTCTTTGGCTTGGCTAGAGAATAGGCCCGTAGAGGAAATTTTAGAAAGAGGTAATTGGAAAGCTATAAATACTCTAAGAAAGCATTATTGCCGAAAGATTGATACACAGGAACGCGAATATGATTATAATTTATTTGATAATTTTAAAACTATTTAATGTGATGACTTCATTGTGATTGTTTTGATCTCAAGTAGATTTATAAGGCATTATATAATTAAAATTTAGATTCTGCTTCGGAGGCTTTGTATGTTAAATTTTATAGTTAATGTTTTTTATCTTTAATTGTTGCAGAGAATTTATTATGTTGTTTTTTATTATTTGTAATAATAGATAAAGACTGTTTTAATTAATTATTATTATTTTTTCTTTTGTTTTTGTTTGGGTCAAATTTCTACAATTGCATTGAATAGAAATTGACTAGATTAGGTATATTCCTAATATTGTAGAAATAAGATAGAGTCAGATATTGGAATTTTATTTGCAGGAGGATAGCAAATAATAATTAATAAAAGTTATTTCTTTTATTTATTTATTTTTTATTTAATGAAGATAATAAGACTGACTGTAGGTTTTATTAGTATCTACTCTTATGTTCGAGACATGTAATTTTTAACACATTAATTATTCTGCTTAACTCAACATTGCGTGTGTTTATTTGTCACCAGCAGATATCAAACACGTCGTCTTCATAATGCGATGCTGTGTTTTCCACAAGGCACATAATATAAACGTTTTACATAACAATAAAACGGTTATTATGTGCCGAAAGAAAACACAGCATCGCAGGAACGCTCTTCCTGGTGAATACTCCAATGACTTTGACAGGCCGGTTCCCGCCTTGCGGTGACAGAGCATACAAATAAGGCAAAGGGTTAATGTGATTCAGCTTAAAACACACAGGCGTAAGTAAAAATATAAAGGTGAGTTAACACTGCTTCTTCATAATGCGATGCTGTGTTTTCTTTCGGCACATAATAACCGTTTTATTGTTATGTAAAACGTTTATATTATCGCTCTGCTAAAAATAGTTATATTGTATAATTGTAAGACCATCGAATTCTTTAACAAAAACACATTTTTACCATGACGCAAATGATCACATTTCAATGAACTGGTTCATTGAAATGTGATCATTTCATCATGATAAAATTGCTTGCTATATAAATAGCGCTTGTTCTTTGGTATATTTACATATTATTAAGCGTTTTACCTGAGACTAAGAAAAGCGATCACATTCAAAGATGCGCAATGTAATGATAAAGCACTTAATTAACACGTTCAAAATCCTTCTAGCATAATATCTGAGACATCTGAGCAATTGAAGGTGTTGAATGAGTGAGTGCTTAATGAATGACGGTTTTAATAAAATTCCGTAAGTCTAGCTTTATTCTCAAGTAAATTACTATCTATCGTGTTATTGAGGCTGAAGTTCTTTAAACATATTCTTTATTACATTTGTAAGCGTATTCGTACGTAACACGTAAAGTTAGAAGCTATAAACTTAATTCCAAAAATGACTACCTCGTACGAAACTGTAAAGAAGCTTAACGGTATAAAGCAGATTAGATGAGACCAGAATCCAGGTTGTGATAGCATTTACCCGAAGATGTTCAATTTTCGATTTAGTTGAACCTCACCTCCATACTCGCCTAGGGAAATACTCGTATGAGCAAACGGTACCTTAGGATATCCAAAATACTAACCAAGTTAAGTTATTAAAAGTAAGGAAGACCGCGGCGATTGCAAATAATATATAGTATCTTATAAGATATAAGCAGCTGCGCAGTGTTGACAAACGAATAGGTTGTGTGGTTCCGAGTAAACTGGAACTAATTTATTCAACAGCCCGATGATAAATAATACTGACAGAAAAAGGGATGTAGATGTTAACAAGGCCTAAGACATCATAAGCAAGCAAATTACTTAAGCAAATTACTTTACAAAGCAAGCTAGGACTGAATGCCTTCTGATATTAGCTGATGATGATGCTCCTACCGCATCAACTTACCGTAAGATTCAAAATATTGATAAATAAATTCTCACGCGCTTTTGACATTTCCTGTCATCTTCCTGTTAATAATGAGCACCAAAGAAACTGTGATATGCTCAGTAATATTGCATTGCTTTATTGATGTGATCGTATTTGTCACGTTTTGTATCTTAGTTTCAAGAATGACGAGCTATAACTCGTTTAATATGGAGATTGATACTGGGCTTCGTTTTCAAAATAAGAAAGTCGATACAGTGCCCTCCATAATCGAACCGTAAACAGAATCAATAGCATTGTATGGAAAAACCGAATGACAAACTGATCAGTTCTCAAAAAAATGACCTTAACGAACAACATAATACTTTCGTGAAATCGGCAAGTGGGGTATAGTATAGAAACTTCTTAAAATCCCCCGATACAATTTTTTTGCAAACTTATCCCCAATTTAAAAACTTCATTAAATGAGATGATCAGATCTCATTTAATATGAAGCATGGTGAGTATGAAAAACGCTTTAAAAAAATCCCTCATAAATATCGGTTAGTTCGCAGTAAAAATAATAAAACATAACGGTAACGCCAACCACTCGCAATACATATTTGCATAAGCTGTAGGTCTTGCCGTTTATATTTACAGCAACAATGACTGTGGTTTTGATATTCTATAGAATTTATTTAAAACAACCGACAAAACATACAAACCTTTTCACTAGAACTTTTACGTACGCTTTAAATTTAACTTACAGTTCGAAAAAATATGTATCTCAAATATGAGATGCCGAAGACATTATAGAGAACTGTTACGTGAGTTATACATTATTTTTAACGTTAAAAATTAGAATATAGAATGAAATCGCAAAATGCAAAACATTAAATCTTTACACTTGTAAAATGTACCCATTAGAAAGTTAAATTATATACGTGTATTTGATGAACAGTTTCAAAGCAATCATGTAACATACCCACACAACACGGCGCCGATGTTAGATACGCGGTTCTACGCGGACGGCACCTACGGCCAGATTGCATTCCGCGCGATAATCACTATCGCCGTATCACGCTAATGTAGGCGGTAATAGATGGATAGTGTCCTAACCAGATATGTGTAAATATAGTTAGCGAACAATTTCAATTGACAGGCTAATGATAACACATCGCTTCGACTGGAAATAATAGTGTTTACGGATTATCATCATTCCCTGACTTTTTATAGATTGCGGAAATTATATTAAGGCACATATTTGATATCTTTATGTTCTTAATAAACGTGCACTTAATGTATTTAAAATCGATCGCAACTCACTTCGAAAAAACAATAAAAAATCTACCTTTTGATAATATAAAAAATAATCTAATTGTAGGTAATTATTAAATTTATATTACTAATTAATCGTACCGAAACGTCTTCTAAAACTTATTGTTAGGGAAATGATGAATCCATATGTGAACGCGTTCCAACTCCCACACAGAATCCTATGTAATTAGCAGTCTTAGACGATTGAGATGCCGGCTAGAGACGATGAATTGGAATCCGCAAGGACCGTAAGCTTTGAATAATACATAATTGATAATTAATTACATAACTAATAAATGAACAGCTAAGTTGTTACAGGAATATAAACAATATAGTTAGTATAATCCGATAACCATTATATACAATTTTAGTATCAATATAAATTAAATATAACAATGAACAAATTTAAGAAATTGCAAATTGTTTCGAAATATAACAATATTATTATAATAATCATATCGAGGGTCAATTTAATTTAACCACAGAAGCATCTATCTGAGACACGTCTAAATAATTCAACGAGACTCATTCTCCGTAATGGCTTTTGTTCATTCCGCACACGGTCCAAAGATAATATTTTATTTTGGCTCGTGTGTTTAGTCGCGTCAGATATTCAATTATGTTAATTGATGAGAGACATTCTACTGCATTTCTTGTCATTGACGCGTTGCGGACAGAAACTCGAGCCACTGCAAATAAGGTTTAAGCTGAACCGGTCGCGCGGATGCCAATAAAATGGAAACGATAAACATTTCACATATATTTATCGCATATTACAAACAGTAACGTTATACTACGTTTTATAACTTGAAGTTCAATTAATAGATAATTAATTTTATATACAATATCAACGGATAAATAAAATTAATATTGTTCTACAGTTTTTTTACACCACTTAGGAATTTGTATTTGTGATTAACAAATAAACATTCTAGCTATTTTATCATAATAAAGACGTAATTTAATTAGAAAACTTCGCGTAAAACCAACAGTTTACGTTGATCATCATCCTCCTGCCCTTATCCCAATTTTTACTTGGGGGCGGCAGCATCTCTTCCTCTTACATACTTCTCCTTCGGACGTCATATCACAAGTAACATTCTTTCTAACCATATCGTCTTTCACACAATCCATCCATCGTTTCTTTGGTCGTCCTCTACCTTTATATCTATCCACATCCATGCTCAAGACTTTCCTCACGACATGGTCCTCATTCCTCCGCAACAGTTTACGTTGAATACTCTGTAAATAATTAACAAGACGTACACATGTCACCGTATTTGGGGAGGTTCGCGTTATGGTCTTTTAATATCGTTTAAGTTAAGAAGCCGCAGCAAGCTTTACATAGAAACTTCATTTAGTTTATAACATACAATCCCATTAAGAATAGTTCCCTGAGAAACGTAACGGATGTTAGCTCAGTCAATTTGCTCTAAATTTACTTGAATATTACGAGCTTGTAAAATTTACTTAATTGATGCTTTGTACAATGTATGACATGAACATCAAAATGCTATTAGTGAACCTGTTCTATGATATAATTTAATTACGTTACCGTAAACTGTTATAATAGTTGAGTATAAAACAGTACCTGTACCGGTAAAGTGCGTGATGATTAATAAAATAAAAAAAAAAAAAAAAAAAGTAATTTTGACGTTGCGAAAAAACTCACGCAGTAAATCGCTTCTAGTATTTTACAAACATACCAAGCAAGTAAACATACTTAAAGGGTAACGTAACAACGCACTAATCTATCCGCAAATGAGTTGAACATTAAAAAAATGTATCTCTGTTTAAAGATCGGTTTTATATAAATGTATGATTTGTATGTATCAAGGAAGATGGCTGCTTGAAATCAGTCTACGACCTCAAAGACCTTATCAGTAATCGCAAAGGTCAAAATTTAAATAAAACTCATCGCGTGAAATCACGTGGTGAGGCTATAAGTTGTTCGTAAACATTTTACTGATATTGGTTTAAAGGGTTATTACGAACCGCCAGCTAATCAACACTCTTAATTACCTTATCACAATTTTTATCTTTTTGTACAAAAATATTGTAAAAAATTGTCGGTTAAATTGGTTACGGTTATAATGTATACGTTAACAGAGCAAGGGGTGTAGAACTAATGGGAACGTCCCGCCTAATGGTGCACATGAGCATCACGCTCCACCAGCCCAATTATCTACGATATACTATTGAAAGGTTTTGATGTTATATTGAGTTTACTTTTAATACATGTACATTGATATAACTAAAATGCTAAAATTTAAAACAATTCTGATTAACTGCTGATTGACGTACAAGCACATACATTAAATAACATAAATAAGATACAACAACAGTACGGATAGCACGTCTATGGAGTTTAAGTAACATAAAATATATTTTGTCATGTCAATAAAATTTTAAAACATAAATAACAATTCCTAGTACCGATCCCTTGTGCAAATCAGGCTGGTACATTGTCTAAATAACAAACAAATGCAAATAAAATATGTTTAAGACGAAGACAAGGCGAAAACAACACTAGTGTTAACATCTGGGCCTCTTACCCGAAAGCGTAAACATTAACGCCACGGTATCATGTCTTCATTTGCATGTTCCACCCGTTCAGACAGCCCCCGAGAACGTCGGTAAGCTCGTATTACCAATCTTTATACGAATTTTTATTAAATATTCCTTTTTTAAAGAACTCTGAATATATTTTCTTTTGAAAGAGCACGTACCATTTGTCAGACTCGCAACTGAAGGTCGAAATGAAACGTCGCAAAAGAAATTTAATAAAAACTTTTCTTAACGTTCTGAATACACAAAAACTCACCGCGACTTTGACAAATAGCCGAAGTAGTTATTTACTTCCACTTAATTTAACATAAACTAAGTGAAAAATACTAATTAAATAATACTTCGCTCGAATTGAGAAAATATCCCATGAATGAATATTTTAAAAAGCTTTTTGTATGATACTAATTAATATCCTAAGATATTTGAAAAAAAACGTATTTTACTTGGTAGTAGGTTATTGTGCAAGGCCGTCTGGTTAGGTACCACTAACTCATCAGCAACTGCTGGCACAAGGAATATAAGATTTTAACTCGCAAGGTTAGTGGCGCATTAGTGTTATGTAAGGAATGGTTATTTCTGTATTGACGGTGTTGACCACTAACCATCAGGAGGCCCGTATACCCGTCCGCCTACCGATTACATAAAAAAAATCTAAACCATAGTAAATACTAGCCTTGTTTTATTTAAATACGGCCCTAACAAATTATTCACATAATGTTTCGTACTATGTAATACTAGTAAATCCGGTCAATATTGTAGATATATAATGCTTATAATAATATATAAATATATATTAATCAAAAACTGTTTGGAGTACATCGCTTATCATGTTTGTGTGCAAAAACATGACTTCCCGAAAAAAATTACTTGTATCGTTGCAAAAATTGTGATATCTCATAACACAAGAAGTAATCTACTTAAATTCTATTATTTTAGCTGAAGACGCGACTAATTTAACTTTTTTTTTATGGCATTGGTTGGCTGACGAGCATATGGTTCACCTGATGGTAAGTGGCCACCACCGCCCATAGATAAAGGCGCTGTAAGAAATATTAACTATTCCTTACATCACCAATGCGCCACCAACCTTGGGAACTAAGATATTATGTCCCCTGTGCCCGAGATTACACTGGCTCACTCACCCTTCTAACCGGAACACAATAATACAGTGTACTGTTATTTGGCAGTAGAATATCTGATGAGTGGGTGGTACCTACCCAGACGGGCTTGCACAAAGCTCTACCACCAAGTAACTTCCTTTAATAAATAATTATTTAAATTATAATTATAAATATACTCAACATTACATATATTATAATATGAAAAATAACCTCCTATGAAATATTGTGCAATAAAGTTTGAAGTTTTCGAAGATTCTTTAATTTTATTTTGAATTCATAACAGGCTGCAGTACAAGAACTTACAATAAGTAATGCGGAGAATTTACAAAACAAAAGTTCTGAAACCAAAATTAGCACCTCTGCGACCGCAAACTTCGTTATACTGCATACTTTGTACATTTTCCAATTTACATTCTGCTTCTATGTCTGCATTAATGAATCTACTTAAAGTGCATACTTTTAACTAAAGATGCAAATAAATAAATATTGGACAACATCACATACATTACTCTGATCCCAATGTAGGTAGCTAAAGCATTTGTTTTATGGAAAATCAGAAGTAACGACGGTACTACAAACACCCAGACCCAACCAACATAGGGAACTAATCAACTTTTTTCTACATCGACTCGGCCGGGAATCGAACCCGGGACCTCGGCTTGGCGTACGCATGAAAACCGGTGTAAGCACTACTCGACCATGGAAGTCGTCGAAATAATTTCACTTTCTTGTATCTGAAAATTGATGTTGTAGAAATACAGTTTGAAATATCCGATACGATATACTCAATTAGGTTCTCAATTTGCCGAATAGCATTCTAGATTTAAGACAACGCTGATAGAGGCAATTCTAAAAATGGAGCCGAAAACGGTACTATCGCCTGGTTGTGTAGACTAAGTACAGTGTTCCTACAATTCAAAAGCGCAATCAACTTTCGTAGTCGTTTTGCTCGACGATATTGCGACGCCGGTTAAATCGATCGCTACAACACAATGGACGCTCGTTTGCTAGCTCCATAAAACTAAGATGTAACAATGACCTCATAGCTACAAGCGCTTTTTGAATGAAACTCGAGAACCCGCAAGCGCATACCCCGATATAATCCCTAATCTATTCATGTTATGGGACATAATAAGACCGTGCCGTAATTCCTACAATTTATAAGATCCCGACGCGATCTTGCAACACAAATCAAACGATTACACTAATTTGCGATATTAGCGCAGCCAGATGTACGATAAATAATTCAGAAAAGAAAAAATAACTCTACAATACCTGCCCAGCTCTTCGTTCTTACGAATGCTACAACATCTACTAAATCGATATAATATATGGACGTTTTAAACTTATTTGCTTATTCATAAGCTGGTTAACCAATCGCCTCTTTTATATGCAAATATCTATTTTAATGATTAAACGAAAACAAAGGACGGCTGGCGGCTCTGACAAATTTTCCAATAATCCTTTAGCACTGTAAAATAGTATTCGTGTAAAAACATTGAACCCTGAAAAGCGAATATGTCGCCATTACATACACTTTAATTACTCTTTTAATTTTTACGAAAAACATTGTTCAACTTTAAAACGTTTTACGCTGAAATAAAACTAGATGGAAACATAAATAAATTATGATTTTATAATATTACAATGTAATTAATTAGATAAAATATACTACACGTATCTACTCTACGTACAGACGTATAACATAGTATGGAGCAGGAGTCTTCAATTAATGTAATCAGATTAAAAAACAAACTAGCACTTCATTAAGGAAATGTCAATAATCGCAAATAAACGCATATAATGTGGTTCGTTAAAGCGGCACCGATAATTAAATGTTCACCTGGGATCCACCCGTATTTAATGACCTTCATCCTGCACGCGATGTATTCGTTACCTACGCAGCGTTACCTAAGCCAGAGATAAATTGCACGCGAGATTTAACAGATGCCACAATATAACTTAGTTTCTGATTACGTCTTATTTGCGAAGGATTCCAGTAACATGAATTATGAAATACGGTAATTTCATTAGCTGTATGAAATTAAAAACACGTGTTCGGTGAATCTTATGTAATAACTAGAATCCTATCCCGACTTTACAGAAGTAAAATTCAATAATACAATCAGTATGGAGGTAAGCTAAGAACTTCCCACTTGTAGTGTGCTCATTTATCGTAACGCACGCCATATGCCTTTTTTCTCTTGATTTTATACTTTTGCTAAAAGTACTGATCCAAATGATCTGAATTGTAGCAATTTTATTTTTAAAGGACATTAAATTGTTTTTTTTTTTTTACAAGTATAATTTACAAATAAATCTGCAAAGTTTTCGTTTCTAAATACAAAAATTGTCACTGTGCCATATTAAGCACAAAATATATACACCGTGGCTTTCTTTCTCTCTCTCTTTCTCTCTCTATTTTTTGTAGACATTTTAGATCGATTTATCCAACAATCTCTCATACAAACTTTTCGTTTATTTGTTATAGTTTTGGGAACGTTCGAAAAAGCGCATGAACAGACAATTTGCTCTCTGACTACGTTAAACAATCTACATTCCTATGTCCGTCCCGAAACTGTAAACTATCGTAATATAAAAGTGAAATGTCAATCGGATCGACGAGTTGGTTGACCTCACGATTAGATCACATTTTTATTCAACTATAATTACATAATTAAACAGTCCTTTAGCCAGCCTTTAGAACTTTTATGCTAGAATTCTTGCCAACATTCCACGCGGTCAAGATTTATACAGTGATCATTTTTAATTCATATTTGTATATATTTAACTCATTGTACTTATTGAATTATTTGCATATAAACCTTATAAGAAAAAAATATTAACTACTTTTTTATTTAATTTTAAAATAATGTGCAGAGAACGGCCAACAATAAATGCAGTAGTAATCGTTTACTGGCTCATGACTCGGTTGTAAATGAGCTGAGGGCCATGTCGTTACAACCACTTTTGATTCTGTAATCTTAATTGCACCATTTAAGATAATTTAGGCACTCATTTGGAATAAAATCGTCTCCCATGACGTATTCCGACAAGCGTATAAACATAAAAAGTTACATCATTTGACATTACATTTTTTAAGAATGTTATTTAAAAGTCTGTCAGTATTTATATAAATCATAGTAAATCCTTTTTGCTTTTTAAGCCTTATAATGAATTCAAAAGTGACTTTTTATTCTTTATGAATAAATAAACAAATGTAAAACTCTATTGCTTAAAAAAACATGTATATAATTTATATCTATGTAACATGAGCACATTGGCAATCGCCTCGCTAACTATATCTCGCAAATCACTGTGAGAATGGACTGTGAAATGTAAAAAAACTACAAGTAAAATGCGTCAAACAGACGAAGAATAAAAGTAAAAATATAATGATACAAACAAAGAAGATATTGAGTTAATGGTTGTTTTTTGAAATACGGATGATTTAGTATAATAACTAAATCTTCCGTGGTCATTGAAAGAACTTGCTAAACTCAGAATAAAACAATTTTTCCACGAAATCACATATCTATTCAATCATTTTTTCCCGCCATGACGAGTATATATGTCATATTAAGTATTACAATCTAATAGAGTCTTGCATTATAGACTACGATATTAAAATTAAAACAGCAGTATCGTAGCAACCATCACTGCTAGTCATAGGTAAATAATAAAATGCCTTCCAGGTCTAATTTCATCATAATATTTGTTACATTTCATAGTCATATTAATAATATATGTACTGCATATATTACAGTGGCAATGTGTGCGAAAACACATGCAATCTCATAATCCAACTGGATACGAATCTGTCTTTTAAAAGATAGAAAAGTTCTCTTGTCAGTTTTTCTCAGAAGAAACTTAATTTCAATACAAAAAGTCGTAAGTCATAAGACATGTATAAACATAACCGCACATTTGGAACTATACGTGTTTACATTTCTACTAAAACATTATAACGATATTTCGATACCTTACTCGCTAAAAGCCGACTGCGCTAAATCTGAGCTCTTAAACAAGCTATACTTCAACAAACTATGTTAATGTAGATTAAGGAACTCGTATCACTGCCCCGACAAGCTCACTCGATTGTTGTTTTAGGACAACGGCAACAAGAATCGTTATGAGACTAGATATTAATTGCATATAACCTGACCGGCTGTTAGCGCGATAACATATAAACAAACAAGATTAGAACATTTACAATATAAGAACGTGTTAATTTTTTTTTGTATAGACTTAATTAAATAAATAAAAAAAAAAATTTTGCTATACATAATTGTGGTAAATAAATAAAAACGTAATCCCAATTGTGAATAAGATATAAAGATATCCTCCAATTCATTTTACCCGTGGCACGGATGTCACATGAAATGTTTATATAGCGCCCTGTGTAATCGAGGTTCAACTAAACATACAAGTTGCTCAACTGACGCAAACACTTTAAGCAAACTCTGTATCAAGCTAATCGAATCGACCTATAACTTGGCTGGCGTGTCGTAAATACGGTCCACTTTATTATCTGCACGAGATTTAACAGCCTGCTCGTCTCCCGGATGAGACGTTACTCACCAACTTACTAGCATATGGTACGACAGTTAATTGAAATACTGCTTGATAGATTTTCCTTGCTCTACTTTACAGCCTCCATTATGTATTATAAAACAATTCAATAGTTTCTCAAGTCTTTGTATATTTTACTTAAGATAACGCACTTCCAAAGTAACAAATAATGAGCAAAAGAAAAATAGTAATAAAAAGACAAGAATGAAGACTGTGGTTGCGTTGTCCAATATCACACGATATGATCTTTATATAGCTATTTAAAAAATTGTATGCATTTGAGTGGCCGCAGTCAGTTGCTGCTTTAATTGAATCGCACGGCGAGCCCGTGATATACGAGAGCCGTTGCAGCTCGCTGCTAGCCGAAGGCAATTCCACTCGAGCCGAACAATTAATACCATATAAACAATTATAAAAGACCGATTTATAACCAATTAATTCACTCAATTGCCATTATGTTCATCAATAGTTCCCAAACATTTAAACCGAAGACAAGTCAATTATTAACACTTAATCGAGTAATATTTTAGGATTCCATTTAAAACCACCTCGGGCACTCTTAAAGCCGATCAATTTGGACTGTATTAAAAAACTTTTAGACACATAAAAATATTGGTCCCCGAAGCGGTGTACCGTGCACTAGAGATGACTAAGGGAAAGTTTAGCTAGTGTTGTTTCCCTAAAGGATCTAAACTCGATCGTTACTCTACTAAGTTGAAGTGAACTCGATCATCAACTTTAACGACCTGTGAAGTTTAGACATTGAGCTCTCTACTTTCTACTAATATTTTGATTATCTTTTCATTTTAATGCTTAGTTTGTTAGAACTTGGTATCGTATTTGAAATTGAAATTTTATATCTCGTCCTAAAAAGAACTTGAGTTATTAATTGTCATTAGGGTTTTTGCTTTTAATAAGATTTCTTATTGCTAGAAAAATATACGTATATATGTGTATATGAAAAATTGCTATTAACGTTCATTAAAGATAATATTATGTACAATTTGTTATTTGTATTAAAGTTTATGTACCATAAAGAATTAAGTACGGATAACAAATTGTCATATCGCCCGCCGGTGGGCCATCTAGTCGGTCGACATTATTCCGTAAACATAAAACATGAACGCGTCTTATTTAACGTTTTCTTATAATCTCAGAAACGACGTGTGAAATATAAGAACGAAATAAACATAAAATGCTCTTGACTCGCGTTTTTATAACTTAGCAAATAAGTCATTGTCAGAACTCCAGTTTATTCTTCACGATGATCGCGCTATAAACGTAAACAGACCTGTAGGAAACATTTATTGAAATGGGAATGTTTTATTGAACTTAACTTTTTTATTGCGTACTGGATGCAACTGCGGCTTTAAAACCTTATAAATTACAAATTGATATACCTCGTAATCAGGAGTGCGAGAACCGATTAATAAACAGTTTTGGAACACATTGATAATACACTTATACGTACAATAACATTTAATATGTATATTCGTCTTCATAATGTAAATGCAACTGACGATGATGACTATGTTAGTCATATGCCGTGAATTCCGTAAAGTATGGACCTATATATAATTATAATACTAGCTACCCTTCACTGCTTCGCAAGGGTAGAATAAATGTCTACATTTGAGCCATGAACCTTCGCGGGTGTACGCAGAACTCGCCAAAGTTTTAACATAATTTAGTGAATGCTTTACGATCACATAGAGGACAATATACAAAGGAAAATACGTTTTTATTATTTTTATTAAAGAAGAACATAAGTAATAATATGCCACTTTTCATATTTAGTCCATTGAAATGTTACAACCTGAGGGCCTAATTCAAGGACTAATTCACAAACTACAAGTCTACGAATATTAAATAGTAATTTGGCAGCGGACGTCTAATAACCAAAGAACTAAAACTATTTTTTTCAGAAATGTTAAAGTTTTTTTGTTTTTTTCTCTCACAATCGTCAATTATAAATGACATCAAAAGTATCCATCGATGGATGAACAGACAGTGACTTACTATAATAATTGTTCAATTGTAATAATTTAGTCTTTTAAAAACTTAAATCATGTAAGGTCGTCGAGTTTTCGAATTGCAATTAAAACTAGAATAATATAACGAAACTTCGGTTATACTTAAGAACTTTAATTTATATGTTTAAAATGTATATGTATTGTATTAATTTGATGTCGTCCTTACCGATTTCTGCCATGGCGGCGGATAGTACACAAATGACTTTACGTGATTTCCAAGGAATGGAGTTTACACTCTTCAAACTTCCGGGCAATTACTGAGAATCGTAACCTGAGGTTTGAACTCAGGACCTCAGGATCTACGACCTCATATCTAGCAACTACACCAACGTGGCAGTCACACCTTATACGATATTCGACAGTTATAATTTCGTATATACTTAACTGTGAATAAGTTAAACATTATTTAGTATAATAAAATACAAATTAATAAAAAAAAGCAATCATGATTCTTTAAACAAGCGTGAGTTGGACTCGCATGAAGAGGGTTCCGTACCATTCCGTTCCCGTGGGAATTTACATACTTAGAACTATCGTGTAATCTTCGTTGGTACATTTGGAGAAAATTAGGCTGTGACAGGCGGACAAATATCTCACTACAGTGATCTTATCAGGATTCCTTTTGTAGAGGTAATTATATATTAGTTAATTAATAATACTTCTATTCTTAGCCATAATTGTATTCTGGGATGTTAATAATATTAAGCATAACAATTCTTCCGGTTGTCAGAATTTGAATGTTCACTGTGAGTTTTCATGAAATTAATATCCCGTGGCGCGGCTCACAGGTACACGAAACTTCAAAACATGAGGGAACTTTCTGGAGACATGAAAGTAGAAAATTTAATATTGCCATGCATGTGTATGTACATGTGCTTGTGTGTATCTAAGTTATAACGCGAAAGCAAACAGATGTGTGGCTGAATATTGCAATAACATACGGCAACGTCTAAATGCCTTCTAATATTATTGTTTCTAATTACTATGTGTTTAAAATAATACACACCTTCAATCGCCTGATACCTTAGTATAAATATTTATAGTAACGTGTCAGGTTATGGGATAATGGTGATCGTTATAATATATGTCATCATCACCACCATACTGAGACTCTAAAATAAAATATCTATACATTACACATATTTGCCAAATATAAGTTAAAATTGTCCTAAAGGTTAAAGAAGAACTTAAGTTACTTTTTAATTTGATTTGCCTTTTCTCTCGTCTGATCTTTATGTCGTTCTTTATGTAAAAATAATCAACCAATTAACGTATCAATTATGATACGTTAATTCTTTCTCTATTCTCTAAATAAAAAGAGAGGATTTGTCTATGACCAATAGTTGTTGGAGGGAGTAAGAATGTCGCCTATTGATTTGATTATATCTCATTATTGCAACAAAAGAAAATTATAAGAGATCTAGAAAAACACAATGATTACCAAAAATATTATATATTTATACCCTTTTTACTTTTAAAATCTATCAATACTTATAATACGGAGAAGAAAAAATACAGTTAAGTCAAGTTAAGGATTGTTGGATATTCTAGTTAACGCAATTTATGGAATTACTAAAGTAATGATTTAACGAAAACAGCACGTTGTATAATATTAGCAATATGTAAATCAAGGGAAAGATCATATGTCCTCTTATTTGTTTCACAAAAAAGAGTTAGTTAACATTCACGATTTTAAATATAGAACAAACACAGAGCGTATACAAATATACGCAGTTTTTGCGGAAAGCTAACATAGCCAGCCAGAATAGTCAGCTTTCTACTTTCATATTTTTATTAGTTATAAAACCGTAATATGTAGTCAGTTTAGATTAGCAAGTACACAACAGTTAATTATAATCGTGTAACATAGAATCATTCTTCATTCAATATAGAAGTGATACTTCCGTATCGATTCTCAAAAATCTACCACCGGTTCGACAAAAAACATCTCCGATGGGATCATTCAGCTTTGTTTTTAACCTAGCTAGACTTATACTTACTCGTATTTAATTCCTAAAATAATATTACTTCACAGCGTCTTTAAAAAAAGTATATCGCAAAATATCAATTCAAGTCATGAAAATTATTATATGTTTTAATCAATTATCAAATAATACATACGAAAAATTAAGATTACAACTTTTATTTCTGTGATCGGCTTTTGTTTGTGGCAGTAGGACACAGATTACTTCGTAAATTTCCAATGAGATGGACTAACCAATTATCAATACATATAATAAAATTGGAGTATATGTTTGAAATATTAAAAAAAACCATTTTTACTAAATGCATTTGTATGTATACACGGTACATATACCAAAATAACAATTTTTACAAACTTTGTCTGTCTGTCTGTCTGTTTGTCACGCTACAATATCCAAATAATTTAAATTCAAACAACGCGCACTAAGTCGCGGGCACATCTAGTATAGAATTTATGTATAGCTCATAAAATCGATTGACAACTGAAACGTCAATCAGTTTATAAAATATTTCTATAATACGTCAAATGAAGGTCGCTAGCTATTCCGTCTATTCGAAAGCGATATTACGCAAATCATTTAAAGCAGCAATATTCAATGTTGGCTTTCTCGAGCGCAATCAGTACCCGTCATGAGACCACTGACTGACTCCCCGCCCCGACTAATTGCCGCCTACTTGTTTACGCAATACCTATAGACTCTAGTTAAATTAACTGCATCTATTTGCGTTTACGGTAAATGTTCTTGGTAGAAGTTCGAATATCTTTTATATGTAGTAAAATAAAGCCGCGTTCGTACATATTTTTACTAGACTTAGTAAGGTCTTATTGTACTTGTATGTACAAAATTGACGACTACATTGACAAAGAAGTTTGCGGTATATACAACTAAAAAGTAAACTAAGTAACCCACTAACGCCATCCCACTAAACTGTG
This sequence comes from Vanessa atalanta, assembly GCF_905147765.1. Classification (NCBI taxonomy): domain Eukaryota; kingdom Metazoa; phylum Arthropoda; class Insecta; order Lepidoptera; family Nymphalidae; genus Vanessa; species Vanessa atalanta. Next base: position 6,494,574 of record NC_061871.1, read on the forward strand.
GGTATTTTATTTTTTTAACACGCTTTGACCACTTGCCTCTCTTTCCGATCGAAATCTGGCCTGGTTTTGAGCTTCAATATACATTCAATATGTTTTATGTTTACAGAAAAAAACTGATTCGAATATTAAAACTTTATTAGTTGTCATTTGGTCGATCATCATTATTTTTGGTAGACAATGAAAGAAGTTTTCGTAAAAAACGTAAATCGATATTTGTACCGCTAAAAGTTTGATCTGTTGCAACAATTTATATTTATTATATCTTATTTGGAAATAATTATTTCCAAATAAGATTAAAAAAACTGTCTCTTCCGTAATTAAAAGACTCGTACGTATTTGGAATAGGTATTTTAAATATTAGGTCCTTACACATGAAATTGGCGTTTTGTACGGGAGGAATATAAAGTCTTTTTTTTTTTTGTAAAATATATTTAATTACTCAAAGTATGCATCTCTGCACTTTTACCATCTCATAGGTAGTTCATTGATCACTTTACTAAAAAACCAATGGCGCGAGAATCAATAAACTCTTTGAAGGCGGTTTGGACTGCCGCATCGGAGTTGAACTTTTCCTTGTAAGAGGTTATCCAAATTCTGGAAAAAATTGGTAGTCTGTTGGAGAAGAGAAAGGTCCAGGGAGTATGGTGGATGTCGCAGACATTCCAATTGTAGCTCATCTAACTTAGTGGTTGTTTGTTGTGCAGTGTGTGGTCTTTCGTTGTTGTGAAGCATAATTGGCCTAGAGCGATTGACCAATCTCGGTTGCTTAGCAGCTAGTTCTTCCTTCATGGTTAGCAGTTCCTGACAATAGATATCCGCCGTAATCGTTTGTCCAGATTTTAGAATGCTGTAGTGAACGACACCGGCGCTAGTCCTATGTAATATAAAAATATGTGATCACAAAACATTTTTCGTTTTTCTATCATGTTTTTATTTAACTTCAGACATAATTTAATCGTATGCGTAAGAAGTATAATACGCCTATCACGGCATGACGATCTCTTATACCGTCACGCTCCTTCTCTGCCACCTCTTTACTCCTTTGTGTGTGAAAAGCGCATAGAATTCGTTTCTGTATATTATTATTTAAAGAAGAAAAATATAGTTATTTTATATTTTTTTAAATATATAAGTCGTCGATTCATCATCATCATCATGATAATCAGCCTGTATTAGTCCAATACTGGACATAGGCTTACCCCAAGGCGCGCCACTGAGCCCAATCTTCGGCCCTTCTCATCCACTTCCTACCAGCCACCTTCCGTATATCATCCTACCGTACCACAAGGCGTCCTACACTACGCTTGCCGATTCGCGGTCTCCATTCTAGAACCTTTTCCCCCAACGGCTATCGGTTCTTCGACAGATGTGACCGGCCCACTGCCGCTTCAGCTGGCTCATCCTCTGAGCTATGTCGATCACCTTCGTTCTCTGTCGAATCACCTCATTTCGGATTTGATCGTTCAGAGAAACGCCAAGCATAGCTCTCTCTATAGCCCGCTGAGCGACTTTAAATTTGTGGACCAGCCGCAGTGTAAGTGTCCACACCTCGGCTGCGTAGGTCATGACCGGTAGGACGCACTGGTTGAAGACTGTCGTCTTCAGATATTGGGGTATTGTTGACGTGAAGACTCGACGTAATTTCCCAAACGCTCAGCCCAGCTGAATCCTTCTATTGGCTTCTCCCTTGAAGTTGTTTATACTTAACTGCATAGTTTTTTTGAGGTATACGTACTCTTGGACAACGCAAGAGGTATAGCGTTCACAGAGATCGACTCCGGACTAACGAGACTATACGGACTATCGTTTATCATGACCTCGGTTTTATCCAAGTTCAATTTTTAGAGAAGCGTCCGCCAAGTGTGGGATTTGAACGCCGTGACGTAATGAGTCACGTGATCAGAATCGTTTGAAAGGACAACTGTCACAATTTAATTCTTTTGAGAGCGGTGAGTCGATAGCTAAATTTTATTATAGAGAGCGATACAGTGCGGACCTTCCAAAGCGCACCGATGGTTTACGCAACTCTGATTATTACTGTTAAAATACTATACCTACTTTATAATTAGTGACTGATGATTACCTACATAAAATACAAGAATTATCATACTGTATCTTTGTAATTCATTGACTGAGACCTACGCCATGAACCCTGTATCAGAAGCTCCAGCGATGACGGGTATGCCTCTGATATATCGCAGTCGCCGTCATATACTACGCTCAACTAGTATGGCGAGCCTACACAGTGCCAACATATCTTACGAAACTCGCCGCTTGCCTATTTTACTCGTGTATTCTTACAAAAGTTTTTTAATACTCTCTCTGGTATACTCCTTGTCCAAATTGCAAACTTGAAAAGCAGTTTACATTTGCAGTATATTTAAGAAATACTTAGTTATTTCTTTTGATTAGAACTTAGAGGTTGTTTACAAACGAACAATAATTTCCGTATGTTTTATAGTAATTTAACAGAAATAAACTACATGTTTGAATGAAGAGATAACAAAAATGAGACAGTATTGTACTTTACCGACATTCATAACAGGCCCTTTGAAATTAACTTAGTTAGTTTTACTACAATACTTCACTAAATTTTCATAGAATAAATTAGTAAAAAATTATGTATTTTTGGGAAAGTTTCTAAAATATGTCTATTTTTAAATTAATCTATGGCTTTAGCTGCTAGCATTATATTATAGTAAGGACTTTGATTATGAGTCAACCACCTACACCACAATATATAATATAATGAAATGTATATGGTTTTCAAGGCTTAGTAAACTATTATCATCAATAATCATTTGCTCTTTTCCTCTTTACTTTGGGCGTGGGCTGACTTAATTTCCTCGTCATCACTATCTCGGTGAAGGTTTTCTACAATCCTCTACAATCTTCTACTTTCTAGCTCGTCCCCTTGTCTCATTGCCTTGATTCATACCTATTAGTCTTGTGATGTGCCCTGAGATCAATGGATCTCACAGCAATACACAAGTTGAATAACCTTTGTAGTATATCACAACAACTCAATTCACAGAAAATATGTTTAGATGGAATAAAAAAAATAGTTTAAACTAGAAACAGTGTAAAAGACGCAGCATTTCATTTGGTTTATTTTTCTTACCGATCTTTTGGTAAACTCCGTGGTCGAGTAGTGTGTACACCGGTTTTCATGGGTACGCTACTCTGAGGTCCCGGGTTCGATTCCCGGCCGAGTCGATGTAGAAAAATTCCATTAATTTTCTATGTTGTCTTGGGTCTGGGTATTTGTGGTACCGTCGTTACTTCTGATTTTCCATAACACAAGTGCTTGAGCTACTTACATTGGGATCAGAGTAATGTATGTGATATTGTCCAATATTTATATTTATATTTATATTTTAGTAAACTAATCGACAAGTTATTGTGAAATACGTTACTGATTGTCATTATATATATTTTAGTTCAAATATTGCATATAATAGCTAACTATAATAGTAAAGTATTCAAGCTATTTTAGTAAAATTTGTTTTGAATGTTATATGAAATCGATTGTAATTCAGTAATGCAATAAACAAGATCAAGCTTACAAGGACACATTCCAGGCAAGATCTGGAGATAAAGGTATTCACTCATACCGGTTATTATTTGGTCTACCAGTATTTTGTGTTAAAATTAAAAGAACTGATAACCTCCTTTTCTTGAAGTCGGTTAAAAATTGATTTTTTTTCTAAATGAATTGGTTTTTTTTTAATATCATTTTAAGAACTATTAAACAACACTCTCATGTTTCGGCAGTACGGGATAATTTAATCACACCTACAAGAACGTGCCCCGGAAAACTTCTCCAACGAGACTTTGTTTACCAGTTTTGTTATAATACATAATTTATTAAAATATATGTCAGTGATACCCTGCGGTTTTATTTGCGCACAATTTTAACGATATTTAAATGATTATTTACCAGATTGGCGGACATTTGTGGTTACTCTACTTGGTTGTACGTACCACCCACTCATCAAATATTTTACCGCCAAACAGCAATAGTTGCTGTGTTCCGGTAAGAATGATGAGTAAGCCAGTGTAACTACAGGCACAAAGAACAATATCAAGATTAGTGGCATTGGCGATATAAGGAATGGTTAATATTTCTTATAGTCATCACAATGTCTATGGTCGGCGGTGACTACCTACAATCAGGTGCCACTTTTGCCCGTCCTGCTACAACATTTAAATAAAATACTGCTATCCTAAACCTACAACCAAACCCAAAAACAATTACTCAAACCTAAGATTAGAAAGTGAAGCATTCAATATGTTCAGATTTAAATATTAATAGTGTGAGCCGAGATGGCCCAGTGGTTAGAACGCGTGCATCTTAACCGATGATTTCGGGTTCAAACCCAGGCAGGCACCACTCAATTTTCATGTGCTTAATTTGTGTTTATAATTCATCTCGTGCTCGGCGGTGAAGGAAAACATCGTGAGGAAACCTGCATGTGTCTAATTTCAACGAAATTCTGCCACATGTGTATTCCGCCAACCCGCTTTGGAGCAGCGTGGTGGAATATGCTCCAAACCTTCTCCTCAAAGGGAGAGGAGGCCTTTAGCCCAGCAGTGGGAAAATTTACAGGCTGCTAATGCTAATAATGCTAAAAATATTAATATAGATGTACATATTATATCAATAGAAATTAGTATTTTTCTTCTATAATATTCTGAATTAGTAAGATTAGTAAGTATCAAAACTGTATGCCATTCTTGCACAAAATTAAATGCTACGAGCAAGCTTGCCATCATTCGCCCAAAGTCACAACTCATTTAATTTTAATTTATATTTCCTTACTTAACTTCTCAAATGTCATATCGTGTGTTTTTTTTTATTTCATCGATAGTATAATGTTACAAAAATTGTTTGTTTGTATGTTTATCTCCGGAAATAATGATCTAATTCTGAAAATCTTCTACCGGTACAAAGCTACATTATCCCTGAGTGCTATAGGGATAATGAATTAATGAAAAATTATATTTATACAATATGTCATTTTCTTTATTAATAGATTTAATCCGTTCGAAGACGAGATTGGTCTCTAATTATAACATATTTGACATCTTTATCATAAAACTTTATTTTTCACTTGAGGTTTGTGTGTATTTTGAGAACACACAATGATAATGGCAAAAAATAATTTAATCCAGCGCGTTATTGGCTTTTATAATTCATTGCTTTTTAATCTAGAAATGTTTTTTTAATTGCTATATTTTTATCTCCACAGATATGTTGGCCGCGACTTTGGTGCATCTTTAGTTGGTAAATTTCTAATTATATTAATATTATACCATATTTTCTAATACGTCTTATAACCTTCTAATGTTTATAAGATAAAAAAAAACATTACATACTTATCGGTAGCTATCTTTATTTTTTCTCAAAAAAAAAAGTGACAAGGACAATCTATATAATAGGCAGCAAAAACACACCCAAAGCGACCAATCTTATGTTTGATTACAGATATATGTCTCTTAAGACATAATACTTATCAAGTACTTTAATATAAGCAATAAATTTAACTTAAAGCTTTTGTCGGCTTGTCCTTCGATTGATACCTACGCTGAACATTAACATTTCGTACTCCAATAAGAAAATTATCACGCTTATTATGTTAGGCAATTGTACGCCGTTTAACAACCTAGATGGTGATAATTATATATAGCCGATATTGACAGAGTGTTTATAAATGAAAGCATATTTTGGTAATAAAACATTTAAAAATTTATATTGACATCAAAAATCGTTGATTTTCTATCGCCAATGCTGTCTGTCTGGGTGTTTTTTTCCAAATCGTTGTGTTGTGTTATCGCCAATGCGGTCTGGGTGTTTTTTTCCAAATCGTTGTAAGATCTCGCTTTAACTACCAATAAGATCGTGTATAAATCTTCAAAATTAATATAAACGGAAAATAAGAAATCATTCATCATCAAAATAAGAAATCATGTATAATATAAAATTTAAAAAAAAATTGTAAATTACAGTTTTGTTTGGATTTTGCTAAATTATTTTCAGTGCATCATCATCCTCCTGCCCTTATCCCAATTTTACTTGGGGTCGGCGCAGCATGTCTTCTTCTTCCATACTTCTCTGTCAGACGTCATCTCACAAGTAACATTCTTTCTAACCATATCGTCTTTCACACAATCCATCCATCGTTTCTTGGGTCGTCCCCTACCTCTATATCCATCCACATCCATACATAAATTATTTTCAGTGCAATAAACATTTTTTTTTATGTAAAATAATGTAAATATACATGTATCATTTTATTATATATTATTTATTGCGACGGTTTTACGATTAGACTTGCTGTAACTAGGATGACAAATTTATAATGGCATGTTAATAAAACTGACTTACCTTTAATAGCTGCTTCAATTATATCGATATTATGTAGAGTCAGTAATACAGGTTCCATAATCAAATTTAAACGTAACGGAGTGTCACTGCGATTTTTTTCAGTCAAAAATATTGCATAGGTTTGCACACGTAAAGGTCGACACTTAAAAGCTTTTGACGTTTGTACTAAAACTGTAGCATCACTGAATCGTTTCGATTCCGCTTTTTGTGATTGAACATTGACACCGATATCGTCAAAATTACCTTTTAACACTCTACGAATACACACCCTGTATATTCGTGTGCTATTATTAGAAAACACACCGTACACTTTACCCGTAAATATGTATTTGGATGTCAAGGTCACTTGCTTTAATAAAACCTTGTCGTATGTGACATTCGTGTTACAAACAGATGTGCGTCGGTGACGTCTGTAGGGTACCCTTACGAGCTCCGATAATTGCACGTCCGTGTTGACGACGTACATCGAGAGTGCCAACAATATTAATGTTGCCGCAACCCGCATGATTAAAATAAAACTATACAGAACTAATATGAAACAAGCTATTAAAAATATCAGTAAGAATTACTTGCAATTTCAGTTCGAATTCATTCACGTCACTTGTATGATAGGTTTGACTGGGAATAGAATAGTATAGAGATAGGAGCGTGCGCACGGGCGCAGTCCGCGCCGGAGGCTGTCGCGCCGCGCAGCTTCTCGCACCCACTCACAGCAGATCGTTCACCTACCCCACATATTAACATACTGATTGAGCATACGACTAGTATCATATTCCTTATATAAGACCTTATTAGTAGATCAAAATTTTGATCAAGAAATATCCATCTTTTTAAAAGTAAATTATTGTTAGATTTATTACATTAACTTTATGTACAGATATGAGGATCACTTACAACCAGCGTTTATGTAGATATTTTTTGAAATCATTATAATATATTGAATATACACAAGCTTTGTGGGAAGTATTAAAATTTATTGTCGCTCACTATTTTAAAGTTGGTTAAAATGTATTTGCCATCAGAAAAACATATTCTTTTATAGCTGAAAACGTTTATTCAGTGTGGCTGTGACGTCAACGCATTGAATGATACCCCTAATAATATATGGCGTTTAATGACCAAACACAAAAATAACAATCAAATACATTCATTAACTTGGCCAAATATCTTTTTTTTTTAATTTCATTAATTTGAATCCTATAAGATTATCGGATATATTGTTAGAAAAATACTGGCGGGTAAATAACTTTTGGGGTTTTACTTTGTTTTAATTTCCGCGTGAATCATTTTGTTCGACAACTTCATTTTTTATTATTCGTCTATATGTTAATTCGATAATTTTATTAGCAATAAATAAAGGAGTATTAGTAATCAGATCAACGCGTCTTAGTCTCGCTTTATCTGTACTGCCAGACAGTTTACTTAGAAAATAGCTATGTGTGTGTATGAATATGGCACGCGGCGACAAGCAATACGTCCCTTTGTGAGCGCTCGGTACGATATGTTGATAGATAATTTTTAATAATTTTTTTCAAAGACTAAAACCATATAACTGCATAAGTATTTATTCGGTTAATGATGTAGTTTTTTTTAGAAATAACATGAAGTTTGAAGCTTAATATTGTGTATTTAGCTTGGTTTTCATTCTTTTTTTTTCTCAAATATAATATGAAAGCACATATTTTTCTATCTATACATTCTTAAAAGGCAATCTTGTTTATACGGTATTTACAGAAATAACTTACAACATTTTTTTATGGATCAAACATCGTTCGATTTACACTGAAGTTCTTGAAAACATGTTTTTGAACAAATAACTTGTGAAATATTGGTTAATTAGGATTTTTTTCAATAGATTCTATTAAAAATAGTCTAAACTGTTGTGCAGTATTTTTTTTAAGTAACTATTAGATATTTGGCTAATAATCCCTTTAAAATTGTCGTGAAAAGTGCTAATCCGGGCATAAAGGGCATAAACACTGTCAGTGACGACCTTGTTTTTTGATTGAATTTCATAACTTTAAACAATGTTTGAACAATAAATTATAAAAAATATTGTGACTAATTATTTTTACAAAAATACCTAATAGGTAAACCTGTTAACATATAATTTACCATTAAAAATAAATAATATAATTCCTTTTTTCAGTGAATGAGAAACACGCGGCAAAATGAAGGCAATTTAAGAGGCGACATCAAAAATCAATTTGTGGTTGCCTTTCAGAGCACTTGCCGACGTTTTTACTGGCAGACAATATTATGTAATAATATGATCTACAACGGCTACATAGTATACAAATACATGAAAAAATAATAAATGCTAATCATAAGTTCGATTATTAAACGAACAATAATTAAATAGCAGTGCTAAAAATAAACTTCACAACAGCCAGGTCGATACGCACGTAAGGGTCATTAAATTAAAATTCAAGCCTACAAAGGCGCTCTAGAAGAGTTGCAATTAATATGAAAATCTCTGGACAATATTTATGACATTGACAGAGGCGAAATTATACCGGACTTTAATATTTACTGACGGCCCGTATTTTACACGACGAGGGGATTACGTGCGAAATATAAACGTAAGCTGCGTTATCCAAATTTAATAGTCGCTATTTGACACTTGATCATTCGCTTTTCATGAAACGACACATTTCCAACGAAGTAATGGCTCTCGTTTATAATTGCTGACAGGCTATACTCACTACTACCATTTAAATATATTTATGGGCGTCGCAAACTCTTGATTTTTTAAGGTCCTAGTAAAATAATTATAAAAATAATCACTTTTGGTAAATTGAAGTTAATAATCGTAGGTGATTCTTTTAATTCGACAATATCTCATCATGAATAACGGGAACAAATCCAAACAGTAATGCATTCTATGTGTGCATTACAAATGAGCTACTCGTAGCATGTCCTCTCTAAGCGTGAAAAGGAAATAATTTTCAACATGTATTCTATGATTACTTTTGCAACTGTCACCGATGTGGACCGCGTGATGCATGAGGGTACCAACGTTTATGTTTTCAAATAATCTCTTCCCGCTCGAGCATAATAACCCGCAAATAAATGTAAACAGCAGTAGCGCAGCGAACTGTAATTTTACTGCGAAAACCTCGTAAATAATTGCCGTGGCTTTCGCGCTAATTCTGCGCCAGGAGAGAAATCTATGAGATCTTTCGGGTAGCGGTGACATGAAAGATTACTCGCTATGTAGCCTGTTGCGCCATTTTATGCACAATTATATTAAAATTATTAAATCTAAACTTCAAAAATCTGCCCTGTTTAAAGAAAACATTTTAAATTGTAAATCGTTATTATTACTACTGAGTTCAAAATGCTATTGTAATTATATCTAGAATGAAAGACGAAAAATTCATCTTTATACTCTTTTCAGAATATTACACGAGATAAAAGAATTACTCCACCAAAACTCCACAATTATTTAATGCTCCATAGTAAAATCAAATCAAACTTTGTCATTGTCAGTGAGGTTTTTATAAATATTACAAATATGTGCAATTTTTTTTAAATAGAAAAAGAGTATCACCATTTGCTTGCCCACTTTTTGGACAGTATAAAAAATCATTTGCTTAAATTTTTCTGCCTGCCGCCTACCGAACGCCATCCCAACTTGGGAATAATTTTGTAGGTGAGCTGATTACCCACACAGATGTTTTGCTATTTTTGTACACTTTAAATTTTCCCAATGTACATTATTGTCGAAGCCAGAAAAGTAGGAAATTGCTGGTCGAGTGGTTTCAATAATACGAATCATTCAATTGCAATTTTATACCGAAGTTTATATATGCTTGTCACAAAAAAGCAATAAAATAAATAAAATTCTATAAAAAACTTGTTCGTTCGATTTTGTTCAGTCTTAGGTAATTCATTCAATCAATTGACGGTCTTTTAAAAAAGGCCAGATTCAAAAGCAAACCTAAGACATTTAAAAAAAATTGAAACAAAAATCATTTTCATTAGTAATTAAGTATTCGTCTCTTACATATTGTAGACGAAAGAAAAAGTCATACACTGAACAGCATAGCACTGGAGCATACTGGTTTATTCATTCACCTAGAATTTTCCTGTCTATTTACCTATAAAACATGAATATTCAAAAGATTGATAGGATTTAGAATCCAACTGTGCCTGATTTTCTTCTAGTAGAAGCTTATAAAAACTCAACGAGACCTATAAATATAAAATAATTCTAGTGTATTTACAGGATAAACAAAATAGATTAATAACGAACAAAACGCTTTCAAGGGGAACACTCAAACTTCTGATGTACGTATACGCTTTTATCTTATTAGACAGTCATAAGAGCACGAACATGAGACAAACGAGCTATAATTTAATTAATTTCCAACGTTATTTTAGCCGTAAGTGACTTATTACTTCGCATAATATTAAAATCTTAAGTACAATTTGTGTACATTACAGACGAAGATAAAAAAATATCTTTCCTTATTTTAAGTTAGTATAATATTCTTAATTTAATCTCTTCCGTTTCCTTGGTAATTTATTAATAAATAAGGTTATATATTTTTTAAAACTTTTACTATGTACGTTTTTGAAGGAATTATAAGCTAAAGCTATGCTATGCTTTCTTACTTGGAATAGAAAATCAATGACGACGGAAAACGAATACAGAGACTACACTGACTGTAATAAAATTAGTTAATTAACAATTTATTCGGCGTGGAAAGTTGAAGTGTGATACATACATAACAAACTTTTTTTTGTTTAATTGGTTCAATAAATTGGTTAGACAAACTTCAACCAAAAAAACATGATGAAAAAATAGTCATAATTAATACAGAGGTCTAACTCAAAATTGTATTTAATGAATTTGGCCTCGTATCAGTAGTTTCATTAATTTCATTTTCAGAAAAAAAAATGCCTTTATTTTCAAAAGTAAGGAACATACGCTTTTTTTCGTCACAAATAATAGAGGATTACAGGCATTTAATAATCGAGCATTACAGGCTCGTAATAAATATAAAAAATATATATTGAATGGTAACATTATATCAGGGAAGCATTAAACGGAAATAAAATTAATACGAAAAGATACTCGTAAAAACTTTTACGACTAGCTTTTAGTTTTCAGAGGAATAATGGGCGAAATTTGAAGCCTGGCCTTTTATGAAGTAGAGAGCGATAAGAAGGATTATAAAGGAGAAGTGGGGACGAAATGTAGATAAGGAATAATGGGCTGCCGTTGAAAAGTGAGGAAAACGACTTTCGAACTTTATATTTTATACTAGATTTAATTCCAGACTTCGTTCACTTTTAAATTTCGAATATTTTAATAAAAATTAATATAGACAAATTGTCGGTTTATGTCACTCTTGTACTTCTTACAGCTTGTAGATCACATATTGAATCAAATTGACTATTATGTACTTCATGCGAGATAAACATATGTATTTTACATTCTAATGTGCAGTATATTCACACCTCGAAGACTCAAATTAGGCTGAGTATTGTTATTACCGTTTGACGTTGCTAAGGAGCAACGCATACTAATATGGCATTTGACCACCTTATTCCGTATTCACTTCGTTGGTTAAATTTTCACATAATTACATTTACGGGAAATATCACTTTGCATCATCATCAATTTTAATGCATGAACATTTTATCATCTACTTATTATTATGGATCGCCAGTTTGTTGTAGACAGACCACGTGACTCGCAATCAAAGGTCGCGGATTCTAATCCTGATTTTTATCAGGATCTGATAATTAGCTTTCAGTGATTATTATTCATATCATGATCATCGAAGAAGGTCAACATCGTATGAAAATCTGCTTGTGTGTTGTTGTGAGTGTTTCAGAAGAAATTTAAAACAACAAACCAACTCACAACAGGACACTGATGGATATGATCTCAAACCATCAAAGATAGGAAGAAGGCTTTACCCTAGATGAAAGCATTTATATCTATACTATTCTAGAATATGGAACATTTTTGAGAGTATTTGTTGGTTTATCACCTATTTTTTTCGTGAATATACATATACGCAAAATGTTGCTATGATCGTGATAGTTTTCATACTATTTTAAGCAACTTCAGCGTACTTAGAGGTTAGTATGACGGAATACATAAATCTTTTATTTGTAGTCCAGGTACATCTTGCTAAGCTAATTATCTTTTATTTACATTGAAATCAATACATTTTTTGTAACAATGAAATAATAATAGAAGTTTAGGTTTTTTAAATAAAAGAAAAAAATCATTCAATAATATTTATTTAATATTATTGGAAAATGTATTTACAAAATTGTCAAAACAGTCTACGAAGTTGAAGAAATACGATATACAATTTGATAACACACAATATATAATTTATAAAGAATATTTTGAGAGATATGCATATGTTTGATTGAAACTATATCACAATTGAGTTTTACGATACATATGTTTATAGCAGACAAAATATTTCATCTAAGACTTTTTTATTACCTAATTTTTATTAAATACATACATCGGAGTTAATTGATGATATAACAATTATATTATTTGAGACAGAGAATGAATGACCAAACCGTATGACTATCTAAATAGGTCCCGAATTTCTAAGCACACGTCAAAATATATTTATTTTGGTTTAAAAATACTATTACCAATTTATTTGGTTTAAATTGAATACTCTTTTCGTTTCAGTACTTTGATTTAACTATTATTTATACTTTCATTATGACCTCGTCACTCTTTGCCCTGTTTACTACAGAAGATGATTTTATTAGCTTCCGACATAGGTACATTTCCTCCTGTGCATAAATAGGCCGATTCGGAAACCACAGACGCGGTCGGTCGTGGAATCTGAATAACTTATACTGATGGAGGTATTATTAAACATTAAACAAAAAATTTAAATGTAATATATTCCTTTGTAAGAACGATAAAAATATCTATTTTTATATGTTGGCACCTATATAAGGATTCAGAGATTTAAATTCAGTTCAATTCAGTCGTATTAACAATTCACTAATAGAAAACGCAAGCATCTTTAAAATTGTGGAGGAAATACATTTAAAAACAAAAAACTAAATTGATATAAATAAATAAACAATAAATAAATAAATATTGGACAACATCACATACATTACTCTGATCCCAATGTAAGTAGCTAAAGCACTTGTGTTATGGAAATCAGAGGTAACGACGGTACCACAGACACCCAGACCCAAGACAACATAGAAAACTAATGAACTTTTTCTACATCGACTCGGCCAGGAATCGAACCCGGGACCTCAGAGTGGTGTACCCATGAAAACCGGTGTACACACTACTCGGCCACGGAGGTCGTCGATATAAACTATATTATAATGACAAGAGGAAATAATTCTACTAAAGCCGAGTCCTGATATGGCCGATCCGATCACCGTATCATTCGTCGTAGGTACCGTATCAAGCTGCGTATCTCATTGTGAACGTCTTTCATCTTACTCCGTATCATACCATGATCGCGAATTCAATTATCCAGTATTGTGGGCACTCTCAGGTCTACTGTTTCAGATTCTTGTTACAATAGTTTTTTGTAGCTGGGTTAACAAAATACATGCTTATCTTAATAGACGTCGTAAAATTTTAATACATTTTCGTTATTCAATTATTTTATTATGTGCAACGAAACCGATATCTAAAACGGGCCAGAGCGGCGTATCGAGACCGCGTATCATGGCTGCATATCGTGCGATCATGATACGCGCCGGCGATACGAATACGGTGATCGGATCGGGCCAATGATACAAATATTTGCCCGGCTATAGGCTTCTTATTTAAAAGATTCAAAATAAATCTTTTCGAAAGAATTAAAACAAATATATATATATATATATATAATTTTAATATTTATGATAAATACGGGCAAAAATCAAAAAAGGTCTAAAACGATCTGAGACCTAATACCTCGTTAATTTCTGAGAATGCAACCTTTTTATAAGAAATGCCTTTTGCTTTTACACTTCGCGGAAATTCTCAATTCCTTTATTTTATAAAAATAATTTAATACTGCTGCTTAACATTATTTTATAAAACTTATTTTTTCGTGGACTCCGAGACGATCATACACCATAATTGTAATAGGCTATTTGACAATGCGAAAAATAAAGTGTCAATTATTGTAATCAGTATATATTATGAGTTTAAAAATTGTTATTTATTAACGAAAGTTTAAAATAATAATTTATTTATTCAAAAATCCATAAATAAAAATGCATATTTTTAAACGTTTGTCACGTGACACAAAACGATCCTGATTGGTCGGGTTTATGATGACGTCACTAGATTGTTAACCTCGTATGCTACTGTATGTGGATTATATGTGCCACAGATTACAATACAGGCAAGTGACGTCACCGACCCCGTTGCAGCGCCATATTGTCAAAGTAGCGTTATCGCGCGCTATTAAAACATTGAATTTTTAATTTGATATTTTTCAGCAAATATGTACACGAATTAAAAAACACAACTTTTACTGGGTTCCATAACCTCTACTAAACATTATAAAAGGGATTTTAAAAACCAGTCAAATAGCCTTTTGTTTACGTGATTAAAGCTTAGATTGAAAATATCTCATCCGATTCCGCACGTCTGTCTACTTCTAAATTGAATTGCAAAGGCCGCATTACAGAATAAAATGATTTAAAATGCGATTATTGCAATTTTAGTAAATAATTGTACTAAAAAAAATTAATGAATCAAGCATTAGAACAGATTGGAACAGATAAACTAATATATTCGTTTAGTGATGAATATTTACAACGAACTCTTGAAGTAATTAAGTTTTGCTTTGTCTATTTCGTTTCCTCTCGTTGAAATGAATGCATATTTATTTAATGTTTATAATGGTTCCCATTACGCCTACTTATAAGGCTGAAGATATTAATAATAACGAAAAACACATAATAACATAGAACATCTACGACGCATAGACTAAAGCTACGTAGTACGTCGAGATCGTATTCAGACGTCCGTCATGTTTAGTGACGCCATCGATATTAAAAACGATTCTCATTGGCTATTAATAAAAATTAAAGCATTTTATTGACTGTAAATATAAAAAATATAATTATCTGGTAATGCATCAGAAGTGGTTATTAATCACGTAAAAGCTAACAATTGCAAATGATCGCCTCCGGGGACCTTAACATTTAGAAATAAATATCTTTAATTTTGAAGAACGTTTTATCGATTAAAGGCTTTTATTATTTTTTCAACAGACTATCTCGACAATTATTACATTAACATGGTACAATATTACACATATGTTTTAAAATATCGTATAACATTTAGAATTATTTTCAAATAATATTAAAATATCTTGTAAATTTCAGATTTATTACATTATAATGAAACCGGTTCTGTTAAATGTGTACAGTAACTTCAAGGACATTCGATCTGAGCGAGATTGTACGGAGTGCAAGGTCGGAGGCCTTGAGCGGTGACGGACAGTCCCCTTGAGGGGGGGATAACGTCGCGACCGCTCACACGTAAGCGATGTACACAGCCCACGAACCCGTGCAGTGCGTGAGTTCCCGATAACCTTTCAATATTCATACATGTATCAGATATCGTGAAATCTTTTGATAATCTCTTATCTGATCTGAATTAAACATTAATAATTATTTTAAGAATAATGAACATTGCTAACTATATAATTACTTACTTCGTAATGTTGCCGGGTGGGTGGCCGACATAAATATAAGGATCCACATCAAGCGAGCTCATCCGGCCATGCGTGGAACCTCTAGCAGTCGTTGATCCCAATTTTAACATTGCATCTTTTTTGTACCTTCTTGCTGATATTTTAGATTTGACGTCGACTTTGACTTTCCCTGAATGTAATTCTAAAGGTCCGTTGCCCGCGTCCCACCGCAAAACAGCTCTGTTATCTACGAGTCCGAGCCATAAATAATCTCTTACACCTGAGGCACTTATTAAAGCGCCCCTTCCACACACAGCCGACACTTCGGCCCAAATATCGAATCGTTTAGCGGGCAATCGTGTCCTTGCCGTCATACGAGCGAGTCCGTCGAATAATGGCGCTGTATATATTTCGCTTTCAGGGCCTTCGATGTATTCTTCATAAATTGGATAATTTTCCTCTACCTCATTTGTTATATATTGCTCCTCCTCAGATTCATTTTCAAAATGAATATTTTTAGATAGGTTTTTATTACAACCACTTTCCTCTTCGTTCTCCCTCGAGTTAATGTGTGTAATACGTATTTTCTCTGCGAATAATTGAGTTTTTAAGAGATGGAATAGATGAATTGATTTGATAAAAATACAGAGTACAATTATTTTAAGGTGAAAACTTTTGTGTCAACTACAGATTTGTGCAACTACATTATACTAGCTGTCTTTGTACTAGCGATAATCAAGAGGCGGTAGAATGTCAATGCACGTCATTTCAGGTTCAGGACTGTCTGGTTTGCCACTATCACTCGTGTCTACCGAAGCGTCTGTGAAGTGTATGGAATTAGTTCGATAGGTGCGTTCCGAGTCACCTACAGAGTGTTCGTTTTCTCTCGAATTACGTGAAGGGTTCGAGCGAGTGTCAGCCGAGCGACTACCTCGCCTAACGGTCGGGGCTTCCTCTCCACAAGGCCCAAACGCTTGGACTACGACATCAGACTGTGTCCGACACGCGTGTGCTCGCAGGTGACAGGTTGAGAGGTAGGTCCGACCATCGCTGCCACAGACGGAAGGAGCTTCGGCAGCCGTGCACTCCGGAGCTCCACACTCGCATGTAGCGAGCCCACTGCGTATAACGCAGTATGCTCCGAAATAGCACGTCATGTGATCGCATTCTGTTGCAGGCAGCTGCGTCGATTCCGCTGTATATAAAAATGTTATTACTTTCAACTTATATATATTTACTCGAAAATATAAATAAGTATCGTACTCACGATCAAAACAGCCATTAGGACCGAGAGTGTGTTCATGATTAGAGCAAACGGTACACTTCTGTCCTTGAATACCAGACTTGCATACGCAGCGACCCGTCATTTGTTCGCAATCCTCACGCACTGACCCAAAGGCCGAGCAACCGCATGCTTTATAATAAAATAAGTTTTCAATCTTTCTAAAACTCTAAAACTCAGATAAAAAATACACCTATATTTATTAATTTCAAAATCAAATTTGACAATGATCATTCTGTCATTACTTGTTAGTTATTGAATCGAGCTAAGTAAATATAAAATTATGGTTCTTATTGTTTTATATTAGAAATAGTCTCGCGGTCTCAATTCAATAAACGGACTATAAAAATAATTATTCAAATCAGACTGGTAATTCCTGAGATACTTTATAATTCAAATGTAAGTATAATTCTCCTTTGTTACTTACGTATACATCCAGCGTGTCCAGTTCCGATCCGAGGCAAGCCCCAGTATCCCGGTTCACACCGATCACACTTCTGGCCACCCACGCCAGGCCTGCACTGACATTGTCCACTCTCGTCACACTGCTCTACCACTGACCCAAGCCTGTGACACCCACACTGTGAGGGACAACCGGCTCCCCCTGGACCTCGTGCCGGCGTAACATCATCTCCACAACAACCATACCAAGATTCTTGACAATCTTTTTTTTCTACGATCGATTTATCTGCAATAAATCATATTCTTAAATTTTACAGTTTAAGAAGTTTTCAATTTTAACTATTATTTTAAAATTACTGTGACTTTAAATGCTTTAGTAGCTCCATAACTTTCTACCTACAGCACTCTTCTGTATACGAGTAATATGTTAAATAAACCTTTTCTGCAGCAACGTGCAGCTTTAGCAGTGTGATGACAATAGCTGCCAATCGGACAGTCTTTACGATGTGGACCCCCACCGCAGTCCATTGGACGACCCTCGGCATCCGTTAGAGGCTCGTCGTCTCCACAGGGCCGAAACTGTAACAATAATTATTTATTTTTAAATTACATAAAAATAATTGGCACACATTAAAACCACAGAGCAATCTCAAACTTTGTTAAGCAGATATGATAAATTTACTAACTCAAACAGATATAATAACACAGTTAAAGAAGTATAGATAACGATAAAATAAAATATCTACCTCCAGTCCTCTACACAAAGCTAGAGGTCGGAGCCTCAAGTCTTCTTGCCGACGACACGATTCCAATTTCATGTGGCAGAGCGTAGGATACATGCGCATGTCAGACGCACACACGGGCGCAGACGCAGCCGCCGCGGCGGCCGCGCAGTCGAAGAGACACGCGCAGCGCGGTTGTCCACTCGCGTCCACGGCGCACGTGGCGTCGTACGCGCACTGCACGCGCGCACACACGGCCGTCCCCGTGGCGGCGCTGGAGCTCTCCATCTCGTCCAGCACCCGAATATCGTTACCGTTGTCTAAGAGTTTGCCTGATCTATTTGTACCTACAGTTAAAAGTAAACCTGAAGCAGTCAGTCAGTCATACAACCGTCAAACTACCACTACGTACAACTAAATTATTAGTACATAATTACCAAAGGATTTAAATGCCTCAGTAATTGTAGCATGTATTAACGAGAAACTCTTAAGAACCTATCTAAATAATTTTCTATGATCACACTCGCCTGCAGTGGTTAGGTTACCATCGTGGGAATCCGTGCACTCGCCATAGTAGGCCACTTGTGGGACCGCGTCGCCGCGCATGCGCGCTTCACAGGCGACCCTGTGCAGTGAGCACTCGTTGGGGAAGGTGCGGTGTGAATCGGCGCAAACAGGCTCTCGCGGCGCATCGGCACATGTGGTCGCACACGTACACTTGCCGCGTGAGCACCACATGCCGTTGGGGCATTGAACGCCACCGCAAGATTCTATTCGAATATTAGGGTGACTTATTTTATTTGCCGTTGACTACAGTTTTTATTTGTCAGTCTTATTAAAGTTTACAAATCAAACTATTTGGAAATAACAATTAAGGTAATGATGATATGATTAAGCCAACTCACCACAAGAACCCATATGCTTGAGGTGAAGTCGTTTCTTCTCCCGACAAGCTACGTCTCGAAGTGCACAAACACTACTATAAGTTTGATTATCGTTTCCGCAAATCTCTTCAGTCTCCTGAAATAATCACGATGTAAATATAAATAGAAAATTGTATTTAACGTTTACCTTAATTTACTTATATATGTTGCAAAAACCAAGTAAATGAAAGTAAAAAATATCGTTATCTAAATCACCACGGATGATTTTGCGATTGATGTATGACTGTATTATTTGGATTGTGTTTATTTTAGAAGTGGCACCAAATTTTTCTATTCAGACAACATCACATTTGATTTTATAGGATTAAATACATTATATCATAAATAAGTCGTATAATACTGAGTTACTATAAACTCGTGTTTTTGAATGAAGAATAATAATTGAAGTGTTGCTGGTACCCAACCTGCACAGCGACCGCCAACGAGTTGGTATATATTTTACAAATAAATTAATTAATTTAAAAAACTTTTTATTTTTAGTAAAGACGTATTAGACGCTGGTTAAATCTTAAGAAAGGATTATAAACTATATTAACTAATTTATGAATAGACAAATTTGTTTTTACTTACAGTTCCATCTTCACAGTGCTTAGGGCAAACACAACTTGCTT
Organism: Vanessa atalanta; assembly: GCF_905147765.1. NCBI lineage: Eukaryota > Metazoa > Arthropoda > Insecta > Lepidoptera > Nymphalidae > Vanessa > Vanessa atalanta. The sequence goes on from NC_061871.1 coordinate 6,514,588, forward strand.
CAGAAACCCCGTCACTTTCACAGACTGCATAATACTCACATTTCTTATTTTCACATCCGTCTAAAATAATTTACAATAGCATGAATGAAAGTGAACGTGAAAACATTATTTTACATTTCAAATCACTTTAAATTATTATTATTATTATTACTATATATTCATTACCCTCTTTAGTCTTTGGTAAGTTAGCTTATAGATACATTTAATACGTATATTATATATAACTTAACCTCTATTAGCAAAACCAGCCATTTCTAGTCTACCTTCATTTCATTTCTGTATATATCGATAAATCATACAATACTGTATTTCGCAATAAAAACCAAAGAAACTCATTTGTACACTTATAATATTTGCAATGACTCGTCTACTAAAGATAATATTTTGAATACTAACTGCAGGGTCCGTCGTACAGCACTTGTACGTGCCGGCGATGCCGACAGGCCTCGAGTTGCAGCTTACAACGATTGCCATAAGATATGCCGTCAGAGCCGCACACTGGGGCGAACTCGTTAGAACACCGCGGACAGCGACAAACGCCCCGCCCGCCCGTAGACACGCACTCGCCTCCGTGCGGACACACGCGCCCAGCGCACACTCCATTAGATCCTGATTCCAGAATTAACCAGATTAAATTCGATTAATTAATTTATGATTAATTAAATGTATGATTAATTCTATCATACATTTTGCTAAAATACATGACAATTTTGTGCCACTATTATTTAAATCTTTTTTGTAACCTATTCTATTTCTATAACCCATTCCAGACCGATGAGTTGAAATAAATCAAGCGCAGGACCAATTGCTTGACGTGCTTTCCGAGATTCTAGAGCGAACACTACTGAAAAGTTGCAACTATTAGTAGTCATCTGCTGACAATTGGTAGAAAAAAGAAATCAAACAAAAACTCACCACAAGCACCGGCGTGAACAACCTTCAATTCTCTCCCCAAAAGACACGCAACTCGTCTCAACTCGCACTCGCTGTCATGGGTGCGCGCATCCGACCCACACACTGGTCGCAGGACCGGCTCGCACGGCGGCGGGCACGCGCACACCGCGCCGCTTCCTTCCACGCGACACTCTGCCCCGTGACGACACTCTACTTCTGCACAGGGATTAACGCCTGTAAGAGTTAAATAAAATATAATACCACATTACTGCTCATTAAAAGGATTAAATTATTATTTAAAAATATTAAGGTTACCTGAACTACACTGTCCTTTAAATATAATTTTTAATTGTTTTCTTGCACGACACGATTCCCTGTGCATTTGACATTCGTTTGAATAAGTCTTTCCATCAGAAGCGCAAACAGGAGAGAACTCGAGTGAACACGGTTCGGCACAACGACATAAAGGCTGGCGTCTGTCATCCAATTGACAAACTTCTGGATCCGGACAGGTTACACCCGCACAAGGATCTGGTGAAAGAATTAACATCAATTTGTATCATTTTAATCAAAGCAATATTTTGAGGTGAGATTTCTTACCGCATTTTCCATAATACTTGAAAGTTATATTCGTGTTTGCTTCGCAAGCAGCCCGTCGCATTTCACAAATTCCTGGATAGTCCCGCGCGTCGCTGGCGCAAAGAGGCCGAGAACCTTCGTGATCTCCATAGCTCGGACATGAAGATGGACACTCGCATTTGTAAGATTTTCCATCTGAAGACGGTCTACACTGCTCTCCAGGACCGCACGCAACTCCTCGACAGGGATCCGGCACGTCTGACACAATATGCACATCAATTAGCTGTAACAATGGAAACTTTAATCTACTATAAAACCATATTTCGATAAATGTGTACGTTATATGGCTTAGTAGTATCACTTTAGCATTCAGTTTTAAAATCATTGTGGGATCTCAATGTTCTTGCTATATATACTTACTACAACCTGGTCTAAAACATTATATTATAGATTATGAATACATATACATGTTGTATTCAATATATTCTTCAACACCTACCACTAGGAAATAAATAGCAAGCATACGCTGTTGCCACCACAAGCGATAGTGTAAACGAAGTCGCCAGCATAGTCACGTCGATTTATCTCCTCCGACCATTTACACGTCACCCAATGAATAACGCCATACTAACAAATCTAAAAAAATACAAAACTAAATAAATGATGCATACCAAACATTCAATTAATTAATGATAAACGACTTCTGTTAATTTTATTTATTTCAAATAATGAAATCTTAATCATTTTTACAATATACCTACTCAGGGATTTTTATAAAATAATGTGAAATTTGCTGATTTTAACAGTCCTGTAAGTCAGTATAGTTAAAAAATATTTTCTATTACTCATTAAAATTGCTTGTCCTAAACTTTGAGAATCAATATTATTAGGTATAAGTGACACGATTCGTGATTAATCTAATTATGGAACACAAAATTGAAAATGAATGAATTACTTACATCCTGGTACACCGGCTTACTATTGATCACAAAATTTTCAGTATTTACCAATCAAAGTTGAGTCTTTACTGTCTACATTTTAAATGTGATTATCATAATAATTCGTCTAGGTTGAAAACACTCTACTGAAGTACGAAACCTTTGGGTGGCTGGATTAAGGACATGCGCAATGGTACCTGCGTTGTTCATTGAGAATAACTTAATCTATAAATAGCTTCAAGCTTTGTGAATGAACGTTTTTAAATCGAAATATTTTAGATACTAATATGTCCGTTTATTGCCTGATCAAATTCTCATTCTCATTTATGATTAAATCTGTTTCCCCACCTTTAAAAACAATCTTAAATTTGCAATATTTTAATATTTATAAGTATTTTTCGACTGGTGATTTTACAAAGTGTACTTAGTACTGTCGCGTACTTATTAATTACGAAAAAGACTTATTTGCTTCATAATATGCTATATATATATATATCGGTCAGAAGCTTACAAAAATCTAATTTAATCATATTATTGAATAAATTAAATTAAATGAAAAAGCCAACATATAGGAGTCAACAATATGCTTACATACAAAGTAATCAAAGAAAATAAAAATACAATGAAGTGTTGCTAGGATAAAATAGCTAATACTGTCCCCCTGACCAGACTTTGACTACGGTGACTAATTTTGTCACAGAAGATAGAGCACAAGTTTGTGCGCGGACACATGTGCACTCTCCATGATCTTACTCATAATCCGGTAGAGCGGCCATCCGACATAACAGGAGAGGTCCAGCTGTGTATCAAAACGGCTTTACGTAAGTATACATAGGCAAAGTGAGGATTCATTGTGAGCAGAGTGTGAATCAGAGACTACATAAACAACAGCCATACAGGCTAACTACGAATTTAACTTTGGAGAATGACCTCTACTAGGACTAATTACAGATGCGATTTCAACAGATCAGACTAATAATGTATAAATAGCCGCGGTAATTTCCAATTCGCCCTTCTAGAAAGCTATGGTTACTTTTTTTTCTTAATTAAAACTTAATTTTTATAACAAAGACCTGTTTAAACTATGTGACTTTCTGTTTACTTGCAATAGCTGTTTGACAATTTTGTACAAACACTGTCTGTAACCCGCCCTCTCTACTGGACATTAATTAAAGAAAGGGAAGGTCCAAACGGAATTTAATACTGGATAGCCTTTAACCATCTACGTACGTTTACACGTCGCAATCGACGTCAGACCAATGTCTGCCTTAAATAAAATAATTCGTACTTAAGCCGCAATTTCGCAATAAAAAAACGATTTTCACTACTCTCCAGGAGATTATTATTTAGACATACATTACATCATAATGACTTCTTATATTTATACATTTTCCTTAAAAAAACGGAAACAAGAAATCACCATTACCACATGGTATGATAACTTTCATTTTTATTTGTATGATATTGCTGAATACTTCTATTAGTATCTTTTGAACTTTGAATCATTATCAAGCAAACGAAACAGCAGCGGGTGACGTATAACAATAAAATATCACAGGGTAAGGACAGAATTGATAGACATAAATCAACTTTTAATAATATGTTTATTTATCATGGTTTATACCAAGACGCTTCCACTCTTATTACACTCAATTGCATGTAACAGAGAATAAGACTTTACATATGTATAAAAATAGGACTGTACGAATCCCGCTTGGACTCAGAAATGCATGTTTAATGAGAAAGGAAATACAATGAAACTCTTTCCTATACACTGCCAAAATGCAATGACAATATTAATGTGCAGTGCTAAGCTATACACAATTTTCTGAACTGCACATGATTTTATTTATATGGAAATCGGCTAATAATTGTTGAATTTTGTACATTGACTATCATATACGCATATCACCTGTCGTTGACAAATAAATACCTAAAATTGGCATTAAATTAATAGAAAATCAAGAAATAGTAGATTAAGATATTACTATTTAAAACCGGTAAAATTGGCAACAAATTGAAACAATGTAAAAATAATATTGTCTAAAACTGTACACTAACAAATAATCGACAGACTTGGAAATAAATAAATTTACTATACAGTCTCACTTACAAAACACGGTTACAATATTATTAAATGTCTCAAGTCAAAATCGATGATGCTCTTCGCTTATCACATAGATAAAAACCACAGCACTATTTGTCACTTACACTTTACGTCTAAATCAGCGTCCACGGAAAGAGATCTATATCTATTGACTATTTACATATTTATTTTTATCGTTATTACTATATTTACAGAGAACATTCACAGCTCAATCGATGAGCTTGCTAAGTCGGTGGCGCCCGCCGATCATAATCTCTTCTATAGACTTCGCGCTCGTAATCTCGCTCGTCGTATGGATAGTCAGACTGTGGTGTGTAACCACGCCAATCCTCCGGGTATGGACGTACAGGAGGAAAACCCATCCCTCCTGCCATCGCCGTACCCTCGTAATATCCACTGTATGGACCACCCATTGCTGCATATCCTCCAAACCTAATTATTAAGAGAGTTTTTAATAAAAATAAATAATATTCTGTACGAATGTGAATGAATTTAAATAATATAACACAATGTGTACCGTCTCTTATCATGTGGCCGAGCGTTGCGATCACCACCACGGTACTGACGAGGACCCGGATAGGCGGGCGGCGTCCAAGCAGGGTGTGCCGGATGCGACGGGTGCGCAGCGTGGTCGCCATGCGCGTGTGGCGCATAGGGCGGACGCACACGTGGCGGGCCAACACCGCCGCTGTCTCTTCGCGTACGAGAGCGATCCCGATCCCGGTCGCGATCGCGATCTCGATCTCGATCTCTCTCCCTGTCTCGATCTCGATCTCGATCACGATCGCGTTCACGGTCTCGATCTCGGTCTCGTTCTCTCTCTCGTTCCGTCCGGCTCCGCTCTCTGTACATCAAATCGTCCCGCTTCAAGCTCCCTTCCCTATCTCTGCGTTCCTTTTGTTTGTGTTTATGTCTGCAGGTATGGAAGAAGCAATGGTGATGAAAGGAAAAGTTAGCGATGTTAAAAAAGTTATGAAATAAAGAGGTTCTGCAACGACAAAGCGAGGAAATTATGCACCTGAATGAGTTAAATGTTTAGATATGAGGAAATATGATAAAATATATCAGTGTTCACTTACCTCTCATGTCGTTTGTTTTCATTTGGTTCTGGGTCACATTCTCCCTCCTCAAGTTTCCTTTTTACACCAGATGCGTGGGGTATCTTTTCATTATTTTTATCTATTTTGTCTTTTTCAACCTTTGTTCTTTTCTCTTTTCGATTATTTTCATCATGTTTTACCTCTTTTTTATATAATTTTACATGATTATTTGAGCTGTTTATATTATTTTTAGCATTTAACTAAAATAGGACAATAAAATATTAAATGTTAAAAAAACTGATATTCGAAATTAAATTCACTTGAAACAATTTTAAATAATACCTTGTTTTCTTTGTGTTTTCCATCTTTTTTACCATCTACATTTTTCTTCAGACCATATTTATATAACCTGTATAACTGTTTCGCATCAAAATTTGTAAATTTTGACACAAAATACCAGAGATTACTCCTCCATTCAACTTTTTTTTCAGGATCTGGATATTCAGATAAACATATATCTATTTGATTTCCTATTTGTGTCAGACAGGCTCTTGTTCGGGATACCTGTTCTGTTTCTGAGAGAGTTTGATCTGGGTTATCAAGGGCACGAAGAGCTTTCTTAACTGGTCTCATTTTTTCTTTACACTGGAATAATATTTTCAATAAATCATTTTTACATAAAAGTTAATGGCTACCTAATAACATTACGCAATAAAATCAAACATACTTCTTCAAATACCGATGGATCTAGATCACCTAAAACTTCTAAAGCTCTTGGTTCATTATTAGCAGTAAAATGCATAGGTCCAGCAGGCTTTTTGCGACCCTTAATTTTATCGTTTTTGGGTCGATCTTTACCCTCTTTTCTTGTGCGTTTCCTGTCCTTTTCTTTTCTGTCATTGGATGTTTCGTCATGCGTTAAAATATCTTCGAGTTTTGACTTTCCCTAAAATAAAATTTGTGAGATATATTATAAAATAAGATGTAATAGTAATCTATTTAAAATGTACTTGTAACTTGAATGTAAACTTACATACAAAATTTAAGTTATATATACAAACCTTTTCTCCTTTATCATTATTCCTTGCATTTTTATTCCCCTTTTTGCTTTCATTACCTGAACTCATGTCTTCATCAACAGTGTCTTTCGTTACAGGTTCTTTAGCACCTTTCTTCATTCTTGGTTTTCTTTGTTTTTGTTTTCCATTTTTTTGATCAAGTAACTTTTTGATTAGTTTTAATAAGTATTCTGCTCTTGATTGTAAATGCTTCGCCTGGGGTTTCTTGTCTTCATTAGTAAGAATTTTATCACCAATAACAAATGATGAGTCCATTTTTATCGCTTCCCAAGAACCCATACCATACTGATAAATACCAGCTAATAACTTAGAATCATCCTCAACTCCCCATTCAATATCGAAATTTGCAGGCCTTGTCCTAAAATTATAAATATTAATATTAAATGTTAAATAAAGTAAATTTTTTCTTATTTTGGACTCATGTTTATTAAAACATTACCTGAAATCTAATTGCCATTTCAGTCTTTCTTCTTTAGTTTGTGGTAAGAAATCATCTAAAGGTGCAAGCTCGTCCTGACAGGCTGCCATTGTTTTTGCATTAACAGGAACACCACCAAGTTTGAATGTCTTTCTTGCATTTTTGCGGCCATCATTATGCTCGTCTAAAATTATCAAGTATTACCCACATTTTTATAGAATACATAACTGTATATATTATACATTAATAAATAATAATAATAATATTACTTACTAGTAGATTCTGTTGTATCATTTAAAACAGCTTTGCATCTCTCTTGAAGAATTTCTCCCAATTTTTTGAGGTCAGCTAATGGTTTTTCTTGTAGTTCAGCATCACAAGCTATGCTATCAAGGTGTTTTAAAGGTGCGGAGAACTTCTTAAAGCTTTTGACAAATCTGCGAATCTAAAATAAGACCATAAATGCTTTTAATTAATAATTCTTCTACTGAAAGAAGTAATAAGAGAAATTACTTGTTATGACTTCCTATGTCATGTCAGTTAAAATTAGGTGCAATCTTACCTCCTGATCTGTAAATCCCTTTATCTTTTCCCTATGCGACGCAGGAGGACGGCCTCGTTTCCTAGGTCGGTCGTCGTCAGCGCTAACATCGGCGTCGGATATGTCACTGTCGACGTCCCCCTCGCCATCCGCCCCGTCACCACCGTCGCCGCCGTCTCCACCACTGCGACCGCGACGTTTGCGGCCACCTTCTAATGCAATTTCACAGATTATTTAATCACCATGATATTGCAAAATACTCGCAACTTCAATTAATGAAACATCAAATCAATATTATACGAACAAAAGTATAATTTCGTGCTCAATACTTACTATCATCAGCATTGTTTTGCTGCATGTTTTTTCTTCTAGGTGGTAAGTACAAATCCTCCATTTCCTTAGTCTTCTCTTGCTCAGCTATGGTTTTCCTTACATTTTCTGGTATAATGTCATCCTATAAAATGTTTTTCGGTTATTATAAATATTCTAAACACATATAAATAAACATTTATTGAATTAATCAATGAACAAATATAATGATTCACATACCCAATCTTTGCCTTCCTCTTCATTATTTTCTTTTTTTACTTCCATTACAGCTTTTTCTTCGTCAAATGCAAAACTAGCTACTTTAAATGCAGAAAGTAGTTCATCCCCTGCCATTGCAGGTCCCTCATCTCGAGTTTCTGCTCTTTGCAAAATTTCGTCTATATCACACTAAAAATAAATTAAAATTATTTAAAAAATAAAAAATAATAGACTTATTATAACATAATATCAAATCATGAATATATTTAATACTTACGACAGGATCCTCATCATTTTCATCATCATCTTTAAACAATTCTTCTGCCCCAAATTTCAGAATTGCATTCAAATCTTCCTTGTTAAAAGGGTTATTTGCACTAGTGCCGGAGGCATCTCGTTTGTTAAGGACAGTTCGGCCAGTAGTATCCATTCTCTGAATGACCAAATGGTCTAGAACCATTTTTCTTTTAGCCCTTTCTACTATATCTTCCTCTACAGACCTAGCGGTCACCAATCGATAAATATTGACCTACGAAATTAATGTTACAAATGAATATTGCGAAAAACCGAGTAAAATTTTTAGTAAAAAATATCGTAAACATAAGTTAAAACAATAATTACCTGATTTTTTTGTCCTATACGATGAGCTCGAGCTTGTGCTTGAAGGTCATTTTGTGGATTCCAATCAGAGTCAAATATTATCACAGTATCTGCAGTTGCCAAGTTAATACCAAGGCCACCTGCTCTTGTGGATAGCAAAAAACAAAAATCTTGCGAGCCTTCAGCATTAAAGTGATCAAGAGCCTGCTTTCTTATTTCTCCTTTTATGCTTCCATCTAGGCGTTGAAATGGAAAATGACGCCTTTGTAAATATTCAGCAAGTATATCCAACATTCTTACCATTTGTGAGAATATAAGAACTCTATGGCCAGTTTCTTTTAGCCTGCACAATAATTTATCTAATAATAGCAGTTTCCCAGAGCCTCTTAGAAGTTTCTAAAACAAAATATATTTAAAGGAACATGAACAAGAAACTTTTTTTCATTCATTGATCCAGATGTCATAGAATTAATCTTTCAAACATCAAAGAGGTTTGCCAGTATATTATAAATAATAGATATAAATATATACATAACTACATATAGGAATTGCACATAAAAAGTAAACTACAAAAATGTTATATACCTCAACAGCATCTGTAGTAGCAAGAGATGCTCTTGATTCAAAATCTTCCGGTTTTGTCAAGAGTGCATGATTACAACACTTTTTCAGTTCTATCACAATATTTATAAATGTATTTATTGACCCCTTTACACCTTTTCGCAATGCACTATAGTTTTTTGTAAGAATCCATTTGTAGTATTGTTTTTGTATCGAAGTCATTTCCACCCTCAAGATTTGTTCTACTTTTGCAGGTAAAGATTTCTCTACATCTTTTTTCTGTCTTCTCAATATAAAAGGTTCCAATTGTTTATGTAATTTTTCATAGCCTTTAGTTGCGGCATCTTCGTGGTCTTTCTCAAATTCTTCCCAAGATTCAAATCTAAAGGCAAAATGACAGTCCTATAGTTATACATAACTGGCATATTATACAAAAAATGATAAAAACTACATGAATAAATAAGATTGAATAATTTAAAATTTTCTTACTTGTAGGGCATTATAAAATGCAGAAGTGCCCATAATTCCTTTAAGGAATTTTGTAATGGTGTTCCAGTAACCAGTAACCTATGATTTGTATCAAACTCCTTCAAAGCTTTATACAAAAGTGAATCGTCATTTTTTAACCTATGTGCTTCATCAACTAACAGACAAGCCCAGCTGAAAGACCTCAGGAATTGCCTATCTTTTAATAAAATCTCATAAGTAGTTAATATTGCATTAAATTTTAATCTTTTTGAACTGGCGAAACTCCATTCAAACTGCCTGATCTGTAAGTTAAAGAGTATTTTTATTTTATTTATAATAAGTTATTTAACAAACTTTAAATAAATTACTGTCTCTAGTGGACTGAATAAATTCTATACAATCATTTCGATTTACTTACAATATTTCTACTTGTTACATCACCAATATAAGTCACAACATTAATATCAGGTGCCCATTGTGTAAATTCTCTTTGCCATGCTGTCATTGTACTTAGAGGGACTACACAAAGAAACGGGCCATACAGTTGTTGGGATTTAAATAGATAATACAAAAAACATATTGTCTGAAACAAAAGACAAATATCAATATATTAGACTATTGGTATAAATTATATATTATAATATAAATAAATCTAAATAATTTACCTGTATTGTTTTACCTAAACCCATTTCATCAGCTAATATGACAGAATTGTCTTTGCACCAGGAATGTATCAACCAATTTAATCCATCCATTTGGTAATCTCTTAATATAAAAGTCTGGAAACAAATGATTTATGATCTTTTTAATAAGTAAAACAAAATAATTGAATAAATGATTGAGGAATTCATTTGTTTTATTTTGTTATTTTAATAACTACCTGATCCTTTCCCATATACTCGGGTTGTTCTTTTACTTGGTGGAATTTCGGCCGTCGTTTTAAAACAGGACAATGTCTTGATGGCGTAGTTTTCGCAGCTTCTCTACTTTTAAAGGTTTCAACTTCCGCAGGCCATCTTTTTTCTATGAGAGAAGAATCTTCCCAGGTTGAATCTGCATATGGTAATGACTCCCATTTGCAAAAGTATTCGTGAGCTGTTCCACCACCTTCCAACTCTCTTGTTTGTTCAGCTAAAAAAATGTTAATATAATCATATATTAAACTTATAAAAGTAAACAATGATATTTTTAACAATTACAGGTATATTTACCAAATATCCTTTCTACAAAATTGTAAGTCTTGACCAATTCTTGCTGTAATTCAGATTGACATTCAAAATAATCAATATCTTCAGGACCTGCTTGCTGCCTCCACCACGAAAGATCTGCTTCTTTCTTTATGTAGTTTTCCAACTTTTTAAGACCTTTCACTTTTTGTTCACTAATTGTTTTCTCTGACTCCCATGTATTATGTATATGAGACCATCCCTTCCATTTAATCAGGTACTGAGGTTCAGTTGCTTCTTCATCTTCGGGATTACAACCTTCATTGGGATCACCATGCTCTTCTACATAGTAAACTGTAGTCACATTTCCAGTGACTGGACAATGATAAGAAGACATTAGCTAAAATTTAATACTACATTCCACAATAATGCAAGTAACACATATTAATTTAAAATATAAAGACATATGTGTCAAGATTGATTATTATTATTAAACTAATATTTACTTAATTAAAATTGATAATTTACCTCCTTTCTTTCCTCTTCGATGTCCAAGAACCCTTTCAATAGTTTCACTGTGGTCTTCGGGTTCAGGTTCAACTTCTCCCTCCCCTTCAACTTCCAATAAGTCTGAAGAGTCAGTTTGTTCATCGCTGGCTTCTTTATAACTAACAGCAGCTCCAGTTCGCCGTGTTGCTGTTCTACTATAAAGAAAACATATTGTGTTATTTCTAAAATTAACAATTGTAAAATAATTAACTTTGACGACCTCCGTGGTCGAGTAGTGTGTACACCGGTTTTCATGGGTACGCCACTCTGAGGTCCCGGGTTCGATTCCCGGCCGAGTCGATGTAGAAAAAGTTCATTAGTTTTCTATGTTGTCTTGGGTCTGGGTGTCTGTGGTACCGTCGTTACTTCTGATTTCCATAACACAAGTGCTTTAGCTACTTACATTGGGATCAGAGTAATGTATGTGATGTTGTCCAATATTTATTTATTTATTTATTAATTATTCGCGTAGTTATCATTTTTATATGTCCTCTAACAAGACGGAACATGAAATATCACATTGATACATTTCTGACGTGTATTAAATAAATATTGTAATATGTTTGTAGGAGTCTCTTAAAAATCATGATAATTATTTGTAAAAAATATATAAAACATTCGCATAAATACTGGCTGAGAAAATGATCAATCAAATGATCTATTATTGGCCTAATAAGTATTATTCTTAAAATAGTGAACAATTTACGCTTGAAATCTTGTATGTCCTTGGCCGCCATCTTGAATTAATCCCAAAGTTAAAATGGCGCTACGATGTTCACGGCAAAATGTACCTATTTAGATATCTCTAATTATATAATAATGAATTACTATTCTCTCAAAGCAAATACTCGGTTTATATAAAAATAAAAAAAGAAGCAAATTTACATTTTTATGGACAATAGTAGTGTTTGTGAACTAAGCTATTCATAAAGATAGAAGAGATTTCTATTTGATCCTAAGATATACTTGCATACGTGTCAAAATAGAGCATGAAAATTCAACCAGGGCAATTATGTTTATATCACAGATTATGTGGGTAGGTAAATATTTTATAGTATACAAAAAGGGATCTCAACCGATCATCGAGAAGATAAATTATAATGATCAAAATCAAAAAAATCTTCGCTCTCGGTTGTAAAAAAAAACATTAAAGGATCAAATTCTACTACATATACAATTCGCATAATGTAAATTTGCAGCTCTGAAGTAAGCAACAATTGACTGAGCAGTAGACACGCACAAGCCGCTTGTTTACCTTCGAAGATTGCTTGCGTTCTGCTCTCAAGCCAGAGAAGAGTTGCTGACAGATAAAATAATTCTATATATCATCTGACCTGAGACTACGAATACCAAATATTAAAGATTTGGATAAAACATACGATTGCACAAACAAGCACGAGCGCATTTTATAGGAAAATTATATTTTCTTATAAAAAATATTTTCTTATCAGCAATATTCAGATTCATTATTTGTATAGTAGTTAATACGGATTTAAAAAAAAAATCTATTAGAAATGAAATTTCTTTCTTTCTATAGCTCTCTTCTTCTTTATTCTCTCTCCTGTAAATTGTGATTCATCCTTAAAATTTAACTCTCAATTCACTTCACCTATTGATATTCCGAACACTGTCTTAAAGAGTTTCAGGTCAATGAATAAGTAATAATGATTTTATTCAATCATCTACAAAAAAGCCAATTCATTATATGTAGCTGTGATTTCAACTTCCATTCTCCATTTTTTTATAGAGTCGTATATATTTTACATAGTCCAGCTAAACTCAGTAGAGAAAACATGATGTATAGACGCCCAAATCATACTTTGTTAAAAATGGTGTTTGTCATTTTTCAGAATATCCACACATATTAGATATTTATTGGTACTCATAATATCGAGCCAGATTTAATGTCACACAAACAATCAATACGCTTCTCAAGGCAAGGGGCCTTTTTCTAACTTTCTAAAATATTTTTTTTCTATCACAACACAATTTCATTCGTAATAACCGTGTCTTTTACTATTTTACACAGGAATACCTTAATCAAATATGAGAAATATTTAGCTTCAACAGTTTCACTAATAATGAATTTTACAACCTTATTTCTTATTCTTCATTCATGGTCTATCTAAGCAAGGAAAAATAGTATGGATGAGGAAATGCCCTTAATTAAAGTATTTTTACTTTCATCAAGACCATCAAATAATTTTTTAAAACTATTTCTTATAACCCTTCAATGCATACATTGAAGTTTAAAATGTGGCAAAAAAATATAGATTAATATATTGGGAATTCTTATTAACCACAAAAGCTGAATAACAATAAAAAAATAATATGTATGTTACAATAAAATAATTACACAAAGATTGATGAGTAAATTAATAATTTTTCTCAAATTTTCTTCTATACCTTAACTTTAACATCTTGGTTTAAGTTTAATTTAAACAAACTTACATTTACATTTAAAGAAATTAAGATAGGATGAGAAAGGTTATATCATATGTAAAACATGGCAATTAGTTGTCTAACACCATTTATATTAAAACTCTTACAGTTTTAAGACTTATATAAAAATAAAATTTGTAATCAAACACAAAAAGTTTCAACTAGTAGTTGTCTGAACTTACTTGTTTATGCAAAATTTAAATCATCACACCAAACATTTATAATGGACTGATAAAGGGACCAACCAATTATAGTGGTAACCAAGGCACATAGACATCGACACAATAATACTCTCCTACTCTCTCAATTCCAACCGCAAGAGGAGAAAAGCCAAATAAACAAAATTTGACAGCAAATTGACGCGATATCATTGGTCGACAGCTTGATTAATCTGTGATATTCATTATGCATTTGCGAAAAAAATGGCGTTTTGAACGTTGACGATTGTTATCAGAATTTTGGAAGTAAAATTAAAGTGGAAATAAATGGTTAGGTGTAATAGTGTTGCATTATAAATAAAGTTATATTAATCATAAAATCTTAGTAGTCCACAAAATATCTGAGTTATTAGCAAATCACATGTCATCAATACATAAATATGTTTATCTCTTTTTTCTACTTCCACTGTATTATGCAAAATATGTGATGGTGCCTACCCAGGTGGACTAATAAGTTCTATCACCAAATAATAATTTAGTGTTGATTATTTATTTGTATAATTCACATCTTGGCAATAAACTATTGTCAAGTAATAAAGCAAATACTTTCTTATTACAATTGTTACTATTGAGTACTTTAAAAAAATAGTAACTTGATTTCAAACCTCTACATTACCTCCTAGTTTCTTCATCGGATGCTTCTGTACTTTCATCTTCATCACTGGTAAATCTTCTTCTTCTCGATGGTTTCTTTTTCCTTAGAGGTACACTTCTTTGGCCTGGTCTTTTAGAGGGTGGAGGTGGGGAACCCTTTAAATCACTATCACTATCGGAGGTATCTGAATTCCATGAGTTGCTATAAATTAAAATAATACTTAGTGGATTGGTTATGATTAATATTCAGATGAATTCAAAAAACTAAAAATTAAACTGATTGATTACTTTGTGGCACCAAATATTCAGACTTATAATTTCAAAAACTTTGAAATATGTATTTAATGGTATTGGTATGGTTGTTTACCTTTTTTTTCTACTTTTTCTATGACTTCGTCCTCGCTCACTCGAGTCACTATCGGCAAGTTTTAGTCGATCTGGTTCTTTTCTTGATCGGGCTGATCTCCTAATACCATATATATCAGGATTATCTTCCCATAGATCTGATTTCACCTTTCCATGATTATTTCTTGACTTTCGTTTTGATATTGAGTCATCTGAAGAATCTTTATCAGTGTGATGATCAGATTTGGAAGAATTAGCGATACTATGTTTTGGTGAAGATTTTGTGTCATCGCTAAGATGTGACCTGTCTGCATTAGAAGACTTCTCAGATCCTGATCTGCCAGCTGACCCAGATCCAGAAGAACTAGAACCACTGTCACTGATGAGGAATTTATTTTATTATTGAATAAACATTCACATAATTAATTTGAAGTTATTAAATATAATACACACCTCTCACTGCCGGAGCCTGAACCACTAGAATCACTCTTCTCTCCTTTGTCACTCATAGAGTCACTCCCAGATTCATTCATTGAGCCCTTCTGGAACAATATAGCACATGTTAACAGTATTTTAAAGAAAAAAGAAACTAAAATTATTCAATTATTTGCATAAAGCAGAGTGATAAACAACATAATAATAAAGACATACTGAAAGCAGCACTGTAATCAATAATGAAAAGACTAATCAATAAAAATATTAATTATTATGACAAAAAAAAACAACAGAACATATTATTATGATTACAAATATGTAAGCATCAAATAAAATAAAAAGTGTTTTACTCGCTACACTAGTGTGAATATGAAGGGAGTGGGGGGGTCAATTTACCTATAATTGCCACCATTAAAGGTAAAGTGCAAGGATATTCCCCCTTGTAATTTAAGAGAGATAACAAGGAATCTATATCATCAGCATTTTCTATTGATTATTCGAGTAACCACCTTAAATATAAAACACCTACACAACATTTTTCTGCTTTTTTTTAAAGAAATTACTCAAAAATTAATAATTTTAAAACATAGGAATGAACAATTATGTAATTCACTTCAAAATAGCCTCATCACTAAAATAAAGAAAAATATATTAAAACATAACCTCAACTGCATCTGCCTACATCAGTAGTACTTGGTAAGACCAATTTTCAAAGCCAAATTGCAAAAATGGGTCCCTTTCCAAAATCATTTTTATTGGCCTCTTGGGTAAGATTACGTAACAAAGAAGCAGTGAAAACGGATTATTTAGTGGAACAAACAAGTTTTAATACATAAAAACACAAAAAACTATTGTAAACAATCGTAGAAAACGATTTATTCACTATTACGTCTCAAATATTCTTCGTTTTTTACGGCCACACCCACAGCTTCTAGAACATTCTCGTACTGTTAAAAACCCGAAAATACTGCTAATATATTAATATATAATAAATTAAAGGCAAAAAATGCTTTTAAAACACTTACCAAGAGCATTTTGTTGAAATTCTATTGAATGCACTGTATCTTAGATAATTGCGGACAGAAATAAATAAAATGTATTCAATTCATTTAATATAAAAACATTGAAACACTTGTTGTGACATTTTTTTAAATTATTTTATGATAAGCCAATAAAATTGAAAAATATAATTCGCTGCAAAATCTTGTCAAGCGACGCCATTTTGTCGTCGCGTGAATTCTGGTGACGACGGATTGAAAAATTTAGAAAATCCTTACACAATTTGGGTAAAACCAAAGTAAACAGATACAGTAATCACTAAAAAATTAAAAATGAAACTTTTGATCCGTCGGAAATACTTCGTTCTATATTGAAAATGATTAGAGCACCGCGCACTACCAGTAAAACTCGAAAGCTACAGCCATATTGCCACAGCAAGAGCCCTGACACGAAATTTTAGAAAAAATTAATGACAATGTGACCAGCCTACATAAAATAATATTGACGCAATTTCCGCTAATAAATTTAATTTCAAATATTATTCATAATTTGAAGTCAACAAGTACATAAAAATATACTAAACTCTACAGAGAATAAAAAAAAAACAATTTTAGAAGAAAAAGCTCTTTATACTTAACTCATATAAATAGACATTTAAAATTATTATAAGAAGACAAAATTTCATTGATTCGAACAAATAATAAAACAAATAATGACTTAAGTTGATTATTGAAATTTGATATTTAAAATTTTGAGTTATTTCAAACAAAATATAAAATCGATATAGTATATTTATTAGCATTTTGACAATATTTTTTTTAGTTTTAATAATTTTCATCGATTAGTTCATTATTTCTTTTTATTTATTTTTAATGGTATGATGTTCATAAGCAATAAAAACTTCATTATACTACCATCTAGCCTATAGGCTAATGAGTAATGTTTCTATAACTTAAAATACTAAATAGATTATAAACATAAGATGCATACATTAACACTTTTCTCATGGACTGTTTTAAGGATAATTCACTTTGTTATCTGATTTTAATTTTAATGTCTCACTGCATTATATTGATATAACACTAATGAGCTAACTCAAAAGGTTAGTGCTTTTAAGTATCTCACTATGTTTGTATTGCCCAGAAGCTGTACAGCCTCGACATTAAATGGTGATGTAGTCGCTTTTTATGTGCTAACAATAGCTACAAACTCTACTTTAAGGTCACGATGTAGATCGTTATTTCTTATGAACTATGGTGTATTTACAAAGCTTCTGAGTACTTTATTTTAAAAATAATCTTTGTTTTATTTTTACGTTACTTTATTTGGTACAGCTCCTGAGCTGGATACCGTAGGTCCATACTGGCATGAGGATCTGCTTGTATAGTAGTATCTTGTTTTGCTTGTTCTTTTTTACATGAGCCTTTCAGCAAAATTTTGTATCTATATTATATACAGAATATTATTATACAGATTTTCGATAATTCAACATTCGTTATCAGTGCAAGAAGTATTAAAGCTCATGTAGTGTAGTAGCTCAGTTGTAGAGTTTTTTAAATTGATTTCAAGTTGTTTCCTTTTGGCTTTCACTTTATTTCTTGTAAATTTATTCAGTAATCAGTAGAAGCCAAATAGTTTGGTTCTATTTGGAAATCATACACCCGCTATTCTGACCGATACCAAACTTGAAACTTCCTGTTGTGCAAAACGTCAATCTTTTCCACCGCTGTATTAAACCAAGCGAAGTAAAAATACAAATATTTAATCTTATTTTTTATTAAATTAAAATTAAATATTGTAGTTAGAATCATGTTCTTTATTTTCTTCATCTTTATACATGGATTACATAATGTCTTTGGTTGGTTTGAATGCAGAAAATAAAAAAAACATGTAGCGTTATATTGTAAGCTATACAATAAAACGCTATAAATCAGTTTCTTATGGTAGCCATAATTAAATTATTTGAGAGAATATTATTTCACATGCCGCTTTGGTACGCATAGCGGTCCCTGTGCGGTATTTACAATATTTTAAATTAGATTTTAAACTCCCATTAAAATTTGCACATCAAAATCGTCAACACAGCGGAAAACCGGGTTTTCAATTTGCAGTTACAGGATTATTACAAAAGTCTCGTCTGGATCATCTTTAGCTTTTGAGATCCAATAAATAATAGTTAATAATTGAAAGTGACACAAAAAATAAAATGAGAAGTTATTTTGCATATGCATATATAGCATATGGGGTATTTCCACATAGGTTGCCATTTTTGACATTTTGAATTGCCATAATGAAATATATTTTCAATACCTCAATACCGTCAAATACTGCCCATTTTTTAAAACTTAGACCTACAATGTTTAAGTATAAAATAAAAGAACCTGCTACAAATAGTCACAATATTTGACGCACCTTTTGCTTAAAACGTTCTAAGAAAAACATGTTTCCGTTGTCACTTATATAAATATATAAATATACCGTGTGTTTAAATTTTATAAAAATTGATATAGACTTTTTTTGAAATTAATTTAATTTTTTTTGTCTCCTTTCTCCCTTTATCTTATTGTACACATTCCTTTTCACTCCATTCCGCTTTTTCTTCTCTCCTTTTTTCTTTAAATAACCAATATTATAATTGCGAAAGTATTTCTTACTGTACTGTGTTTCTCGGTCTGTTGCTTTTTCACCACCAAACAACTAAATCGATTTTAATGAAATTTAGGTATATATACACCCAGTGGCGTAGCTAGGTGGGTAAGGGCCCCGGTGCATAGAAAAAGAATCGGGCCCTCGCCCCCTCTTTAACGTATATTGGCATTTAAAATTATAGATAGTAATAAGAATAGGATACAGGATACATTGAATTGAACCTATCGTTAGTAAATTAAATCCATACTTCATCTCTATTCAAAGCTCTTTTCATAGCTTAGGTTAGAGGGCCCCCAGAGCTCAGGAGCCCTGGTGCACTGCACCACCCGGCCCTACGATAGCTACGCCACTGTGTACACCTGTTTTTCCTTTTTTCAATCTCTACTTACTAACAACTTTATATATATATATATATATATATTATAATATATAACAACGCTTTATTGTGTTAACCAAATTTATTTTAATGTAATCTGTCAAGAGAATATCCAGGCAAAATAAATTATATGCTGTAATTTTGATCTATCCCGCTGTCATGTCAAGGAGATTTTTTCCTGTGTTTGTTACAGGCAGCGATGCCAATGTGTGCGGAATTCCCCGAATTGCGGGGAATCACAAGTCGATCGGGGATTGTCACTATGCGAGGAAAACGAGGGTAATTTTATACTTATATTATAAACATAAAACGACAGATAATTGATTCTTTAGCCGTTCTTTTGTTAGTACGAAAATTGAAATTTTAGTCGATTATTAGTTAGCATTATACTGGAAGCATTCGTAGCAGCCCAGAATTTAAATGATGAATGCTGAGCTGACGCTATGCTGGATTTCACTAAGCATGGGCTTGATGCGGACAACGATACTGAATGCTACTGGAGAAAAGTATTCTTTTTTAAAAACACCGCAGGACAAGATTTGTTTCCAAATTTGAAGAATGTGATCCAGTTTTTACACGTGCTTCCATTCGCTAATGCACCAGTCGAGAGGAAGTTCAGTTTTTTTTTACATTAGCAGCCTTTAAGTTTCCCACTGTTGGGCCAAGGCCTCTTCTCCCTTTGGGGAGAAGGTTTTGGAGCATATTCCACCACGCTGCTCCAACGCGGATTGGTGGAATATACGTGTGGCAGAATTTCGTTGAAATTAGATACATGCAGGTTTCCTCATGATGCTTTCCTTCACCGCTGAGTCTGAGATGAATTTTAAACACAAATTAAGCACATGAAAATTCAGTGGTGCCTGCCTGGGTTTGAATCCGAAATCAGTTATTTAAAAAATATTAAAACATAAAATTGAAACAGACTACACACAGACACAATAGTTTCTGACTTTTGTTTTGATAGATAATTAATGACTTTGACTACTAGAGACGCAGTAAAAAAACAGGGAGGTATTCTAAATTATACCGAAAATAATGTTAAATTGTAAGGTAAGCCAAAAGCCTTAATAAAAACAAATAAAACATAAAACTGCATGATTTTTTTCCTTTATATCAGTGTGGGGAATTTGTGGGGAATTGGGCTTTTTCTCCCCGAATTTGGGGAATTTCGCTTAGATTTTTGGGGAATTAGGTGAATAGGTATTGGCAACCCTGGTAATAGGTGTGTATTATCTATGCGTATACCTATCGTTTCGACCGTAAAATTATTGATCAAAATTAAAATAAAAATATATTGTAATTTTTTGTTTGTATTATAACTTGTAATTGTTATAATAAATAAAAATTGGGACTGTCTGACAATAAATTACCTTTTAGGAACATGTAATAAACATTAGATACCATTAAGAAAAGATTCCATAAGACATATTTTTATGACAAGACTGAGTGGTGAATAATTTGAGTGATTAAAAAATTTATGAAATAGTATGAATATTTACAGTTTGTTTTAATTATTTATTTATATTTTACACAATGGCTGAAAATAAAAAATATATTCTTAGAAAACATATTGAAGACAAGGAACTTAAGAAGTAAAAATTCGAAAAGAAAATGATGTGGAAAAGAAATGCTGGTATCGCTGAAATTCACATAGTTTCCTATCACTAGATGATATGTTAATAGAACAATAACAATATTTATACAAAGTATGTATAACCCATTCCATTTTGGTATTAATTAACATAATCATTTTTATTTTGTGATGTAAGATTAGTCAACAATTTTATTAAATCATTTTTTTTAAATTAGATTAGATTTTTGAAAAGGTTTAAATAAGAAAATAATGACCACCTCTAGATCTACATATATATTTTTATTGCCAATAAATTATTAATTCCAGGTTCACTGTATATTTTTTCTAATGAATAAAAAGAAGCAAAGCTATACACAAAACAAGTCTATTATTGTAGGATACCTCAACATATGTCCAGCAACCTGGGAATGAACAATCAAACCTAAAGTTATAATTATTATTATAATGGCTTTCAAGTGTTCTGATACAGTACATTTTTTTAATGTAACCAGCAATCTAGAAGATATGAAGGATATTGATCAGTATGATATAGGTTACAGGCTAAATTTAATTTTGAAGGCATAAAAGAGTAAACCCACAACCTAAAACAAAACAAACAAATAATAAGTGAAAATCACAATCACAAAAATATTTACACAATTTTATTATGCTGAAATGCATGTAAAGTGGGTTAAATATAAAAATAAATAAATTTTAATGGGACTAGATAATTTAATAGGGAGGATTGGGCTAATAGGATGGAAGAGTTTGGGACAAGAAAACAATATGGGATATGGAATGTATGGCCTATGAAGAGAAAACAAAGGACTCTTTACAATGTTTGTTTCCTGAGATGAATAAAATTAAGCTTTAGATGAAACTTTCTAAATAGAAGTCCATGAGTGATACTATTGTTAGAGTTCAATTCACAGTGTCGTGACCAACTCTTTTTCTCAATCGCTATTTTCTAGTTTAAAATTCTTGAGTTCTATTACTACCCACATGCTGTGAACACACACACAGCAGTTTTAATTATGAAAATATTCATAGTGTAAAGGTAACTGGATATATGCTCTACTATATATCATCAACTTAATAATGATTTTATTTCATATGCAATTTGTTGTGTCATACTTTCCAATATTAATATACATTTCTATATAAAGTTTAAATTCTCGATAGGGTCCTGTGTAAATTAATTTATCATGAACGAAAAAATAATTACGCACTATACTTGAGTATACAGTACATCTTTAAGTGTTGGAAACATTGGATTACAAAAATGAAAGACCATAACAACGATCATAAAAATATAATATTTATTGAAATAAAACATCAGTTAGAATTGTCTCTTAGTTCAGAAAACTATTATTTAATAGTACGCGCTTCTTATGAATGCGACAAAGTTACTTAATCATTTATCTCAATGTTGTTTGTAGGCTTCGCATTTGTACTCGACTCCATCACATGCACCTTTCTTTCGCGTAAAATTCTGGTGACGGTGCGTTCAGACACTCCAACAGCCTGTGCGGTCCTCCAGCGTGCATCAGTTATTTTTTCTGCATAATCATTATTTGCTTCTTTTTTCATGAAATCGTATATTTTTGAAATGATTTCTGTTGTCTAGAAATATCAATTTGTCAGTATAAATTCTAATTAACCGAATAAATAGCATAAATAAAATTTCAACCTATGGTCACTGTTCATACCTGGCTCTTCAGAATAGTTCGTTCTGTTTCACTAGACATTTCAAACTCTAGTTAGAAAAGATTAAAAATAAATTTTGAACAAAAAAATAAATGGAGCAACTTTCCCGATGACTAGATCAACAGCAACTTAAACTAAACTAGCCTTGTACACTACACCAAAGGTCGATGGTCGACTCGAGACTAAGGCTGAATGCTCGGTCTGAACTTCACGCACCCTTCGGTATCCCCTCGCGAAAAATAGAGGGGCGTATCTTCGTAGAAGGAACTAATTAAAGTGGTTTTTACCCTCACCATTTAAAACAAAATCAGATTATCTTTTTATCATTCAATAATTCAAAACGAGTATCGAATCGATACGGATATCTGTTTGGTGTAAGTATCGATTAGTACTTAAAATGAATAAATTACTATTCTCGCAAACTATATTAACTCATTCTTATTTTATTTTTCATGTTGGTTAAACAATTGGTTGGACAGCTATAAAATTAAAAAAGGTATTTTTAAGAAATTAAAAGCTCGAAATGTCATATTTCTTATAAAACTTTGGTGTTTGATTATATATGTAACATGAACGAAGGAGTTATTTTATTTTTAAAATTATTGTAGATATAAAATAAATATTGTTGTTTACAACACATAGGTATTTTTTAAATTAATTAATAAGAGGATAGAATATCCCATCTCATAGATCATTATATCGGTCATTCTATATTTGGATTCTTTCGGTTAATACGCTAATTTATAAAAGTTTTATAATTTTTAATTTTATAACAAAATATACTTGCTACCTTTACTTTTATCTTTTGATGCGTATTTACGAAGTACGGACTGAATCTAAAACTAATTTAATATTATAATTGAACCGCCAATGCCGTAAATGTAAGTAACCAGAACATTAGCCCAGTATACATGCATCCAATGCAATGGCCCATCACGGCTCAAAGTAAAATATAAATCGACGCACAAAAAATGCATTAGGAGTTTATTATAGTCTGTCAAGTAACAAATTAACGTATTCGTAGTCTGTGGAATCATATTAGTTTATAGTCTGTGGTATATAGGTATCTGATATATTAAATTATTATTATTATTGATCATGATCCGGGAATCAGGATAAAACACAATCTTTTATCATTCGAATCTGTTGATTATCATTAATAATAAAATATAAAAATTATACTATTACGACTAAAATTAGTCGTTTAGTAAGATTTTGTTACAAGCTTCATAAAAGGCAAAATGTCTAAAAGAGTAGCATCAGTCGCTTTTGAAGAAAATGTAAGAAAACCTTCTAAGGAAGGCAAAAAACATTCATTAGATTCTGACGAAGAAGATAGCGCAGCAGAAGAAGAAAAGCAAAATGTTCTTAATGCGGATGACATAGAAGGTGAAGAAGATGGAGTTGCAGGAATGGAAGGTGAAGTGAGTAAACATTTTAAAGCCATCTTTTATCAAATACTCAATAAGTAGATACATTATATACTAAGTCATGAAATATTTGTTTATAACTTTATATTAATTTATAGACAAATATAAAGTGAAGTTCCTATATCAGTAAAATGTACATATAAAAACAATATATAATATATACATACACTGTATTATTCATAAAAATACATAACATAACATTGGTATTTTCTTGTTTGAAATGTTTTTCATTAAAGAAGTTCATAATTGAATTCAAATTTGTGATTGAATAAAGTCAGATAAGTGGGTTTATTACTTCTATAAAAATTGGGTATGAAATTTTTTGTTTGAGTACTTAGTGTGCGGACTTAGTGTTTAATTGTTTTTTTTTTTTAGTAATTTTGTAAAAACATCATATAATGATAAATATACATATACCCTATTTCAATCAAAGAAAAAGTAAAGATTTTAGATTAATATATTGCATGTGATTTGCCAACACGGTACTATTCATATTAACTTCTTATATCCACTTTAATCTTACTTTCAAATTTCCAATAATAATTCACTGAATTGTTTCAATGATATAGTATCAATTCAACGCAAAGTTGTTGATGTATTCTTTACTTATTCTTTGGTTGAAATGTGCTACAGAAGTGGTATATTTGTGTATAGGCAATTTTGTTTATTTTGAGAAAATTATGTATTCTCATTGAATCAAGGTTAAGTTGCTTAAATAAAAAAAGTTTGCTGAGTAAACTTACTTAACTTTGATAATAAAACTAAGATTTTACATAATCACATATACTTTTTACATAATATTGAAATGGTGAAAATGTTAAAAATTTGAAACCTGTTTACAATTCTGAAAAATCTTTATTTTATTGATGCAACCAAAGTGCAAAAGTGAGTATGGAAATATGTTAAAAAAGTATATCAAATAAAGAAAAATTTCTAAAGGGCATGATGTTTTTTATGTTTGTTTTTATTGTTACACAAAGAATACTATCTCATAATAAAAACAATGTTAATATGGATTATATTTTTAGGTCACTATAACTCCTTTTAATATGAAAGAAGAACTTGAGGAAGGTCATTTTGATGCACAAGGACACTACCACTGGAAAAAAGAAAAGGAAATTCGAGATGGTTGGTTAGATAATATTGATTGGGTTAAAATTAAAGGAAGACCTGAGGATAAATATAAAATATTTAAAGACGATAAAGTAAACAGTAATTTTGAAGATTCTGATTCAGACGAGGAGGAAACAAATGAGAAGTATAATATCATTGAAAATTATAAGGAGATATTTCAATTTATGAAACCACGAGAAAGTATCGCAAAGTGCTTACAAAGACTGGGTGAGAAAAGAAAGGATTTTTTATTATTGTTATACATTTAATTTGAAGTAATTACAGTACTCATTTTTATATCTTGTTTTAGGTGCTAATTCTAAAATCTCTAGTGCTGAACGTTGGAAAAGGAAGAAAGCAGGAATAGTAGATGAGAGTAGTAAAACTGTTACCAGAATTACGGAACTTGCAAATCAAATTTTGACTAAAGAAGGTAACATGGATATTTACCAAGAAACATATGAAAATATAAATGATATAATTGAAAAAGATAAGGCCAAGAATAAAGATCCCCAATTAGATATGTATGCAGATGATTTTGATGAAAAAGAAAAACTTAATATTGGTGGTACATCTCAAGATACTAGTAAAAGCAGTACAGATGAAACAACATCAAAAAAATTACAGTGGGAATTTAAATGGACACAAGAAAATAGTGCTGAAATTTCTGGACCGCATTCAACTGAACAAATGAATAAATGGTCTGCAGAAGGCTATTTCAAAAATGGTGTATGGGTTAGGAAACACGGAGAAGATTCTCAATTTTATAACTCCAATAGAATTGATTTTGAACTATATATGTAATTAATTATAATGTCCAGAACTCCAGATTTGCAAATAGTTGCATAGATTTTATTACTTAAAGAACTAAATTGTTCTGTTGTTTGTTATTGTTTACTAACAATAAATATAATAAACATTATGTGATGTTTTATTTTATTTCCATTATATAGAAACGAATTCTAAATTGCGTCCTCAATCCTAGCCCAATGCATGTGACATAAAAAACTACACAATACTACTGTACTGTTAGTACTACTGAGACTGAGGCCAGTAGACTTAGTAATGTTTTTGTGGAGAGACCATGGATGAAAATAAGTTTGATGCAGAAGGTTCTGATCTATTGGTCTAAGTAAAATTTAGAGGAAATAAATTTTAAGTAAAGTTTTTATTTCAAACTTGGACAAGTTAATCCCTTAGTAAATACATATGTATTTACACATATGTTTACGGTTCCTCTGTCTTTACAAATACGAGAAAATTGTAAATCTATAAAACTGCTGTAGTGTTATTTATGTTGACAATGTTTTTAATAAATAGAATTTTAGTTTCCATAATTACGTTCGTAATGTGACATGCCATTTTGGAACTTCTCAGTTCCAGTTGAGACAAGCGCTGTCTAATGTCTATCTGGTAATGGTAGCGTCCGAAAATTTTAAAACGTTTTTACTTGTTCGGTAGCGTGGTTTTTTGCTCATTTGCCACAGCTTTGCTACAGCATTATTATAGAGATTTTTAGTTGTACATTTACATTATTTACAATATTATAATTTGATAAAAATAAGAAGTAGAAAGAGGGCTCACACTTCGAAATAACTCCTGCAATTGATTGAACATACATAAAAATATCTACATAGACATAGTCTTCTTAAATCGTATGACCCTCTTGGCTATATATTATACCTATTAACTGGTAACAGCGTACTATTACGGTTTGCACCACGTGCCACCCGCGTTATTGCGTTTGCTCATATTGTTATAATACTAAAAAGTAGTAACCTACCCCTTTTTTCACCCCCTCGAGGGATGAATTTAAAAAAGTAACCTGAGTTTTTGCCCAGGATTCAAACTACTTTCGCATTTATAATAGAGTAGTAAGTGATAAAACTTTTATTACAATTTTGCATATTTTAATAATATAACTCTGCTTTACAATATAATGCAAAACTACAACTAAATATTTCTGGCGCTTGCCATGTTAAGAAGGCCAAGACTGCCAGTTAAAGGGTTAAATGACATTCTAATAATCTTAAAAATCTATGATTACAGTTCTACAATTTTTATGTTTTTAATGAATGTATATAAAATGTATTTTTTTTTAAATGTTTTTCAAAATTATCATTCATTAGACAGTTCGCATTCTTATTTATTAACAAGTTGTAGAAATATTTATATATATGCCCAAATTAAGCAAAGGCAGACATCTAAAGGTATTATTTTCCAGGTAACCTTAAATTGTTGATGAAAGCCATTTATTATCTTTTATTTACACATAAGTATAACCTCCATGCATTATGTTCAAAGTTAAACCTATTGGATTTCAATAATAAAAAGTATTTATAATGTTTTGATGTTTAAAATAACGAAACACAAACAGCTTCTAAACACCAACTTTTAGGTATATCTGACCAACTTTACTTAATGTCGTAATTTTAAATCCGTATTATTTCATTTTTACTCTAACCAATTAATTTTGATATATAGTTTTTTATTTCCAGATTGGTTTTGTTATTATTAATTATTTTTTTATGATTCAAAGATATTTTTATAAACACCAACCGATATTCTAATACATTGAAGCTTTGTTGTATGAAATAACATACAAAAATGATTTTAGAATAATATAGTCATATATAGATACTAGTTGTCGCCCTCGGCTTCATCGGCTCGTCAGGTTGTAGGTATACAATAGTAGCCTATGCCCTTCGTTACTACATACATAGCAAATTTCATTAAAATTCGGTTTAGTGGTTTGGCCGCGAAAGCTTAATAGACAATATTACTTTCGCATTTATAATTTATAATTATAAATGCACTTATAATATTATGGATATGTAATTTCGGATGATAATATAAGATACGGGCATATGAATAATATTTTACCAGTTTCAGATACGGTTATGGATTCGAAATGATTTCAGGTAATTTCAGTTACGAATATTAGATAATTTAGAAATTTTAAAAGAGAATATTATAAGGTAACGAGGATTGTTTGTGAGCTATTATTTGGTATTAGCAATAATAATAATAAAAAAACAAATACCCTAAAAAACAATTAGCTCTTCTCTTTATGTATGCAAAAAATTAATTGTAATAAGTTTTTTTTTTATCGGATTCGGTCATATTTTCGGATTGCTTTATTTTTCGAATATCCCATGGATTTGGTTACGGTTACGGAATTCCATCAAATCCTTGACAGACAAAAATAATCGAGAGCAATATTGGAGAACAGATGTTGTTATGGTATCCAGCGTTTAGGAAACTGATGCGAATAATTTTGCACTGGTTAGGTATGCCTTAAAATTATTTGCGAGACATTGAAAGAGCGAATTTATGTTTTGATCGAATACGAATTTCCACCAGCGTCCTTTGTGATCATTTTATTTCGGTTGCGTTGAAATAAGTTCCCAGTTATTAAAAATTTTTGGAGAGTTAAGAAAACGGTTATGTTTTTTAAATAATCTGCAGGACAGGTTTTATAAGGATTTTTTTGTCTTTGAGGCATTTTGTGGAAAAAAAACTAAAATGCATATGGAGTTAATATTATCGCAAATAGTCAGCCCTATTACCTCCCAACGGAAATATTTCGAATTACCAACTGAAACTGACTAGAACGTAAAAGTTCTGGGCTATATTGCTATATATTATATGCATTTAATTGGATAAGGATTAATGATGTACTGCTTGAAATCGCTTCGTAAATAAGCCATTACTTCTCGTTAAAAGAAAGATAAAAAACGACATCACATTAGAAATCTCTAAAATTATCAATATTTCTCTGCTATATTCTGTATCTATGTATGCACATAAACCTTCCTCTTGAATCACTCTATCTATTAAAAAAATGTATAAAAATCCGTTGCGTAGTTTTAAAGAACTAAGTATATATAGGGGCAGATAAAGAGCGGGAAGGAGTTTTGTTTTATCCTATGTAGTGATAAGCAAATTTTTCGCATATGAAAAGTAACTAATGATACCTAAGTTGAAACAACTATGACCTTAATTATATATATATTGGTGATAAATTAAATATGTAAAATGGAAAATAAGCGTCCACTTATATCATGCCATGGATAATATAACAATAATTAATAATATAACAACAATAATTTTAGCAAATGACATTTGACCAAAGAGTAAGTTAATAGAGTAGAGTAATTTATAGAGTAAAGAGTTTGACAATTTGTATTTCATATGTCAAAAAATGATAATGAAATGAAAGCTATAAAATATTAAGATTTATGAAGGAAAATCCTAATTCATAACAAATAGGATAAAACGTCCATACATATAGTATTGTTATAACAGTAAATTTGCTGTTTTTCGTCTGGTGGTGTTTATAAGAGGAACGCGTGAAAATTTTAAATATGAATTTAGTGAATTTACCTGAAGAGATTCTAATCATTATTATAAAACAGTTGGATACAATTTCTTTGTACAATTTATACACGGCTTGTTTTCGAATTCGTCATATAATTAGCGTGTATAGAGTTGTTAAAACATGTGATTTATCTCTCAATACGATGGCTACAGTGCAGTCACTCAAATTGAACTTTTTTAAAGATATTTCAAGACATCTTCAAGAGTTAAACCTGTGTGGAATATCTGACCTAACTAAAAACTTGCTTCTGCCAGCTATGAATAAACTGAAGAGCTTAAAAACATTAAATGTTTCTTATACAAATATCAGCATTTTCGACTTTGTTGAGCTCTACCAAAATTGCCCTAGTATAAAAAATATAAGCATTAACTTTATGTTTGGCAAAACTACCCGAGTTAGGTTATTAAAAGACTCATTACTACAATGTCAAGAAGTATTCAAAAATTTAGATTTTGTTAATTTTGTAGGAAATCTCAGTAATTTAATATATTCACAATTACCTTTATTTATTTTATGCAAGAGTAGATTGAAAGCTTTGCAATATACAGTGATAGAATGTGATATGACTACTTATGAAAACGAAGACAGTGAAGAAAAAGTGCAATTTGATCAGTTCTCAATATACTTCTTAGATGGGAAGAATTCAAGTGTGTATTACGGATTTATGCATGAAATGCTTTTGTTTAACATGTTGGATTTCCAAAAATATGAAGTTATTATTATAATTCGTCTAAATTTAAAGAGTACATCATTGTATGCGACACCTATGTTTAAAAATTTTTTTGTTGATAATTTTGATTTAAATATAGATTTTATACAAGATTTTTCCATATCCATTTTTGGGAATGTTATTGTGATGCTTTGGAATAAAAGTACAACAAATTTCGATAAAAGTTTCTTTGAACGTTTGTCAAAAAAGTTAAAACCATTGTTCCCCTGTCCATTTATTTCATCGAGGAGTACACCGGTGCCTGTGAAGTATGACTGGTTCTATACTACTCCAACTCATTCAGACTCTGCATACAGAAGTGAATTGTGTGGATTTTCATATAAAAAGCGTAGAGTTGTTGAACCAGATTGCATTTTAAATTATGATGAACAGTTTGAAGAAAAGCGTGAAGTTCAATTAAGTTTGCTATTTAATGGTGAAATTAGAAGTGGTGTATCATTTCCTTCACAGTGTTCGTATTTAAGTAAATTAACTTATTTGAGTGTGTGTGGACAAGTCAAATACTGTGTTAATTTTTTTGAAATTTTATTTAGTTCTTGTGATAGGCTTGTCACATTAAATGTAGAAGCACCTCCCATATGTCCATGCTATGCAGCAATATCAAGATATATTTCTTTCAGTCGAAGTCTTAAAAATTTAAGATTGGTGGACAAAAGAATTGATTTTAAGCTAGTTTTTTCATCATTGAGTGAATGTAAAACATTAGAGAATATTAATATATGTGAAATGTCATCTAACTCATTTGATATTTGTGATCCATCAACACTGTTTAAAAAATGTGAAAAATTGTATTGTTTGTATGCTTATGGACCTGTTTCTGATAAGACTCGGAATAGAAAGTTACAAATTTTGAAAAGAGCCAGACAGAAATGCCAAAAGGCACATATAAAAGTCAATCTTTTTAGTCATTCTCGTTTGGCTTATGATCCATTTATAGATGTGTTTAAACTAAATCCAATAAAACCAGTATAAACAATGTATCATATTTTATTATTGTACTATGTGTATTGTTACAATAATTAAATTTAACTAATTATGTTTGAGGTTTACTTTTGCTGTGGTTGGTACTTATTATTGTTATTGATAGAGATAATATGCCAAGTACAGCACTGCCACCACAAGCATATGTCAATACTCCTCTGTAATACTGGGGGCAGCTTATTGCATCATCGCATTTACTGAAAAAAAAGGTTGAAATAACACATATAAATGCCTGGTAGTATTCAAATGAATAAACATGAATGTTATTTTAAGTCGTGTTTTACAAATCCTTTTCCAAAATTCAAGCAATGGCGAAAATATGTTGATTAAATCATACATTTTGAAATTGATTTGTGAAATAATATAAATTTACCTACAAAACTACTGAACTGAGTACTGAACTTAATTATTAGAGATAAAGACTAAAATAGGATTCCAAAACAGCTATGACAAAACTCAACTTTTATTAGTTCAGTGGCATTTGTTGTAATGCCACAATGTTTGTAAAAAGTCAACTGTAAATTTTGCTAAAGGTATACTGGACTATGAGATGTAATTTTCAAAATATCTTAATACTAATCTCGTGTGTACATAAAAAAGACAATGTGTAACAATTTTGTATTAAGAAAAATGATTATTGTCTCCTGTGCATACCATAAACTTAATCTATTAAAAATGGGATTATATTTATTATTTATTTATTACTTAGAAAAAATCTCATTTAATTTAAGACTGTTCAAATAATGGTTTTGGTAACTAAAGATACATTTTTGGTACTTACTAGTTTTCAATAGCCATAACGGCAATTCCGGTTACTAATTTATCGGCAAATGTAACAATTGAATATATTAAAGCACCCTGATGGGAATGAGGTCCTATTAAATCTGCAGTTACGCACAGACTCGACACTAGGGTTATCGCACTTCCAGCTCCTGATATAAAACATTGTATTTAATTAAATACATTATGTAAGATGCAAAACTTGGACATTGTGTTTTTGTTTCGGATGCATTTGATTCTTTTTAATATACATATTTGTATAAGTATCAGTAGGTAAACATTATAACAAAGGTTTTAGTGGCAAATGTGTGTAAGATCTCGCAAATACTTATTGTAATTCAGTTATTCTTGTCGTGTATGTACATATGAGTTACAATAATAGTAACTAGACATTAAAAATATTTCGAAAATAATATAAAATATAATACAACTGTGGAAATGTATCACTTCGTTTTTGGTTTTATTTTCGTATGACGAAAAAAGTACATTACTTGTAATTTGAATTATAGTAATATTAAGCCAAATATAATATTCTTATCATATGATTTGTTTACTGTTTTTATTTACTTAGTTCCTCGATATTATAATTGCACCTTTTTCTAACTACTCTAAACAGTCTTGTTTAAAAAAAAGTAGAAAAAACTTTTTTAAATATAAGTAAGATACTAAGATCGCTAAGCGTATCAGATCAAAATCATTAAAAGTTATTCATAAATTAAATATAATTTCTTGTGTTAAAATATGGTCTATAGGTTTCAAAATAAAGGTCTGTTATCACTTTAATTTACCTATCAATGCTGCGACTAAATATATTTGTGCAACATTTGCCTCTGGGCTAATAGCTAGTGCTATCCACATGCAGCTAAATAGACTAAGAAAGCTGCCTATAAAATACGCCACCTGAAATATTCAGTTAGATGTTAAAAAATATAAAAACAATCGACATTATCGTTATTATTTAAATCATGATCCAGATTAACTGTTAAAATAAATACAGACAAAACATTATATTACCTGATGTCCTATTTTGTTAATATTACTCTTTAAAAGAAATGAAAAGATAAGTGAAGATATATAAAGAACGAGAGGTACGCTGGCTACCAATTCCGATCCTTCTGTTGGATTTACCGATAATCGTTCTTCGAGAAAAAGCGGTACGTACACAAGGCTTAAGGCCCAATACAATCTTGAAAAAACGTACCTGAAAATTTAAGTTAAGATATTTTTTATTGCTATATTGATTTAAGATTTAAGAATTAATTTATAATGCTTCATTTTCATTCTTATAAACATAGTACATTTAAAATTTTAAGTAGTTAGCGATAGTATATTTACAATACATTAAAAAAAATTAATTAAAATAAAATAAAAGTTCGATAAATGCGTTCAATAAAATTCAAATGATTTAAGAAAATATTTATCTTTCAATTATTGAAACTAATTAGGTAGATATAGTAAACCAAATCAAATTCCGATAAATTAGCAATCGTTGATTCGGTAAAAATTCTTTTGTTCTTTTATTAAAATAAAATACTTACAAACAACTGGTCTGGTATAATAAGGGCATTTGTAAAAAATGCATTATTTTTGACTTCGCTAAAAAGTTAAGAGGTTCATTTTCGCCGATTTCTCCTGCATGTCCGTTTGATTTAGGTTGTTTGTGTGGGTTCAATTTAAAGACAGCGTGGAAAATTATATATGACAGTATTCCAATACCGGATATAATTAGTGATACATCCTATAAAAAGATAATTTGGGTAATATAATATAAATTAATATGAAGATAAATAATATTGCAGTTGATATACATAGGCTGTATACCCGGAATTTATAATCATCCGTTGGTCTAATAAAAGTACTGTAGTTTGTTGCCCTCAGAACAATCCACGTTATAAAATAGACGGCTAGACTCGATATAACCGAAGCCATATATCTGAAAGTAAGTTAATTTTTGTGTTAATTTAGTAACTTTGTAACAAAATGTTCTACTACTGAGTTAAGGCTTCGCCTCTGTTCGAGTTTTAGATATTGATTGACCACGCTTCTAAAATGCGCGTTAGATACTCATTTGGCAGATTCTCATCTGAACATCACGGGATGCTTTATAAACATATGAAAGATGCTTTATAGCACTCACACCCTTATTAATTGAACACTGAACCTTCTGCTATGATTTACATGTTCTATAGCCTTTATTAATAAACTTACGTAGCCTAAAAGTTTATTTATTTATTTTTTAGATTATGCTTAGTTTTTAATTATAATTAAACGGAGCTGAAACGATTAACAGGAGTGAAACGCTAGTAGAGTTAGCTATTATGAGGTACCCAAATCCAAGCCTCTACAAAGACTAGAATGTTAATTTGGAAAGCTTATCAAGTCCGTTAAAACAGCAGCAGCAGTTGGTTTTAGTCTCAGGTACAAAGTTAACGTAGTAAACGTTTTAAAAATATATAGTCTGTGTAGATATATTTAATATTTATGTTTATATTAACACCTTCTTTTACTAATTACTATATGAGCAATGAAGATTCGTTGCATTCGAGGATGTTTCATATATAAATATCGCCCTCAAATCCGACTTTTTGAAGTAAAACTATTAGTTCAAAGAGTAATTTAAAATTTTAAAAATATATATTCATATTGAAATAGACAGATTTGATACCATGGCTGCTATATGCCTATGGAAGCTCCGTCAGGGTAGCATGTGCAAGCGATTCCGCGATGCCCCCCGAGAGATGGAGGGTTAGTGGGTATTCCGGTGTACTAGGCATCCTGAGCATCGGTGAGTCCGTCATATGGGAAAGGCTTAACGCGTTTATCCAGCATGAAAAAAAGGGCCTATGGAAGCTTGCCACCCTTTAACTTCCTGTAGAACCCGAAAAATTAAATAATATACAAGAAATAAATTACGCTTTTATTTTTGCAAGTACGAACATTCTTTGTTTTAAAACGTGTGGAGTGAAGACTTTCTTCTTGAACACTATTAAAATAATTTTTCTCCAAGTTTTGCCGCCCTTGGCCTACACGGTCTAAAAGGGAATTGATTTTATCATTATTACTTCATCTAAAGATACTTACCTTATAGAAGTTAATTCGGATCGTATATGCAGGTTGTCAGTGATAGATGGTATTATTGCTAGATGCGATATCTGAACTACAGCCCAGCCGATTTGAAAGATTGTTATCAATATAGCATAGTATAAAGGCATCCACCACATCAAATACTCGGAGTTTTTATTCGGCCAGCAGTTCCAACATCTTATGAATAGCAGTGGAAATGTGCACGTCACTAATAGGCATCCTGTAATTATACATTATTAATTATATACATGTATATTATATATACAATACATCAAATATGTATTAAAATTATAAGAACGTAAATAACATAATAAGGAGCGTTAACATAAACGTTTTTATTACCAGTCAGTAAATAAAATCCTAGAGCGTTATTAGACTTTTTAATATATATCTATGTAGATAAATCCAACCTTACAGAGACAGTTAAATGACAGACACAAGGGTATCTTAGTGCCCAGGGTTGATATGGTTAATATTTGCCGGTCTGCCTACTCGGATATCTAGTTATTTATTATACTAAATGCTTATTATATAGCAGTTTAGCTAAATCGGAGAAAAATATAGTACTTTTAACTGTTCTATCCTCCTCGTTGAATTTCGTCTTTCATAGTTCTCTTCGATTATGAGCATCTGTAGTGATTTTATGTAATATAATAAATTTTAAAGTACCTGTTAAATGCCAAGCTTTCTTTGTACTATATTTGTCCGCCAATATACCAACTATTGGCGTAGCGAGTGCATCCACAACTTGTCCTGTAGTATCAGATGTTTATAAAAATTAAAATAGTTATTTAATTATAATTTTAAATTTTCCAAAAATTAGAGTCACAAATTTACGATTGCTAGCGGTTAAGTAATTAACTAAAGTATCTATGATACTATACTATGATAATAAAATTTTCAAACTCTTAATTATTATTATTAAAGAGAGAAATTATATAGAGGATTGTATAGATATTGTAAGCATGATAAATTTTTCTTTTTTTGTTATGATATCTATTTTTTTTCAACTTATCGTAAACTAATATATATAAAAAAATATATCTATTACACATGAGTAAACAATTAAATGCTAACAATTTATATTATGGTTGTGAATTATTATTATTATATTATCTTTGTGAAGTAATTTAGAATGTGAATGTGATATGGGTATATAATATATCAAAATGTAAGAGTAGCGAATGACAAGTGTAATTAATACCCAGCAGAAGCATGGCGCCGGCGACAACGGCCCTCATTTCAAGTACCGCCTGGAAGAACAGCATCATGTAAGAAAACCACATCGCTGCACATAGATCATTATACATGTGACCTAGCCCGTATAAATGGTTCTGATTAATTCGCCACCATCGTCGACGTTTGTATGGTATACTAGAAGAAAAAACAAAGCTTTAAAATATCAATAAAACCAAATATTTACATAAACAACACTTCATTAAATCGAATTATGTGTTTTCGCTTTTAATGGGCAGTCTAATAAATACTTTTTAAGATCGTTATCGTATTTAAGTATTCTCTTTAATAGTGGTGTATTGTTCAGTTTTTTTTATTTGGAAAAATTACAAAAAATCACATTTATGTAACAATGCTAAAATTGAAGAGCAGGATGAGTTGATCTTCTGTAATGAGGACTCATAATGTTCGTTTTGTGTCCTGCTTAGCTTGTCACAAATTGTCTGAATTGCAAATTGTGCGGAAATACCGTCGTTTAGGTTGATTTCTGAGGACACATCACCTTCTATCGATTTCCTCATCATTATTGTCTTGAATATCATTTTTCACTGAAACATTTGACTTCGTTGCTCCATATGTAACGTTCATGTTTGCGTTAATTATAATAATACATTTAATTTAAACGTATTTGAATGTTCTATTACGACAAATTAAAATCTAATAACATTTTCACTTCACTTTATTGGGGACACTGGGCGTATCAAATATCACACTTCACAGGTAAACCGACGCGTGCGGCTTGAAAGGATTCCTCCGGTCATGTGAGTTTAACTAGTAGGCTTATCCGATCAACATACCATTTTTTGAATATAGATTTAACATATATTAGACAAAGTTGTACCGCATAACAGTATATTATATTTTAATTCATAATTTCGGACATTTGTGTTGTAACTGCAGTAAAGCTTAATTAATCTATTGTTGAATTGTCGTTCAATCAATTTCTGGCTATTGAATGCTACGGACTCTTTAGAAACGTTCAATGGGATAAATTGTTTGATTACAATGTACGTTACACTTTGATCCATTTCTTTACGTTAAATATATAAAAAAGTAATTATTTTTTTTTATATTTGTAATTTAGAAATTAGATATCTATTTCTATAATTCTTATATAAATATATTAATATTTATTTGTTGTTTTCTCTATGTATATACTCATATTTGAATATATTATCTCTGTTTTTTGTAAATATACCTAGTATGATTAAACTCTATATCGGTTGATATATCAATAAAAATTTCTACCAGGATATCATAAGGAGAAGCTCTGTTTTCCAGCTATTTTCATACTTATTCATGTACTTATTTGTATTTTCTTTTACGATTTAGATTTTATGGAACGATTCAGCATATAAAACATTAAGGAGTCATTATTACTTTTGTAATTCATAAAAATGTTATGTTCTTTTTTTTCATATAAAAAAATAATAATTAAACAACTTTAAAGTGAAAGATTCATTAAAGGAATGTCTAAATATTTCGTCGATATTTTTCATCATAGACATAGACATCGCTCGTATTGGGTATCATTAAATTGCTCGAGTTACGGGGATTATGTATCAACGACCTAAATACGTTATACTGTAGGTATTCGAATTTTATTTTTACGTGTTTGTGGTAGAGGCAAGTTAGTCATGGTTATGTTATTATTATTTTATAATGAATTGCGTGATACTATGTTATATTTCTACAAGATTCAGTTCAGGTTTTTTTATCCCATAGGGTGGGTGGACGGGCAAATGGACTACCTGATAGTGATAACTGGTCTGGACCTAGACATTAGCCCCTAGTCTTTACATCACCAATGCGACACCAACTTGGTGACCTAAGACGCTATGTCCATTTTACCTGTAGTTACACTGGCTCACTTACACAATACTACTAACTCGCTAGTGCATTTCTAAGAGTAGACGTAGTGATATATGGATGGTATCTAACCAGACGGGCTCGGACAAAGCCCTACCATCAAGTTTGTGTTGGTCATGGAGATTGAAGGTTACGAAGTTATTTGTAATGTACTCTCGATTAATTTATACGAGTTTTTTTAAACATATTTTGGGAGAAATCTTAAAATTCATTCACTTCTCAGTAAGAAGGTCATCTTGACTAAATTTGGATGTAACTTTATTATTAAATGCTTATATTTAATAATAAATTAAAAAAATATTACATACTTAGTAGAATTTTGATTATTTTTTAATTTACTATTTTTTTTAAAAATTGCTACAGAAGTGGAAACAGTGTAAATCGAATAACTATTAACGATCGATATAAGTATTTATTTAACGACATTTTATATTTATTTCTGTGTGTATAATTAATTAATAATTTATGTTATAGACTTGTTTTTTCTCTCGGAACTCGGGAGGGTTTTTGATGATTTGCGTTTATATGCGTAGTCAATGTTATAATCCATCTAAGTTGTTACTGACAAGTTATTAAATATGTAACTATGACTCTTAGCTCATCGATAAAGAACTAGTATTTGTCCTTGGCTTCCTTGGTTCTTATACGTTGATACTATCATATTTACAAAATAAAGAGGAGACCGGGCACAAAAGTAACATTTCTACTTTACATTAATTTTCAGCTAATAACCTTTAATAAATATTTTGTATAAAAAAATAGTCCTATAAATTCCATTAATCTGAACTCAGAAATGTTCATCGAAATATCTTTATTTTCAAAATAAAGATATTTCGATGATGAAAGTATTCGCATTTTATTTCTACTTGGTGTTATTATATTTTTACTTTTTTATTTTAACAGGGACCTGAAAACTAAACGTGCTACACCCAAATTATTTATAACTGTAGCATTACAGGCAAAAAGTCTTATTGATACCTAATAAGTACGTATAATAAAAATTGTTTATATATATAATACCTAAATCTGTCACTCGACAGTTGGTATAGCTTTCGTCATTAGACAATTTGACAAAGCATTGATTACTTTCAACCAGCCGTTACTTTAAATCCCAGTCTCCCCCTTACATTTCTGTAATATCCTCTTATGAACATCAATGCAAAAGTATAAGGTAGTGTCGCTTATAAGTATACTTATAAGTTCACAAAATATTTTATCAAGTATCATTAATGATATTTAAAAAAAAAAACAAAATAATGACATCACATATATGTCATATATTATCTGTCACAATATACGTGCGAGTAAATGTTTGTATTTTTTTAATATATGTAAAATAATCCATTAAAAATCAAAATATTAGCGGCCATGAAAACCGGCCGGGCACGGGCCTCTCTTTATTTATGTATAATTAACAACTAGTTTCTCGCTCTGACTTCGTCTTTTATTTATATAAATATAATGCAGAACAACTGTTTTAATCAAATAGTCGGTGTTATACATAGTATATTGCTACCCAATGTTGAAATCATAGTATGGTAATAAAATAACGCCCTCCAGGTTATCGACTATTTGACAACTATACTAATATTATAATATGAAAGTAACTCTGTCTGTCTGTCGCTCTTTCGAAATTTGACGAAATTTGGTATGAAGCAAACTTGAAGTTTGCTACCAAATTTCAAAATCCAAGGACATAGGCTACTTTTTTCCTTACACCTTACCGACCCCTAAAACGCAAGCGAAGCTGCGGGCGACAACTAGTTTGGAATACATAACATAACATAACATAAGCAGCCCGTAAATGTCCCACTGCTGGGATAAAGGCCTCCTCTCCCTTTGAGGAGAAGGTTTGGAGCATATTCCACCACGCTGCTCCAATGCGGGTTGGCGGAATACACATGTGGCTGAATTTCGTTGAAATTAGACACATGTAGGTTTCCTCACGATGTTTTCCTTCACCGCCGAGCACGAGATGAATTATAAACACAAATTAAGCACATGAAATTTCAGTGGTGCCTGCCTGGGTTTGAACCCGAAATCATCGGTTAAGATGCACGCGTTCTAACCACTGGGCCATCTCGGCTCGGCTAGTTTGGAATATGTATATTTTTTTAGATCTACTATCTGAGTTGCAAAAGCTTTCACTACTACGTTATTGACTTCTTACCTATTCAAAATCAAAATATACTTTAATCAAGTAGGCTTTTACAAGCACTTTTCAACAAACTATATTAAGTGAAGCTGAAGTGTATAACCACCGGTTCGGAAAGCAGATTCTACCGAGAAGAACCGGCAAGAAACTTAGTAGTTTCTATTTTTCAACATTTCACAAATATAAAAAGTCATGTTAGTTAAATACGATTATATATGTATGTAATATATCCTGCCTGGAAGTCACCAAGTATTATTAAGAATATATCTACTTCTACATTTATGATAAAGTGTTGCTATAAGTAAGAATCTGACCGGAAGAACCAATATAAGTCATATATTGGTTCTTCCGGTCAGATTCTTAGAAACTCTTAGTTCGAGTTAGCCAGTTCAAATGAACAGACGGAAAATGGGCTAAGAGAATAGAACGGATGAACTCCTGTAAGTCTTAGGTGTTTACTGTAGAAATGTATATTATTATCATCAAAGTTTGATTTACGATTCTAGTGTAACCAACGACAACATAACAGAGAAACGGATCACGGAACATTAGCTTCGCTGGAGTTGGAGCTACGTCATCGCCTACGTCGTATTCTTGAAAAACTTGACCCGAAATGAA
This sequence comes from Vanessa atalanta, assembly GCF_905147765.1. NCBI lineage: Eukaryota > Metazoa > Arthropoda > Insecta > Lepidoptera > Nymphalidae > Vanessa > Vanessa atalanta. Next base: position 6,555,771 of record NC_061871.1, read on the forward strand.
TTAATTTTTTATTTTCTTTCATAAATATTTGGGCTTTCTTTCAACTAATACATACAATTTTCACATATTTTAAGAACACAGTTATGCTATTCTTAGGACCCTACGGGCAATCCAGCGAGCCCTGCTTGACGCTTGATCAGAGAGAGCACAGCCTCGGCGATTCTGATGTCGCGTTTGTGTCTGTCTTGAGACAGACGAAAAACATCCTGGAGCACACTCCAAGATGGTTTTTTCTGAGTTTTTCTTGCGTGAGGAACACTTTCGTGAATACGGAGCCTTACATTCTTCGATTGGGCTATGATAACATAGCCTTAGGTCTATCCCCTGAGATTCATGGATGGTATGACGCTTGACCCTTTACCTTTTCCGTATCCCTGGTCCATCACATAGGCAAATTCGTACATTTTATCTTTTTTTTTTATAGAATATGTATGTAGATGGACAAATAAGCCACCAGGTGGTAACTGGTCACCATCACACATAGACATTGGCTCTGTAATAAATATTAACCATAGTACACTGGTTCACCCACAATTTAAACCGGAACACAACATTCTAACAGATTGTTGTTATGTTCCGGTTCCGATCGAATATGCGATGAGGGTGGGTGCGACGGGCAGAAATAATTATGAAAAGTACATTGCATATTTATTTTTATTGCTTCCAACTGTTTTTATTGGAGTTGTAATTGGAGAAGTACTTACAGGAAATGCTTAATATGGATATTATTTTAAGTTTTTAAAGATACGATTACCAAGAAAAAAAAAACGTCCTATATCCTTAATATGAACGTTTTGAGCGGTCACGTTGATTTCGTATGTTTTATTACAGTTATTGGTTTTGTATTGTATTTTCTTCGGAAAAGGAAAACTTTTCTTTCCGGGAACGGTTAGAAGGTTGACATCTTGATGAATACCCTGAATGAATGTTTGTTCAAGAACGAATTGGATACTGAATAAAGTAGATAATTCAATAAAAAAAAAAAGGATGTAAATTCTGAAAGCGATGTTATTATTTTAGGAAACAATAAAATAATCTTTATTTGTTTTGTATAGAATGATTCGGAAAATATTAAATCGGAAAAGAAGCACAAAAAAGTCACAATTTGTACTTCAAATGGGCTTATCAAGTGAGAATTACAATAAATACCAAATAGCAAATGCTGTTGACTGTTGACTGTATGGAGGGACACTTATCGATTGTATTGAGGGCCGCTTCATGTCACCCTTGTCCCTCAATCCCCACTAAGTATTATTTGCGGAACAGACATGAATATGTTGTTATTCAAAAGTTAAAATACAATATTTGTAGGTTTAAAATAAAAGAAATAAATTTACATAATAATTAATTATTCTTATCCAATAATAAAGATCCAGGCCTTGAGAAGAATATAATATCCAGTATCTTGGATAGTTAAATGAAAATGAACGCAAAAACGCGTGCTTATTAAACTAAAATTAAGTTTTATATTTTTTACATATTTATTTTTAGTTTTTTTATTAGTTTACAAAAATGTGGAAATAAGTAAGGGAAGCTGTTGAGCCCTGCCAAGCTTTTTATATTTAAAAAAATATATATTAATATTTAAAATTATCAAATATATATACGAATATGGAAACAGCAACTATTTTACTATACAGTGCATTTATTAAATCTGGGGTCAATCTATTTTTATTTCTGTCTGTTGTTTCATGGCCAAACCGCTAAATGGAATTTTATGATATTTGGTAAGAAGCAAGCTGGAACCAAGAGAAAACAAACAACGCAAGCGAAGCCGAGGGCGACAACTAGTGCTCAATAAGTAAACAATAAGTAAAGGGCAGAAAAACTTATTTTTTGAGCAATAAATAATAAATTAACTTGTTTGTTGCCACTGATATATACATTTTTAAATAGTAGGTAGTTCTAGTAATTATTCAAGTCATTTATTTTATGAAATGGCAAAGTTCAAACCTCAAGATCTATTTTCAAATTATAATATTATATTATTTTATAATTATATTTTTTTTGTAATTGCCTTTTATACTTATACATATTTAGTGAATTTATATATGTAGGTACATTTAGTTCCCTTTAGTAAAGATAACATCAATCTATCCATGTGTATTTTGTAAATATAATGGTCGCCTATTGGTCGAAATTCGATCTTAATTCATTGCTAATAAAATATTAGATTTGATTCGCGTTTATTCGAAAGATACGTAGGAAAAATAAGGCTCAACTGGACGATACCTTGTCACTTGTTGTATGCTTAGATCTTTAAAATTACACAACATTCAATGGGAACCTCTCTTAGAGATAACCCACAATAACCATTCTTCATCGTTTACTTTTTACGAGAAATATTGGCTTATTTTCGAAGCGATTTTAAGCAATAAAGTATTAAATATTCCTTTAAATTACATGCTGTAAAGGACCATATTGATCTATATTAAATGTACAATGTATTTAAGGTACTAAATTGGATAAGGATTAATACTTTATTGCTTAAAATCGCTTCGAAAATAAGCCAATATTTCTCGTTTCTAGGATGCTGCAAAGGAAAGCATTTATAACGTGGTAAGACATTCTGTAGTATATTTAATATCAGCATTGCACCTGTGCGAAGCCGAGGCGGGTGGCTAGTATTAAATATTATGTAGATAGACGTGTAGGTGCTAAGCATTTCGTAGTGTGTGTAATGTTTTTTTTAATATTTTAATGTATTTTTAATTCAATAAAAATATTAGGGTTCTGCACTCCTCCACATAAACTTTAATAGTGCTAAATTTCATACATCTCCGCCCGCATCTTTTTGGTAAAAAAGAGGAACAAATTTCATGTATGTATACATGTATGTATAATATATAGATATCCATATCTGTTTTAAAGCATGGTAACCGTTGTAGTATAAACTAAGTATTTAAAAACCGACTAAAGATATGTATAATGCGAATATTTCCATCATCAATACTGATATTATAAAAAAGTAACGCTGTCTGTCTGTTGCTCATTCTTGGCCAAACTGTTGAACAGAATTCGATTAAATTTGATAAGACGAAAGTTTGAACTCCAAGGAAGGAAATAGGCTGTTTTTTAAGCATATCTATAACCTGACGACTTACGCTACGAGCGAAGCCATAGGCGACAACTTGTGCTAAATAAGTAAAAAACAATATTTTATTTATAGGATCTAAAAGGGAAAAATATCTAAGCCGCGAAGTTAAACAATTAAACTACTCCATTTGTTACATTAAACAACTTTGTATTATATAAAAAAAAATGTTGTGAGAATATATATTTGCCACAATATTCTAAGTATAAATTGAAATATATTCACTATATAAAATAAAAATCGGAAACATTTCGTACATATTAATTAATTTTGTTTTTCGCTAGACATGTAGGTATTTAAATTTGATCACTTCAATTAATGCATCATTGTTGCCTAGTTGCTAGCCTGTTTATTTACAACAATTTCAATAAGCAGACCTTGACCTTACTTATATTATTATAGGCTTGGTCAGTATCGAAGAGTCAAAATAGAAAACGGCGTCATCGACAGTACATATATTACCCTACCTTTTCTGTACCTTGCAGACAATATCTAGAACGGGCATCCTTCATAATTGAAAACTTGTTGTTGCTGTTGACCGTTGAGGAGTTCCCTTTATAAAAGAATCCTAAATGCAGTAGCTATGTCATGATAGCACTTATAGAGGACTGTCACAATTGAATTCGCCTACGCAATTTTGTGTTTGTTAATTGTTGAGGAGGAGTTGTGCAATCGTCAGGAGTCAACCTTGTGTGGATCAGCACTTAGAACGGGCTATCTCAATTGAGCTGTTAATCGTTGAGGAATTCATTCGTCGTGAGCCGACCCTAAATGCGGTAGTTATTACATATAACTTGGGTTATCATAATGAAGTACTTATACAAAATTTCGTGTCTATATAGTAAACTTTGATAAGTTTCTTCATTTGGAGCTAAACCATGGTCAAAACTGAATTATAATGCAAATTTTCCGATCCGTGGGGAAAGTGGAGGTGGCTTTCCTAATTCAGCTTGAAATATTACATCTAAATAAACTGACAAATAAAGTTGCATTACAAGTATAAAAAACTTTTAAAACCGAATTATTCAGTAAGACTTCAGCGCCATCTAGTAATGATAAAATGTATCATGAGTTAAACTACAACGAGCCGGTTACAAGCAGCGACATCTATGAAATTATTTGTGTATTACGATATATCTGGAATTATATTTATATAAAATACCTACGAACGCCGTCATTACTGACGAGGGTTTTCATCTTTAGTGTAATAGTTTAAGAATTTATTACTAGATGGCAAAGAAAACAATTGAAAAGAGTTGGTTTCATTAATTTTATCCTAGTTTTAAGTGTGAATAATGAAATGTTTTCAAATAGATTTAACTAAGTTTAGGTTAAGTATCTATACTAATATTATAAATTCGCAAATAACATTGTTTGTCTGTCTATCTATCACGCAATCATCGGTATGATGCAAGCTTGAAAACCAAGGAACTTTTTTATACGTAATGTCGACCAATTATTAAACCGCGAGCGAAGCTGCAAGCGACAACTAGTAGAATATAAGCCGCCATAACGCAGTTTATAGATTTGAGAGAAGTTTATAGGCGGTTTTATATCCGGACACACACTTCTGTGTTTTCTAGTGCCTTCATTTGGGTTTATGATTCATTCAGCGTTCGGGGATGAAGAAGAATTTTGTGAGATGACCTAAACGTAAACCGTCGTTTAAAACTATGTCACTCGTATTTTAAATTGTTCACCAACCCCACGTGTAACGTAACAGTGGCTATAATTAGCTTTAATATCTCGTTCTAACAAGAAAAACAGCCTTACCATTTTTTTTTAATGAAAATTATACTTTTGCTGTTAAAATATTTTTTCTATGTAGAAAGATATGCACTTATATAGTATGTATGTATATAATATGTCAAAATACATAAAATTTATTAAAATCATATCAATATCAGTTATGCATGTCTATATTTCTAAAATCTGTTTTATACATGGCAGCATTAATGAACGATGATATAATAATTATCGGGACTGCAGCAAACCACGAATGTCTACGCACACGCCAGTTGGCGCATTAATCATGAGGGTACAATTCGGTGCACTCACCATCAGGTAGTTTAAATGTATTATTATTAGATTTGAAGTTTATAAAGTTTATTATAAATAAACATGAATTTACATACAGAAGTTACATAAAATACAATAATAATGTTTACCTAGTATTCTAATTTAAGGATGACAGATTAATATACGATAGTTATATGTTCCTCAAGATTTATAATAAAAAATATTTTTAAACGTACAATTAAATAATATTATTCGTACCTACACTAAATTCAGCGATGGCTTACTGTCGGGTTTCAAAGATTATTTACTCTTTTATTACATTGAAGTTGTTTATTTAAAAATATTACGTATAAAAGTTAATGAAAAATAGAAGACTTCTAATGTTATTTATCAATTTCGTCACACAAGTCACAAAACGAATCGAAATATGTAGGTAGTTAATTGCAAATGAAAATAAATGGCATAATACATTTCGAATTGTTATAAAAATATATTTATATAGGATTTTAAAATGTACTTCCGTAAAATATTCTGTGCTTTATTAATTGTTCTATTATTTTAAATGATTGTCTAAATTGTTAAAATAAAATGTAACAGAATGCGTGTAGTGTATTTAATTAGTAAAAAAAATTGGTTGACGGAAAGGTTTTATCATAAATAAAATATTTTTTTATATTTTCTTTTAATACAAAGTTATTTTGCTTGCCTAATTTTTTTTGTAGAATATATAGATCTCGTATAAAATTATTTTAAAGCATTATAAAAATAATATATTACAATTTCTGGTATAGTATTTGTTTCAAACTTTTCTATACTTGTATCATATTGAAAGTATTATCGAATAATAAGATAGTCATTAAAGATTATATTATAGCCTGATAAGTCAATTGATCTTGTTGAGCAGTTGTGGTATCTCCTTAAACTATATATAAAATACTAGCGACCCGCCCCACCTTCGCAAGGGTGCAATGTTGATACTAAATATACTACAGAATGTCTTTATATACAAAGTTCACAGCAAACCGCTATGTTCCTGCATTTTAAATGTTATCTTCGAAAATATCAATTTAAATTACATGCTGTACAGGGTCGTATTTATCTATATTAAATGCACAATCGATTTATGTATACTTTGGATTGGATGAGGATTAACGCTGTATTGATTAAAATCACTTCGTAAATAAGCCATTATTTATCGTAAAAAGTAAGAATAAAAAATGGTTATTGAGGGTTACCCCTAATAGATAGACGTATACCATCGCGGAGTTTTTTGTAGATCTTATTAAGGCGTAGTACATTACTTTTGGTCTATCTCGATCAGCGTTTCCAATGTAAGCGCAAAAAATGTGTTTACGATATCACATTTGGAACCTTTAATATGATCAGTGTTTCTCTACTATATTATGCATGTTTTACCCATATAAAACTTCCGTTTGAATCAGTTTACCTAATAAAAAAAACATCAAAGTCCGTTTACGGAGCGCACGCAACGAAATCTGTCAAAATGAATGATATTCCACTGATTTTGCTATTTTTTAATTGATAATACTCCGCTTTTAGTGGTCGTAGCGCCGGCTTATTGCTCGACAAATGCCAATCAAAATACTGTAAGAATTTTTCAAATTAGACCACTAGTTCCTGATATTAGCTTGTTCAACCAAACAAACAAACAAACTCTTCAGCTTTATAATATTAGTATAGATCAGTTTGCGTTCCATTATATGTAGATGTACATATGTTGATATCTTCAGATTAATATGTTTATAATAAGTAATGAATATGTTTACTTTAGTGTTGACAAGATAATAATTTGACTTGTTGATTAATCTTCAGTTAATAATAATTTGACTTTGGGTTTGATATTAGTTAATCAACAAAACTATGCTTAGCTTTACTTAGTATATCATCCTCTGATATAAGACGAATTATCTTTTTGACAGAAACAAACAACTACGCGGTTGAAACCGCATGAATAAGCTGGGGTGTCAGAAAAATAGACATCACAGACCAGCAAAACTTTTTAAAAATTGCAGTTCAATTGAATCTCGACTAATCTCATAAAAATGTTACTTCGGTATTCAATATAAATACTTATATACACAAGTATATAATAATATAAGTAGTATTTTAACTTCACTGTGGAATTAATTGATTATACTTTACAGATATATTTTTAAATAAGCGTAACGTATAAGCGTAACTTGTTCGAGTTTTTTTTTTAAATTATAATAAAGCTGTATGGCAACACTATTTTTTATTTTAAAATAAAAAAGATATGCAATTGATACATTTTAAAATTTTTTTTAAATGACGTCAAAACGAGATAATATTATGCAAATAATCGCTAATCAATTCAATCTGAATATTGACTTATATAATTTTTGCTACTTGTATGTATAAGCAATATACTTAAACATAATTAATCAATTAATTATATTTATAGAACAGTTGGATGTATGATATTGTATGTTATTGATGCAAAAAATTAATTAAGTAAAAATAATCTATGTAAAATTTCTTCCAGTTTTAGATTATATTACGACAAACATAAAAAATATGTATTTAATCAGTTGGTTACATTTGTTTTAAAATTCATTAATTGCAAGATTTAACGTGAGTTAAATAAAAACTTGTAAAATAGAAAATTATCTCGATAGAGATAAAGCAATCAGTTTATAAAAAGCAGACGATGTGCAGATTCTGTTAGTGCGTTATAATGTTTTTATAACTGCCTGGTTATACAGCTTGTAATTACCGATACGTACATGATTACAGCTTCAAACGAGGGTCTTTGAACGTGACATAATTACAAACAGCTTCATTTAATTTCACGTCTTAAATGGTGTGTGCCTAATGCGAATAACTTTCAAAATAATGCTGTTAGTTTTATTTGTTTTCTATTTTAACGGTTACAACGGCCATCATTCATCAGTTATAGCAATACCCTGTCGTTTGTACCGGATTAAATAAAGTACTTTTACTAACTAAATAGTGTATGCAATAAAATTAGGTAATTTTTCAATATTAGTTTGTCCTCCCGTCAAGTAATTTTTTTCAATTAGGATGATAGCTATAAGTAAATGAGCATAATTATAGACAACAGATGTAGCATCTCAAGTCTGGCTGTTGTCAGCTCATTTGCAATATCAGCTGTTGCCGAATGTCTCTACTCTCGCGTTAGTGACGCCAGATCGACCACTTACCACGTTCCTTTATTGTATATCCGTTACGTTACGTGTGTTTTTGCCTAAATTAAATATAATTACAAAATAATCTTATAAAAAAATATCTTATCGTACAGTAGAGCTATAAAAGTCCGATTCTAAACAGTTTATTATTAGAACGAGTCCGACCTGTTTTATACGCGGTGGGTCCATCCTCCATAAACCCTGTGAGGGTTTTATAAGAACAGAGATTGTGAAAGAAGTGATATGTTAGCTCTAAATGAGGGTTATACATTTTTACAATATAAAAAGGTTTTTACAAATTATATACACACTTAAACAAATATAAAATAAAGTAACTTGTGTACTTGTCTCTATTTTTTCTAGTTCAAGTATCAAAATTTTTTTGTAAGTACTAATAACATATTAGATTTAAGCGATGAAACCGTTGCTCAGCAATGGGACATTTACATATTGTTATTGTACATTTCTTACACGAGTTTTCATGTTCGAATTCCCGATTTCCGTGATATTAAAAGTTTTATAATAGAGCGTATGAGGAAAAAAAGGCGTGAGGCGTGCGGTAATACCTATCAGCATTATTACAGGATATTGTCACGGCTGGGAACGAGCGAAAAGAACGTCTTTATTCCTATTCTTATTTTTATAGTTAATTGTGTGTATACGAGTATACACATACAAATATAATGCAATGCCCTATAGGGGGACATATTGGAAGTTACAAGGACTAGCTTAATGACTAATACGTCGGGGTATATACCACCCACTCACCATTGTATTGCCAAGTTGTAATATTTCGTATTAGTGTGGCCCAGTTTGAATGGTGAGTAATTATATACATATATATACGATGATATAAATTTTTTTTTCTTCGATATCATGAATAAATAGTCAATGATGAAAGCTTTTCTCAATCTTACTGTAAGAGTGTTTTTTTAAAAACCGACGACGCGACGATGTTTCTGCTCCTGTACGTGTGCTTCGTTACGCAAGGCAAAGGTGCTGTAACCATAGCGTCAAGAACCACCGATTAATGGAATAGTCGATAAATAACCTAATCAAACAATATCACCTTTATCAAATTATACGTGTATTCGCAATTTCTCTAGATTTTTCGTTAAAAATGTTAAAAATCGAATTATCAAATCATCCTTCTACATATACAAGGAATATTAAATCTTAAATCCTGTAAGTAGAAGCGCATTTGCGATATAACAAATTTCAGGTTTATATATCTCGCGGTGCCTATAAGCATCATGCCAGTCGTACTCATTTGCTAATTTAACCTTCGAAAACGAATTAAAAAATATATAAATTTTATTAATTAGTTCCTACGTTACGTAAGTTATTATTTTTTTGTACAAGTACATAAGTTGAATAATATTTGTAATGTATATTTTTTGTTAGTAAATTTTACGTGTCGTGTATGATGCTATGAATAAATTTGTTGTTTTATTATCTCGGCTGAAGGGAATCAATATCGTAATGGATATCACAAATTTTATTGAGAGAACACAATAAAATATTCAGTGGAATTAACGTAATTAATTCAATATTTAAATGTAGGTTTCTTAGAAGACGATTCAAGTTCGTAACAAATTTGACTATTATTGTAATTTGCATCTGAAGCCAAGGATATGAGGCACAAATCAGAGAAGATTGAAATGAGTTGTTTGAAGACCTTTAATTAAAACATTTTATTTTACGAAATAATTGCGTTAAATTGTTAATTTTTTTGAAATACATTAATATATATATATTCGATATTGAATAGAAAACAAATTGGTGATTACATTAAAAAACATTTTTATAGATTTATAGATTATTTTTGTAAGAAAAATGATACTAATTTTGCTAAGTAAATTATAATCATTCTATTTATCTTGTCTTTATATAACCTTGACGCTCGGGAACTCATCCAGCATGTTTTAGACGGAGTAAGAATTGGTAATAATATATAACTATTATATATAATAAATATTAATAATTTCGTGCAGGTCTACGATAGACCCGATTGAAACCTAACCTCAATTGTAGATCGTTTAAAAATAATGATTGTTAATCGATACAATGTAACCGCAAAGTTTGTATAATCGATATATTTTTTGATATTAAATTCATGAAATTCAATGACAGTCCAACGGGTGGCCATTTTGACGTTTACGGGTGCGCGCAGAAAATTGCGTATTGTTAGTTTTAATCACCTAAATAGAAAATAAGGCTGATATTGATAATCACAACATCTATAAAAAGATTATATGAAAAGTAAATGATAAGCCCTATTTATTTAGTTCTATTTATTTCACCCGAGCGAGGCCGGGTTTTCATCTAGTATAAATTAATTTAATTGAATCAGAGACAAATTACATAAACACGAGAAGCAAAGGTCACAACCCCTATTTGGTGTAGTAAGTCGGTGGTCAGACTCAAAGTATAGTGTATTAATGGCTCCTCGGGCAAGGAATATTCAATTCTATCATAGGTTTCTGTAAATATTAACTTTGCCTGAAAATAAATTTAAAGCTTTTATGTTATGCGTTATGCTATTATGAGGCTTGCTATAAAATACAAAACCAATAAACATGATTAAAAGCTTTTAGTTAATATTCATTGCATTTCATAAAAAAAGTATCGTTTTCTTTGTATTTCATACATTTCTTATCCATTGGATAAACATGTAGCTGACAAGGGCAAATTTTCTTACGATGATTTCCTTAAGCGGAATAGGTACTAAATGAATAAACCAAAATTCTCATTAAGATTTTTTATCCACTCAGTTATTTTAGCCCTTATTTGTTTAGCTCTATTTTCATATTAATAGTTACCATTTTCAGTTGAAGAGGCAACACTATACCTTCAACGTGTCAAAAGATGAAATTTAAGAGTTATGTATTCTCGAACTTTTAAACATTTTATTAAGATTTCATTATTAAAACTATCTACCTTATTCAGCACGTTTTGTTTTTGTGACAGCAGGGGATTGCATATACTGTAGTTTCCAATAAAATTACTTTTAAAAACAATGAAAAAAAGTTACGTAGGTAAAAAATAAGAAATAAAACAATAGTATAGTATAGTGCGGCGCTTAAATCTCTCCACGGTTGTATATTTTTTGTCCCATTAATCCTTCGCTCGAATATTTTGTTGATTTTTGAGCGTTTATTTTATCGACGGCTTGTGTATCCAACCGAAATGTAAAAAAACGTAGAGAAAGGCCTATTGTTTATCTGAATGAAGGTCCATATATCGTTCGTGTGAGCTAGTGTTGTTAATCAAAACGATCCACGTTATGAAACAGAACAATGCGTAATTTATTAGAACATTTGCATGGAAATGAAAATAGTTAAACGTTTGCAATTCGTTCATGCAAATATTATCAACAAAGATAAGGCGATGTAAAATGAAATATTTTCCAACAAATTAAATTAAACACACTTAAGCTAAAAAGGTTAAGCCCGATAATTTCCATTTCTCTGCTAAAGTTTTCTCTTCTGTTATGGCGATGTAGCAAACGAAGTAGCAGCTCGAGAATGTTCCACGGCTGGGCAAAGGAAATCTCTCTTGTATAAGAGAACTTTATGGAGTTTATTTCACCACGGTACTCAAGTGCGATGCGTGCTATTCACTTATTAACGTCACCTTTGGGCACATGATAACTCTGTGCATATCGGATTTGAACTCATACTTACGAATTCTATCCAATACCATACCGGCTCAAATTATTATTATGATCGATTATTATTTCTAAATTTTATTAAATAAAGAATAGAAAACCATTATTGTTTTCTCTGAGATATTAGTCCTGAAGCGATTGTTTTTATTTCTATGAACTTCTTTCGTGTCGGCTGTTCTTTGAATATAAAAGCGAAATACACGCGATTTTTATTTATTCACGGTGCGTTTAACAATAACATATCGTGCGTTCTTTGCGAGTTCGAGAACTTTATTTTTCGACATCGATATGAAGTTCAAGAACATTATATTTGAAAAAAAAAATGAATTATTAGTTTTTTAATTTGTTTTGTAATTTGTTCATAGGAACAAAATTCCTATATAGATAGCAAATATTTGTTTTCTATCGTTGAGGCAGATTTTTTTTTATTCCATAACTTGTCACGAAAATTATATTTCTTTACTCCTATAATAATTATCACGTTCTATGTAAATTTGAAAGGATTCGATAAAATATATTTGATACAAATAAAATTTGTTTCATTGAGAACTTAATAACAGAAACGTAATTGGGGACTTATGTTATTTTGTACTCTACACTTGTACCATTAACTAATGTATAACTTCTAGTATTAATCACTAGTTATAAGGCAGGTGCTTTAAACTGCATTCCATACTAGAAAAACTGGCTTAAGCCCGCTCCTGTACCCGCGAGCCTCATAACAAGACTAGAATAATATGAAGTTTATTTTACCCTCGTTAGTGAATGACAATATGTACTTACATAATATGATGTATACACACAACATAATTAATATCGTATTATTCCTATATTAATAAATTTCTAGATGCGTCTGATAACCTTAAAATTAACGAAATAAAACAATTTAGTGGTAAAAAAATATATACTGAAAATTGGTATATTTAATAAAGAACTCCTTTGTCACTAAACATTATGTTAAGATGTTAAGTGAGTATTGTGGATGTAAATAGCTCGAATTGTATTTAAGTACGTAAGTACCACTGTAAGACTGTCAATGCCAGCGTTATTGAGTGTTTAACGAGCGTCAACCTTCATTTAGAAACGATAGGAATGCTAATAATGCTATATTATTACACAAAATTATACTATTATTTAAGTTCTATGAAACTTTAGTAGCTAGGTCAATTTCTGTAGTACTTAAGATATATAGTTGTTTTTAAGGTAAACGTGTTAATAGTTAGCGTTACGAAGATTTTTAGTAAGTATTTTTTTCCATTGAAATGCAGATAATTATTTCTTATAATAATATTTTACTTAAACGAAATTGAATAAGAATCCATTGAAATACTACTGTTATAATTATAATTCAAATGTTTGATTTTCAATATTCCAATTGCACAAGTTCCTTAAAAATAAATAAATAAAGTGCACTTGATTTTTTCTGAGAGATTTTTTTAGCCTTTACGTGGTTTTTAAGTGAACTGTGCTCTATATGCTTAACGACAATTGTTAAAAAATTTTAAATATTGTCATAAAATATATTCCACTTTGCAATTTAGGTGCCCTAGTCCGTCGCCTAATTAGCCTTCATGTAAGGACGAGTCGGCCTTGAATATTACTTTGTCCAAATCTGGCAAAGTTATAATTCTATAACGACTTTCGTTGATAAGTTCCGAATTTACGCTGTTGAAAATAATATTTGTTTACCTTGGTAAAATAAAAAAATGAGATTTTGTCGCGAACATCAGCAAAACTTGTACAGATGTACCAATACTAATGAAAAAAACGGTAAATTAGTAATGCCAAATTTAGCTTGACTCATTTATTACACGGTACTTATATCTGGCAACATAAATGCCAACCAGTCATTTTAAGCATATTCCTTAAATCGAGTCGAATAAACTTCGTAATTTTTAACATTAACTTTGGTGCCGCATAGAATATATAAAATATATAAGTTTGTTTTAATAGGCAATTATATAAACCCAAAGGAAGGTTGGAGTACAAACTAGTTATATTTGAACGTTTTTATTGATATCGTTTACCTATTGAAATAAACGTAAAATTTATGAGTCGTATTTTTTTTAGCTAATACATATAATTGTATTATAACACAAAACGACAAAATAAAATTACATTTACGAATTCCTTTTTTTACGAATTATGCTTGAAATATAAAAAGGTTCTATTTAGAGAACGTCGAAATTAAAGTGGTTTATTATAAACGTCGAAAATTCATAACACAATTATCTTAAGTGTTTTTCGTTTTCGTACGCTATATTCAACCAATATAATTTAGAATTAAATCTTATTTACAGATCTATTTACCTGTGGATGATGGAATGTACTATTTTAAGTAATTATCGCTCTTAATGGCGGTAATGTTATAAATTTAAGTAGAACATTGCATTTTCATTACAGGAATTATTTGCTAATTTGCACGGTACATCACCGCAGCTACTTAGTTAAGGGTGACGGTACAAATTACAAGCATTACCCGGGCCCATAATAATTAACAAGGCCTAATACATTCCGGCATACATTTCGGGTTTAAAAACATGGTTTTAAATGAAACGGTTTCGTAATATAAAAATGAAACAACAAACTCAACTATACATATGAACATTTATTTTAATTTTGTTAATTTATTAAATAAAGCTTTATTATACCGTAAATATATAAGTTAAGAATCTCATATCATTACAGAATAAGCGAATTATTTTTTATATTAATAAATTATTGTTTATTCTATGTTTTCTTTTAAATAACAAATTAAAAAGTAGTTCGAAGCGATATTGGCTTATCAGTTATTGTATTCGATACAATACAATTACGATCAACTAATCTTAACATGTAGTAAAAACACAACCGATCTACATTACCCTTTCTAAAAGTTCGATGTCTTTGGCATAATACAACCTAATATGGACTTAATTATATTGTATCAAAGTTCAGTTTTGTCTCTCCTGCTAAATTATATAAAGTGTCTCGAATGTAATGATATAACTCAAATTAGCGGAACATTATTATTATATTTGGTTTTCCCCTTATAACGAAAATGTTCCGTAATAAAATAGCTGTATATAATGATGTCAAGACAGCTTACATTTAGAAGCGATAGTGAAAAAAATGAAAATCTATATGACTTAGATATATATATTAAAGACATCAGAGCTGTAAACAATGTTTTTCGTGCTGTAAATCAGTTTTATTTTTACTTACTGCTTACAAAAATTCCGTCCATTTAAGTATCATTTGGTGTCAGAAGTTGGTTGCCACTCCTACCACGCAAATAAAACTCCGTTTACTAGAAGCCAATAGAAGAATATTAGTGACAATAATATCGTGATCAGAAAGACGAAACTAAAGAGCGGTACTGCATCGCACGATATTACGCAGATACTCGATAACTGATTTTTCGGGATTAAACCTGTCCATATTATTGGTTACCGTACAGCAAATCTCACCATTGGAGAAATGTCGTCGGGAAATGTACGCTAATCCCAAAGTTTATGAAGGCGAGGCAAGAGGGTGACTAGTAAGTACAATTTATATGGATATATGTCAGACAAATCCTGAACATGATCTACTAGAAGATGACTAAAACGATTGCTTGGAAAGTTATGTAGCAAGTAGGTAAGGCTAAAAGTTCACGATTCGATTATAATAGCAGCATCGTCAACAGCCAATTTTGTTCTTAGAGATTACGTCGGTACTTCCTCGTGGGGAGATATCAAATACATAACAATTTTACACTCTTGAAAACTATATACGCAATTTAACAAATATCGCTTTTGGTACATCATTGTATTCGAATAATGAATTAATATATTTCAATTAAAATAGTTTACTTTTACCTGGGGCCCTTGGCAGACTATACCTTTTTAATGGGGCTTCCATTATAAGATTAAGTCAATTTTTTGCAGCTCATTTGAAATAAATTTGATTACAAGCGTAACATATACGATTTAAAACAAAATAAGTTTCATCAATATGATACCCTTAAGGAATTGGTGAGGCTACTCAATTAACTAGATTATATTAAAATTTATTTTAGTGTAATATTTAAGGTGATTAGATCACAAGATATAATTATAAGATCATGAGATAAATAATTATTATTAATTCGTTTCGTTGTTAAAAAAAAACAGTTAATTCTAGTCATTTTATATGTATTTAGTTTTGAACTATTTCTGAAGATAAAAAAAAAATATAAATTAAAAACGGTGGCGTTTTTTAAAAAGCTCAGCTCGGCTATTATAATAATCAGTTTTATGAATGTTAAGTAATGAATTTTTTAAACCGTATAATGTTCGTTGCATCATTTAGAAAAAACCGTTACGAGTTGAACTCAACCGCTTCAACGCTACCTTTTAATTTACATAGAGTTGTTTGTGTACAACGAACCTCGGTATTAGTTTGAGTCGTTGTGAAAGAGTTGATAATCAGTCTGCTACGTTATATAGCGGGACACTCGTATTACACATTAAAATGATAAGTGTTATGTAAATTACAAATTGTCTACGAATTTAAACGAAACTCTTCGTATTTAGTTTGATGTATTATTATGGGAATAAAAGTCTCTTAATTTTCATAATATTCGAGACTGTATTTTTTAGACATCAGGCTAAATCAGTATTTTTTTAATATGTAGTCAGTGCGTTACGTGGTTGTTCTGTAATATACTTAATATAATTTTGCTAAAGATAGCTTTATGTTATTTCTTACAAACTGGGGCGAGTTAATATGTAGCAAACGCATATTTTTTCATATAAGAATATTTAATAAAAGGAAATCTGCTACGGTTTGCGAATATAACATTGCTCAGCGAAAACTGAAATGCTGGCTTACACTGAGTTATCCGTTGCATTATCCAACATAAAATCAAAATATAAAAACATTTTTATATACCACAATAATTGAATTTACTAAAAATTTTTTAAGATATTTTATGTTAATTGTAATAAGTTATTTATACATACATGGGTAAGTACGAATGTAAGTATAATAAAGATCGTTTTTAAAGTCATAGAAGAGTAAAAACATGTTTGAATTATAAAAGTTTATTGACGTACATCCCACAACCCCGTTTAAGTAAGCTTGTTAAAAAGTTAACGACCTCGCATTTGACGCGGTCTATAATATTTTTTTTACGATATTCGGGTAAAAGGTTCAAGTTGTTGGCAGTTCTTGCTTAGGACGCACTAAAGTTATATTTATATTTGATTATGAAAATTTTATTTTGACATTTATTTAAATAAAAACCTAATGATGTATTGTTAAATACGGTTATATATTTAAATGTATACTTGTCTATATTATAGACGACAACATTAATCTAGATATATGTATATTGTTAATTAAGAAGAAAAAACTTAAATTAAAATACTAATATAAAAAGGAAAAGAGAAACAATTTATAATGTGACTGTTAAATTAATTGTGCATTGAATATTGATACAATCAAACAAGTAATAATAGCAAACACATATTTATAGGTTATAAATTTAAATACAGTTAGTACATACAATAAGTAATGAAACTGACTTTTGTAACCGTTTTACGATCGTAGCCAGTATTGTTGTTTGTCTTGATCTTTAACATGCATGGAAGACTATAAATGCAAATTTGAGCAATCAATTCATTAGACGTGGTTTTAATTAACACAGAAACCTCGATAGGCATAATCTATTTCCTTATTCTCTCTTTAAAACGTTTACATTAAGAAATTCAATATAACTGTAGCTTAAGCAATCTCGTAAAATGTACATTTGAAACAATTCGTTTCGTTTAGTAGACTTAGGAAATTGAGCAAATTATCTCCAACGAATTCAATGCAGGGTAGATATCGCTTAATTTGTGGTCCGTTCTGACGTCGTCCTGACCGATTTCGTCCACGGCGGTTAAACTCATGGTAGACTAACTGACTAAGCAGGATATACAGGGCACAAGTGTGTGCATAAACATAGGTACACTCTTTATTCCTACACTCTTATATGCGTCGTCAAATTAGACAGGATCGAAAAGAGTTCAGGCGCAGGACCAACAGCTTTACTTGCTTTGTGAAACACGGGAGCGCAAACACTTCCAACTTCCGGACTGCGGGTTGTTACTGAGAATTTTGCAATAGAAAAACCCATCGGGATCAGCGACTTTAAATCTAGCCACTAGACGAATGAGACAGTCAGTTCTATATGATGTAGAAAGGCATTTGTTTGGATAAGCCGCGTAAACGTGGCGGATATTATATCAATCGGGGGCTCCCCGTGCCATGTAATTTGTTCTGAAGCGTGTAAACTGATGCAATCTCGTAATGAGATGGTAGATACTTTAATATCGGTGATAATGCGGCCGGCTTTCTGTTCAACGTCGCCGCTGTATCGTTATATCGCAATAGAAAGTTTTGTAATTGACAAGTTAATGCTGTAAAATACGGACGCGAGTTATTAAAAGTATAACTCGAGCATAAAAATATGCGGTAATTGCCAATCAAATAGATAGTTATTTATTAAATAACAGGTATGCAACATAAGTACAATTTTATATGAAGCTAGTTATCATCCGTTATTTTATTTTCGATTTCGAAATGTATTGAAGATTAAATGCGAAATATATTATCTGTATAACATTATTTTATTCCTTAATATCTATGATTTTATTCTTAAAAATCATTTGGCGAGTTTTGGCGAATCATTTGGTTTACTATAATTAACTTCACTAACATTATAATAAATTAAAAAAATAATTTATCATGATTAAGGTATTATTGTTTACCTATGTTGTATAATTGATTCAAATTGAAAAACATTAAATGTTTCTAAGAGTTTTACTTATAAAGTTCACAAACTAATAGAATGTTGAAAAGCATTAACGAAATACAAATTCAAACTTCTTATAAATGGGTTTTCATGTTATTATGTTCAAGTAAATGTGGAGATGGATTATGAAATCAGAAAATGAGGTTTTTGAAATAATAATCAAGTATGCAATAATTGAATGCGTCGTCAAAGATAATTAACAGTAAACAACGTTTCTGGAAACCCATCAAGGGTTTCCAGAAACGTTGTTTGGTGTTAAATTTATTTCAGCTCACTGCATAATTAGCTAAGCTGCTGCAGTTTATTTAAATGATTAGCCATTAATTGAATAATAATATTAAAATACTGCACAATAAAATATCACACAATAAAAAACAATTTAATTGGTGAATATGTACCATTTCAAAAACAGTCTAATTCGTAAAGTGTAATTATATTTAATCGAATAAGTCATTTTTCAGTGCATACATATGAGATCTATTGGCAAAGCTTTAGCCTCAACTTGCATTAAGTGCTATTAAAACTATCACGACCCATTATTCGCCTTCTCCATCAAGCTCACCCTCTCCGTATATCCCCTGTAACGTGACTCCGCTTATTTCGCTGAACTTAATACAATGTCAGAATGGAATAAGTAATTAATCACAGTCAAATCTAATAGCATTGTAATTCATAACGTAAAATACGACCAGATCTTTGTCATCGTTATTATGTATTACAACTTCAAAATTCAATTAGACGAGGCGAAGATGTTAAGGAAATCACGTTAAATAGTACCAACACCGACGTCAGCTTTTTAATAATTCAAATGACACTAAAATGTATTTACTTATTAATCTATATACAGTACTTTAAAAATACAAAAAAATTGGTTGGGTTGTTTGATTGGAATTTTACAAAGAGCGGGCTCATACCGAAGTAGTCTCTTCCAGCTAAACTTCGGATTTTCAAGAGATAACGTTTGAAGGTGTGCAAAGAATTCAAATAGAAAATGTTCATACATACATATATATATATATATATATATATATATATATATATATATATATATATATATAACAAAATGTTATCGTAATATTATATCTATATAAAAATATTTCTATATTAGCTCGTCTATGTTTGCCTTATGTTATTAAGACACGCTTAAGCTAATTGTAAATAAAAAAAAAGAGTGAACTTTGCCGATGTCTTCAATATCCGTTCAATAAAATAGGGAAAATTATTAGCGACTTCGAAGCTATAAATTGAAACATTAATTCTTGAAGTATATTCATATATAGAATTATAAAAACTTTGAATAATAAAGCTAAAACAAATATATCTATATAATTTGGAAATTATTTAATTGTCCTTATTCGTATTAAGGAATTATTTCACTATATCCTTCATGATCTAAATTATCTGTTATATTTGTAAACATACATAAATAATCGAGCTCTGCCAAAAGTTTAGTCTAAATAATTTATTATTATACGTATATAAATTGATATAATAAATTATTTTTGAATGAAATTGAAGCTACCATAATTATATAATATTTCAGTGTAATAGTTTACTTTTTGATATATACAAAAATAATGATTGTTATATTTTCCTTCTATATATAACTGAAAGGTCTTGGAACTGGAGAAGAAATTTGTAACCTCTTCAGAATGAAATTTGCGTCCATATTTACACAAGATAATTGTAACAGCTTTTACAATTTACCTCTTTCATCTAAAAACTCTTACCACCAATTTTCTTTAAGCTCTGTACAGTTTGATGAACGCTCGATTAAAAATATTTTGAAATCGATTGACCCTAGTAAAGGAGCCGGTCCTGATGGAATTCCATCCATTTTTATTAAAATGACCTACAACAATATTACGCTGCCATTAAAACTAATTTTCGAAACATCTTTCAGAACCGGAGTATTTCCGTCAGCTTGGAAAATTGCTAATGTTGTTCCCATATATAAGAAAGGCGACAGAGATTTAGTAGATAATTATAGACCTATATCCATCTTAAGTCATTTTGCAAAGGTATTTGAGCGTATTATATGCCAAATAATTACAAAGTATAGTTCAAATGTTATCTCGGCAAATCAACACGGTTTCTGTAAAAATAAATCAACTGTAAGTAATTTAGTTAGTTACATTTCAGATATCTCTAATCACGTTGATAATGGTATCCAGGTTGACGCGATTTATACTGATTTTAGTAGTGCTTTTGACAAGGTTGATCACACTATCCTATTGCAGAAACTAAAACATTACGGAATACATGGGGATTTACTACGTTGGTTAGAGTCTTACTTGAAAAATAGATTACAACAAGTAGTTATAAACGGTTTCAAGTCTAAACCATCTGTAGCGCATTCTGGTGTCCCGCAAGGTTCCCATCTCGGTCCCATATTATTTTTATTATTTATAAACGATATCGAGAACTACATTTGTCATAGTGAATGCTCAATTTTCGCTGACGATTTAAAGTTATACAGGCCAATTAAAACTATTCACGATGCAGAACTTCTGCAACGCGATTTAAATTCCGTACAACAGTGGTGCTATAACAATAAAATGATACTTAATGCAAATAAATGTCAGTATATCAGATTCACTAAAAATAGAAACATCATTTCATGTAACTATACTATTAACAATAAAGAATTAGCGGAAGTTGAAGAGGTCCGAGATTTGGGCGTAGTTATTGACAAAAAATTACAGTTCAGTAATCATATAAACAAAATTTTAGAAAAATCCTTGAAACTCGTTGGTTTTATTAAAAGAACATGTCATGACTTTAAAAATATTCAAGCTATTATAACGTTGTATCGTTCCCTGATTCGTAGTGTTTTAGAATATGCATCACCAGTTTGGAGTCCAAGTTACAAAATTTATAAAAGTCGCCTTGAAAAAATTCAACAGGGTTTTACAAGATTTTTA
This sequence comes from Vanessa atalanta, assembly GCF_905147765.1. Classification (NCBI taxonomy): domain Eukaryota; kingdom Metazoa; phylum Arthropoda; class Insecta; order Lepidoptera; family Nymphalidae; genus Vanessa; species Vanessa atalanta. Next base: position 6,577,465 of record NC_061871.1, read on the forward strand.
GCATATAAAGACAGGCGCTGTCCATATCGAGCAGACTATGTGACACGTTTAAAATACTTTAAGCTAGATACATTGGAGAAACGACGGTCTCTGAACGATTTAATGTTTTTACACAAGCTCATTCACAACTCCATAGACTGTCCAAGGCTACTTTCTCAAATAAATTTATATGTTCCGAAAACCATTCCTCGATATCCAATTAAAGGCACCTTCGCCATTCCTAGATATCGCACAAATGTTGGAAAATTTTCGTCATTAATTCGTTGTATGAGATCCTACAATGAACTTGACTCCCATGTCATCGACATATACGAACTAAGTAGTGATCGTTTTAAGAAAAATTTAGATACTGTTTTAGTTAGTAATTAATATTTAATATTTAAAAATATTAGTGTTATTGGTAAGTCAAATAATTATAATATCCTTTTTGTTATCAAAGATTGTTTGTCATCCTATTGTATTGATATTTTTTGTTTAAAATTTATTCTCACAGATTCTATTAAATGTTTGAGTGTAGTGTTTAGTTACCTTTGTTAACATGTAAGTTGTAAAATGTACAAATGTAGTTGTATAATGGTGTATCACACTGTACAAGTTTTCTTTTGTTGTTTTTCCTAAATATGATTTGTGAATATGCCGATGGTATTTCTAAAGCAATAAATAAATAAATAAAATAAATAAAATACGGTTTAATATGGACTTTAGTTTAAGTTAGGTATCAAATGTCATCTATAGCTTTATCTGACACTTAAAATAATGACACTATTGTCTTTAGTACTTACGCTTGAGTGAAGTAGATGGAGCAGCGACTGTTTGGTGTCGGTCGCGGGTTGACAATTAGTAAAAATATAAAAAGAGGATAAACTATTTTAAAAGAGTAAAATACTATTTGAGTTTGATACGTTTGATAAAGAGGTCCTCATTTACCTTCGTTGAATATATAACATATTTAATCGTTCAAATGCGATTGTAGACTGTTTAGCTATATTTCAGAAATAATAAAAGATCACGTTACGATTACATTGCATGGTAGTTTGTTAAAATGAAAAGCATCGCTTATATGTATGTCTTTGTTTTGTTATTAAATGATTATAATAATATATACTCTACTATAATATTATTTTGATACACTATTTGTTATGAATGTTAATTTTATGTAAGCTATAATACGAAAAGTTGTTTAAAAATGTTACATTATTTCTTTTTTACTGATATTAATCAATTATTTTTTACTTGTTTTTTTTAAATGATCCTGATGAATGATATGTTGTGTATTTATTCTCAATCTAACACGTCATACCAATTATGCACGACACTTGAAATATTTCACGAAATTACCGTTGTCCACGTACGCGTTATCGTAGAAAATAGTCATGTATGTCAGGAGGATTTGATTGTGTTATTATTATATTAACATCCAATATCTTAGTTACGATCGTACGTGCGTTTATCAAATATTGTAGGCACTCAGGGGCTGACGTAATCGACGTGACAGGACTAAGTAGTACCTGCGAGCTAGACTTAAACTCTTGGGTAAAATTCAATGACTTTTGAAAGCACTTATGCCGCCTTGCCTTTTATAGCCAATATGTAATCTATTGGAATTTAATATATGTCTTTGAATTGTCTTTTAAACATAATGTTATTACTGTAGTTACAATTGTTGGATATGTTAAACTATATATATCTAGTGGTATGCAAATCGAGTAAATGTTATCTAAAAAAGTCAATTCTATAGATGATAGAACCCTTCATCAGCAATAACGTGAGCACTATTTCTATCCGTCGCATGAGTTACATTGGCATAAATTACGAGTGCGCTGACGCTAACAGAGCGGATGTCAGGGGGATGAAAAATGTAGTCGCGACAGTGGAGGCGACGCAGCGCGCGGCGCCTGTGTCAATGCGACTGATTGCGAGCTGCACCGCAAATCGATACACTGTCATTTGCATGCGACGTGAATTCTTTTTTTTCATGTTTTTACAATTTACAGCAATTAACGAAAAACAAGAAATGTAGAAAAATATAAAACCACAAAAAATATTTGTACTTAAATAACAATGTTACAATAACCATTATTTGAGAAATGATACAGCAGCTATGATCTGTATTTATAAAGTCTGCACTTAAACGTCGTAATGTGCACGGAAAGCGGTGTTCAATGAGATTGTGGTGCGCAGATTGCAATCTATTTATTCCCATTGAGTGTGCTCGTAATCACGTGGTGGTGCGGCGGGCGCAGTGCGCACAAATGATCAGTCGCTCGGCGTTGGTTGTGGGTAATGAATTACTGAGCCATTGCTTGCTTGCAAAATCTAGTCGGCGCATCGTGCCCGCAAGTAACGAGGTTAACTCTCCCTGGAGCGGAGGACCGGCCGTGTCGTGACTTGGGGTGCCTTCGGAGTGCTCATGGGCAATTTTTTTTTTAAATGAATGAAATTCCATTACGGCTACAACTAAATTAACGGACTAAAATTTCTCTTGATTTTGCTGTCAACTGTCAAAAGTTTCGTAACGTTTAGAAATTATTATTAGATTTTCTATTTTTTTTCAAATAAGGCTATCGAAGCAAATCTGAAAAGGAGCTCATAAAGTAGGTCGTTTAAGAATAGACATACGAGCAGTTTTATAGAGCATTTTATGATTCTATCCGCACTATCCCTACAGTAAATGCTGAATTAGACGAAGTGAAAACCGCGGGTGGCAACGCAAAAATAAATCTGATGATCCACTCGAACTGTTATTGCTTTCAAAGTCCCACCGAGATACTATTTAAATTTTAAATTAGAAAAATCGATCCTTACAATTCTACATATACGAGCATTTGCATTTATCAAAAAAAAAAAGTAAACTTCATATGTTTGTACTCTCTCCTTATACTGCCTTGGTAAATTAATTCAATTGACTTGAACGTCGGGAACATCCCGAGTCGTTAGCGAAAAAGAAATCACGGCGCTTTGACCACAGCCATAAAGTACTAGAGCTTTCAGCTGCAGATTCCCGAGACCATCGAGAGCTATTCCCTAATACATGTGCTTTCGCTCGGTCGGGGGTGGCACTGAATTATCATTCCGCCACCTGATAGTCTGCAGCAGACATATAGTTAGAGATAAATTCAAAGGAATAATTCGTTGCTTGGAAAATGTTCTTTCTAATATGCGTCACGTGTCTTTATTCTTTCAAATTCAAAATAGTATTATTAGCATTAGCATTAGCAGCCCGTAAATGTCCCACTGCTGGGATAAAGGCCTCCTCTCCCTTTGAGGAGAAGGTTTGGAGCATATTCCACCACGCTGCTCCAATGCGTGTTGGCGGAATACACATGTGGCAGAATTTCGTTGAAATTAGACACATGCAGGTTTCCTCACGATGATGCACGAGATGAATTATAAACACAAATTAAGCACATGAAATTTCAGTGGTGCTTGCCTAGGTTTGAACCCGAAATCATCGGTTAAGATGCACGCGTTCTAGCCACTGGGCCACCTCGGCTCTTATTATTAATAGTATTATTAATTAATAAACAAAAAACACCGTTAAGAATATGTAAGATGTATGTTCATACAATGAAATCGTAGTCTTCTAAAGAATATTCAACAAAAGAGATCGGAAAACAATAGTTTTAAAAAAAAATGCGTCTATTTAGTGGATAGCTTTATGGTAGCAGATCCTGGGTTCAATTTCCGAGATGACAAATGTCGGATTTGCAGTCTCAATCATTATAAAAGTGTATAAGTACACTTGAGTTTACGTATACATTTTAATCACTATAACGTCCTGCAGTTGGCTATTCTCCCACGAGAACGGCCGCCAAAATTGGCCAGGATTATTATTATCATCGAATGGATTCTCATTAAACTTTACAGCGTAATACTTGGCTTTTATCCTGTGTAGCAAGCAGGATACTTTTTATTACTAGATATAAAAGGGTTTTCATGGACGATCATAAATAATATCTACAAGTCGAAAAGTTATAGTTTATAGTCGAATAATTTCAAAATGTTAAGTACACTTACCACATTTAATCAACACAAAGCGATGAAAGTAATTCAAGCTCTTATTAAAAAAACGAATTTCTTAGATCGGGAGTCGTTGCTGATTGAGCGAGTCGTGACGAACATCAATTACTCAATAAGCGACCCCCACGACTGTGGAGATTTCGTCTACTACTTTATCACGAAAGTCAACTTTATATAAGTAAAAATACTCAAATTCTAAAGATAAATTGTTATTGGACACAATAAAAATGTAAATATCCCAATAGTTATTTATAAGATCGTGGGAATTCCACATTTCGTATATTGAGGGATGTCCGTATAATATTTTCATGTTACTCTTGAGCAATATATTTAAGTTTGAATATATTTCTACCATAAAAATATATTTATAGTATCAAGAGCTACTTAGTGGGTCTCTAACGCTGATACTAAATTTATATTTAGGTTTGCTAATTAAAATGAGGAGGAAATAAAATAAAAAAATCTAACGAAACAATTCCTTTGGTTTTGAATGTGTCATATAACATAAAAACAAGCAGACCAATAATATTGATATTAATATAGCAAAATATATATATATATAATAATTGAAATCATATAGAGCATACTTAAATACATAATTTAACTAAATAGAGTGGAGTCACAAATAGTAGAGACACTCAACTTATGTTGGCAACATAAAAGCCTCTAACGTCGGGCTCTTGAATTTCAACGCAGTTTTTGGCCGCTTTACCATAATATACGCCTACGAATGACAATATAAGCATATAATAAATTCATAATAATAAGATAAAAATAAATGAAGCTCATACTCATACATACATATATAGTAAATGTATAAATGGTAAATATAATTATGTATAAAAAACTGATATTAATATATTGGAAATTTTAGTATTATTTATTTATCTGTATGTACTTATCACGTCATGCCCATTTACTATTACAGTTATTAAACATGTGTCTCGCAAAGATTTTCCTCGGCGAATTTTTTTTGGAACATATGTGATATTTTTTCTTACATGTCATATAAATGTCGTTCTTATCGTTTTTAAAGAGCCTTATTAGATGCTGAGTGTCGAATTTATTTATTCCTTATAATAGTATTGCTGTCGTCAGAAGTTTTTATTCCCTTTTTTGTATCACTTTTTCTAATTCTAAGGATCACAAAAAATTATGTACCGTAGTCTCGATACTCATTAAAAGATTGTATTCAAATATTATCACGTCATACTGAAATGTAAATGAAACTTTAAACGGATACCATTCCGCTTAACTATCTATTTTAAATTGACAAAAACAAAATTAAGAATGACATTTAAAATGTTCAGTTACATAAAGTAATTTGTTGTTGATTGCTTACTAAATATAAAGTCAATTTGGTAGCTAGATTGAATGTTTTTACTTTGATGGAATCATTAAAAAAGTGAAGAGATTCTTCCAACAATGAAGGATCTATAGCCTATTCCAATAGAATAATAGGTAAAGATATATAAACTACTTTGTTATGGAACTGACATTATATAATTGGTCTAGGATACAAAAAATCTAAAGGCGAATTGAATCATTTGGTAAGGTAACGTTGTATATAAAAATGAAGGTATTCAAAGTAGATAAGTGGAATAGTGTTAGTAATAGTAGTAATTAAATACAAAACTATTATTCAAGAACTATTCGTAGTGCGCAATAAAGTTATTAACAAAAATCATGTAATATCTCAGGTATGTATAATTTATCATTGTAATGAAAAGTAAATTCACAGTTTTATAATAGATGTTAGCACTACAGAGAACGCATTGACAAATTCCAGCTGTTATCAGAGCTTTAACAATAAATGCGTAACATCTACTTCTGACGTTGACAAAGTTAATTGTCAGAAATGACCAGACAACAAACCATTATGTAGCTCATTTGCTCGTCTGCATTCTCATCAATAAAAAGGCACCCACCGCAAAAAGCACTGCATTTATACTTTCTTGTATTTCGTTTCTTAGAAATAAAGTAATTGTTACACGTCCACTGGCACATTCACTACATCCTAATACTGATTCACGATAGCGATCTTTTTCAAGTAAATCTATAATAATATGTTTTAATTTTATCATTGAAAATAATATTTAATAAAAATAACGTATGATGTTAAAGATTAAGTGAATGGATAACAAGAAATCAGAATAATATGATACTTATATACTATAAATACAAAAGATAGTGTTGATAAGTACCAATTAAGTATATCTATTAATTACAAACCATAATATTTTTCATACTCGTGATAATATGATAGAGTACATAATAAACAAAACAACTACATAAAAAAAAAACAAAAATACATTTTTTTTTAAATATTTCCTTTGGTATTATAAGTGGCCTGCTATGAAATGCATGGTCAGTTTACAAAAGACGATATAAAAAAAAATATATATTAATTTATTTAATATAATGTGTTATAATACATATGGTAATAGGTCTAAACCAATTCATGGCCTATTATACGCATAAATAAGTTACATATTAGTATGTACTTACGTGTTTATATACATATATATTTTTATTAATACTTCTTACAAATAGCTACCATGTGACCTACCTCTTTTGTGATTATTATAGCAATATTTCCTCTTCCCCTATTAGATCGTCTGTAGAAGTTACTTTTTAGCAATTAAACAAACTACTTTGTAATATTGTTTTTCTTTTAGTATACAATGTATTATTATACTATTAACATTTTTATGAAAATATTATACATTATTGGTCAGTAGCAAAAATGTTCGTAGTTTATGATGTCAAAGTTCAAGTAATTTCGTGTCCAAAGCGCATGTGACTCAATCCGTCAAACGTGTAGAAAAAGCGAAATTAGCAACATATTAAATCACAGTTTGTATAATCAAATTAAACAGTTTTTCCATAATTATTTAACTTACATTAGTGTTAAAATGTATAAATGTGTATTATACAAATTGGTATGTCAATGTTGCTACTTTAATTAAAATTAAATTGCATGAAAGTAACTGACAAGTTACTAAATACTTATATTGTTCATTTATGTATAAACAAAATCTAGATAAAACTATAAGTTATAAGCCATGCACTTAAAATTGTGAGGAAGCCTTCGTTTCACAGTGTAGATACGCACTGAGAGAGTATTGCAGGAAATTGTGATTATACTCGCGGATTCCACTCATTTCTTAACTGCATTCAATCGACCCGTTTAAGGTATGATTCGTAGCGCACCAAATAATTGTAGTTATAGATATTTTTCAGATAAGATCAGATTAGATAATGTGACGTGCAGAATATAAAATTATTATATTTTATTTACTTTGCACGTGTTATGTTTTATTATTATTATACACGAGAGTATGTTTTTCCACCACCCATGTTAAAATTTTATAATTTAGTTTCACAAGTAAGTAACATCCATCTAAGTTCATCTATGTAAAAAATCATATTCAAGTAGGCTCATAAAATCACTTTTGTGAATCGTCATATTACAGTGTTGCAGTAAATGTAACCGGTTCTGAAAGTAGATTCTACCGAGAAGATTCGGCAAGAAGCTCAAAAATTACTCTTTTCCACCATTTTTATAACAGAGTATGTAAGTAAAGTACAATTAAATTTTTATATATCTTCATAAAAATAATTTATTATTACATATATTTTGATTAAATTATAATTAGGTATATATACTACACAGTGTTATCATACTAAACCACAATAATTTGCAATAATTTTCAAGTATGGTCACAGAATATACTGGTTTGACGGAGCTATAGAGGAGTTCTTTGTCTCTAAAAAGGAAACTAACATAAGCGAACAATCTACTCAATTGCAAAATGTATCTTACGGTGGGTGGACAAATTGGAGCTGACTCAGGAACTAAGACTGGTTCAGTCAGTTCTAAATTATATTCCCACTTAATTCCTCCAATCAAGTGTATTAGCCTGATCTATTACTTATCACGACACTCAAGCTTGTGCGAGCGAAGTGTTTACGAGTAGACACAGACACAAAGACTATTATATCGTTTTTTATACAAATTGGGTTATAATGAATAATTTATATTTGACACTGATAACAATTTAAATGCGAACGAGTGGAATCCAATGCGAAGGTTAATGTATATAAAAAACCATTATGAGTAAGAATTGAAATATACGACGAGATTTTTTTAACTGCTCTACATTCAGCTGTTGCTGTTTCATATATTTAGCTTCTTCAAACAACTACAAATCGTTTTTTAGAATTTTACGACCTCCACATTACTTACATTTGCCAATATTAAACTGTTTGAAGGGAATTAGAAGCGACAGTTCGAAATAATAAAAATTCAATGATATCGTATGCGAATTATATCTCTAGATAGAACTGTACATAAAGACTATTATATGCTTTAAGTAAAATTATTAAATGTTATAAATAGAACATGTGTTAAATTAAATATATGACAAGTTATACGTTATAGCAGGATTCTATTTATAGCTTGCTTAGCCTCGGGTCGTGGTTATGCAGCATCAGTTCAGCATATAGACCCACGGGACGAAAAGCTCAAGGCATAGTCTAGTGTATAATAAATTAAACGGAATCGTTTATTAAAACAACTACAGGAGTTCAATTACACTCGGCTTAACCAAAATGAATGATGTCGCTTTCGCGTAATAAATACCTTTGGCTGTATAAGGTAATTTAGTCCAGACGAGACGTTTTTTCTTAACAAGTATTTCAACCATGTGTATCAGGTATTTAACAAAAACTTGAACCAATATGCTGAATGTTGTCCACCCGTTAACTCATTATCAGTATTCATTATAGGTCTTACAAATTGTTAAATTTTCAATTTATTTTCGAATAAATCATATTTCGCTTGAGGTACTTATTGTATCGTTAGATAAATTTAACTCTTATGTAATTGTGACTTTACGTCAGTGATATTCAATATATTATATAGTATTGATATATAATGTGTAAATATATATTTTCATCTACAAACATAAATGCTTTTATAAAATTTAACTATTATATTTTTTTGTGTCCGCCGGGTGAACTTTCAAAGGCATTTTTGGGAGCAGAAAATGTTTTAAATTATAAAATTGTTACTTTTGATAAGGTCTGAAAGATCTGAAAATATGATAACAAATGAAACAAATGTTATTAATTTCCATTTCTATTTAAAGTATTAACATCATATTTCAATAAGAAATAGTCATTTCATTTTACGATTTGTTTCACCGCAAACAAAAACGGTGATTGTACTTATATAGCAGGCTTAATAAATATGAAAACGTTTGTGTAATTTAAAAACAATGTCAAGTATCGCAATCGGGCGAGTAGACCAGACCAGACTTATAAGTGTCATCTCATCACATATACAATAGTCTCTCTGGCACGTTCTCTAAGCAGATGTGCGGCAGATATCGGATAACTCGCGAACTTTTCACATTTCCTCGTTGGCACATCGCGACAATCTGGCTCCCGTCGCACGTCGTGAATTAGATATGGTCTAAACAGGAATAACGAGCAGCAGTCGTTCCGACGAACGACGTGGGAGCCAGACTATATAACCTATTTATTTTTATGAATTTAAAAATTTGTCCCTTCCGCGATTCGAAATGACTTTATGGCGACCGAACATCTCGATGTGTCTTATTTCTCGTTATTGCCAATGTAGAGAATATTTTCAACTTACGTAAAAGCAACAAATAACAAACAACAGACGTAACTTTTATTCCCCGCAGAACTGGATTGTCGCGTTGACATTATAATGTTCGTATTTACTTTGTATCGAATCGTATTGTTTTACAATGACAATAATTAGAAACGTTATTTACGCCTGCTATTCGTTTTGCATAATGATCTTTGAACATGCGCAACAATGGCTGGTTACAAGGTTTCGTACACGTACATATTGGAATTTAATTGAATTAAACTACGATAAATCTTAGATATAGAAGTATTTATTTTGACAGACTTTTAATCAATCAAATCTAAAATCATATTTGAGTGTTAATTATGATTATATTACCTTACCATTTATATTAAACCTGAGTATCAGGAGACGTTATAAAAATATAATACTAGTTTTAATTTTTTAATATAATAATGTAATAAATCTAAAACGGCCTTAAAAAGGCCTTATAAATGACGTTAAGGCGATTTTTAGTTAAACATTGATTTCTTTCCTTTTGTCGTCAGTGATTTGACATTCGAAAGAAGACACAAAATAATGCAATTAACCCACCTTATAAACATTTCTCACGCAAATTCTTAGAAACGATATGTTAATGTATACTTTAACTGAAAAGGTAATAAGAGGTTAAAATTGCTAGGTCGGGTAGGTCATACACCGGTCGTTATAGACACAGTCGCGGCCCGCTGCCTCTGAATTACCGAACTTGACCGCGCTGCACAGTGCATTGTCTGCGTGGGCGACTGCCCGGTCACTTCTACTCTACCCCTTTGTTCAACATTACAGCCCACTGCACTAATCCCTTCTGTATTTATTTGCGGCATGATTATTGCGAAGGTTTTTAACCGCACTGAAGTTTTGCCAACGATTACACAAAATTTAACTTACCGCAATGTATTTTTACCTTCAACAATTTTAGACTCCTTTTATAGTTATGTGAAATGAATTTAAATCAGATCATTTAATATATATACTTATACAATATATTATTTAAGTAAGCCTATTTTACTCAGTTTGCTTATTCCATTGTTTGCGCTGAAATATTATTAATAGGACCCGGTTTAACTACAATAACCGGATAATAAACTTCATACAGCGAAACTAGAATATATTTCAGATTGGAAGCAAAGGAGTTACAATTAAATGCCTATCCACAAAAAAAACTTGACAAGATTTTTTTGTAGTCGTGTATGTTATTACTTACAAATTATAAACATTAAGCAATTTTATATTAATTACTTAATAAAAAAAAATAAAAATAATTGTTAATGTTCTAATAGGACTCCTTTAACTATTGTCGTCAACTCTCGCTTACTTATCAAGAAAATGTATGTAAATTAATGTAAATATTTTCTGAGCTGCTGTTCATAATATTCTAAGAACATTGATTGATCGATAGGCACACTATTTCATTTTATGCTTTACCTTTGATACATAGATTGCTAACAAATTCATAGACTATCGTTTATGGCCAAATAGTGAATGGGCATATTCTACGCAACCGCAAGCGCGTTCCATTTTACACTGGATCAGCACTTACCATAAGGTGTGATTGTGATCAAACCGAAGTTCAATATCTTTTTCAATCATTCTATTGACATTCGCTGATGTAAGTCACGTCGATTTTCAAAAGTGAACTTTGTATCGGATAGTTATACTTGTATTTACTTATTTTATTAAATTTACGAATACATGAAAAATGTAATTATTTATTTTTAAAATTGTTTATTATTTATTTTACTTTGTAAATATTAGAAAATGTACAAATATGACTTTGAAAAATAATCTTATGAGATTCAATAAAATAGTACGGCGTTACATCTTTTAACGATTTTAATATACTAGCACAAAGACAGTTTAATTTGTATTAATGATAATTAGGACAAAATTTATTTATCATGTTATCATGACATATGCGTAGGAGAAAATAAAATCCATTGTGTATCATAAAAAAATCGTATATAATACCGTAGAAAAATTCTGTTCTTATATGATTTTCTGTATATATGTATGAAGAGCGATAGTATGGCAAAGGTTTTACAATAAACTTTCGATTTTACGACATCTCTGAAATGGTGTCGGAAGGGACCGATGGCTGGCCGTCGCAGCTCTCTCTGATCGAAAAGAATCATTTGTGCGAAATAGTCGTCTGAAAGACCGAAACTAGATCTCATCATTTAAGATAAGCTTGTGAAAATAGTTAATAGACGGAAAACAGACTTTTTTATCGTTTAAGAAATTATTTACAACGACAATTATTGACACTATTTTTAACGTTAGCATTAATACAATAATTTATTACACGGTATCTCTCAATTTGCATATTTCTTTTACAATTTAATTTCTAGCTTGTTAAATTACTTATAGGAAATAATCGTCTAGAGGAATTGGTTCTGCAGTGTTTCCTTTTAAGCACGTATTGTTCTCTAGGAAATCAAAAATTCGAATTAATCGAGTGCATTATATAAATCAAAAAGTTCTTCAAATAAATATTAAATAATTACATTTTATTTTTCTACTGGTATTTTCTAGGGGAATACTCACTTTCCTGGAACATTTAGAGATTATGTTGGGAAATTTCTAAAGATAACTGTTTGTTTTCTGATACTTTACTGAACACCAGTGAAATAGTTTTAAATGGATTTAAAATTTATCATTTTCTCAGCTCGATCGACCTCTTTTGAAGAGGTGTATATGCGGCATTGACTTGCTCGATTGGGCTTAAAATTCGCGCAAATCTGATACCCTCAGTGGCCTGTGTTTGCAACAGGAGAGTCACAAATCTGTTCAGAACAAAGTCTCGAGCAGATTTTTTGTAAATTCTATTATTATTTTTAATGATATTAAATTAAATATTATGGAAGATCAACGTTAGTTGTCAACACGAGACGAGCATGATTACTGTAGACACAACTTTAAGATTAAATTGGTAACTAATATTTAGGAACTATTTTATAATTGCATGTTAATCCACACTTAGCGAAATAACATTCAAATTACAACAAAGCTAGAGTTTAACTAGTAGTCCTCGGATATTGCACTTAAAGTGCATTGTCGGTTAGACTATGCGTCTAGCTGAAGTATAAAGTTCAATAAAATGTTAAATAAACTTGCAATGTACATGAAAACACAGTTCAATCAAATAGGTACTTTAGAGTACTTACTTTATGAACCTATAGATCCTATTCACGGTTGGCCAATGTCTAAATGAGATAGAGATTCTATAATTATATTGCATGACTTGTCAGTTAGCTGACCCCATGCCCGTTTCAATCAAATCGACGCCATACTTACTTACGAGATGCGAATTATAATTTACGCGTCCAATAAGATCAGTGTTGACCGAAATAAGGTATAAATTTGCTTTCATCGTCACTTCAGTACGGTCAATATTTTAGTTTATGTCTATAAGGCTTACTATAAAAGTACAACAACATTTCCTATTTTTTCTAGGTGATATATTTCTTGTATTTATATAATTATAATATATTTATTTAATTTGTCTAAATTCATTACATTCAATTTTATTATGCAATTGCACTGTAGATTTTGGAAGTGCTTATTGTAATTTTTTAAGTCGCGAAAAATTTACATCTCAAGTTGAGGCCTAAATTGAATAAAGTTTACTACATTAATAGTCTAATAATACACAATGTGTGTGTGTCAATGTTTAGAATCATTTTCAAGTATTGTTTTGACTATTCTTTGTAAGTCGCAATACGATAACAAACAAATTATATCACATAATTATAACTTTGTACCTACTTATCAAACTCTAGTTTGGGATTCAAGGCTAAAATTTATGTGTAAATACTGATTATTTCAATAAAATATTTTTTAAATGTTTATGTATAATCGTTGCCTCTTAGCCAATGTGCACACACTTCATGATAGTTTTCTTGATCAAAAAATGTTTTTTATCTGTTAACGACAATTTTAATCCAATATTTGAACCAACATTGTATGTGGGAACATACAATATTGGTAGTAATACTCGTAGTAAACGAATATACTGTAATGAAATAATTCTGATTTCACTTCAATTATTTACGGTTCTGCATTCAAACGAAAACAAAATTAAAATCATACGAAGGTTTATACGGTGAAGTGTTAATTAATTACGTTTTAGATTGGGCAATGCATTTAGACTTTAGTTTTTACAAGGGTCATTGGACGAAATGAATAGGCATAGAAAACGTTTAGCTTTGCCGTTAGAGCTTATGGGTCTAGCTAGATGTCCTTTTAGCGTGTTACGAGGGCGCCGGCCAATCACCTCCTATATAACGTTTGATGAACTCTTCATTTTTTATGCAAATTAATTTTGTGTAAAATGTTCTAACTTTTATTTTTATTGTTACTAAAAATGATCGTAAAACACGCCAACACTCAATAAATTGTTTAAATTTGTAAAGTATTGAAACCGAAAGCTCTTGATTTCCTATAATCAATTTATTATTAGTTAATCTTCATCATTTTATTGCCGTATTCATGTTTTTCTTATCATGTTATAGCTTGTGTGTTAATGGACTTTTTCTCGTGAAGATTGTATATTGCATTATCTAAACTGCTGTCTCATCAGAAGATAGATTGTCAGGTTTTAAATCACATTAATTTTATCACTATTAATAAAATATTAATCGTACATTGGTAAGATCTTTCGACAGAGGTATTCATATTAGTATTTAAAAACAAAATCATAATATATGTGTTGTTTTAATGTGTTTTAAATTAAAGTTTGTACACTTATTTCTTCAGTATTATGTTTATCAAGAAGGATTAGTTGAATCTGCTTTTTTTTTGGAATTGATTTAGTACTTAAGTAAGTGCCATGTAAAGTTAGGAATACTAACAGCACAGACGACGAAGAGACTGCGAAGAACCTCCAAACTCATCCGAAGTTAAAATCAAAGCTAAATCCAAATCCTCGGTAAACTTTAAATCCGTACATAAGTTTTGTTAAACTTAAGTCTTTAACCAGGCTTTGTATCATTTTATTTTAAAATATAAGTATATTCATTACTTTTTAACATAAACTGTATTTATCTATTAAATAGTTTATTTTGTTATATATTTTAATTTTGGGTAGTTTATGATTTAATGTAAATAAATAATGGTGTGTAGAATTCGGTTTGGTGTGCCTCCTACTGCCCGAATATAAACATGAGTTCCCATTTCAAGTGTAGTCGTATAAATAAAATGATTGTGGTAATATATTATAAATGCTAAATGTGTTTGTAGGTTATATAGACAGGAAAAGTTAAGATATTAGCCATACTGACAGCAGATATGACAGGGCGCAAGTGTATGCGTAAAAACAGGTGCCCTCATTCTTCCTCATTTGTAAAATCCGATGCGACACTAATCTTACATAACCGAAGAGAGTTCCAAAAAAAAACTATTTAAAAGCAAAGTAAATACGGCACGTCAATGTAATTCCATTCAACGATCATGAGTTCAATTGAATCGAACGTGGCCTTGCTGTTGATGGCAATACATACAAAACGTAATATGTATACGTTGTATTGATTCGGACATTTTAATTAGGAAAAATATTAAACATACCTAAACTTTCACTTCTAAAGCAATAAAAAATGAGGTCGCATTACTAAAATATTCAAACGACTGAGCCCACCTAACTACCGCTATCGCATTCAGAATTCAGTTTTCGTCGCTGTATTTTTTTAGATATTTATGCACATAATCGTTTCACTAATATTAATTAAAGCCCAGGAAGTGGCTATTGAGTTCATGTTAGGCCGTGAAGGACATGAAACAAAGGCCATGAGACAACGTATTTGGAATGTGCGACATAGGAGTAGCCATATCATTACTAATTAATATTCATATAGCTAACACGAACAATCTGCGTTCGACGAATTGCATATGAATTCTCTATGGATTTGAGGTAGCTCATGCATTTTATAATAGCAACCTGTACTGCAAGGAAAACTGTTCATTGTTAAAGTTTGTCGCCTTCCATACTTAATACTCGGGTCAGTTATGAGGGCCTTTGTATAGTCACAGAAGCTCAAGAAGGCAATGAGTTTACACTTAAGATGAATTAAACAACGATACGGCTAGGTTAATATTAAATTATTATTTTATTTAATAAATACGAGTACAACTCTAACTTTTTGGTTTTAGTTATTCTTACTTATAATTGCGTCATTGCCCCGTTTCAATCTTCTAGATTAGTTTCAAGTACTTTAAGTATATCCAAGTAGCGTATGGTGATCCTTCAATATACTGTATACTATATATATCTTTGCTCGTTGCTAGTACAAGCCGATTCGGGAGCCACGCACGTTATTTGCAGATGTGCTGTGTTGTAACGACGGAGTCAGCAGTCGATTATATTATACCAGCACGAGGATGTTTTTTTACACCAACTTTAGTCAATTAACCATTTGCCGTATTAGATTAATTTAAAGGATTAAAATGTTTTAACTAATCGAAGTCAGTCTTGCATTCTTGATTCAATTAATTCTCACCACCGCTTACCTGATATAACCGTAGTGATGTAATTCGTCTAACGGTTTATAAATCTAAAATGTAGGTGACTGTGCGCATCTGACACGGTCATCATGTAATAATGTGTCCTAGTTACGATGATTTGTTCAAATTGCCAGTACTTAAGATCATTCGCTTGACCTAGTAATTTGAACACTAGAATTGTCATTCTCGATTACTTATCGAGGTACGACTATATTCTAATTCGAGAGAAAGAATAAGTAAATATTTCTTTAAAAGTTATAGGAAAATAATTTGTTCAATACAAATTTTGTTTTCATACTTATAAAAATCACTATAACGAAATTGAAAATAAATAAGTATCATTTTTCTTCATTTAAGTTTGATTATTTTGAAATATGTCTCAACTACCGAAAACTCAAAAGTAGAGCTCATCTTAAGACTGTAACGATTGGGGCTATATGAATGTAATTTGAGAAGTATTGAAGTACATTTTTAATTGTGTAAATTTGAGCGAGAAATTGTCAAGACAGCTTCATTACTTCGTGCAAACGCTTGGCGATTATTATGCAACCGATAAACAAGTCACAGAACCCCTTCGTTTGTGCACTTTATGTTAATTAAGCCACTTCTATCTATTAAGATAAGCTTTAGTTCTTCTTAGATTGTTTCTTTATAGTCTAAGTACTGAGTAAGACGAGTAACCAGCATCCGATGACATGGTCCGTTAATTATTTAGTCTATCTTTTTACTTGATCAAGATGGACATAAAAAAACTGC
The DNA here is from genome assembly GCF_905147765.1 of Vanessa atalanta. Taxonomy (NCBI): domain Eukaryota; kingdom Metazoa; phylum Arthropoda; class Insecta; order Lepidoptera; family Nymphalidae; genus Vanessa; species Vanessa atalanta. The sequence goes on from NC_061871.1 coordinate 6,594,401, forward strand.
ACGAACAATAGTCGGTTGCAAAGTTCATTGAACTTTATACTTCTACTCACGTATGTTTACAGTATTATATAAATAATGCATTTGAATACATATTTGGTTATTTTGAAGGACTACGTTACTTGATTATAAATGAGTACATTTAACGTATGTACCTATACTTACGTTATGTTTTTATCGTAATTTTGATCTTTGCATACATTTATTATTTTATCGAATTGTATTTTATTACAAAGCTCTAAATTTTATGAGAGTTCAAAACATATAGATATTATTCGAATAATAAATATTTGCGCAATGCGGACATTTACTAATGAACAATTTTATGTATTATACGTATGAATATCGATAAATATTAACGCTGCAATGATATAATTTATTGTCAAATTCAATTTTCAAGAAATTTACAACAGACTTAATTCAAATACCAATTAGCTATAAAACGATTTTATTTATGAAACTAATTAGAGTACCTAGAATTTTCTCTAACATTATTTACACACAGTAAATAAGAAACGAGTATTCTTTAATAAAATATAAAAAAGCTAAAACGGAATATTTGCGAACATTCTTCTTGATGTTTAACATTTTTCGCAAACAAATACTTAATCGATTTTTAAATGTCGGCGTGTTGTCTTGGAAATCTTGACTAAGGGATATACTTCTAACAATACAGATCAGCAGAGGTGACAACCATCACGTGGTCGATTAACACGAGCTTGACACCGATTTGCCGATTACTATAAAATTGGCACAATGTGTATTGTTACATGGAGGTTTTTTCATTATCCACTTAAAACTCGCCACTACACGCTGCTGCAGCACATCAACTTCTATACCGTTAACCGATCGCCTCGCCGTGGCAATTGGTATACATTTAAGCACGGACGGACATTTTAAAGCAAGTCGTAATGGCCAATAGACCACAGCGCATTGCAAAATAATAGACTTGATATTTTTAAGACAGTACGTGTATACAAATCCTTAACGATGTATATAATTTTATTGATATTTAGTATTTGTTTACTTTGTAAAGAATTAGCCAGACAGTACCACGAACACATTGGACAGAAATAGTGGACAATAAAGGTTAAATGTAATCTGATCGTGGACTTTAACAATACCCTCGGGACCGACAATGGCGGCAATCGGCTATGTAACATTTTTTATCCATTCGCATATATTCGCATTTAACTACCCTTTAAATTAGTCGGAGCGATACTGGTTAACGATAAAAAAGATTGATTAGATACAATTTTGTTGAAAAAACTGAAGTGATTCAAGTTTTAAAATATCTTATAAATAATATATTTCTAATTTAAAGGTTGTTATAAAATTTTCTTGATTAAGTTAGTTCCATTAACAGAGATAACAATGTCTTTGATAACGGTTTTGTAAAAGTATTATACGGGTCATTACAGAATTCTTTTTGATAGATCTAGAACATTCTAAATGTAATTTTCTTTCTTACTACAATTGAATTAAAACACATAAAACTTGCAATTAAAAGTTTGTAAAATCCGTCTTAATCGATGAACTAGTTATTATTAGAAATTTTCCGTATTAAAAATCATTGACTTTAAATATAGTGGCCAGATCATAAGTACTTTGTTTGCATATAAAGCTGAGCCTAGAAAAAACAAGTTTGAAAATAGCCTATATTGGAAGTGTAACGTATGAGAGCTTTAATAGAGGCAGTCGATTATAAATCGCTAATCTGATTTCGATACCGGTCGGACGTAACCCCTCGGGTCAGTAATTAGTCGCCGCCGCCATCCCGTGCACACGGTGCGTGCTAAAGCTACCCGTACAATGAAAATTGAACATAAGTTCTGGCGACTTTTGGTACTGAAAACCGTATCGTACATTGTATGAACAAATTTTTACTTTTTTTACTCTAATCGAATACCAAGTTTTATTCGGTTCGTAAAGATAATTGTTTTAGCTTAATAATTTTATTGATTAACAACTTTTTTTAAACTATGCATAAATATCAAACGATATTAAAAGAACAACCAAATCATTATGTAAATTACGTTTCATCATTTGTGATTCGTCAAGGTCTCGACGATTCGTCGTGCATCTTACGACATATGATATGTCATTGCCAATGGCGGGTTCGATAGAATTTATATGTTCAATTAAAAAAAATAACATGAAATTGCACTTTTTAAATACGTAATATACTGTATGAGCAAGAGGTCGCCCAAATTGTATAGTTTTTGTTTTTAATTTATAAAATGAAAAGGCTTAAGTGACAGAGCTTAGTAATTAAATTTTAAATATAGAATATTTATTATATATTTTTATAAAAACCCGTATTATATTGATGTATGGCATATTTGTTCTTAATTATCTTAAGTAACTCCGTCTGTTACCTCTTTACGCTTAAATCACTGAACCGTTTTATATAAAATTTAGTTAGTTAGTTTTAGTTTAAGTTTGAGTCACAGGAAATGACATAGGCTACTCTTTTTTAATTCACCCCTCGAGGGAATAAAATGGTGGGTGATAATTTACGTGCTTTATAATTTCGAGCGAGTACAGCCGCCGGTTCAGCTAGTTTGTTTTATAAAGAGCTAGTTTTGTCTCCACGTGTTTTGTGTACCAGTTCACCGGATAATTAAGGACTGCTTTGGTTAATTTATAGCCACAATTTTACGTCATTAATCTAGTTACTTAAGCTAATTGAACCTTATTTGACTAATAAACATTAACTTCTTATTAAGAACAGGATAAAAAATATTGAAGGTAAGCTTCGTGAACTTTTTTATTTGTACACATATATTCGTAAACTACACTTCAAAAATATGTACAAATTGAACGATTGTTATGGGTCAACGATAGGTGTTAATTAAATAATTATGTCCGAAAGGTTGTTTTGATTTTTAAGACAAAAAGATTAAGGCGTTAACACCAAGAGATGTAAGGAATACTCGCGCCTTCAAGAGGATTTGGAAAAACTGCATTCTCTCTCTGTTACTGGAGTCTGAAAAACAACATAGAAGACATGTAGATAAATTAATGGTGAATAATTTTATCAAAGCCTGAATTTTAGTAATAAGGTAGAACTACTCACTACAGCGTGGAATTAGTCATAATTTCAATGAGTCACAGTTTTACCGTGAAATGAATTAAAGTTGGCTCCTTTGAATCAGCAAAAGAATATGTCTCCTAGTAACAATACGTGGCAACACCGACAGATGTCGCGTGTGACTCAACTCAGTCTTGCGAATCAAAATTCTCATAAGACTTTCGAAATGGCGGAGAAATTCATTTCCAAAGTGGTGTGTAATACACATGACACAGAGTACACACGCATACGTTACTTATGTAAATAATTAAATTCTTTATTATAATTATAACATTGTCAATTAAAATAAAATTGTAATAAACGTTTAATTTTATCAATTTCACAAATTAAAATCGAAAGTAATTGGTTTCTGTCATTTTCAAATAGAAATTTTGTTGTGACGGCACGTCGAATTAATTAAAATACGAGTAAGTATAAAATGTACCCGTTCAATGCTTTTAATAAATATTTTGTTAAGTCACTAAAATATATTAAATCGTTGTGTTGTTATGTTATTTTCTAGAACATTTTTTTACTCTTTTCATGAATTATGTCAATCTTTCGATGCGAGTTAACATGATGAGGTTAAATAATAATAAATCCAGTCCTGCTATCCACAAGTCACTTCGCCGATGGAACGCAAGCGTGTTTCTTTAAGCTGACCTACTACAGAATATGCAACACCAAACAGAGACTACATAGTCGTTGAACGCGATCATTCTACCCGTCTCGCTCACACAATTTCTTTTTATAAAGTGCATAAAACTCCCTTATCAGTACCTTCTACGACGTTCCCCGTTTTCTTGACTTCCAAGGTAGCAAGATATATTGAGCGATAAGACACTACATGCTGCTATACTATCAGGGGAGTATTTACCTTACAGTATCCCGTTTGAGTGCCTCCTGCCTATATTGCTTCTCTTTATGATTCTGATCCGACCGCTCTCTTCGGAAACTAATTGAAGATAACAGGCTTGTTTTTCACTTATCTGATTTTATTTTCATCGTTACAAACGAAGCGAAAAACTTTGTTTGTTGCGATTTCTTTTTTTCTGAAGAAAGTACTAGTTGCGGTTATGTTTAATATTCTTATTTATTGTCTTTATTAATAATATTTATTATCTAATTAATAGAAAAAACGTATAAAAATTAAGTTGTTATGTACGTCACTTTATAGTATATTTGTGATTAAACTTACAGAAAGAAATGACGGCAAGACGATAGATGACTGTTCGGCGCGTGACTAACACTACGGAAACTTCTTTTAAATCAATACCAAGCACTCGTTTAGTTTAGTTCGTGCATGAAATTTTGCTTGTCAACTTTTTTTACATTTTGGTTATTACGTAATATTCGACTCAGAATCGTGTTACGGCTTTCTTTGAGCTATTTACTTTTTAAATTTATTTTTTTTCAATATTACATCACGAGTGTACCAACCAGGCCACAGGAAACCTCATTGTTATCCATCGATTGGGCCCGTATATACTTTTGTGAGTTTTTGGTGAGACGGATTAATGTGAACGAATAAAGGACGTATGTTTAAGTACGGGTAGACAATATCTATCTAGATTAATGGTGTTTATTTTGTGTGAATTTGCCGTCTAAGTGATCGGCTTTTCGAGCTCTTTGGGTGTTCTTGCAGAGTGTCATGCAGAACGTAGAATACTTACCAAAAATTTCCACCATATGTACATCAGTGCAACAATAATCTATCCTATGTTTGTACAGTGAATCTGACCGTTTTTTGTTTATATTTTAAGACAAATCTGTGTTTAATCATAATAAAATTTAACATTTTGGAGTATTTATATATGATCATATGATAATACTGAGCTGTCATTAACATAACAATTTTTTTTATATATATATATGATAGGGGGCAAACGAGCAGGAGGGTCACCTGATGAAAAAGTGATTTAGTTGGTGCGGGTGAATCTTAGAATTTTGACGAGATGTCCAAAGACGTAATTTCATCAGCCGAGATTAATCCAAACAATTCCACTGAACATTCCTCGTGAAAAATTCTAAAATATTTTTGCATCGTCAATGATCGACCAATGAGTCTAGGATGCAATGTCACTCACCTAGGTGATATGTGCCAGTATAATAACTGATGATCTATGCTAAATATAGGTATTCTACAGGGATAAATTTAGGTCCTTTTTTCTATTGCTATTTCTCTCCAAATTGGAACAAACCTTGGAAAATAAGATTCTATGTCCCTTAAACCTGTAGTTACGCTGGCTCACTCACGCTTCAAACCGGAACACAACAATACTGAATACTGTTGCTTGGCGATGGAATATCTCATGAGTGAGTGGTACCCACCCAGGCTGGTTTGCAACAAATCCCTACCATCAAGTAAATTATTTGCTTAATATACTTCTGTAATATGACGATTTTTACTGGATGGGTAGTATATACTTAGGCTAATTTATCGCCGTTGAATAAATTAGTACAAAATTTTTACAAATAGACGGATAAATATTTCTAATAATTATTATTAATCAAAGTATACATGTAAATTTAACAGTTTTATCATAAATATGAATTTCATTTTTATTATTAGGACGAATAGTTAAAACTCTTATAAATTTAAGTTTCTCATACGATCGATATTTTTACCAAGAGTTTATCCGTCCTCCTCTTGATTAAGCAAATTAAACTAGTTCAGTGAGTTGAAAATCCATTACATAGATTAAATTTTACTTATCAATTGGTTTGGAATTGGAAGGTGAGCAATAATATTGTACAATCTGTATTGTTTTCAATATATTTGTAATAGAAATTCAATTTTGTTATGAAACCATTCATTTGAAATATTAATTATATTATCCATGAATCCTTAGAACAGACAAACTATATATAAAGTTTGTCATAGTATAACATGACCTAAAAGTAGATATTATTTAAAGTGAAATTTGTTTTCGCAAGAGAATGATTTCGTGAAAAGGGACGGAAGTGTGTAACCGGGCACGTGAGCGCTATTTGATTTAGCCAATGAGCGCGCGATGTTGTAATCTCATTGTAATTCATTTGTGTTGTGTGTTCCAAAATTAGTTACTAATATTTTGTTTAAAAAAAAAATGCATGCTCCATCATGGCGAATTGTCGTGCTTGTTAGCATTTTGTATCTACCAATATTGTAATCTTAAATCTTTAACATATACATGAAAAATATCGTGGTTATTTAATTAATTTGGATTTGTTATGTAGAATTAAGTATTTGAAAAAAATCCCTGGAAAAGGTTTCTCTGTTTGGTTAAAACTGAAATATAAATAGGGAGTGGTCTGCACATGATATTATTTTTTGTATCATTGCATTACAAAATGTTAAACAGAAAATTTTCATCGGGGTTTGTTTGCCCGTGACTTTCAATTTGTAATCGATCTTTTTGGTTCGTGTCTTTAATTCTGTAAGCGAACATTACCTGTTTCATTGTTTGTGGATCTAATCTGTTTAATTAATGTATGGCAAGGTAAATATTTAACACAATTGTTTTATTTTGATTTAACAAACAAAAACTAAACGAGTAACTAAACAACAAATATACAATCGGGACTTTTAACATGATAGACGTCAATCCAGCTGACCTGCTGATGATGTAGATACCCCGACGCAAATATATTGTTATTTTTTTAGATATATACATATATACGACATTCGAAAATAATCCATTTGAATCAAAGGATGAATTCTACTGAAAATAGCAATGTTATTTACTTTTACCAGGAAGCAGTGTACCAGTCACCTTTATTGAGTTCCAGAAGCAATTAATCGTGTTTTCATAATAAATTATTAAAGTCAAAGGCAGAATATATAAAATAAAAAAAGGACACGTCGAAAAATTAAATAAATATTTATTCATAAATTTATAATTGTTTTCTTGTCTATGTTTTCTGTACGCCGTAGCTTATGATTACTATAATTTGGCTTACACCCTTAATATTCAATCCTCACTATTGATGTTAGTCCTAAACCAATTATTGCAAATTGTTAGCGACAATATTAGTACAGGGACAAGCAATCAAAAGCAAATTGGTGCAAACCAATATTGATTATTTTGTTTGTGGATTTGAAATTGGAAAACTGTGTACTGTTATTAATATATTTTTATTGAAATACGAGTAAGTTCTATAATATATAAAAACTCTTTTTTGGATGTAACTTTTTATGAGTATTTTTTTGTTAAATGACGATTAAAACTATATTTAAAAAACTTCTACATACTCCAAAATTAGGGCACAAAATAAGCAAAAAAAGGCTTATTTATATAATTTTCTTTAAGTTAAATCGCAAATGTTGTATTCTATTTTTTGAATATATCATTTTAATAAATAACTTTTATCGATTAATTATTATTACGATGTTAAATTATAATATATCTCTAGAAGTAAAATAGCCTAGCGTATTTGATGTTCGATTTTGCCTTTATCTGTCAAGCCCCGATCAGCTGTTATTTCCTGCCTCAGGCTCTCTTCAAGGTCTCAGTTATGTTTGTAATCGTTCATCTATAACATATCAATAACATATCAATAACAATATTAATTGTCTCTGGTTCTATATTTGTAGTTATGTTTGAGGGTATAGAGTATTTTGTATGAGCTCGTGGACGATTTTTTTTAAATCTATTATATATTTTTTAAGCTATAATTAATGATATATAAAAAATAAACGGTGAAAATATAATGCATTTAAAAATAAATAAAAAATAGAAGTTTATAAATTATAATGAGTTCGATGCAAGTGTTATTTTTTCAAAAATTTCTAAGAGGTATATCCCCAATAAATACATTTACATCTATAAAGTACATTGCATTATTAGCCTTTCATTTTAAAGACCTTGAATTCGGACAGTGTATTAATTGGTGGAGTTTGTTTTTGTTTAGTTGATTGCATTAGCGGTTTCGCAAATTATTTAGGTGACATTTTCGCATTAAATAGTGTATTTGTTGTTGTTACGATCGTTTTTGTTAGTTTAAATTTATTTATAACAAGCTATTAACCGCGTGGACTTCACATTTATAGTAATAGTTTTAAATTTGGCTTTGTCCTTCCTCGAGGTTTAATCTATCTTCACAGCGAGTTATATCGAAAACAGTTGAGCGTGAAACAGACCGACAAACGACTTTCGCATTTGTAATTCTATTACGGATAACTGGAAAGTATATACAAGAACAGTTTAGTTTATAGTTTTGTAATTCTACCAATACAGTACTGTGATATTTATTTTTTTATAACCAGTAATGTAACATTATATCATTTAGGTTATTAAAAAAACAAGTAACATTAATTCAGTTATTTTAACTCGTAATCAATATCTGTGTCACATGAAGTTATTAAGCAACATTATATTTCACAACCACAAATATGGTATTGTATCTGGCAACGTACGCATTGCCATTTTGTACGATTGGATGAATAATAAAATATATATAATCATACATAAATATGAAGTCCTGACCGAAGGCGGTCAATCTCAAGGACTACTCAACTGAGTAGGAGATATCGTAGTACCTACACAAGTGTATGCGTAAACACAGATCCATTATCTAGTTCAGAAGTTCAACCGACAAGAAAAGAATACGACCAACTGCTTTAAGCGTTTTTCGAGGTACGGGAGTGTCAACACTGCTAACTTCTAAGCTCCAGACTGCTAATGATATATTATTGACAGAAGAACCCAATATGCTTTTATTTACCTAACCCGGTACTTCAATCTAAGACTTCGGAACTTGCAGCCTCATAAGCTTTTCAATAATCCAAAGAGGCAATCATATTTTTAATTAATAATTTAAAACTATTCTGTCAGTAAACTGTGGTTCATTTGCGTAGATATCACATAACCTTCTATAACTAAAAGTTTGCGAAGCTTATCTCGTTGTAAGGTATGATATTTTATTGACCATTTCGAGAGACAAGTAACGTTTGGGCTCAAGAATCGAGATAAGCGGTTCGACCGGCTTATTATACGAGTGACAGCGACTGACACAATAGCGACGTTGAACCGTCATTCACTTCTATTTTGGTTTATATTATAGAAATACTTACTTAAGTAAATATGATAAAAAATTTGATAGACACAAGTCAAATTTATATTTCAGAGTAAAATTATATTATTTTTGAAGCGGGCAACATTAAAAAGAAAAGAAAACATTGGCGGGAAATTTTAGCTCTCTTCTGGATACGCTGGAACCGGGAACATTGATATAACATTATCTTACATTACTGTATTGTTTTACATTAATTGCTTAATTTAAGTTAGAAAAACGTTATTAATTAATTTCGAGAGTGATACATACAACTCATATAAATACACCGTACAAATAACCAGTAGCAATTGATTAACAAATAACTTTCTTTTACAGTTATCAATAATGTTCATTATTACACATTGAAATTTTTAGTGTCATAAATCTAAAATGTAATCTAAATTAGAAAATCTATATGTATAATTATAATTCAAAAAGACTATTCGTTTTTCGCTTTTGTTTGACCGCTTAAATATCATGCGCAAACCAAGGTTAGTAGAAAACATGCGAGCGCAGGCGGGTGCAACGCGTTATTGCGAAACCCACGCTTGTCAAATCGGTTGACCCGCCAAAATTAATCACTGAACCGTATTACGAAACCGCAAAAACGAAATCTTTGCAAAGTTTTAATATTATCTAACAATGTATTGTGTAATAAAAGCAAAGCACAAAATTGTATTCATAATTGCGCGTTCATGTTAATCTCTTGCTGAATTTTATTAACAAGCAACATTAGATGAGTAAAAAAACTCGTTCAGAATGAATGTCTGCTGAATAGCCGCAGCTTAATTATTCAATACCTCAACGACGCATTTGGAATACGGTAATGTAACGTTTATGGAAATTTTACTGAATGAATGAATGAATGAACGTTACTGATAACAAATGTAGTATAATAATCATGCAGCTTGGAATTAGAAGCGGCACGAAGCGAGGCTATCCTGGGGAGGCCGACTCAACCAGCACTGCACGGAAGTACCTAACTGCCTGCGCCTCCATTCCTATGTAAATAACTCTGGCACATCCGTCGCCAGATAATGGTGGTGCAATTTGCATGTCTCGTTGCTCTTTGTGGATGTTAAACCTTCACCTTGTATTACAATGAGCAAAATAGGTATCATTCACAATTCAGCACTACATGAAAGATAAACAGCCATCAATAGACAATAGTTCCTTCCAGGAGTGATCGAATAATTATAAATGTCGCGGATAATCGTATGAAGATATATATATTTTAATTACAACGAAATAAAATACTTAAATGTCACGGGAGCTAAAGTCTGTAGATTTTTCCGTATAGATAATTACAAGTTAATAATCTACTATTTCTTTTAATGGCGGTGCAACATCAAACCAGATCTCGTGTCCCTCTTAGCGACTACATAGAAACCATTATAAAGGTTTTTTTCTCTTAATAAAATAGGCTGTGCATCCGGTGATCTTTTTATTTACAGAACTGGATTCCTTTTAAAATACAAACATACTATAACATTTAAACATTTAATAAGTATTTTTTTTAAATACGAACTTGTATGTTAGACAACTAAAAAACATTGTGGCGTATAACATTGACATTGATTGGTCGATTAGTATATTTTGATTATTTTCATTATTTAGATTTTGATACTTATTGTTGGATATTTTAGAAAAATCAGAAATATTTAAGCGTGACAATATTTATCTGCAACTGTATATATGTACACGATAATACTGATTATTTTGATAGAAACAGTGACAAACATTGCATAAACATGAGCGCCGAGCGGTAAAGATAAAGGTATAACAGCAAGCAAGCCGGCTCCGCAAATTAAATCCTTCCTCTAACGGTCAAGGTATCTTCCGATTCTAAAATAAAATTGTACAAAATGTACAATGTGTAAACTTTTTTTTTAAATTTTGATACTGACTGGAATTAAAAATATATACATATATATAGACACATACTAATAGAGAACGTACCCAAAAAATAATGTATGTGCATATTAAATAAAAGGAAAAAAAATAAAAATATTTGCACTTAATATCTCATGTTAAAAATCATTAATAGATAAAATAATATCGAGTCTGACAGTAGTCGCAAATGATGGGTAACATACATCTCAATGGTTAAAACCATCATATATCCTCTTTAAAAATACCATAACGCAAACGCCCATTGGTCAAATAGCGCACGCTTCCCCAGCTTCCTGTTACACATTTCCGTCCCTTTTTACTAATTCACTCCCACATATGGCAAAAAAGCGAGAGGAATGCTACTACACATTAAAAGAAAATACGGATGGTTGAAAGTTTTGTAGAATTAGTATTCGATGACTTCCATGCATTTTTTAAAAGTTGTGTAAGGAAGAAATAGGAAAAAAATCGTTTGCAATTATCTGTAGTCATCCCCGTCAACTACTTCTTATACCATCAATGTGCTTGCAAGTATGGGGTACTTATACAATTCCAACTGAAACTCATTATAGTTATGTTATTATAACAGTAATAAAGTATATATATTTATGAAAAATGTTATTGCTATATATATAACCCCTATCCTAATTAACTAAAATATATTGTGATTTAATTTGATGTTATCATCACAAAATTCTATCAAATATATATTTAACTAGCCGAACCTGCGCCTTTAACCGCGCGAAATTTGTAAAACATAAACTCTCGTTTTACCCCTTTAGGGGTGTAGATTCCCAAAACCTTTAACGGATGTCTACACCTAACTATGAGGAACCTATCTGCCAAATTTCAAAATTGCAGTTGCTATTAGTTTCTGAAATATCATGAGTAATCAGTAAGTAATTTAGCTTTTATATATTTAGATAAACTATTTTAGATAGACTAACTACGTATAGTTCAAATAAAATAAGTTTATTTAATGACTTATACAAATACGTTATATACCGAGTGATTTATTTTTACTATTTTAGTAAGAGAAAAATCATATCAAAAATAATATAAATCTCTATTTACGGCAAATGCTAGAAGCAATCAAATTAAATATTAAATTTCTATATGTTGTTACCAAAACCTTTAGATATTAGCTTTAAATAAGTTTTTAAACGTTACTTCTCAATCTTTTGATATTTGATACACGCATAATTATAAGGATTAAGGAAAAAAAATAAATTTAATTTTCCCACGATATTAATCCTTGCCTACTTCCAACTTTACCTTTTTAATTTTTAACTGTATTAAGGGTTAATTCTATCAGACCCGCAGAGTGGAGCGATTTCGAGCTAAGCCGCCGTGAAAATGATTCATTAGCCTCTATACGGGCCAGGATTACTTAGACGTACCATTAAAAACTAATAACGAAAACCAAACGAGGTCAAATAAAACTGGCAATAATTCCAATTTTCGATTGGAAGGTAAATAAAAAAAAAAATAAGAACATATATTTTAATAATTCGAAATACGATGTACACTCCATTATATGTTTATAGTTTTTAAAATACATTATATATAAATTATTTATTAATAGCCTTAAATCTAGTCTCATAGCTTGGTATAAATTGTATTTTCATTTTCAAAGGCTTAAACTATCTAACAGAACTTCATTGCCATTCAAACAGATTTATGTCTAGCTTTACTTGATCCTTAGAATCAACGTCACTAGCAAGCTTCTCCAGTCACATGTCGCTGGTTAAACGCTATAATATTGAACTGTCAATATTCCGTTTTCTATCGCGAAATTAGCTGTCTAACTATTAAATATATATCAATAATATTTCCAAAGCAACGGTACATTTAACTTGAAGTCTGTAGATATAAAATATCCTATTGAAAATGGGTTCTTTTTCGAGCTGATAGATAGTATCACATACTCGTAGCGGTTACCGATATATCACAGCTCCGACACTATTCCTTGCGCTTTAAAAGTATTTTCTGTGGCTGGTTATTGGATCAATCATCGTTAAAACATATTAATAGTAGCAGTTAGCTGTTACAGAGTAAAGCAAAAAAGGGTTTTGAAATTAACAAAGTGTACTAAATACGAAAGAGCCGAAATGGCCCAGTGGTTAAACGCGTGCATCTTAAACTATCATTTCGGGTTCAAACCCAGGCAGGCTAATTTGTGTTTATAATTCATCTCGTGCTCGGCGGTGCAGGAAAACATCGTGAGGAAACCTGCATGTGTCTAATTTCAACGTAATTCTGGCACATGTGTATTCCACCAACCCGCATTGGAGCAGCGTGGTGAAATATGCTCCAAACCTTCTCTTCAAAGTGGGAGGAGGCCTTAGCCCAGCAGTGGGAAATTTACAGGCTGCTAATGATGATAATGACTAAATACCAGCTATATGATTATAACATGTCGTGGTTGCCTAAATCGTAACTACTATTTGACCATAAATAGCTCTGAGCTCATATTGATTATTCGATGTATTGTGAAATGATATAGCCAATTAATGTAATGAACCGTATTTATGTCTATTAATGAAATAACACCGTGTTTTAAATATTGGTACTAAATACCGATTCATGCGCATTGGGCCGGAATATTGTAGAACATAAATTATATCTTCTAAATTGTGCGAATGAAAATGTCCGAAGGTCCGATTTATGTCATTGATCGCAATGTCTCTATTCGGGCTGTGCCAGTAGTGCTGTCCTCAAACACTTGTAAAACATGGAACAGAATTCCAATGACCGATACCGAACCCCAGATAACTGAAATATCTTCAAGCATTGCCCTGAATAATGTCGGCCTTGTTTACATTACCCGGCCTAAACTACCGCTAACAATGTAACTACTTACGTGATGAGATTTATAACGAGAGCCTTTAGATATCCTTTGTTTACATCTTAGCTTTTAACCATATTTATATTAAAAAAGTTACACATTACAGATGATGGACTTCCATGGAGGTGATGATTGAACTAATGTTGACAGATGTTTTGTTTATGTGCGTCAGTTTATAAGAAGAACCCGCATATTTAACGAGCTCTATATATAGCTAATAAGTATAACAGTGTTAATTTTTTAAATAACTGTAATATGCGAAAGTAAGATGTAAATGTTGTCAGCACAAAGATTGACTGATTTTTTTTTTATCAAATCGGGTGTTTGTAACTATTTAAAAATTGTCACACAAGTTTTTCAAAAGTAAAGTTAAAATAAAACATTATTGCAAAATTTTAGAACATAAAATAAATAAGATTTTATACCGACCGATTTTATATATTTATTATGTTTTCCTTAGTTTAAACTGTAACATATAATTGTGTAATCGATATTATTAGTATCAATTACTCTGGCATCGCGATAAACGTAGTCGTGAATTTTAATTCATCCAATTACCTAACTTTCGGGAAAGGTCTCTCATTACGCTGTAGGTACTTGAAATTGTTGATAATTGAATTTAATGGACGAATTAAGTAAGCGTGTTGGTATTCAACTTGTACCAGATTAATGGGGAGCAGATACGGATTGTTGTCAGTCCTATCTTATACCGACATGTCGAGGTCAAATTGACCGACTCTTAGCTTGTCTGGCGTAAACATTTTAAGGTATATGTTTTATTATGCTATTCCCCAGCTCCGACTTCAATAATGCATTAAGGTTTTATCGAATTGCGGATATTAATAAAACATTACAATTAGTATTGTTTATTTATTTAAATTGCCAATCATGCTACTAAAACTTGAACTAATTATTCTCTTTATTATAATATATATATATATATTTATTTAAGTTAAATTCAAATTTCGAATATGAACAAAATCCAATGTTGTCAACAGTTTGACTATGAATACAGTAAGTATTTCAATAATTGTACCTTGATATTCGTTACAAAGTGAGATTCTCCAAGTTTCATCATAAGTCGTTTAATTATTCCCTCTGCTATAAAACTTTTTCATAATTGAATCATTTCTCATCTCTACACTTAATAGATTTGCTATCGTATAATAATTCTAAAATGTTTGTGATTGTAAAGTAATATTCAGCCAGAATGATGAGGAATTTATTGTAAAGCAATTATTATATTGCCTACTCTTGACTCAGCGGAACTAATCAGTATATAATCCCTGTACTATATTTTAAATGTAGAAAATACTACATTCATGATAATGTTTTCGAATTACGTTAAAACGACTTCGTCTATATCAAATGACTCCAACAATACATCGAAGTATCTCCTATAAAGGACTAAACCCGTTTTATTAACCATTTTAAAGCTTTCGTATAAAAATAAGTAATGAAAAGTATTTCAAGCAAATTGAATATAATACTTAAATGTTATAACGTTTGTTAAATAACAATCATATTAATATTGCATTTGAAATATTCAATAACAATTTAAATTACTTTTAGAGTTTTTGAGCTCAATTATGAAGTTTTAATATAATATTGTCATTAGTATTTTATCTATTTTGTACTTTTTAAAGGGGAGATAATTGATTTATAATGGATATAACGATTTATCTATTCGTACCTTCATATAATACAAGCAAAAAAATGTAAATAGGAATCCGTCAAAAGCATAAAAATCCTTGAACGCAGGTTCAAATTCGTTTTTCTGCATCTTTGTCAAAGCTACGCTCAGTTTTCATGTGATTATGCTCGATTTATAATTCATATCATGGTTGATGGTAATGTAAAATATAGTTAGAACCCTACACGATTATGTACGATAAAATTCTGCCACATAAATAACTTCCTTCCAACAGAAAATACTTTTTTCTATGTTACTATACAGGCTGTTCAAATTCTAATATATAAAAATTACAAATCGACCGGTGTTTAAGGGTTATACTCGTACATCAAATATTTCCAATTTAGTACATTCGGTCCGCAAACATTAATAAACATCAACGTTCCAAGTTTAAAACAGCAATTGAAATAAATAATAAAACTTTTTTGATCATTGTGTTCGTTCGATTTTGTTAAAAATGTTGTTGTAACAGTAAAAACCAACTCGCCATGAACTTGCAAGGGCGGCTGCCGCCCGCCCAGTTCCCAACAAGCCGCCCAACGCGACGCACGTGTGCAGGATAAAGGATCCAATATCACCACGTGACTTGTCGTATGAGCAGTGAGTGAGAAGTGTAGAATATTTGTAATATATCAAATAAAATAATAATCATATCAATAATAAGGCACCACAAACTTTAGTTGTCTTAATAGTAATAAGTGCTTCTTAATTTATACACATATAAATTTAATTTGATAACACTTAAATCAATCGAGCAATTCTGTAACAGTTACCAAACTTGTTTAGTATGAATTGTAAACAATAATATATGTACCTAAATACAGAAGGATGCAATTAGTGAATGTCTTAATTAAATAAACACTGGGGTAAGTTGTTTGGAATTTTATACTTAATGTTTATAGTTTGTTATATAATTGCTATGTCAATAGAAAAATATTAATTAATATCTTATCTATCATTAACAATATTAATTTAAGTTGAATGTTTTCACGAAAGGAACGTGTATTCGTTACGACGAAACTGAAAGCAGTTCTTTGAAATCTAGAATTAAGTTTATGTTAACGTTTAAGAAAAGTTTTAAAATATCCGCATTTTTAATTAAAATACTTAGTAATTATTAAGAACCAGACAAGTGAGACCAACGAATAGATCTGCTACTTTTTACCTCAAAAAACTTTCTCAATACAGAGCCATATGCCATGAAATTTACAAAAAAATATATTTTAAATAATGAATACATCGTAATGAGAAGAAAATACTGTTTCTTTGTACGTTTGTCCTCTGTGCGTTGCTAGACCATGTATTCGATTGTAATGACATTTTGGTGAGTTGTACGCATACGATAAGGTTCCTAATTCATTTTCTTTTTACGTTCGTCCTTCAATATTAGCGTTTTATGTAGACCCTTATTATATTCGAAGTCAGCACGAGTACCTAGTAATGTTTAGAAAGAGTAACTATTTGAAAGTTTGAACAAACTCAATACGGCGTACAAACAACATATTGATTAAATATTACGACTACCGACTTTGTACAAAATAATAAAAAAAAAAATTGCACCAGTAATTTCAAATGATTTTACTTGTATTTAACGTAAACTTGTTTACTTCTGCTCTCTAGAAATTCATTTGATAATTGTAAAGCATTGTCCCCTATATAAGTAATTAATTTATAAAAGTAATCAAATATGAGTTGTATTGTAATCAAAATGTTTTGGTAAATTATATATTCGTGTAGACTAATTGATTGTTACTTGCCCTCTATGTGACTCAAAATTGTTTCTTGAATAATTAAAGATAAATAAAATGTTCTATACCATGACACGAACTATTTTGTGCCAAATTTTATTAGTTCTAGCGTAATTATGAGGAAAACATAAAATCATAAAAAGTTTCTAATTAATAGCAGTATATATAAGCGCCAATAGCGCAATGGTTTTTCCGCCTATCGCCATATGTTGGGGTATGGTGATGGCAGTTCCTAGGGCTATGCCCTATCTACTGCGGTGTCCTGTTCGCCGTCCGTTACTACGGACGGGTCATTGGGGTCGGGAATCGGCCGCCTAGCGATGTAAACATGTAAAAAATGGCAATATTAATAAATATGGAGAAATGTTATACAAATGAATAAACTAGAAAAATTTTTTTTTTAAAAAATATATCTTTTTGGCAAAACAAGCATTTGTAATAGCGATTAGAAAAAAAAAACAATACAATTTCTTTCAGAAGTTTATTGTATTGTGAACATTTGCATAGGAAGTTCGTGTGAAAGGTTGATGCAGTTTGCAAGTTTCTCTTCGCGAACTTTGAGGCCAATCGCCTACATACAACAAACTCACTTTCCCTCTTCTCACTCACTTCAATTACACTGCAGTGTCTGTACAATAGCACATTAGTCGAGATATATTAATATTATAATATTCTTGCTTTAAAGATGACAAGTTAGGTGGATTACATTTTAATGATTATGATATTTATACTTTGGGATTTGGGACGGACGTATGGGATATTTGGATTAACTTTGGTATAAAAGAAAATTAAGTGCATTTATGAAATTATCAAAATTTATATTTTTTAATGGTTGTAATAAAAAATCAAAGAGTAATTTACCTATTACATTATTTCAAAAAATCGCTTAATGAAGTGAATAATACAGATTTTAGGAGTTGGTTATTCGATCTCCTACAAATAATTTGAATCCGTTATTTAGCCGCGGTCAACTATGTCACCGCGCTTTCCACACTTTGGCGAGGTCGGTCATCATAGCTTAAGAGGCGTGGGAATACAAACAACAGAGTTCTCGTTAGCTGCCTCTTGTGTTACCCTCAACCATGAAACCTTGCAAACAGCTACTTACCGAAAAACACCTCTAATACACAGAAATACGGCTGCAATGACAAAACTCTTACTGATTACTTGTTTCCGTAACGTTTGAGAGGAATAAAACTTGACGAAATTTGAAACCAGAATATTGACTCTCAAAAATAAATAAAATGTTAATTAGGAACTGATTTATTCTGCTAAATGGACACCGATAATTACATCAACTTTGACGGAAATTATCTAGACACGCGGTAGCGTGTCAGCCAAGTTCTAGTAACAGAACTGGCGAGCAGCACCGTGTGTAATATTACACGAACCATTTGGAGCCACTTTTGACCTCCTCATAACTCAAAAACTATTTGACATAAATGTGTCAAATTTGACCCATTTATTAAAACTCGCGAGATACATATGTGTTCCAAATTTCATAAACGCATCTTAAATGGTTATTTAGATATTAACGTCTAAAAATCGTCACTTTTATCACTGACTGACCTATAGATCAAAACTATAACCTACTTCCAGGTGACCTAGAAAGTTCAAATTTGGCATGCAGGTCATTGGCATTTTTTGGCATAATTAGGACAATTTAAAGGTTAAAACTGAAACTGGTAATTTTTTATCATTTTATTGTAATTTTTCATTTTATTGGGTCTATTAGGAACACTTATAGTTCCTGTAATAACTGTAATAAAAAAAATTATGTAAGAACCAGCAATCAAAACTTATGACAGCCGGTCTTAATGTGGATTTTAAGGTTTTCACGGGAATATATAACAAGTTGAATACCACCCTTAAGTTTTTTAAATGCAAATTTTTCCGTTTTAGTACTTATGAGTATAGCCGACTCTCCTATTTATTACGTTATTAACTAGCATTTAGCGCACATCAATGGTGCAAAATAATTATACTTAAAAAAAAGTAATAATAGGCATTTCGGTACACGGCGCGCGACGCGACGCCGGAGCAGCGGGATAGGAGCGTTGCGATTAAACCTTAACGCGGACGTGTCTGAGCGAGTGGCAAGCGCGCTCATAAGAATTATTTCTTAGTCTATTCGACTGCATATTTTTTGTTGGAGTATACTAGTATACAACAATAAAATAGGTTTCGTGAGACTGTAGTAGAGTATGTATATCGTAACTGGAATGATTTAAGTTTGTACTCTAGCGCTACAAACGGGGATGATTCTTATTGCTTGGAAGAACAGTATCGAGCAAGCATACTGATGTCAGCAAAGGACTGGTGAATGGGTCCAATGGAAAAATAGAGAAGGTACATTGGGGACGTCGACAACAGCAATAGCGCACGTAAAATAACAATTCAATTTAAACATAATTTAATTTGCGAACTAGAAGTCAAAACCAAGTTACAGATATTAAGTAATGTACATTTATGTTCAAAGGAAACAATTCTTTATTTGCTTAGCATATTCTACTACTATACACAAATTACAAGGCCTTCGCCTTGACGGTGCTCTTTTCGACATATGCTCCTCTATATTAAGTAAAGAGCAGGATTACGTTGGCCTCTCCAGAGTTAAAACCTTAGCTGGAGTACATCTTATCAATTTAGGTCCAAGTCAAATCAAGACACAAGAGAGCTGTATTGTAGCGTACAACCGTCTGCGCACGTTATACCAGTTAGTATAGTAGTTATACTTGGGCAAATTAAGTATAAACAGAAAACGCGTAAAAAAATCCGGACACTGAATGGGCAATTCACTCGAACATTTCAGAGGTACCTACAAGAAAAATAAGAACGTATCAAAAAAAGACAATTATACCCCGTAAACGTAGGAAAAAATAATAGCTTAAAAACCATTTGGTATTAATTTTGTTATTAATAAGTACCTACTAATAATTTATACACAAAAGTAGTGATATCCCATCAAAAACATAAATATAAAAATGAGAGCCAAGTTAAATATTATGAAATATACCTTGGTTGTTGACTTCAACGACAACAGAAGTGAGATCTAAATTTGTGCCAAGTTAAATAGTCTTTTCTGAAATTTATTTATAACTACATAAAATATCATTTCTTCTTATAACTTGGAATAATATATTGTTGCCTAAGGTCTGACTTGGCTATATATGTTTCGTAGCTATTGACGACCTTTTTTCATAATAGATTGAATATTTGGACAAACACTAGTATAAATAATTTTACTGGTGTGATCATTGTGGAAATTTCTCTAAATTTTCTGGGTTATTATCAACGTACAATAGGCGTCTCGTGAGTAATATGCTCGTAATATTTTTAGGATTTCACTATTATTTATAAATAGAACACGAATTCTATAAAACATATCCGCTAATTTGGTTATGAAAAGTATTCATTTAAAGGAAGCTCTCTTTTACTTTTTTATAGATCTAGTAAGTACACTTAGATTTTACAAACTAAGCATAGGTCGTAAAATTTTAGTATTATAATTCACAATATCGTGAGCGCGCTAGGTCTGTAGCATGATAATAAAAAAACATTGCCGAATATCGCTTTCGTGCGTTCATGAAAACATGAATATTATTATATAAATAACTTATAGATTTTTTATTATTCTAATATAAGTTTGGATTTATCCGACACACTAACGACCTGTTTAACAATTACACAATTGAAACAAATATGAAAAGTTACACTACTAAAATAACAGTTTCTCTTTTTCTGTTAAGGAGAAAGTTTTGAGGTTATTCCACCATTCACTGCAGACTGGTGGATTTAAGGTTTTAATTTCATCTGATTCTTTTTTTATAGCACAGGTAGGTAGCACATCTGGTGCTAAGGGGTCATAGACATTGGTGCTGTAAGTTTCAACCATTCCTTTCATCGCCAATGTGCCACCAACCTTACTGAGATGTTCTGACCCTTGTATAACATTATTAAGTATTGCTACCTCGCGGTAGAATATATGAGGAGGACTTGGACTAAACACATAACACTAACCTTGCAATGTTTTACTTGACATAAATTTTAAAGGAAAATTAAGCCGATAGAAGTATGTAAGCCCTGAATTTGAGCCCATGATATTCGGTAAAGAACTATGTGGCTATATCGCGCCATGTTCAAAAATCTATCTGCGTCTTTTAAATAAAACGGTATACACTTTTTGCAATATAACAAACCATGACAACTCTAAATTTGAATATACCTAATTGACTATTTTCTTTATGTTTATAGTTTATACCGTTTTTCCTTTTAAAAGGATATACATTTCACATTACTATATATTACTTTGAATTGTAAATAGATAACTGAGTATTTTATATTTAAATAAATATAAGTAAATATTGTCATATATTTAATTTCAAAGATCAAGATCAAAGTCGTAATATTAGTTTGAAACTATAATTAAAAATTTTGGAAGCATCTTTAGCATCTAGCTAAACGGAAATAAATAGTTATTAATGTTATTATTATTATCATTTATTACAAAATATTTACAGGAATAAGAGAAATACAAGAAGTTATCTAAATGAGCTGACTTGGTTCCAATATTAATATTTCTCGTTCCCTATTCTAATAGCTGCACCGGCCGTGTCCATTTCCGTTCAGTAACAGTTTCCTTCCATCGCCCTAAGCACAGCCCCTTGCGTAAAGTACGTTGCGAGCCTCGCTACAAATTATATATGCATGAGTTTTAGTTTTGTAAGGACTAAAAAGCAACAATACAAAACCGGTTCCCAAGCGTAGCCGACTAGCCGACCACCGGATGAGAAAGACTTATTTCTGTTTCTTTTCGGTTCAGTGATCTGATCTACAGTATCGTTTATCTCCTTAGTTAGAGCGAGAGGGAGAATTGTTGTGTTTAAATACGAAGAAATCCGACTACGCCCGAAGCGCTCACGTCGGCTGCCTGCGTCTACGATACAAGTCGTGACGTTTTTGTCTTATGACGCGAATTCATTGATATTTAAAGACTTGTATTTAGGTATAATAACCTAAAACTGTGTGTTTCACGGCGTTGTCAAATTATTAATGCCGTATTAACTATCTCTACGTTTGAATAGATGACGTGGGTTATTAAAGAATAAACATTCATTCATTTTGAGGATCATCAGAACATCTTTAAAAACATGATCAGTGAATATTTAACTTCAATTATATGTATGAAGCTAAACCCTGTATACTTCATTACTTCTAAATGTTAGTACTTAGTGTAGAGTTAGAAAAAATTATATATCTTTTGGAACCAGTTTACGTTTGAAAGTGGGTGACTGTCAGAAAGTGGGAATAAGGCTGTGCTGTGTGCCGCAATCGGTGAATGTTGCACGACTTACAACGTAGCATTGAACGTGAAGGTAAAGTCAGATTGTATTAATTATGTAAGCTTCGGGCTTTAGAATTAACATTATGTTAAAAATATCTCCCAAACAGCTCCTACGTAACACAAAAAATAAATATTAATAAGTGTTATGCTTTGTTAAAAAACATTCACAATTCTTAGACTCAAAAAATTTCGAGTGGAAGTATTTCTTTCATATTAAGTTTATATTTGTTTAATCACTTACTTAAATTTAATAGTAAAATAAATTAAAGTATTTTATAACAAGGAGAGAAGGAATTGTAATTAATTATTGAGGCTTTCAGTTGTAAAGACATAGTTCTATGTGAGAGCTGCTCCAACAAAGTTTTGAAAGTTAAATGATACTATAAAGATCTGAACACATTTAAACAAAACATTAAGATCACAAAACCTCTTCCAACTTTGTGACAGGCTTAACTGGGAAAACAAACATTAAAATTATTTCTCTATAATGTAGAGTTAATTCTCTCGTTTCCTTCTGTTTGGAAGTTATTAATTTAAAGTGTTTTCCGATATTAGTGTATTATATTAAACGAAGAAAATATTTAAAATTTTAGACGAACCAATTTTTAGACTTCTGGATTATTGATATATAATATATTAAGATAGGTCATGTTTTAAGTACAAGTTTGTTCACGCTTCATATTATCAACAGCTATTGATTAAAGCCGGTCCAAACTTTTAACCGGGACAAGTTTGGACTGAGCTTGGTGAAAACTGTACGTTTAGGTACGTAGATAAATAGAATCTGGTATATGCCAATTAGATAATAATAGACCCCGAAAAGCGTTGCACTGCTGCCATTGATGGATAACGTAGTAATAAAAAAAAATAAGTAACATACAAACTCACAATCATATAATAAAATCTATTCCATCTACAGTTTTTGTCTTTAAATTTATTTAAATTTGGAATGTTATTTTATAGGTATGTGTCGCTAAAGAGATGGTTAATAACTGCAACGCATAAATACCCAATGTATTAGGCAGATGGTTAGGAAGGAATTTGTATATGCATCTGAGTGGTTATTTCACACTCATTATTTATTCTGCTATTGCTGAATTCCGGTTTAAAGGATGAGTGAGCCAGAGTAAATACAAACACAAGGGAAACCCATGCTGGCGACGCAATGAAGGTGTATTTATGGTATTTCTAGAATTCAAAAGAGCATATCGCTATATGACTTTCTCACGATAAAGGTCAACATTAGTTTGAATTCAAATCAATCTCTTATAATGAATGTTTCACATTTTCAAAGCGCTTTTAATAAAAAGGCAGACGATGGCAGTTTTTCTAATGGTCTTGATCTTGGCCTGTGATCACTATTTTAAGCCCTAAATGTAAAGAAAAATGACTACAAAGTGAAAAGATTTGATTTTCACTGTATATAGTAGAATTCTGAAATTCAGCTTATGATTCGTGAGCGAATTATGTTGTTGCTACCTTGTCTTTAAATAATTAAAATAAAAGCGCTTTCAATAGACAACGTATCGCTACCATAGAAGCAGATGAAATCCTTAATGGTTTATGTGTTATTTACCTTCAATAAGGTCTGTCAAAAAAAAATATACTTTTTCAATAATGCTTATACAAAAATGTAAAGCTGACACTGATTTGGTGTCACCGGTACCGAGAAGAACCGGCAAGAAACTCAGTAGTTATAAATCATATGAATATTTAAAATCGATATATTTATCCACCAAAATCATATAAAATCACATTTGTAGTACGTAATAATCAACTTTAATAAGAACTTTGATAGGTATTTTAAATATGTACCTACAATGTACATTGATTATATGAAATATTACACAAATGTTTAATCTAAATTACAACTAAAATTTAGTTTTTTTTATTCATCAGATTATTTTAAAATATACCAAGATTTTTCATTTCGAAACTACATAACTTTACGTATTATTTAAATATAATTGTACACATGCGAGGGTAAAGAAGCCAATCCTTATTTTCAACAGATTTTTATGCGTACATCAGCCATTTTGAATGTTAGTGTGTAATGACTCTGAATAACAAAAGATTTTTATTTGACACGGTTTTTAACGTTACATTTATATTTTTATGCCAACAGTTTTATAACACATGCAAAAACAATTTTATTTGTCACGAGCAAACAAAATAGGAAAATCTGACTGTGAAATTTTATTACATGCGTGAGTAAATTGAGATTAGGTATTTTTTTATGAACGCTATTTTTAAATCTTAACTTCCGAAATATTTGAATGTATTAAAAAATTAAGTGACAAGAGACGGCCAAAAAGTACTTATTTTAAATTAATAAAAAGTGATGAGTATTTTATTATATATAGAATTACGAACTAGATTTGATACGTAACATATTTTCGTTAAATAGTGTAACCTTAAATAACATTGACATTAAATCCGTATAAATATTAAAATACTGTTTCTCAGACATTTAATTTCGTTAGAAAATCGAGTTTTATCGAGTTGGCACATCACTGGTTACGTGATCGCGGCAGTAGAATGGTGAAGATGGGCTGTGACCCATGACCTCTTACCTACTAAACCATGCCTTCTTGACATTTGAAGTCATATCCATCTCGAACAACTCTCACTGTAATTATCTTTAATATTTATTTATATTATTATATGCTCGATCAAAACACTCGTTTATCGTTTCAACTAGCATGTTGTTGCCTTATTACGTAATCATGTTAAACCAACACATACTAGGCACGTAATAGGTACTGCGAACGCAACTTGTGTAATGTGCTAATATCATTCTGTCAACGAGATATCGATTAAAAACTTAACCATATAGAAATTACTTTTATTGAGGAAATTTTCCATTATGTAGTAAATAACCTCCTTGTTTTTTATTATATTGAATTCGATTTATAGAACATATTTTTATTTGACAAGTATTTACCTTTTTTCCTTAGATATGATTCAATGTTTTTCAGAGGGATGTTTTTGTTTTTCCGAAGTTCGTTCTTTGAAATCTTTGGACATTTCATACATAATTTCGCTATTTAATTTATTGCGCAAAAAACCATCCTTTTAGTTTTCAATAAAATAAAAACAACTGATTTATATATAAAAAAAAATAAAAAAAAACTAAATAAAATTAATAGTTTATTTTGCTAACGTCTATGGTAAACTAATAAATATACATATAATATATGGAGACGAACGGAATAGAAATAATTTTTTAATGAGTTATTTATTCCACTATGTACTATATGAAATAATCTATTTACTAACTAATAGACCGCCCCCCCCCCCCCCATCCACGATATTTTATTAGTACGAGTGAGTGACGCTTATGCTTACAAGGTGTAGTGTGTGTGTGACGACTAAGAGTAAAGTATATTTAATTAAAAAAATATTAATTTAACGCCAAGGGGTGCGCCTTCGTGAGTAAACAGATCGATACACTTAAATAGCTGAAGTAATTATTTAAAATATACAAGTATAATTATAATAGTTTCATTTTCGCTGTTTTAATCTTGTTGCTTAAAATTGGTTTCGTGCAAACCTTTACGCTGACCTTTAGGTTCTTAATGTCTTGGAAATGCAACGGTTATAAAGGAAAAATATTACATTTATTTTTTATTTATTTTGGCAGCAATATATACTTTATAAGTTCTTTATGAAATCATTAAGCTTACAATCACCGTCTACTATTCATATTGTAATACATACTGGTATAAAACTACAGACTATAACTTCATTTACTATATTTTATAAATATAGAGCCATTATTCCTTCCCTACCTACCAGGCTGACCTAGTGATCATTTTACCGAACACTCGACGACATTTTTTCTAATGCGATTATTTCAGTTGACATTTTTGACATCTACAAATCCCCTATACGTCGTTTTCATATGTTTTAGATATGACAGCAGACAACTAGAATAAAAAATATTTTATCGATATTTTATATTAAACATATAAACATGGTTAGACTAACGTCTGTGAAGTTAGCACCTCACGAATGAACTTCAGTTCTATTGGTATCCAGCATAGTTCTTCAGTTCTTGATAAGTTTTAACAATAGTTGCGTCGATTAAACTATATAGCGCTTTGAAAAAAAAAGGAAGCTAACTTCGCTTATAGCATCCCATTGAATTAAAAAAAAATGTCGAAGTCTACTAAGTTCTATGTATATTTTAAATAAGTTTTAAAACAAAGTCCTAATCTCTAGCATTTTTTTTTAAATATTTAGTATGAAAAATTTCAAAACTGGTGAGATTTTGTCTATACTATCTCACTTGGATAAGACTTTTTATCTGAAGTCGAAAAAAACTATAACATAAAAAAATACTTTTTTTGGTATGCCGTCTGAGAAATGTACGTTTTTGCCACATTTTAACCTTAAGCCGTACAAAGAGGTCGTCTACGTAATCCAGATGTCAGTATAATTCAGGCATATCCGGGGCAAATCGCATGCTGTACAATGCCCTTATCGTCGCGATCTGACCTCGCGGGAAAGCGTTTACGTGATAATATTATAATAACGAAGCGAAAATGCACAGAGCATGCAGTTACCGAGCTACGTGGACATGTTAGCACATAGCAACTATAAAATAACGAAGTCGGGAAGTTTCAATGTTACTGATTTTAGATACTAAGTACCAACCAAGCCTGAGCGCATTCTATTCAGAATTTTTTATACTTATTACTCATTTGTAAGTAGCTCAAATTAACAGTAAATGAAATAAAAATAAAATAACAGGTTAGCGTGGATTATCGCGTAATTGGGTAAAAAGCGTTAGCTACAAATACTTTTTAATTCTATTTTTAAACGTTTTTATTACTTATCACTTATTTTTTATCTGTTCAAATGTCACCAAATGTCACTGTCACATTTGAACATATTTATGTCACCGAAAATATGTTATTTTTAGTTAAAGAATGTCTGTATGTCTGCTGTATATTCGTAATATTTCATAAAACAAATTGTGTTCTTTTTGTCATATTTAATACAACATACTGCATTATTATTGCATATAGTTTTGAAACTCTTTTTGTTTACCGACATTAATATTTTACTTATGATTTTGTAATTGATTATTAACTATATATATATAAACACTGTCGATAAATTACTTCAATTAATAGAAGCATGTTCCATAAAGGATGTTGACTATTTGCTAGGCGTAACTCTGAACGAGATTGTTCTAAGCAAATTCCAATCCTAATAGCAGGATAATTGTGTATGTATATAAGTATGTTAAGCATATTACAAGACACCTGGTTTTACTGTGATTAAAGCGGTATTTGTTGATGTAATTTCATCTGTTGAGTATATAACAATTTTTTTTTTGTGTACACGTAGTTTCCAAAACAAATTTTGGTTACGGCGCAGAAAATCAAAGTCTAGTCTATCCAAGTGCGCATGAGATATGAGAGTGCATAAGTAAGTGGGCAAACACAGGTGCATTCTCTATTCTGTAAGACTCTTTATCTGACGAGTTGGCAATCTGACCGGATCAGTGATATCAGACGCAGGACTTACGACTTTATGTACTTTGTGTGAGAAACGGAGTGTAATACTCTTCTACTTTCAAACACTTATCTGCTATTGAGAATTTCTTGACAAAAAAGTCAGTAAAATGTATTGGTATCATTCGAGATTTGAACCTAGCGCCTATTTGCAATATTGAAAAGCAAGCCATAACACCAATGCGGCAGTTATACGTAGGCCATTAAAATTATCAAACATTACCTTAAAAAATAAGATTATGAAAAGTTTAAAAATAAAGATATAAATAGTGTAAAAAACGCAATTAAGTACAAGTAATTACTGGCAAATGGAAGTCACTATAGACATAATAAAAGCAGTTGAACTTGGTCGGCGTTGGGTTGCACCTTTCTAATGAGCGCCGTATATATTTAGATTACATTAACCATGAGTTTTTTTTTTTTTTTAAATTAGGATTTATTTTTAATGTTCACTTTTAAACATTTTGAAAGATTAATTTCTTTACACAATCATATTACCTAATTTAATAACAGCTTATTTATCAAATGTAGTTATTTTAAACATCTGTTCATATATGTAATTTTAGTATTTTTTATGGTTTTTAAACGTTATAACCTTTTAGATGAAATTATATATTAATATCCACGAATTTCTGAACGTATGGTTATTCTTTTGATTGTGTATTATCGATCGATCTTTATCGGCGTCGATATTATTAACTATTGCGCTTATTTGAACTAGTTTAATTTCAACGATACAATGTACATTGTTTGTTTAACAGGTGGCGAAGGTTTATATATTGGTATATTTCCAATGTATATTCGTAACCTACAGAAAATATTATGAAACAACGAACTGTATACGGAGTAATATAATAGACGACATCGGATCGTATTCAACCTGACTATTTTTATGTCGAAACGTCATTTAGGTTACGCTTTTGTTGTTCTAGAACATATCTATGGTAGGTAGTTCTTAACCACGTGAAATACGAACATTTTTATCATATAAGATGACGAAAGCTGCAGCATTCAGAGATTTTTCTAAGAAATTTATAATACGTTTTATAATAAAATCGTTACTTTATAATAATCCTATTTAAATATCTTTTAAAATGTTATTTTAATTTTGGTACAAGTGGAGATAAAGCCATTATTCAATCTAATTGTAAATTCCATTCGATTGTCTGAATTCATATCGTGCTTATCGTTAACAAAAATCGTTCAAATATAAATCTAACTTATTAATACTGAAAATATTTAGTTTTCTATATAAAATTAGACAAAGTTTAAAACTGCCAATAATTGAGTATGTTACCTTATATGTCTTTGTTATTATACTTAAAGCAGGTAACGTATTCTTACACATTAAGGATGCCAAATAAATTAGTTTAATATCGCCTAAAACCATTACTAATGTTTCCGGAGGCCACAAAAGTGTCTCACTGAAATCCCAATTGGATATAATAAGACTCAAGCATAAATTATATAAGAAATAATACTTTACTATCGCTGTACGAATAATAATTTCGAAGGGAAAATTATCGTTTGAATTTATTAAAAGATTTAATATTTTTTTTTAAACCACATCCTACTAAATGTGACGTATAAATAGGCAAAGATACAGTTCAATACCATTTTCGTCTCTCTTTGTCAACGGCTTTTCTTTAGATTTTGTTTCATAGCTGTGACGAGTTTTAGTGTTATCAAAAATAAAAAAAGGTATTCGTAACATTTTAATGCATGTGTAAAAAAAGTAAATATGTAAGTAACATCCTGGTAATGTCTGGGCTGGGCTAAGGCTTCCCCCGCTTCCTTTGAGAAGAATACTACCAATACGGGTTGGTGGAATCATGTGGCAGAAATTTATTGAAATTTAAAAATATGAAAATTTTGTGGTACCTGCCTGAATTTGAGCCCGTAATCATTGATTATGATTTTTTTTTTATTATTTAATTTACAACATCCACGGGCTCGCAGTCCGTGCCCGTGCCTTTTTCACATTTTATTTTTATAAATTTTAGCGTTATTTTATATTATATATTGATTATGATGCACTTTTAGATTCATTGAGCCATCACATATGTTTACCTCAAATTTTCCAATGCTGATTTTGAACGAGTTTCGAAACCTGGGCGAACATTAATTGATATTTATATTTATGTTTGGTTTTATGCTAGTAATATAATTGAGTAATATATTGTACAATTTGACGATTTAGGTCGAACAAAAGTTTTTTTTAATAAAATACGTACGTCACTGATACTAAATAATATATGTTTACTTAATTTGATTAAAAACTGCGTGTAATATTTTCTAAGTAAATTAATAGTGTTAAACTAAGGGATTTACTAACGTATACAAGTCTAGATTTTGCAAACTTTTAAACAGGTTTCAGAAGCTAAGCAGTACACTTTATAATACTTAGGAAACTTCGTAAATCCTCGAGAAGAAACTGCAGTAAAATTTCTTTGACTATTTTGATTTTATTTAGAAAATAAAAACAAGTTGTTAAGCCACATGACTGAATAAATTGTTGAAATTTCTATACTATTTAAAAATCAAATTTGCAACCTGAAATAAAATATTAGACACTAATTAAGGAGCATTTTCCATATTTAAATTTATTCCTTTTTTATTTATAATTGGAAGGTAGGTGACATATTAACATTTTTTAAGTCATTAAAGCGCTGCTAAACATATAACTTATTATATCTATCCTATAGCTATTTTTTAATAAAACGAAATCATTCGCTTTTTAAACCAAAATGCTATACCGCCTGCAGTATCTGGCACAAAAACTGCTACTAGGCTATAATTGGCAAAAAATTAAAACATACTGAGATTCCATTTTTAATCTTTCCTTATTGAAATGAATACAAACAAAGGGTTTTCTCCTTTTGTTTCATATAAAACTACTAGAGACCAGTCGTATATAGTCTTTTGTACAATAACATAAAAAAGGACATTAAAAAGTAAGTAAAAGAAATATTTATACAGGATGTTACATAAAATTTCCTAATGATACATTTCTACATGTGTACACAAAAGAAACAAGAGATTTGTTCATTCTGCCATGACATTGAATAGACGTAGACTGATGTCAATTCGTGTCAATAAAATAGGTCAATCATTTACGATGTTTGTGTTATTTATATAAGCCAATGTACAAACGTTAATGGGAATACTTAACTCCGCATTCATATTGTCGTGACCATTTTAACATTGATTGTCGAAAACAAATGAGGTACCGCGTTACGCCAACGCAGGACAGATGTAAGATTATAGTGTGGTAATTTTTTTTCTATATGTAGGCAGATCTGAATGTAAATTTAAATAATTACAAATTGTATACGAGTACCTAGTTACATTCGTTGAAGGTTAATAATAATAATAATATGCTTTATTCATAAAAAAAGATTTACAGATAAAAATGAGTTAGTTCCCTGGTTCTTGTGATAAGCAAAAGCCTGTGCAACAACGAACCAGTATGCTCTTCCATAATTTACATCTTAAAGCTAAATTATACATATGAGAACTTAAGCAAATTATACATATTGAAATAAAAAAAATATAAGTAAAATTAAGGATTTACTATCAGATTAAATTGTATTTTGAATAGAACCTCTTATGCGCTCAATAAGAGTGAATATCAAATTCGTTCAATATAAAACGTTTCCGATACACAAAATATCCAAAAATAACGAATACAAAAAAAAATACTTTGAGGTGTAGGCGAATTCTTTCTATAGCCTAATTGTAATAAATCCAAATAATGTCTCTGCTACCTTAGCATTACTCTCGTTTTGGCCAATCGACTGAGATTATGCTAAAGTCGTTGGCGGTCGAGCGCGCCGTATGTCAACTGGAACAAAGGCGCTCGCGTGACACCGCTCCGCTCAAGAAAATAGCACCCGAATGTTACTCACTGAGATTTATTTTGGGTACTTAAAGTACCTACATCGTTATTTTAAAAAAAGCCCCTACAATACTTAATAAAAGCGTATTAGGAAAAATATATTTCCCTAATGCTTTTAAATTATTATACGAACAATGTAACAAAAAATATAATATTAAAAATATGTACTTGCGATTTTCTATATTTAACGAAAGAGATTGGAATCTAGCTAAATATACAAAAGCGCTATGATTTATAATTTCTTATTTAAAATAATAACCATGCCTTTTTAACCTTATTATAAAAATCTAGATATACTTTATTTAAATAGAGTAATCGATTACATTTAACCTTTGGCTGACCGAATGGCGTGTTTATAAAAGGAAATTTAAAATTTCACCTTAACTGACATTTCATGGTGTAATAAATTCTATGAGTCAACCATAAATACATTTACCTGAACAAAATAGCAAATTAAGGCTTACAAAAAAAAAATCTAGCATAAGAAGTAAATTTCGGAGTTACACATAAGCGTAGTTAAAAGTAAAAAGCTCTAGGTCTACAGTCGGCGACTGCAAAATGTCGTTTAAAGAAAGTAGTCTCATCCAATTAAAAGTAAGCTAGATTGCTGCCTGAGCTTTTTTGTCGTTTTTCTAATTGTCTTCTTGTCCTCTACTTTTTACATTTGTTATATGTTTTCTGTGCGAAATCGTGACGGAATATATCGTCGAGACGTTATTTTTAATCAAAATATATAACATCCGACGCAATAAAATGTATTCCTGATTTCAAATTTTCGTTTCAACTTACTCGTAAAATTAACGTATAAATAACACCAGACTCATCCCGTTAACAGACAAAATTCACGTATCATTTTTGAATAAGTACACGAGGCTTTTAATCTCGTAACGTAATCACAAATATTTATAGAACTGGCCTAGAGCGAGTCGGACTCGTATACTAATATTTCCATGTCATTCTTAAGTTTGGATTTCTTATTGACTTTTATTGTATATACGTATATATATATACATTTGCCATGAGCATATTCACACTGTAATAGCATAGCATAGCTAACAATTCCTTGTCTACAGAACCTAAATCACAAAGAAAAAATAATTCAGAAGTTGATATAACGCATATGTTATGATATTTATGTATAACGCTTCAAAGTGTAGACCATAATATAAGGTTATAAAGTATTCAATAGCGGTAATCACCGCAAGCGATTCCTCAATCACCCTCTGATACCCTCTGATACTCGCATCAGTAGTCAATGCGACATGTTAAGGTGGCATTACACGGCAACGGAGTGGAGTATGCAAATGAAGTACTCGTAGAATTTGAGTTACAGACACCGTGCAGTGCGACGATATCGGTGTACGAGCACCAAAAAGGGTTACCGTGATTCACCCGTCTCTAGACTAGAACATATTTAATACTGTATCGTATATATTTGAATTATTCCTTAAACACCAGTATACAATTATACATTAACCCGCTTTAATTAATCAAGGACTAATTTTTATAATAAATAGAGACGTTAAATTTATCACTGTAAATTAAAATCGAATTGTGTATATATACATTGCTAGTTTAAGTTGTTAATTTGTATTTAGAACGTATTCTTTGTATATTTAGCTTAAAGTAGATTAAAAAATGTATCATAATTCGGCGTTGCTATAAGATAAGCAAAATAACAGCTCGTAAATATTTCGCTGGTTAAAGGGCTGAGTAAAGGATTCATTTGGAGAAGGTTAGGGTTTTACTCAACATCACATTCAAAGTTCAAGCGCCTACTGATAGACGCACATATTGCAGTGAAAAGCACCATAAAGATGTCTGCATATACCGAAATTCTGCCACTTGCGTACTCAGGAAAGAGGCCCTTTGTAGTGGAAATGTTGTACTTTTCCATAACATACACATCCCTACTCAATGGCTCGGGTACTTGGGAGTATATGTGTGCGCGTGTGTACGACTACCGACCGCTGTCGACCCCATGACAAAACGGTATCCTTGGTTTTTGTTACGATATGCATACATCTATTAGTACTGCTAGCGGTACGTATCTAGTACGACCGAAAATAAATCATATCGTACTCCACTATTAAGATTGACGTTCCAATATGTGCGCATCAAATCAAATTGGAAGCGCTCTTCTACGTTACCAAACCAAAAATAAGGATTAGTCAAGGGCTTATATCGAATCCAGAGTATTCATTGAAATATTCACATGTTTGATTTAGACTGACTTAAGTTGTTTTTGTTTTTCAGAGACATCAAATAATGATGTTTATTTATTGTAGACCAGCTAATACCCGCGGTGGCAACCACATATTTGTATTATACGTGGAATGAATATGTACGTAAACTGAGCTAACTGAACGGCGCCTATGTGTAAGTAGTCCACAATTCAATTATTTTGAAATCACGGTTTGGTTTGATTCATTTGAATTGAAATGAGTAACGTGTTCTAAATGAAAAATAATATTCGTATGCTTTATTAATCTATTTATATAACTCTACTGAAGACTAAACTGTGGTAGCTGTGCATCAAACTATATCTGCAGACAGAAACCGTTAAAGCTCGTGCAGTCGTGCCAAATCTCTTCATTAAACTGGTCGGCCGGCGCGCCCGCTAGCGGTTATCCCGTTGTTTACATTAGTGCACTCCATCCACAAGGTTCATTATCTATGGCATTGTATTACCATGACATCGAACTTGCCAATTCGGCTCAAGTTTGAACAGCCCAAAGTATTCAACAATCTAGATACGTTTGTTTTGCTTTCTAGTTAATTTATATGGATGCTATGAACCGTAATATCTAAAGTCTACTGTTGAAACTTTTAACGGATAATAGAACTATTTTATTTTATTTTTGAATATATATTTATTTAGGAAAATGTTGACCCTAAATACAAACCGTCACTTCTTCCCATGGACTTTGAGCATATCCGATCTTGAGAACTGAGGTATTATGTCCCTTGTTCCTGGCTCACACACCCTTCTAACCAGAGCACTACAACTATTACTGCTTGGCAGTAGTAATATGATGAGTGGGTGGTCCCTACCCGGACGGACTTGCTCAAATCTCTACCATATAGTTAATATGCAATCAATATAAATTAATATCAAATGCTGTTTTATAAATTTTAATATGATGTGCTTAAATAGATAAACATGATTCGCATTATTAACTTTACATCAAAACTACGAGAATTTAATTTTTTTATAGAATTTATTCGTGTTTAAACTCATTCAACTGTGATTGTTATCACAATAGCAGCACCGGGTCACGTATAAGCGCGTATTTAATAATAGAATGAGTATTATTAACACACGTCTTGCCTTTAAAACCATTTACCTATTCTCAACAGGTTAGGAGGTAAACTGCCTTGCATATGTATTCATATGCTCCGTTCGACGCCATTGTTTTAAAACGAATTACTATCCAGAACATAAAATTAAATACTCATCCGTAGGCTGGATGGATGCCTCATGCTTATTTGGATGCGTGTGAGGACGTTCTCGCCGTCAGAGGGCCGGCGCCGTGGGGAGAATGCCAATGTGTAAATTATATTTAGCGTCCATTGCGATTACTGCTTGTTGAATTAAATAGAAACTGTGTCAGAGTGTCGACCCGGCGACGAGCCGTTGTTCATAACACTTTACTACAGTAACAAAGTATACAATATAATGAGACTAAAATACCTGCTTCACTCATAATAAGACACAAACACTTGCAAAACAGAAGGCAAACGGAGTCAATTTACAATAACTATGTAAATATGCAGATGTTGTGCATAAACAAGATGGTTCATTCGAACTCAGCTGTTGTATAAAAGTGAGACTAGTGCTGTAGCATACAACACATAAGCACGAAAGAGTGCTTGTCTGAATTTATAGGTCGTTTATTTACTTTTATTTGGTTATACGTAGTTCGTACGAATTTTATAAAACAAACACGACTAATTGAATAATGACTGTCTAGCATTATAAGTTTTTTAAGAGTGTTTTATAAGTATTCAATGTTATAATATAATTAAATTATTAATTCACGATTCTCAATCAATAAATATAGAGAGTATATATAAAGCAAGGCTTTGTAAAAACAAAAGGCACATAATTAATTATGTAATCAAGCGTGAGACTAAGATATTAAAACTGTGACTGGAACTAAGTAGCGTTTCATAGAATGCAGTTCGTAGAATATTTAACAAGATATTTATTTATAATATCGTAATAGTCCATTAAATTTAACAAGTAATTTGTTACCTCATAAATAAGTATACTCTATGTTTTACTGTGAATTTACTACTAGCTCAGTAGGGGCTAATTTCAGTATGCATTACAATCACCTTTGAAATGATTTTTAAGCAACTATCCAAAACGATTCGCGAGGCCTGTTGTACGTTGATGATACTAGGACAGAAACCTTCACGCAAGTGTCAGACACTGTTTCAACACAATTGGCTGAATGGCATAGGAACAGTGACACACAAAGTAACAAGCGTTGTATACAAATGCATATGGATTTTTCAATGTTAGTCGTGCTCTATCTGCCTTGTAAATGTAACTAGTCTAAATAAGTTAGTCGATTTGTTTTGACATTTATTCTATTGTATATGGTATGTTCAGATTCAGTACGATCGAAGTTTTCTTATATATTATTTTGTATTGTCGGTGGAAAGGTAAAAGGGTAACTATTTGTAGAAACCTGTCCGGACGGTAGCACTTACTATTAAATATAATAGTAAGTGCTACCCTTTAACTGTTTACAGGCAATAGCCTGTGTACAGTTATTGTCTGTGTACAGTTAAATGACTAATGGAAAAACCAATGAAATGTTTTTGAAATTTTTGTCGCCTGGAAGACAATAGTCTGTACACACCTACCTCGGAAAGCACGTATAATCTTTAGTTGCTTCACCTGAACTTTTTTCAGTCGTGTGGGAATTACCGTCCTATCGGATTATGAGAGTAATGGAAAATAGAGTGCATTTGTGTTTTTGTGAGAGATAAATACTTAAGTAAAATATAATCTAAATATTCAACACATCAACTTATATGTACATATGTAGTTCGATAAGAAAATCATATGCTGTCACATCATAATATATAAATTGTAGGAGTGGAATGATACTTTCGTATTTCAGTGCATCGTTTATTTTGGCATTTAACTATTATCGCAGTTGAAACGCAGTCGCATTTGTTATTCGAGTTGGCAGACGTCCATTTGTAACTATCAGACAAACCATCCAGTATTCGTAGTATCCGTACCATTGAGTGTGAGCCACTGGCACTCGATACCGGAGTAATGCTTTCCATGCTAACTACCAATACTGATTAATCTTCAAGCTTATACGAGTATTTGTAATGTGCCTCATTGGTCCTGTAGCTTACGTATGCGGTTGCAGATTTTGAGGTCTCGATTGGAATCGAGTGAGGTCAATAAAGTTATAAAGGTTTACCGTCACGAAATTTAGCAACATTGTTGCCTGGCACAAGGAAGCTGGCAATGCTATAATTCTATGACTATATATAACATACTAGTTGGTCGTTAGGTGTTCGTCCTTCTTTTGCATTCAAATTTGCTTCGTACCAAATTCAATCAAATTCGATTTACTAGTTTGGCTGTGAAAGAGCAACATACAGACAGTCAGAGTTACTTTCGAATTTATAATATTAGTATAGATCAAATATGTGAAATAGTTGGCTAAGCGTCCGAACTACTCTTCTTTTGTTATACATTTGCCTTTCTTCAGACTATGAAAGTAATTAAATATAAATATATTTTACTTAGCATAATACCTTCTGCGTCGATGGGTAGCCGAAAATCGATTACAATAATCGATACAAAAAGATTTAGAATACTTAAATAAAATAAAAATTACAAATTCACCGATACAATTTTAACTTAAAATAATCGATAATCGAAAATTTGCCAAATAATTGAACAAAAAACTGAATAAGTATTTCACGGTGTGTATTAGTGTGCAACTAATACGGTAATGCACATGTGTGCAAATATATTGTTACTTAGTTGCTACTCCAGTATAATAATTAAAGCTATCTTTAGCAAAGAGGATCTCACTACTTGTTCGAATTAATGACTTTCGTGTAACCCGATAAATATTAAATGCTGTTTAATGTTTGTAACGCGTTATACGATCGGTTAATTGGCCGAAAGCCTTTGTTATACTCTTACTTAAAATATATGATAATAATGTATTCCGATTCATTATTCTATAAATAAATATAAATCTTCTCAAGCTCAGGTTTCTTATTCTATTAATTCATTTATTTTATAATAAATTACAAATTAGTTATTGACGTTGATCGAATAAACGTTAAATATGATAATATAAATTTATCAAATTAGTTTTTTAATTTATCGGAAAAAACACGATATTATTTAAATATATTATGTAGAACTTTCGTAATAGCTTATATCTTTGATCAAAAAGGTTATAAAATCATTTCGTTATTGGCCGCTACCAAGGGTTATTTAAAAAATTACTGATACATTGAATATATGGGGTATAAGATACGTAATTAAAAGCAAAAAATTTGACTCGGGTTATTTACATAATTTTGATATGACATAAGTTACGGAAGCCCAGTGTCTTAGAATCTTTGAATTAGAGAAATGTTTTACGTAGCCCAAGAAACGTAGGACAAAAGAAACACTTGACCCATTTTGAACTTTCTCTTACACGAATTTAAAACCTAAAAAAATCTAGAACGCGGTGCATAGTATTTATAAATACCTATTTATTTTAAACCAAATGCAATATTTTCTATTAAAATGTCGAAAACTTTATTGATAGCTGCTAAATTTTGATTGTTTAGAGGCCATGGAATTGAAATCATTATATTTTTAATCTATCGAATTAATTTAACTACTGTTATTGTAGTAACCTTCATTTCTCGTTTAAGTATGTAAAGGTTAATAAAAAACTCTTGGTATAAGCGAGGCAACTATAAAAGTTTTTTATAGATCCTTTTGCATATTTATTTCAGTATGTATTTGAGATAAGCTACTTAATATAGTTAAGTAAGATAAGTCTCGTAATTATCTTTAAGTTTGTCCAAGTAAAGACAACTGATTCATTAATTTGTTTCAATCTAAGAAAAAACACACTTTTGTTACTCCTGTTAAATGAGAAATTACATCATATGTATATTTTTTTAAATTACTTAAAATAACAAATTATCTGATGTATTAACAAGCAATATTTTTATTTGTAAGATCATACGAAATATATATTTATTCACTTGTCTTTGTTTTGATACGTAAACACGTCTTGTTCTTGTTCTTTTGTAAAAATAATTTGTTAAAAAAATACACACCAAAATTCTATCCCACACATATAAACAAGCCTTAAGTCAATCCTTCAGGTAATGTAATACCGGTTATACACGTGTCAAGAAAGACAGCCGCGTGCAGGGAGGTGCGGTGCGCGGGCGACAGGACGTGCGCACCGCATGCTGATGTTCGGAATGAGACAGAGATAGAGCTAGTAGTTATAACTTTATAATTCAAATATAAACTATAGTTTATGTCCTTAGAGTTTATTGTCTTATATCACTAGGATTTGTAATTTCGTATCTTTGCTCTATAATATAGAGTATAAATTATAATTTAGTAGGTACATGAAATAGCAAAATTAGAAGCTTTTATCTACGTTTGGAGGTCAAAATGTTTTCGTTTTCTATTCCATATTTAAAACACGAGAGTTACGTTACTATCAAAAATGTTGCATGTTACAGTCGCCATTGAGTAAGCTTAACCTTGCTTTCGAAATTGATCTTCACACGCGTGTCTAATTGAACTCATACATTATAGCCTTTTTAGAGTTTATTAATTACTTGTACAATTTTTCGAGCTTAAATGTAATGTGAACATGATTCTCTCAAATACGGACAAACGCTAGCTTCAGTGCAACTACCCTATCTGGCACAACAAACTATCCTGTAAATACGCGGGTTTAACGTCCGTGCGTGGAACACGGCCAAGTAATAAAACTTCATGTTTATTGTGTCTGCTCCGTGCTGTTTATATATCAACTCGGTAATAACTTATAGGTAGGCTACACAGCCTTCTGTAGACCGGTTGTGTCAGTATAAATGTCGCAACAGAACAAAATAGAGTGTAAATAAATAGGACCACAATATGTAACGCAGGAAGGGTCGACGAAATTCAATTAAAATATGTTTTTCAATATCATATCCCTCATAGGATGAGGGCCGGAGTGGCCGCAAGTGGGTTGTTATTGTTGCACGTAATGAAGCCATTGTTCTATGAGGCGAGGTGTCATCGGAGACACATTGTCTGTCAAGCGAGCGTTTTTTATTTCAATCTATTGTCATAAAAGTTGACAAAAACATGATATACTAAATTTTAAATCTTGTCACTAGATTACGGTCTGCATAAGTGGAGCAAAATACAATATTGTTAGAATTAAATTATAATACAACCAAACAACTTTTAGTTCGAAATTTTCATCATCTAGTTATCATTCCAAATTCAGAATACTAATATATTAACATAAATATGTTGTTTTGTATTCGTTAATGTAAATTTTATGAAGAAGATTAAATATTTGCATATAAACAACAGAATATCTTGTTTAGATAGCGGCAGGAACTGATTTTGCCGCCCACGCTTATAAGACCTTTATCTGCTAGCAAAGTTGTCAATAATAAATTCAAATTTCTATTTATAAAATATCGCACGATAATCTTAATTTGTTGCGTTTTAGTAGTTTACTTTGAGTGATCATGGTTTGACATTTTACCATTCTGTTTTGCTGATGAAATAAATATTGTATTGAATGTCAAGCTACACTTGGACAATTTTCTTAAATGCTTAAATTAATATTGATGTAAAAAGCAAAAACCAATTTACGAATTAATAATAATAATAATTTAAATGTATTCATATTAAAGTGACTGTGATACATCTATCTGTTTTGTTTATGATATGAGAAAAGCAATATCATTGAACTCAATTCGACCCTGATTGTACCAGAGCAACAACGAAGCCCATTTACATGCTGCGTGGAGAAAGTAAACACCGGCTTTAGTCTTACGGCGAACAACTATTGATACCATAATGGGAATAACGGGAAGAAACTTATACAAAGAAACACGTCCTAATATAGATATCGTATTATTATAATGGCTAGTATTAGGAAAATCGTAATGTTATTGAAAATACTTTTTGTGAGTAATCATTCGAAATTCGAATTTTGTTTATAATGTAACCTTCTTACTAAAACTTTTTATAAATGTTTGATCGCATAGTATCTTAAAACTTTTTGTCAGTTATTAAAGTTTCGACCGTAATTATGAATAATCTACAGTGAGAATAATAACTTCAAGGTTTTTTTTTGAATAACATAATTGTATAAGCTTGAGGTCAGATCTTTTTGTATGAAAGTTATTTGAGCTATAATCAAAGTATAATTATTAAACAAATATTTAATCGATATAACAATTTCGGATATTTAAGAGTACCTATTTTTTTATAAACGAAATATGGCTAAGGAAATCTATTTTGATTTTATAAAAACCCTAGTCACCGTTTTTAATATTTATCAAATACTAGTTTTTATCAGCGGCTTAGCGCGCGTTTGGTCGTCAGATGTTTTTTTTTTCAATTTATATCTAAGAACATTAACGCTGGAAGTAGGTTCTATATTGAGAAATATTTTTCATTTTTACACAATTCGCAGAAAAAACTTAAAAATAATTTTGATCAGTAATTTTATTCTAAAACCCTTTGAATATAAAATATTCTTGACATTCAAATCATTAC
Source organism: Vanessa atalanta (assembly GCF_905147765.1). NCBI lineage: Eukaryota > Metazoa > Arthropoda > Insecta > Lepidoptera > Nymphalidae > Vanessa > Vanessa atalanta. Next base: position 6,636,261 of record NC_061871.1, read on the forward strand.
ATTTTTTAAAAATGTATGGGTATGTACAATTATACATTTATAATTATATAATTTATCTGGATACTGATGGAACTAAATGGCCAGTTTTTCAATTAAAGAGATTGTATACAATAAAGACACATATTTGTATGTTTAAAAGAGATAATGATTACCGCGTGCCTTGAACTTGAACAAATACAATATCCGTTTAAACTCAACGGCAAACTCAAACGTCCAACCAACACGATAATTCTGTACATTTGCCATGAGCAAAGCCCATTTGCATTGAGCCCGCGACCACGAACAGAGCTAGAAAATACAATACAACAAAACTCATCAAAATAAATATTAAAATTATGACGATGTTTCTGCGCGGTGAACATTATCAAAATGAGACTAGTCATCTGTATTCTCTATTACCCATATACCTCACTCTAATAACACGATAGGACAGATATCTATCACGTCCGGAGAGATAGCCTACGGTTTCACGTGCTTTTCGAGGCACACGACGTTAACACCAGCTTCACAGCTCCTGGCTATATTGAAAAAAAAACCTAATTTTATTAGTTCGACTCGAAGTTTAAACTCAAGACCTCGCAACCAGCACGATATGGACTAACCACAAGACCAACGAAGCAGCTAAATATAAATAATATGACCCAAAGTAATAAATATCGCTGGTATTTACGAAGTATCAAATACCTTCAGAACATTGCTCCGTGAAAATGATATCGGGTTTATGTTCACGCAATTCATTACGCGCTCCGAGCGTTACCTAGCGTGCGTATACGAATTACGTGGCAACATTTAATTACTCTTCGTTGTGTAATAGCATCTAATGGTAAAGAACGATGCCAAGCTGAACCACGATTAATTACCGTTTACCCTTGCCGCGTCGTGATCTAAATAAGTCTGGCAATATAGATTATATTATAATTCATACGCCACTTTTGAACTTAGCCTTGTATTTCGAAATTGTTCTAAATAATTGTATTGTAATTCTGATACAAATACTGGTTTACTTGTAGTAGTTTTAGCTTGACTTTATATATTTATCTATTTAACAAATTTTCTAAAGCATTAGTTGTTTTAAGTACTATGAGTTAATTTAAACTTATACAGTTTTTGTAGACAGGGGATCGGAGTTTTAAATTGTAGAAAACAAAATGGCCCTTTCAGGTCGACGTTTAGTTAAGCTAATAGCCGAGTCGCGTAGGTATCATGCTCGGCGCTCGCAATTTGTTCGAAACTGGTAATGCAAAACACTTGTAAATTTAAAAACACGTTTAGAAACAGTACGACTTATTTGTAGGTAGGTATATATTTTGCACCTAAGGTTGTGATCTGAAAACATTAATTGAAGCGGTTTAATTGTACATAATATTTTATCAACCTTTTTTTATATCAATATACATACGAGATTTTAAGCCTGAATTGGTTTTAATCTTTGTAAATAAATACTCAACGGCAATAATTCTTGAGTAGCTTTTATCGTTAAGGACCGAGGCTCTCTTAAAGGTCTTGAACAAAATATTTCTGTAGATATCGTAATCACTTTTATTACTACGATTAATATTGATATGTGAAATAATAATCATACAAAAAAAAATACGTACGTGTACGTACAGTAATAAATTATATGTATCAATCAACATGACTGCGTTAGTTTTCTGCGCTAGTATCTATTGCGATTAAAAAGTTGGAATGCGAGCAAATGATGCAATTGGAATATGTTCAGTCTTTATAATAATAATTCTGATGACAGAAACGTATGATTTAATGTAGATAGCGAAACGAGTATTAAATAAAAAATATTACTGATATTGAGTCAAGTTTTTTAATGTTTTCTGTTGTTCTCTTTTATTTATCTGTAGCTTGCATTATTCGCGTGTAATTTCATTATCCACGTGGAGGTTAAACTAAAACATATCTTCCTGGAATCGTTTTACTTCCCGGAAAAAGCGGTTGTTGTATGGGAGCCTCCCTTAAATATTTATTTCGTTTTGTTTTTAGTATTTGTTGTTATAGCGGCAACAGGAATACATAATCTGTGAAAATTTCAACTCAATCTAGCTATCGTGACTCTTGATATACCGCCTGGTGACAGATAGACAGCGAAATCTTAGTTTTTACCCTTTGGGTACCTAACCATAAAAAGACCTACAAGTTAAAAGTTAAATACAGACTTCAAATGTCTATGGAATAATATATTTGTATATACAAAATTATTAGATACGATTGTTAAGTTGTTGTTTATTGTCATTCGATATATTTATTAATTATTAATATGATTTATTTATGAGAGTCCAATATCTAATCTATCCAACAGATAGATGAGTGGGGGCGTACTGACAATATTGGTAAAGTGTAGACAATAAATCATAGACAAAATATAAATCTATACCTACTTATATCATAAATGCTAAACCAACCTTATCTGTAACAGACAGCGGTTGCTCCTTGAGGGCGACTGTCTGAAATCACTGAACTGAATTTGATGAAATTTGGTATAGATCAAGTTTAAATTCCAAGGAATGACTTTCGCACTACTTATTTTGCCTAACACTGGACGACCAAACTCTAAAACGCGGTAAACGGAGGTAAAAACGAATCCTACTTTGTTTACGACCTCCGTGGTCGAGTAGTGTGTACACCGGTTTTCATGGGTACGCCACTCCGAGGTCCCGGGTTCGATTCCCGGCCGAGTCGATGTAGAAAAAATTCATTAGTTTTCTATGTTGTCTTGGGTCTGGGTGTTTGTGGTACCGTCGTTACTTCTGATTTCCATAACACAAGTGCTTTAGCTACTTACATTGGGATCAGAGTAATGTATGTGATGTTGTCCAATATTTATTTATTTATTTAAACACTTATTAACGGCAGGATATTAGTTACAAATGTGGAAATGGGTAACTGCTGAGTTTCTTACCAGTTCTTCTTGGTAAAATCTACTTTCCGAACCGGTGGTAGCTTTACATTTAATTCAACACTATAACACGATGATTCAAAAAGGCTTTTATGAGCCTACTTGAATAAAGAATATTTTGATTTGATTGCCTTATAGATATGTTTGTATATATCTTGAGGTCTGGCGATCAAAACTCTAAGTTAAATCAATAGAAGTATTTCTATAAATAAATTTACAGTAGCTGTTCGAAATTTAAAAACTGACTGTCAGTTTATAATCAACAAGATCTAGAAAAAAACGTAGAACCGTTGCTCTTGAACTCTATCTGGTTTTGTTATTCGATGTGATTGCCATCATCGGATTATGAGAGCGAAGGAACGGTGTGTTTAGACTTGTGCAATATAATGTTTTCTGGGCAGTTGGCTAATATGTCTCGAGAATAGCTGCCGTGACCCAAACTGTTCAGAATGACATCAATTATATTGTTATACATACATGTAATAATAGACGAACAAATTTGCGCAATCTTCTGAATTAATATAAATGTAAAATTTTAAGCAATTATTTTTTTGCTGAGGTTGTTTGTGTATTCGAAAATTATTGTTGTGTTCAGAAAAGGTCATCTCATAATATTACGACGAAAAATTTGCTAAAAACCCGTTTCGTTGTACACTATTCTGTCGACTCGTCGAGATTAAATCTTTACATACATACATGTACGAATGCGTATTTATTTATCTCTGCACATCACATAAATAATAATACTGAATACCTTATAAAAATCACGTAACACAATTATGTATTGCGGTAATATTTTAAAACATTGTCATCGTGTACCAAATTACATATAGTCTGATATCCCGCTAAAATAATCACTAAGCAAAATATAATGTGCAAATGTTTGATGCAATATAGTGTAGAAATTTATATACCTATAATTATGGAAATTTAGTCGGAGAGGAAACCGTTGACCCTGGCGCTTTATTGACGATATAGTTATAATGAAACTTGTTGCAGAGCATTTGCATATTCTGAAAACGATATTAAATAGAAAAAGTGACAAGCGTATAAATCACAATAACGAATTTAAAAACTAAAACTTTATATATATTTTTATTAAATTAGTTTTATTTATAGAAATATAATGACTTTTAGATATTTTTCTTTAAAAAAGTAGTCTAGTTTTGGTTTCCGTAATCTATCACTGTAACCTAACCCTTATTTATATATAAAGACATTCACAAAATATATTGAGAGAAAACCTTGATAGTAGATACGTAGTCTTCGAGTATTATATTTGTATTATTACTCCATGAATAATAAATACTTAATGATAAAACATACAACATAACTAACAGCTACGTACGAATTATGCGGATATGAAACATGGGTATGAATTGAATGCTACCCGTGGTAACTGTACACCTGCGCATGCGACGCCAAGCGGTCTTCTGACAGCAATTAGTCTCATGTCATGAATTCCACGCAGTATAACGGCCGTGATTTAACATATCTAGCAATTACATCTGAGGACGGGCCCGCGATGAGGGATGTATAATTGCGAGCTTAGTTGATATGAAGATAGCCTACAATGAGGAAGACTGCCGTTGACTGCTAAGTCCCATAAACCGTACGAGTACAACACTAACAATAGAATTATTGCCTCATACTAAGTAGATATTTTATTACTGCTTTCATATTAACAAACGTATTCCGTAGTGTTGACTTTATTAATATTATTGTATAGAATTACTTGGGATTTATTCTATGTGGCACTTTTATTTATTTTTTAATTTTGTACTGAAACAAGGACTCTAGTTGTCTTAGTTATCTTCGTCGCAATAACTACTATACCGATTAAATTCTTAAATGAAGAATTTAATTTTAATTAGCATGACAGTTTAACTCGTGTGAGAATGTGTTTAAGTCTATTCTTCTAACAGACGTGATCGTAATTAAACTTATAAGAACATCTACATGACCTGACTGCTATAATTATTTCGCCATCACAAATTAAAAACAATTACATATTTAACAAAAAAATAATAATTTTAAACGTTGTTTTAATATTAAATATAATTTAAAAATCCAATGTACAAGATCGGAGGTTTTTTAGTGATTGTTTTAGCGGGAAAATCAATAACGTAAATAAAACATGGACGATGTTTGCCTTCGTTTATAACAGGCAAAGATAAACATAGCAACAGCCAAGACCGTCGTACCAGTAGAATATTACTTCGTTGCAACCTGCGCTTTAGACGGAGAAAATTCTATAAAGAGCTTACATTTTAAACTTTATGTTAAAAGATATAAAGTTCAAATTATATAAATATCTCCTGTTTATATTTCTCATATAAGGAAAAAATAATACCATATTGGAACTTATGCAAGACTAATGAATACGTGAACTTGTTGTCACTATTACTTTTCTTTCTTTCTTAGAATTATAAGGCTTTATGCTTGTTTATAATGTTTATCCTTATTTCATTTTTTTATGTAAATATACTCTTCTATTTAAAAATATATTTGCAATTCCTGTTTTTAATTTAATTATGTAGTGTAACTCAATTTACTTATTTTTTTTAACTATGGCTTTCTCATAGTTCTCACTGTTTTGCTTTCAGTCGTGTTTTTCTATAAGAACTAACTTCGTATCTCACGCGTGAAATGTTGAATACCGACTTAGGGCGACACGCTATTTTGATACTTATATGCGTTTGAGTTCTAGGATAAAGTTATCGAGATACAAGCTTTAGAATTATTTAAATGTTAAATAATAATATGGTAGGTAATAATATTCATGTTTCATCAAACTCTGTCTGAGATTAGCGATAATATAAAAGATAAGTAAACACGCAAACGCTTACTGCATTATATAAGACCATAGATTTATGATTGCACAATCGATTCGTAAGGCGAATGAAATATGAAATTTGTTTTTAGAGTATAAACATTTCAAACAAGGAAGCAGAGCTTGCGAAAGTTAAGCCGGTAAATATCGTTTCTTTTTAGTGCTGATTGCGCGCCTCAGACACCTGCGCAGCTCGGCGTCAAATGAGACGCTTACAATAGCTCTTAGCTAATTATAATTCGTTTTGTCCGAAATGCTCACAGAATTTGTCTTCTATACTCATGAATAACACTGCGATATTCAATACGATTTATATTTGATCGTATTCACGCTCGATATCGATTTTATGAAACTTCTCCGATTTCAACAGCCCATTATTTACTATCCATACTATTATAGTTCTAAATAATATAGCATTAAAGGAATAAAAAAGCAATTAATTTTATTAGAGCTGTTATGAAATATATTAATGAAGACACAAAAATATACATATATGTGACACAATATAAATTGCGAATTGATATATTTTTTTATAAACATAAGAGGCCCACAGATTAAATATTACCATTGGAAGTCATAATATGACGGCTTTCAAAAAGTATCGTTGAGTAATAACAATTAAAAACCATCGAAAATTATAATTACTTGATTGGAAGAAATGATGGTCCGGATTCGATTCCTCGAGTCGAAATGTAAATTTGACATTAAGCGTAATTACTGCGATAAAAGTCGTTGGAACTGTGACCAGACGCAGAAGTAATTACATTCCTACTGGCTTTGAATTTTAATCGTTTGTAGGTTGTGCTGTGGTCGCTTTCTTAGCACTTCCTATTTCAATTCATACCTTGTTTACCATATTTTTCCATTTGAATGTAAACACCAGCATGTTTATTAATATTTAAACATCAAAGGAATGAAAACGTAATATACGTAACGTATATTTAACGTAAAAATAAACATTGTACTATGTAAATTTCACATAAAACCTGTGACGTAAATGATTTCTCACGTTACTTTTTATAAATGACAATTAAAGTATAAGTCCCTTTGAATGGTTAGGAGTATTTATCAAAGAATTTGAATATAATTTGTTAAATCTGAGTGGCTGCTTCGCTCGTTTGCACCGGCGTTGAGCGGAGCTGCTTCTCCCCCTTGGGTCGTAATGTGATATTATATAGTCACATATATAAATAGACTATCAACATTATTATTATTTTTTTAAATCGGACTTGTTATTGCTGTAATTAGGACGTTTAAACAAACAAACAATCTTTTTTGCTTTTTCTAATGGTATAAACATGGTTTGATAAAAGTAATTTAAATTGAATTTTAAGACAAAAGAGATAGTCTCTGGCTCAAGTATTATTAATACTAATATTAATTTACCTAATAGTAATTTAACCTTGGATAAATTCCTAAATCTTAAAATTAGAAATAATCAAAACAATAATAATAGTAAACTTGTAAACCTGGTGCACCAAAACATTCAAGGAATGACAGGAAAAGATTTAGAAATTGAGTTATTCATAAACAGTAATGCCATTGATATTTTATGTATAACAGAACATTGGCTTGTAAATTATCAGTTTATGTTTAACTTTAGTGGTCACCAGATGGCTAGTATGTTCAATAGAAAAAAAGCTATACGTGGTGGCTCATTAATACTTATTAACAAAAATCTAAAATTTAAAGAACGTAAGGATGTTGTGAGCCTTTCTATTGAGCAGACTATTGAAATAGCCTGTGCAGAGCTTGAGCATGTCATTGTTGTATGCGTATACAGACCTCCTAGCGGGTTATATGAAGCATTTGAGAAAATATTGGAAAGTGCATTATTGAAATTATCTGGATCAAGTAAATATATTTTTATTTGTGGTGACTTCAACATAAATTTATTAGAAAACTGTAGCACAAGTATTAGATTCAGATCATTATTATATTCATATAACCTCATTAACTTATTCTTAGAGCCAACTAGAATCACTGAATCCACTGGAACATGTATTGACAACATATTTACCAACTGTGTACCTAATCATAAATGTATTATAAATATGTTAAGTTCTGATCATTGTGGACAGTTGGCTTCATTTAATTCGCAAATAAATAACAATGCTAAGGATTTAAAACAGACATTTGTTCCAATCAATTTGTATCGAATTGAGAAGTTCAGAAGTAATATCATGGCAAAGCTCTCATATTTACAATTAAATGATAATTCTAATGAGCTTTATAACAATTTTTTTAAATTAATTAAAACAGAATTTAATGCCATATTTACTTCCAAGACAGTCTATTCTAGGAATTTTCTTAAATTTAATGATTTGGCGACTGTCGGAATTCACAAGAGTAGGCAGAGGTTGTATGAACTTTATAGTGAAAGATCATACAACCGGTCTTTTTCATTTATCAGTTATGTTAGTGCCTACTCTAAACTATTCAAACGTGTATGTCATACAGCTAAATCATTGCATATAAAAAAAAAAAATATTGAGGCACCTGATAAAATTAAAATGACATGGAAAATTATTAATTGTGAAACTGGAAGAGTCAAAAATAACATCTCCGACTTTAGCTTATCTATTGACAACAATTTATTTTCCTCAGATCGGGATGTTGCAACTGTTTTTGAAAATTTTTTTGCTGACATTCCATTTTCGACAACTAACTCATTAAATTCCTCTCCTACCGTTGCTGAATCATTATTAAAAAACCATGTGGAAGAATGTAATATTAGCTTTAAATTTAATACAGTAAGTGTAAGTGATGTAATAAGTTCCTTCAGATCACTAGATATTAAGAAAACGGCCGATCTGTGGGGGATCTCTGTCAAGGTAGTCAATTCAATAATTGATGTAATCGCACCCTACCTTGTCACTATATTTAATAAATGTGTCCTTAGTGGCGTGTTTCCTGACCTCATGAAACATAGTAGAGTATTACCAATATTTAAATCAGGTAGTACATCAGACCCCAACAACTATAGGCCCATCTCTGTACTACCAACTCTTAGCAAGATCTTTGAAAAGTTATTACTAAATCAAATGCTAGTACATTTTAACAATAACAAGTTGCTACACAAGAAACAATTTGGATTTACAAGGGGTCGCTCGACAACTGACGCTGGTGTTGAGCTCGTTAAAAATATTTACAGGGCCTGGGAGGAGTCACAGGATGCCTTAGGGATATTTTGTGATTTATCTAAGGCCTTTGATTGTGTGCAACACGAAACTTTGGTCAGGAAGCTACGTCATTATGGAATTAGGGACACTGCACTCAGTCTTCTGATTTCGTATCTGAGCAATCGCATTCAGAGGGTTGATGTAAATGGAAAGAGATCTCCCGGGTCTCCAGTTACTGTGGGGGTCCCTCAAGGATCAATTCTTGGACCATTTCTCTTCCTTGTTTATATAAATGACCTGCCACATCTCCTAGGTGATAAACTCGAGATAGTATTGTTTGCTGATGATACTTCTTTAATTTTTAAAATAAAAAGACGTCTTTCAATATATGACGATGTGAACAATACTCTCTCTGAAATAGTAAATTGGTTTAGTGTTAATAATTTAATGTTAAATAGTAAAAAGACTAAATGTATTCACTACTCCCAATGTAAGATGTGTCAAAACGAGTGTACGTTTAAACGGGGAAGCATTAGATGTTTTAGAATCAACAGAGTTCCTTGGTATGACAATAGACTCTAAGCTCCAATGGGGCCCCCATATAAATAAATTGGCGAATAGACTTAGCTCTGCAGCCTATGCGGTAAAAAAAATTAGACTTTTGACTGATGTGGATACGGCACGCCTTGTGTACTTCAGTTATTTCCATAGTATAATGTCGTATGGCATCCTACTCTGGGGTAATGCAGCTGACATTAATACTATTTTTGTACTGCAGAAGAGGGCTATTCGTGCAATTTATAACCTGGTCCCAAAAGATTCGTTAAGAGGTAAATTTAAAGAAATTAAAATAATGACTGTCGCTTCTCAATTTGTTTTTGATAATGTTATGTATGTACGCAAAAACATAAATGATTTTCCCAGAAATTGTGACGTACATTCTATTAACACTAGGAACAAGAATAAACTTGTTACTCCAAGTACCCGATTACACAGGGTTAGTAACTCTTTTTTGGGGCAATGTATACGTTTTTACAACAGGATCCCAGAAAACGTTCAAAATTATTCAATCATAAAATTCAAAAGAGTCGTTAAAGAGCGTTTGTGTGCTAAAGGATATTACAACACTAATGACTTTTTAGTTGACTGCACACCTTGGGAATGAAATGATCGCCTCCAGGCTGTTTCAAACAACTAATATATACTTATCATTGTACCTACATGGAAAATGGTTAAAAAAAAATGAAAAAAAATATATCCCGCTGAGTTTCTTTCGCCGGTTCTTCTCAGGTCCGAGGTGCTAAATTCCGAACCGGTGGTAGATTTTTGACAATCAATAAGCAAGTGCAAACACTTCTATATTGAATAAAGATTTTTGACTTTGACTTTGACTTTGAAATGTTTCCTTTTAAATTATCAATTTCCTTACTTTTATCAAATCTTTCATAGGCATTTTGGGTTGGTTTAATTGTTTTACTTTTTAATGTATTATAGTATGTAGTTGAGAACATTTCGGTCCGTTCGGGCTCGGTTTGAAACTCGGGCAAGTACCAGCAATATACAACCACGTGGTGTAATATACTCCAATTTTTTTTCCTCTAGAGGCTTTCGATCAGACGTATGACACTTTTGGACTGATACTGATAATAATTTATCGCAAAACTAGTCTGCTGTACCGTTTATTTCCCCGTATTACTTGCTGCTCGAATTGCATTCGATATTCCCCTATTATTTAACATTTGCCTTTGATATTCTCATGATTCCCATGAACTCCAGTTTAACATACATTTGATAGTTTCATCTGTCAGGTATTCATAGTAACGTGCATAGTATCAGTAATACTGGATATTATGCTAACTATGCCAACTAATCTACTACCGTCGCAACCCGATACGTAAATCCTTCTAGTAAATTCGAAACGCTTGCATCTTAACACAGTATTAGATAGCTCAGTTTAGCTAGGATTCTAGCTATTGTTCTGCATTTGGCACAATACATTGAATAGAATCCTACATACATTAATAATATTATTTTATTTTAGTTTCAAATAAATTCTACTATTCGATAACTGTAACGATTCAATACATATTTTAGTCAAAAGACTTACACGACTGCGGATCCGGTGAACCGAGAAAATCCTGGGTTAGGCCAAAATAATCGTGTGATTTTTTCTATTAAATATCCCTGAAATTTCCCGACGTTACCTTTTTTGCTACAAAGTATCAACTCAATATCATACTGTACACACTTATTATATGTATTTATGGTCTCAATCGAATATGTACTTGTAAGATTCGATATTGATTTAGTAAATTGAAAGCTGTTTAATTTTCTCATCAATAATATATGCATACATTCAATACAAAATCGCATTCTAAGAACATTTATTTTCGGTTAATGTTTGAGTTTGAGTTAAGCTTTTTTTCACTATCAGCTAATTTAAGTAAAAAAACTTGATCCAATTTTTAGTATCGAAAAAATAACGTATTATAAGATATATTATTTAGTTATTATTATAATTTGAGATGCGATGCGGCTGGCGCACCTTAGTCGCACTTCCTCTGCAGGCAGGTGCAAATAATACTGTATGTGTTAGACGCTCTCCCATTGGTCGAACCAAGTTGACTCGGGATGCGCAGGCGTCGATTTACGGCGGGGAATAATGCAGCTGCATCTCGTCTGTACTGTTACATCGCCTCCTGCTAAGGAAGTCACTGTTTAAATAATCTGCAAAAAAATTTAAATCTTAGTAAAGGTTTCCTTGTATTTAAATAAATTGGATTCCACACTGTTAATTGTATATATAAATAATGTATAAAAAATATGTCATTTCAATTTTTCGACTTTCGTTACTCAAGAGCTCAAAATACTTCATCTCTACAAATCTCATTTGGGTCAAGTCTGTCTATCTGTCTGTCTGTCTCCGTTGGTTGAGGAAATAATATAATAGTCACTAATTAATATTGTATCATTGTTGTATGTCTGTTCGTTCACAAGTGTGTCGTGGTGGCGTGACCAGTAACATGACAGCGGCGACGGTCGAGACACCGGCGGAGCCTGGCACCGAGCCGTTGCCGCCGGCGAGCCGTTTCCGTCACGCGATACTTCACACTGTAATAACAATGTATCTAATAATATACAATACAACCGGCGACCCGACTTCGCACGATAAAGTTGTGTATTTTTGTGATGTTATTCGTCGTAAACATTACAATGCATATGTGCTTTAATCGATCACACAAATTCTGTGTAAACTGTAAAGCACTCTCTCTCATCTGCCTGTATCCACTTGTTGGAAATATTTTTCACCTTTTACCTGTAAGCAACCTTTACGCCAATTGCGTAAAGATAATTATATCGTTCTTTTAAATATTTTTCCATATCGTTTAAATGACTGATCTGATTCGTAAAGGACAAATTTTTATTGCGTAAAACGATTAAAATGTGGACTTAATTTATGCAATGACTATTTACCTTTTTGTACTTTAAAAAGGATATTGCCAGCTGTATTTTTTACTTAAATACGAAATTAACAAACAAGACTTCTTTACAATAGCAGTATAGTAATAATGAGTAGAGCATACACGAGTATTTTTAATATTTTAGCTGGGGATTATTAAATTAATTTTATATATCTTTTTATTTTATTTCATATGCAATCTGTGCTTTGTAATAAAGTCTATTTTTATGATAACCTCATTTGTCTAGCTAACGACTATCATTCATTCCATTGAATTAATTTTCGGAACGGCTAGGTCGCTATGATAAATTTTAATTGCTCTTATATTTATTATTATTTCTAAGTGTACAATTCATATTCTATTCACGAGCTATCTTTATGGAAATATATAAATATTTTAAAAATAAAGATAAGTAATGTCAATTAAAATACTTTATTCAAGTAGGCTCTTAAGAGCATTATCAAATCCTCATTTAACAAGATTAAATTAAATGTAAGATTTCCACCGAAATGTAGATTCTACCGTATAGTTATTTTGTCATATAGGTAGGCGGGCTATCAAATGGTAAACCTAGTGGTAAGGGGTCACCACAGCGCAAAGGCACTGGTACTTTAAGAAATATTAATCATTCCTCATATCACAACTACGCCACCAACCTTGGTAACTAAGATAATACACCTATAGTTCATTCACTCACCCTTCAAACCGGGACAAAACATAACTATATATAATATTGTATTGTTGTTTAGCGGTATAATAAATTATGAGTGGGTGGTACCCAAACGGTCTTGAACTAAGGCGTACTACCAAGTAAAAAAGTTACTCTTGTATGACAATTAAATTATATACGTAATTAAGTACAATTGCATGCGAGATAAATAAAATATTTTTCTTGTATAAAAATTTACTAATACTAACTCCACGCTTTCTAGCATATATGTATGTATATATAAATATATATGTAATACGCTTTTGAATTTTTTTTTACGTGAGATTTAAGTTCACTAATTGGCAAAACTAAAAGTCGTTTATTACAACAGCGACAATAATTGTAACTTTCAAGTCAAGGCACCAATGATTCAATGTCAAACTAGTATTTGATTGGTATAAATGAATTGTAACCATACTTATTAACGTCGATACATTTATTTGTATATTTTTATACCGTTTACGAATCAAAAATAAATGATATTAAGTTATTATTTACTTGAAGGTTAACTAGAGACTTTTTATACGAAATATTACTTTTGTATTGAAATAAAAAAAATGGCTTAAAGGAAAAAGGGAAGGTCGAAATGCAATCTTGTGGTAAAACAATAAAAAAGCCCAATAACCGTTAAATAAAAAATATTGAGTTACGTAAGCGTTATCTGACCCAGACTCGGTTCATTCGACACAACTTGCAACTTTTTTCTTTAACATCAAGAACCGTGAAATTCAATTAGCGATTACGGCGTGCGATCAAACGAAAACGACAGTTGCTTGAAATGATATGCAACTTAATATTTTTATACATTGTACAGAACACCCGATCGAGCAAATGCTAAATGCACACTTACAGTAGCCTCCTGTTTTCACCTAAAAAAATGGTAATTCCAACATTAAAATTCTAATTTGAATATAGAACCGTTACATTTACTTATAGTCGATATAAAAGTAACCACCGGTTCGGAAAAGTAAATACACAGGCCTAAGAAGAACCAGTGAAAAACAAATTTTATTAAAAAAAAACATAATGTGTCTTAATTTTCAGTATTAGTAGTATACAAATGTAAATCTGTCAACGGTTCGAATTGTAAATTTTACCGAAAAGAAATATGTATACAATTAGAGTATATTCTAAATATTAATTTATTCAAAAGATACTTAATATAGCGATAGAAATTCGTTTCGTTTTTAATCGGTGTTCCGTTTTTTTATAATTAAATTTTAAAAGGGGTTAATTTGATAAAACGTAAATTATTGGCTTAAACTTTGGGCCCATATTTTATTTTATATCGAACATTTTTAGGATAAATATTAAAAACGTAGTTAGGTATATTTTAAATACATTCATAGGCATCTCCATAAATAAGTAGTAGTAGATAAACTTTTGTATACTGATTGAAAACCATCTGATTTCAATCTTTTGATAACATTCAATAAACGATTTGTCGTTAGTTTACAGATTTAATATTCAAAGAATAAATTATGAATGCATATTCAAATAACCAACCTGAATTTCAAGTAGATATAATCAAAGAGAGCTTAGTATTTCGGTGTAGTAGTTTTGTTTATCGAGGTTTTAATTATCATACTATATATAATTATATACTAATTTGACTTATTCCTACTGCCCCTTTGGTCTAGTGACTACTATTTATGGTTGCAGATCCCAAGGTTTGAATCCTGGCTTGGACAATTTAGTGATTGGGTAATTCTATTTAAAAATACGCAAAAAAAGTAGTTGAGAAGTAAAAGGAAGGAAGGGAGTTTATCCAGAAGGAAGTTAAGTAGTTGGCGCTTTTGACTACACGGTCGGGTGGGATTGTGGTCTGTCAAGGTATGAAAGTGAGATAGAGATGTACGCACTATAATATGTCGTAGCTGGTTGGTTAGAGATTGCGCCCGTTGAAAGAAATTGATTAGAAAACATTATTGATATCTAAATTTAATTTTAAAATAAAAATATAATTATATTTTTTTAATTATCTTTGTCAGTTAATTGGTAATAAGAGCTACTACTATTCTTAACGATTATTATCTATAGAATCAATATTCAAACCCGACTAAAAAAATATACATATAAAATAATATAAATCTATTCGTTTATTAGCTAATAAATTATGATAAAAAAATTCAACACAAAAACAGCCAAGTAAGATGTAGAGGTACAAATTAAAAACTCCTAAACTTTTATTTGAGCAAAAGAAATTTTACATCTGTCTAATATTAACAAACAAGCAAAATGTTTTAAAAAGAATATTTTTTGTGACAATTCAATTCATATTTTATCCTTGAAAACGAGCTTACCTTGTAATAATAATGTCTTATTAATAATAAAAAAAACATAATTTTGTTTCATGTTACTGGTTATACACTTCTTATAAATATAAAATAAAGAAAAAAAAAAGTAATAAAATTTCATCAAGTCAAGCTACTTATAAATTCAATAATCAATTTAATATGTGTAATTATTTTTACAAAAAAATCGAAAACCAGATTAAAAAAATAATAATTAAGATCTCTGATATGATTAATATTTTTATTAAAGTACCTTATTCGTAATCATTTGAATATTTAAACGAATCCTAAAGGATTCAATTTAAATCACATAATTCAATGTGATATTTCCTTTCATGTTTAAACTTAAGCTGTTTGTGTTATGTAAGTACTCGTACTGTTGCAATATCAACGATCTGGTTATGAGCAAACTGATAAAAATGTCGCGAGTGTGTCAGGAAAACGTAAAACAGTTCTCACGTTAAAAACTTTTGTTTTATTTCTTTCACAATTGCAACTGGCAGTATGCGTTTTCATGCTCAAACATTTAACTATTTTATATAGAAATGTTTTAACACATAACTTTGTTTGCTGTTTATTCTGTTGTACACTCTAAACTAAACTAATTTGAATGATCCAAAATTATTGCCATCTCTTTCTGAAGTATGGAATTATATAGGATAAAACTGTTTGAACTCTTAACAGTACTTTTTCTGTATTCTTTCTTTTGTCTCATGAATTTATGTAAAATAAAGTGTAACGATATGTCGAAATGCATATAAACACCGTATCAAATGCTTACACAATAGTCAAATAGACTAACAAACAAGAGACTAACATTGAAATAATGCTTTTAGTCGTTACGGTAACATACAAAACTGGGTGATAAACATCGGTAAATGAATAATTGTGTCGTGGGCGGCGGAGGTGGCACCTGCTCATTCATGCCCACCGTGCCGGGACACAACTCACCCACGCGAGACAACGTCAATATAATCATTTGAACTGTATTAGATTTGCCTGAGTAGGCGTTGTAGTGCTTAACGAAGTCGCAACTAATTCTCCTATTATTCTTTTTAATTTCATATTAACGATCTCAAACAAAAAACAACAACAAACAAAAAAAATGCACTAGTTACAATACCTTCTATTTCGATAGAAACGTACCATAATACAATAATGGCCTTTTTATGTGGCTGTCATAGAAATGTTACGCGAATAAAAAGGTCTAAAGTTCGTTCCCGATGTTTTTTTGACAATCATTGGCTAAACTATTGAAAATTACATTCATTTTTTTATAATAAATTTGTAGGTCGCCGTAACGGCTATGAAATATTAGTACACGATATAGTCACTGTTGAATTCTTAAAAGTATTTATACTACGTAACAAAACATATTTTTTATATCACGTTAAGAGACAATACTCGGAATAAAACCTTATTGCCATAATATAATCATGCCAACTATTCTATACACCTGCGAGATAAACTCGAAACGCAACATAATAATAAAAAATGAATCATTTAATAAAATTTATCTTTTAAATGTGTCACATATTTTATAAGGCATCTAAATTGTAGCTATCGTGTTGGTCAAGAAACACTGAGTAATTCAATTAAAGTTTCAATTAGCACTAAACATCTCTTTGTTGACAAATGAAAACATCGTAAGTAAACTTACTTATTGCTAGAACAATTTGTAAAAATATACATTTGGACAATGAGGACTGTACTTCTTCTCTTAATAGTGTATCTCAATACGTCTGCTCTATACTAGAATTCTGTTTATGTACTTCACCCCTACCACGGAACTGAATCGTATGCATTATAGAAAGTAACAATTTATGTATGATTATATTCTTTATTTAATGTAGGAAGGGTTTTGTTCAAGCCCTTCTGGATAGGTACCAATCTCTCATCATTTATTCTACCACCAAACAGCAATACTTAGTATTGTTGTTTTCCGGTGTAAGTGAGTGAACCAGGTAGAGGTGTGCATCTATATGCACAAGGGGCATAACACCTCAGACCTTAAGATTGGCGGCGCATTAGCGAACGAAGGAAAGGTAAAAAAAAATTACGACGTCAATGTATGGGTAAAGGTGACCACTTACCATGAGATAGCTCATTTGCCTCTATGTTATAGAAAATATAAAATATTATATTCGGATCTAGTTATCACGTTAGCATGGCAGGTGCAATTTTGCCTTTGCCAAAAAATTAAGAGCGCGTTTAAACTCCAATATAAGAAATAAAATATATTTTTGTTCTTTTTTTACCATACAAGGTTTTATTAATTCACCTTCACCTCGACCTGATGAATGATAAAACGGATTAGTGAGTACACCAGACTGCTAAGTGTTTGTCGAAAACAATACTTAGAATCGTTCTCGAGATAAAAGATTTAAGAGTAATAATGAGCTAAGAGGATGAAAGCTGTTTGTTCAACAATCTGTCAAGAGACGTAGTGTCGAGACTAATCCGAGTTTATTTGACTTGTTCTCATGAAAGGTATCTCGTTGATATATTTGCCTCTAGACGCGACAATATTATAAACTTGTTTTATATACATAATACATATACTACGTACATTATGATCCTTATTTGCATTTAAATAACGAAGCATTTCGAAAACAGTCTTTAAGGTTTTTATAAAAAAAGAAATGTATAGGTCTTTAATGTGTATTTTCAGGGTAACTCCTTCCCTAATGAGAGTATTCAGAACGTAATAATGACTCGAAATTTCATTTGACATGCCAGCGTGTTCTCACGATATTTTTTGTTGAACGTTAATTATTATTATAAATGTTTTTGGTCTTATGTACTTTACTAAAATATATGTATTTAAAATTATGTTGATCAACTTATTTTCATAGAAATTGTTATTTACTTTATCACAAAAACAATTTTCCTAATTATTGCCAGTTAAACCTCTTGCACAGCTCTTTATTTGAATTGATTGATGAATTTCGAATTTCAAGTATTTAATTAAATAGAAGGCTTTTATGTTAGAAGCCGCCTCTGTATACGATTGAAGTAGAATGCTTCAAGGCTAGCAGCTGACATCAGCCGCTAAAGTATTGCATTCATAGATCATATTAAGGAAAATATTTATTCGCCGACTACTGAACCTATTTATTACAGACGAGTTGACGGCTATGGCTCAGAATAAATAATTAAATTATGATAATGTATGAAATTATATTTTTTAAAAACATACTTTATAGAAATTTATATCTACTGTATACGCATATATTTACTTTAACTTTAAATTAAATTTTCAACGAGTTTATTTTCTCATTGGTATCATTTACAGTTTATTATATGAAAGTACGACCCACCCACCACCACCACTGAACCGATTTTGATGAAATAGTATGAAGCAAGCTTGAACCCCAAGGCATACATACTTTTTTAACCTCTCCTAACACACGGGCGAATCTACGGGCGAATGATAGTCGAAACTGTATTCATCGGAATGACAATCATCAGTTCGAAATCTAGCAAAATCACTGTGCTTACTTTGTGTTAATATTTTTTTGCCCTGAGTCTAGATGTATAAATATTTTTTTTTGTGAAGAAAAGTTCACATTCCTGATAAAATTCGTTAACAAGTTTATCGACAGAGCCTCTATGTAGCGTTTCGGAATAAACTCTAAACCTTATCCTTAAAATAAGGTCACAATTTACTAATTATATAACGTAACAAATAAACTTCTCATATATAAATATGTTTAAGACAATTTGGTTGAAAAATAAATATGAATTTTTGATTTCGTGAACACCGAAACGTAGATTAGGAATTGCGAAATCATATCGTGTCACAGCCACTTCGGTACCAAATGAGAAATCAAGAGAGGATGGAGGTCGCACCCAAATGTCGGCATTAGCATTCTCATTGTTATGTTCCAAGAATCAAACCATCCATTTGTCTGCCAAAGAGCACAGAACAAGATGTTTTTGAAATAAAAAGTTTGTATATTAAGAACAAAACTTCATCGGTCGTTTTGTCTGAATTTAAAACAAATCGACTAAAACAATTCATATATCACATCATCATCATCATTTCAACTAAGAAATTAAGATACATGGAAATAATTTATCCAAAATTAACACCAAAATAAATCCTAATAAAAGGCATAAACTATAGTAATATAACGTAAAATGTTAACATTTACTTTTCAAAGAATAAGTCTTTCAGAAATATAATATTAAAATATTACTTTATGTAATTAACAGATTAAAAATTAATTTAACAACGAGATCACAGGTAATACAAAAAACAAACTGCGTCATAGCTATGCAAAGTTTTTCCCAAAAGTATGAAAAATAAAAAATAAAACAAAACAAATGAGCGCACAACGGCGAGGATTTCCAAATAGAATCAAAGATTAATTTTCATATTTGATTAGTATTTGGAAAGAAAATATAAAAATAGACACTTTTATGATTCATAATTTTCATAAAAAAGCATATCCTGTAATGTTAGCCCACTGCTGATATAAGATCTCAGGTTTATAGGAGTAGGGTTTGAAGCTTACTACACTATGCCGCTCTAATGCGGGTTGGTGGATTAACTTAGCAGTTTTTATATATATTTTATATTCATACAGGTTATGAAGCGAATATGTCCTATAAATGTTTACTTCACCGCCACGAGGTGAATCTGAAACACTAATGTAGAACATGAAAATACAGTGGTGTGAATCATCCGTTCAGTCGGCCATCATGGGTCATGAAAGGCCATACGGGCATTTCATATACTGTATCAATTATAACCACATCATCGACTTCTTTTTTTAATGTGATTTTGACAAATATGTTACTTTCAATAATTAAAAACGTATTATTTAACTTACACCATAATTATTATATAAAAAAACACATAGGTAGGTAATTACAGTCAGTACTTTGTATCTTAACATCGCATACCGTGGCAGCAAACCAAATTACCAGCAAAAGCATTCCCAAGGATGGTTTAGCGTCAGGCAGGCGGCCTGCCGTAAAAGCTTGCCAAATCCTTTTTAGTTATAAAATACACTGCGCCGACTCCAAATAAATGGAATAGGGCCAAACGAATAATGATAATGATTGTAATTTATACGTATAATGATACGTATAAATTATTTAAATTCGTAGTTCTAATGTCATTAAATTAGAATATAATTTTATAGTACAAAATACTATATTAATTAATTACAAAATTTTCAGGCGCCTTAATTGAATTTAAAATATCTAAATGAAGTTCGAGGAATTAAAGCTAATGAGTTTTCCTTGAGGTTCTTGAGGTGATGTTGCCTAGTGGAGCGATATTTTAATCGTATTTCTAATTAGAGGCGCGAGCTGAAAGCAGCTGCCGTTGCCACCTGCATTTTGTACTATCTGGGGACCGCTGAACTCCACTGACCTTTCCGTGTATGTAACCATCTGACATTGCACTACAACAGCTGATACATTTTATAAACATAAGCCAGATAAAACAGATGGAATGGGATGAATGTCGGCCTCAATTTGCCAGTACTTTTAAAATAAAACCATCGTAACAACTGATATAGTATTTTTGTCGTAAAATATTTTACCTTTTTTATATAATATATAGTTGTCGATGGACGATGGCAAATACAGAGAGAGACGAATATCGAATTCAAGTTTGCTAAAACCTTTTAAGGTTCATATTTTACGTTTAATTTATTAACATTTACGTTTTCTATAACTACACAAAAAGTAAAATTAAAAATACGTATATATATATATTTGCAAATCAGGTCTTAAATTCGCACCCTTTTAATGTCGTTCTTAACTTGCTCTAGGAATTAAGTTTCACTGTTAAAAGGTCTGAAGTGGTAAAACTGTCGATACGATATTGGGTGTTTTAGAGCTGGGTTCAAATTTCGTATTTAAAAAATACTGTTTAAAATATAAACGTTGGTACACTGCTATGCAGACTTGAAGGTTTAATTACCACAATCATTTTATAACTATTTGTGAATAGTATAAATGAGTCGGATTTTTCTCCATGACTGATGACAAGCGTAATGCAATACGCGATTAATGAGTGTACCTGATGTCGCAATGACGTACACACGTATTACACATCTAATATAAACGTTCATGAGTATAAAATATGCTGCATTTATTTAAAATACATTCACGTTTATTTCCCGTAGTTATCTCCCCTAGGCACGACCGTACTCATCCCATCCTTAACTCTCGTGAGGCTTGGATACAGAGACATCCTAATTTGTATCCTATTTTGACGTAGCCCTTTGATCTAGAATATTTCCCGAGTAAACGAGCTATAGATAAAAATACGTTTTTACTGCATTTTATATTGTATCATCTCATATAAACATTATTGCCTTGTTTAAATGACTTGCTCTTTAAGCATGTACTTGCCCTTTGCGATATTGTATGATATATTAAAATACTTATAAATCGGTACAAAAAATACAAAAAGCGCATGCAGCTCGGTAGGTACTCGTGGCGGAAGTGAATCCACTTTGCTGTGGAAAGGTTTTATTTTCGAATAATTGTATCTCCACAGACGCGTTGTGCTTTTTGTATATATTTTTTGCTATAGTTTTATTTTTACGTTATTTTAATATGCCTACATGTTTTTATATCTCTAGAAACACTGGCCGGCAAAACACATGCTTACTAAGTCTGAGCGGTACATGTTGGTACATTTGTAAATAGAGCTCAGTACTAGCATTATGATGATGGCGTAATGACGGTACGAGTTCTCTGGTTACTATTTGCATAAAAGTACTATGCACGGTGCATTAATTGATTTATAATATGTGACTAGGTACATTACTGATAATATTCTTTGATTACGTAACAGAAAAAGAATGATTTTGTGTAAACTCAAAAGTCTTTTAGGTAATCGAGATGTAAAGGGATTTATTATCTTTTACGATACAAATATAATACAAAATTAAGCGTATATCACATTTTCTTTCAAAATATTATAATATACACGTAATGGTTGTGTAAATAAATTTTATGAACGTTGAGGAAAATTTCTTTTTTATGACGAAGTTTATTTTTCACGGCTTACAGTAAAGTAAATTGACAGAATTAAGGGAAATGGTCTCTTTCTCTTTCTCGCTATCTCTTTCCTTTATATATATATATATACCAATTTTATTTCTCATCACTTAATAATTCTCACACGTTGTTAATTTATTTCCGTTTGTTTATTATTTAATACATAATATTTAGCGAACAAGCAACTTCGTTCCAGACAGATGTCGATACGTCTCATATTTTTTGCGTATTGCTTTAAACGTATATAAAATTTAAAGCGAAATATAAGCACTATTTATTGAAAACCGTGAAGTATTTTCCGGTGGCCGCTTAATAACTTCTTGGTATCGATAGTGCCGTAAATCAGTCACTGAAATGCATAATATCGTTCAAATAGAAGCATCTAGTTAAACGAACGCCTGAAACGTGTTTACAAGAATAGCTATGCAGTTATGTTCAAGGGCGTCAAAAATTTACCGCCTCGACGCCGACGCCCACGTACCGATGCCAGACGCCGATTTAGAACGACTTTAAACAACAAGAACTAATCATTTAATATTCTAAGCACTACTTTGATCTTGAAGAACCGTGCATTACCTGAAATTTATAAACAAATAATATTATTATTGGCAAATTGTTTGCCAGAACCTTAAATTATTGAAAACAATATAAGATACTATCATAAAAGTTTAAGAAGGCATTGCTTAGAAATGAACGCATCTTAAATAATATCATATAAGTCATAAAATACATTTTATATCTTGTCATGAAGCTGTAAGAAGATACACAGTATAAATAAATTACAATACTCGCTTCGTCTTCATACATAAATGCTCTTTTACTCACAGAGAGAAATTGATTATGCAATTTTAATATCTTATGATACTTTGTTTCTATTTCTTGATATTGAATGGGATAATAATAATGCTTATTTTGACTAATAAGTAAAATTCCTCTTTTCCTTCCGATACGTCATGTTTGGCTGGAGTAGGACAACGATAGCCTATGTCAGGATCAAACCAACGACTATCAAATCTATAGTCGCTAGACGGCCCAGTATGGGAATCGGGTATTTTTGGGTATTGTAAAATAAATTATGAAATTTCATATAAAGTAAAATATATGTAGAAATATACTTAAATATTTTGATTTTGAGTCATAAAAGCGCATTATTAATTTATTATATTTAAAATTAAAAATCGTAATTTTTAGTCTGTATATCACGTGACCTAAAACACGCCGCAATGGTGTGGCGTCAGATAGGCAAAAACTGTCATTTCAATATCATCTGTCACTTAGAATAATAACTTTTCTGGAGTTTTAATGCTAGTATTTGTAAAACTAGACACTACATACCAAGGATATCGACTGTAATTCATTATTTTCCCAAAAACAACAAAAAGTTGATTGCGTGCCGGTCGAATATACACGACTGTTGTTTTCATCAATGTGACGTCATCAAAATGACTGACAGTACTAGGAAAATGAACATTTTGAAGTACTTTTTCAAACATAGTAGGATACCCTATTACGTTGAGTTATCATTGTAAACGGAGATATATGTGCATCATAGTATTTATTTAAACATTTTTACGTTATGGTTAGTTCTTGTTTAGTAAAAAATACTAATTTGGCAAATGGATTTATTGATATTGGAGTTATTGTTTGCTCGAAATTTTAATTTTTATAATATATAAAGCTACTGACGTGCTTTAGAACAAAAATGTATTCTAAATTAAATTTTTAAAAATAGTTCAATTTTAAAAGATTAGTATGTTACGGTGTACATAATCCGTCTTACTCATCGGGAATACGTAAAACGAGTTACAGCAGAACCTAGTGTATCCTTTATCTTCAAAAACATTCATAGTGTTGATGCTTATTTCATTTATGTTGAATATGATATGTGTATTAATAAAATTCTATAGTATATTCAACATTAGTCCACGTGGTTCATTTTTATTCCGCCCCGTATTATGCCCTACAAATGAATGTGTGTCTACTTAGCGTATCTCAGCGCCTGTTCACGATCTCAGCTTATAATAGGGAGAAAGTCCCTTTCGTTCGGTCATTGTACTCTGTTGCTCCATTAATTGATTACGTTATTCTAGCGGGTTATGGAAATCGTCAACTGTAATGTAAAAAAATATTATATGAAAATAGAGTAGGTGTATCTTAGAGTAGGTATAAATTTACTTTTAAGACAGACGGTTAGTGGCGAGATGTCGATAACCGTGCGTCTGCACCGCTTTTATTTCTGCGGCGCCTAACCTATAAAAAGATCGTGAACGCGTTCGTCTACCGCTATGTCTCCACCCATCCCATCTATCTCATTTTCTTTATTGGAACATCACATTTATTTATATTTTGTGTTTAGTCGAGTCATCGGAGCACTTCGAAATAATGGCCGAGATCCGTTTAACTCGCATATACTTCATGTGGAAAGTTAAATAGTTATTGATATATTAATAGTAGGAAAAGCACTTTTAGTATAATCCTAGTATTGAAGTAGAAAAGCACACCTACATCCAACACGAGCTTTTAGGAACACGATTGCTAGCACAGCTTTGAATATTAAACAAGACTAGCTAACACGATGGCTGGAATGCAACGGATCATTCTATTCAGCTTAAGGTAGACGTGTTGAGTGCCTAATGCTTTGAGTCTAACCACAAACGGATGTATCTGAATACAGACAATCAATAACATTACTCGGATGAAGTCTTCTCTCGATCGATAGCCATACTGTAATAACACCGAAATAGAATCTCGCGAAAACATATTTTTGTTATTTGTTTCACATTAACTGCTAATTCGAAGAATTCAACGATTACCGTTCCGTTTATTTTCGTTCCGCATAGTTTATCAATTATGCGCGCACGAATAGAAGTGCTACCACAATCATTCTTCTTTTCTAAGAAATTGATTTTATTGATTGGTTTTAGAAAATAAATCGAACAATACAAAAATGCGACGTAGTGATAGGGCTTCATTTTCATCAACACATATTGTCACTGTTAGATATACGAAGGCAATACATTTCATTAAAGATCTTATCTGTCTCCTGCCCGTAATTACACCGGTTCACTCGCTCTCCAAATCTTAATACAAAGTATTACTATATATAATAACTGAAAAAAGTAGTACTTATTCAGTCAGGCATTTACGAATTCCGACGGAAAAAAATAACCATAATTTATCCATAACGTAACATTTAACACAACATAAGCCTCTCATTAAGGAACCGTTTTACAATTTGCAATAATGAAAGAAAACACAAGACGGGAAACTTTATTGGCCTACCGAAAAGGGAACTTCATAAGATATTTACGCAACGCGTCCGGCCGTAAAACCCTTTGCATGCTAAACAAAGCTTAGACTTTCATGGATTCAAATAACGATTTATCCGTTAGACTTATTGCCCTATGTAGTGTTTATTACAAAGTCTGTTAGTAGTTTTACGATAAGTTTGCAATGGGTCGTACAAATCTTACAAAAAAAAATATAATTAATCATCAAATACAATTAACTGGGGTAATTTATAAATATAAATCTTATGATATAACATATTAAATAAATAGGACTTATTACACAATGAAATACCATATCATTTGAAAACAAACGTTTTCTATATAGAAGAAATAATAATTTAATTGCTTGTTATTAAGTGACCATTGTAAGTTCAGAATGTAAAATTACATATTTGGATTTAAAGTTTGGACCCGTTGTTATCTTTTAAAAGTGCTTTTAAGAGCCAACTTGAATAAGTAATATTCTTTTGTTGATTTTGCTGATATAAGCTGCAAGGTTGTTAAGACTATCCTATCTATGTAGTAAAAGGACTTTTAAATGAAGGGGTTGGGTAAGACAGTGCGTGGCTCGCTAAATGGCGCCGTCTGGACGCTTCAGAGTGACTCATGGGGCTCTCCATGTCGTCGGGCTCCCCTTTCGTTTTATATTTTATATATATACCCCATTATTAATTCCCTTACATTCGAATAGCCCTATAACATCCATATAAAATTCTGAATTACAAATAAATAAAAATTAACAAATAGTATTTTAGTCGGTAGTTTATTTATACATTATATCGTCAGTTATATAAATAAGTATACTACCTTGAATCTCAATCTTGGGTGAGACTCCGTTATGCTGTATTCCAAATCGTCTTTTAAGTTCTTGTAAGTAGTTATAGAAATGTATATTTTACAAATATTAAATAAAAAATAAATAAAAACAAAGTTATTCTTTAAAGCCTATCATGAAAAAGTAAGTATATATTGTTGTTGCACTTTTAATAGATACAACTATAAGTTTTTTATATAATTATTACATCAAAATTACTATTATACATTATTCAATTTAGTACATTCGTGGGTCGTTCTACAAATATGATATTAAACAGTATGACGTTTATGAATATGTAGTGGACTGCCGGGAGCACTCGCGTGACGCGCACCCCTGCCTCCACACACGCAAACAGATTTGAATTCTCAATTTATTAAAACGTCAATCCACTCTAACTCCATGTGTTAATTTTGACCTTCAATTTGAACATTCGTATTATATATATATATATATATATATAACATAACAAACTATAACCTCGTCGTAATACGTTCCGCTCGATATATTTAATACGTTATTATACAATCAAATACCGATTAATGTTTATATCTCATTATTTCAAATATTATAATATACTTCAAACTATTATTTTATGTTCATGGTCACACTATCTGTCTGTTAAAAAATAATTACTATTTATCAAATTATTAATATAAAAAGTATATTATGCTAAAATATTTATTAAAAAATTGGTTTATTTAAGTACTATGTATATACTTAAACTAATTAAAATAAATCATCATCCTCCTGCCCTTGTCCCAATTTTACTTTGGGTTGGCGCAGGATGTCGTCTTCTTCCATACTTCTCGGTCGGACGTCACCTCACAAGTAAAATTCCTTCTAACCATATCGTCTTTCCCACAATAAAGTAATTAAAATAAATAACTTAACCTAATATAAAGTAGCATTTAAATGATAAGACAAACCTGAATGTTATCTTATTGTGAACAAAACGATAAACATAAAAAATGTGGTACCTTTTATTTCATATTTATTAGAGCATGACATGGCAACAAGAAGAATCGTAATGTTAGAGAATTACAATGGATACTTTTTATGACAAGAAATAAATGATTTTTACTTATGTAATCCCGTTAGTACTGGGTTGCATGTTTATTTAATCAAAAATCAAAATCAAAATAAATATTTTATCATTAAAGTTTAAGTTACAGAACTGTGTTAAACGTAATGCTACCTGGTGGTACCAAATAGTAGTACCAGTAGTTCCGTACTGGTGTACGGAATGAGAACTACTGAGAAGAACCGGAAATAAGAGAATCGGTAGTTACCTTTCTAACATTTGAAAATAATTCCAAATTCATTTAGTGCTGTGGTCCGTTTTTGCGTTATGGCCAGGTCATGCGTATTAAAAAACATTAATTCGTCATATGGAGGCAGTTACTGGAATGATTGTTCGAAACTCTAATTGTTATATATAAAGCTATTAACGTGCTTTAGAAATGTAGGAATTATAGGAAAAAAAAGTTCACATTGTAATAGCTTTTAACAACGAAACGCCCACGCGCGGCACGACATTTCCAAGAGATAATTTACTTTTATAAAAATATGATTCAAAAGTTCCCAGTTTTGTAACCGTAATATTTTAGTTTTGAAATTGTAATTTTATTCATTAAAATTACATTCGAAATCGAGATTGAATAATCTGCTTTACCGGGTACGGATGTATTAACACTACTAACTCAAAAACTTCGGCCCGCATCTGATAAAATAAATCAAATAATTTTTACTGACCGAGTTTGGGATTTGAACCTAGTTTCAAACCCCGAAGCAGAACGGAGTTTCGGACCACTGGATCTCCAACCTTATAAGCTCGCCACAAGACCAACGAGGCAATATACAAAGCACACAGATCATATACTGGAAACAAAATATAGGTATACTAAAAGCTAAACTTTTCCTATCATATTTCCGAGAAACCAATGATAATTTGCGTTCACTCTAGTCTATAATTGGGTATGAAATACATAAAGTCAATATTTATATGTTAAATGTGCTTCGATACAATACTCGTTAACCTTAAAGTTCTGAACGCTGTTTTGTCCCTACTTATACAATAAATGTATGAAATAATTTCAATATATTTGACGACTAATATTAATATGTTTGGAAATTTTAATAGTGAATGCTAGCTTTATTGATAATGATAAAAAAATAGTCTTTTAATAAAATATCGATTATGAATAAGTTTTTTTGTCGAGAATTTTTCAAGCAGCCTAATGTATCAGCTTACCAATGAAGATAGAAAGGCCCTAAGTTCAAATATCAGACCAGAAAACAGAAATTGAGATTTTCTGTCAGGATTTTTTTAGTAGCAGACGGAAATTGCAAATTGGCAGTTTTAAAGCACCGTGCTTTGAAAAGCACGTAAGTTTATCTTGTCTGCAAATGACTACAGGAGTCAAAATCAGCTACAAGGACACCGCCACATTTTTAATGCAAACTTGGAATAGCCTTTCTTTCAATTTCGTCAAGGCTTATCTATACTACTATCTTTGTCTTGATAATATTAACTTACCTATAATATGATAGTAGTACAATATTCAGCATTACATAAATATCATAATAAACAATAACTTAACATACTTACATAATTCATTTTTAAAAAACGTAGCTTGTCGGTTTTCAAATAGACTTTTAGAGCTTTCATAATTTTAATTCTATATTTACGCATTTATATTAAAAGCATTCGCTTGTCTGTTAACTGATATGCTAAAGGCTTAATACCATTAAATAAAATATGCGAAGTCCCTGATGCAGCTTTTAAAACGTTGATTTAAAAAAATCTTTTCTGGTACATTTTTATTCTATGCATACATTAAATGAAAGGAACTCCGAGTTGATTAATAATTAACTAAAATGATGAAAGTTTATTAGGAACATATTTAAGTATCTTAATTAAAAATCGCCATTGATAAGAAATATAATTATTTTTTAATAAAAATATAAGATATCAAAACGTAATTAAATAGATTATTTCATATATTGGAACGAATTCCGTTACGTAAGATAATATCATTCGTCTTAGAAATAAAGTAAGTTTCCTCGACGAATAAATCGTAACATTCACGTCATAAATTAACTATCATCAGTACAATAGCATTGTTTTCATCTTTATTGATGTTTTTACAATAAAGTTTATAAAATATCGGAAACGTAATCACTAGCAATAATCGTGGTACGATTGTTTTATACGAAATTGTTTGTCAGGATAATTCGTTTCGTTCGAGATTCGTTGTTGTGATAATTTTATAATTTTGACGTTTGGTAGACTTCACTTATAATCCCTTATCAGTCTGCTCTTTAACCACTTTATATATTCATGATCTACTTAGTTACTTTTAAACTGCATAAGCGGCGCGATGGAGATTTGCATGTCGTTGAATTTTGCTACGAAAAAAGTTAAACCGCCAAAGGCAGATTCTTATTATAATTTTACTACTTTATAACATCCTAGGAACTTAATATTTTTTTTAGTAAGCATACTCTTTTAAAGTGCTTTATATTTTTTATACATATGAGTATATCATAATAATAAATTAAAAAATAGTATTTAAGTTTTCATTAATTTTGGTTATAGCAATAAATGTTTTTTTTTTTTTACGTCTCAACTAAGGATCAAGCTCGTAACCGGAGGGCTCTAGTGAGAGCGAGATAAACGGAATTAAGATATTACCCGCATCAGAACGAAATGTCTATTTCCCTTGAGGCCACTAAATCAAACGCTTCATGGACTACACTGTTGCTGATTTTGTGATTTTGTTTATATCTTAATCCTTGGTTATATAATATGCATGCATGGGTATCAATGATCAAACTATATTAGTATTGTACACCAAAATACCAATTATGAATTTACCAATGCACCGTTTAGTATTAAATAGTGGTTTTATTTATGCTATTTATCGAGATATACTCGATATTTTCCCAAAGATAACAGACTACAGTTACAATCATTATAGCACGGAGGAGTCGAAAACACGCTGTCAAAACTATCATAATCAAGAATCAGCCATGACGTGACGTGATGACGTGATGTAAAGTAATCGCTTGAACCAAGAGCTGATACTGATAATATTAAAAAACAATTCAACAATATGATTATAGTGAGTGATATCCCAAAATAAATCCACAAAACTCGTCCACCTGTGAAATAAGGAAGCCGAGCATTTCTCGATAAATTAAATAAATATATTAAGTGAAACCGGAACAATAATAGTAATAATATGAGGAACACTTATAGCTTATATGTAACGTATAACATAAATTTGTTTTGACGCAACCTTCAAGTAATAGCCCAAGTGCCTTTTAATTTTTTTATTAAAACACTAATTGTTTTCGTAGTAGCCGAATGAATACTGTCTGTTGCTAAACAAGCTATGATTAAGATATTCATATTAAAGTAATTAATATCTTTTTAGGAAATATTTAATTATTATTTAATTATCAAACTAACTAGTCAACACATTAGACTAACTGACGTCACAATTGAATGTTATGTTTAATTAGTTAGTTGCAAAACTAATAATATTTATTGGTAACAAATTTAAAATGTTGACAACGTCTGTTTATTCTTTGAATGCGTCGTGACTTAGTAAGAAAATAAATTCGAAGTATACACCTGAGTTACAGGCAATTTAGACCCAGCTATAAAATACGGCTGGCTTTAGCTGACGAAGGATGAATTCGTACATTTGGAGGTCATTCCCTTAAGGCGGGCGCTGTAAACTTCTTATATTATATTTCATAATGTAGAGAATTACGAGGATAGTGCTTTTAGTTGAGTTACGATTCATTTAACGACGATCTGGCACCTGTGATATGTACATTAAAATTGTTATGTCCGAGGTCTCCACCATTATATCTGTAAGGTATTCTTTACTCACAATCCAGAGACTCAAGAATCCAGTCATAAGCACATACATTTTTTTTACATAGTTTTAATATGAAATAAAAAACGATAGGCGTGTTTATTGTGTTTTTTTTTTAGAATTTTAAACTAACTTGTGCAGATATAACATTTGAATAACGAGTAAAAAAGCTCCCTGGGGATCTGATTGGGTATAAAATAAAAACATTTCGACGAAACGGATTCACACATATGAGAAATGGTTGAGTCCACAGTAAAATAAACCTAAAACTTAACGACGAATGATATACATAGTTTTGTTTAACCCAGATGCTAAATTTAACTGCTCTAGTTGATTCTGATCGAAAAATTATACAGCTATTAGTTTCAATTGCGTAAATCGGTGCTATGGAATGAAAACAAAACTCACCTTGATTTTGTTAAGGCATGTAAATTAATACCGTAGTTTGGCTTTAAGCCGTTTATTAAAATTAAACTCGGGCTGGCGTGGAACTAGGAAGATTAATGATCCCTTGAATACGAAGTTATGTAAAGCGCAAATGGAGTGAGGCTCGTCGAGCCCCATCTTGGCATCATTCCAAAATCACTTGTCTCTCTTTATTTCGCTTTCGCAACTTAAGCTCTAGTTAATGCTGAGTAATTGACAACTATCAACTGCCACTCTTATATCAATGAGCATTAAATTAAGAATCTTAAATAATTTGAATACTGCAAAAACAAACTAAGTTGATTTATTGTTGCAGATCATTGTTCCAGCGGCAGACTTACGATGGCCAATGGTAAGTTGGTAACAATTGTTTCAATTTAGAACTCAAGAATTCCTTTCGTGCTAATATTGTATTACAAGGTCCCAAAGAATTTGCCATTGAACAATTTTGTATACTATTCGTAACGTGACAAGAAGAAAGGGGAAAATCAAACAAAGCACTATATCATCAGCGAAAGACGATGCGACGTGCAATTCACAATACACTCGCCCCGAGACAAGTTGGTTAGTTCGTAAGTCTCAAGTTAAATTGTTCCTTTGGGACCAGGGCAAATAGGAAACAAGCAAAAACAATAAAAATAGTTCCAAGCATTTGTTGACCGGGACGAATGGCGGACAAATTACGTGAGGAAATTAGACATTCCGGGACATTGTAGTTCAAATAAATGAGTGCCCACCACCCTCTCTTGATCGCGCAATTTGTGACGCTGCGGTCATTGGACAGGCTACCTTCATTCAATCTTAAAGTACCAATGTTATATTAATTTATATGACAATTACCATTTTAATACAATTAATCATAGAGTCATTAATTAAATACACATTTAAAAGTATATTTATTATTTTATTACATCTTTATAAATTAAGGCGGCTCATTGCCCACTTAACCTAAGTGCGGGTACAAATCCGAGTAAGCACCACTAAGTTTTAATGTGCTTATTTTTTATGTAATTTGCATCTCGTACTAGGCGTTGAAGGAAAACATCGTGAGGGAACCTGCATGTCCAATGGCGATATTTATTTAAACATAATTATAATGTTCTTAATCTCATAAAACATCGTTGTATTGTGGCGTTTTCTAAACGTATTAAGTATTTATAAAGTTAATGTATTCTAGGTTTACAAAATCCAGTTATTAAAGTAGTGCCCCAGTAAATACACTCGTATAAATTTATTAGTATCTGCCAGCCCGTATTGGATTAGAACGTTTCAACTACGCTTACAGCTGCCAAAAAGATACCGAGCTGTTTGAGATAGATCGAATTAAATATTTTTTTAATAAATTGATACGAAAAAAACTATATAAAAATTAACCTAAACATCATATTAACATGTATTAATTACATCATATAATATATCAAAGATGGTCCAGTAGCTAGAACAAATGAATCTTAACCAAAGATTACTGGTTCAAACCCGAACCATCACCACAGGGTTAACAAGCGCTTAATTTGTGTTTATATCTCATCTCATGCCTCGTACTGAAAGAATACATCGTGAGGAAACCTGCATATGTCAGATGAATATCTCCTGATAAAGTCGAAGTGACCTTAGCCCAACAGTGGGATATTTACTGGCTGGTGCTTTTACTGTTTTATAACTAAATCACTAGGTTTACTTGTTTGTTCTTCAATATGTCCAAATGACTGGAAGATATAAAAGATAACGTTAATAATCGGCCTTAAAAGACTCGTTTCTGTTTCCTGTTTTATAAATTTGTCTAATTTCTAAACTGGTCGACTCAAGCACCGTTCGTGCGCTCAATAAAAGGCAAACACTTCGTTCAATTACAAACAAGAGTACTGTCGACGGTAATAACTGAAAGTACGCTTAATCTATTCTCTTATTATGAAAGAGAATTTACTTATCTTGGTTTTGCGAAACGAATAAATAACAGTACGTCATTAATTTTTGTTAGCAAAAATTGTAAACATTTATTTAACTTTAGCATGCCTAAATTTTTCATATTTCAAAATATTAACTAACTAGGCATAATGGAAAACAAAAAAAAAACCTTTCGTTGATAATAAATTTGATGTAAATTTGATAAAGTTACTTTTAATTTACTTTAATTAAAAGTAACTTAAATATAATATAAACACATTAATTCTCTAATAATATTTTTGTATTACAAATATAATATATTGTATATATCAGTGTCAGATACGGTATTATGGAAGTAACCCGACGCAGTTTCATTCCCAGAAGTACGTTAATTTTCTTATAAATCTAGAAACTTCTCAAGGTTATAATTACAAACGTATAATATCTTAGAGTAGAATTACAACCTGAACACGATTGTGAAAATCGACATATAATTCCCATCGCACGCCTATATATCATGATTTTTCCGGCTTAAGTCGAGCGTACCCGGCACGCATGATCGCCCATAATGAAAACTATCTGATAGTCTACAGCTCCTCGCTTCGCACATCAATAACAATCCGCCGGATCTTTCGCAGTCTGCAAAGGCTTCGCCAACAATTTGTCCCGGATTCTCCCAACTGGATATTTTTCACAATACACTCTAAACACATGATTACGTAACTCAAATGTTTGCGATATTATGAATACTTTGTTACTTTGTTATACAGTAAAACGCGGGAACATACATCGTTTGTTTTCCGTAAATATTCGGCAGACCCTTTTATTTTCTCAAATATGAAATTCACATCACCGTAGATTGGGGATTACATTTCTCAGTGTCTTTATTTTGATTTTCAGTGTTGAATTTATTTCTCATGAATAACACTTGAAAAGTATTTGTTTAGAAAATGTCCTTTGATATCTGCAATAGTTTTCGATTACGGAAACCTGCGGTCTCTCTCGTTCAGGTCACGACTCCACTCCAAATCTAAAATTGATTACGAAAAAACACTTTGCTACCGACCGGTCTCGCAAAAAACGAACCGATCTGCCATTAAATATAATTTATTCATGGTCATTATTATTCTATTCGTATCTAAAAATAATTGTCGAAATGGTATAAAAATATTGCAAAAACATTAAATAAGTATGATCATGATTATAGATAAAATTTGTAAAATCGGAGTACTTTTTGTTACCATATAAAAATAATCTAATGAACGATATTATTTAATATAATATGCAAGTAAAACCTATTTTTTAACATTATTAAAATATTTAGAAATTGCCTAATTTTATATGCAATATATTAACATCGTAAGCTTTAATATTATCAATTAAAAAAAAAGGGAAAATGTTGCCACTTGTAAAAAAGTCTAGTTATTCAGGATGTAACAGTAAAGATTGAAACCACGAGACCACATTTCTCTCTAAATAATACCAATAACCTTAGCTGTTACGGTACAATGATATTTTCCGCATCCGTATTTTGTGGTTGTAAATACAAAATACGTACTATAGACGTCGAAGAAAATGTCAAGGAAATCATGCGCATCGTTAACTAGGATGAGCTTTGTTCAATACCTTTCATTCGCCATCTTTTTGAAATGCCACGTTATTGTGAAAGTATATACATTCATGTTAAGAAATAAAGTTTAATATATTTTTTACTATACAGTATATTAACAGTCTGTAAATTTCCTACTGCTGAGCTAAGGCATCCTCTCCCTTTGAGAAGAAGGTTTGGGGCATGTTCCACAACGCTGCTCCAGAATTTCGTTGAAATTAGACACATGCAGGTTTCCTCACGATGTTTTCCTTCACCACCGAGCACGAGATGAATTATAAACACAAATTAAGGACATGAAAATTCAGTGGTGCTTGCTTGGGCTTGAACTCGCAATCATCGGTTAAGATGCTCGCGTTTTAACCACTAAGCCATCTCGGCAATATATTTAATATTAAAATATTTTGTTACGAGTAATTTAATTGTAACATATTTCGAAGTTTTTTGTAGTTTTGAATTAAAATAATTACAAGTTACAAGTTTTAATAATAAATATCTTATTTTACTTGAGCGTTTTAAAAAGACGGTGTCAGTACTTTAAGTATTCACGAAAAAAGCTACTTGTTTATTCGAATCTTCTCTCTTTGTGTCTAATGTAATTAGTTCATTACTTTGTCTCGTCTCCTCAAAGTACTGTTCACTCAAAGTATCCGTTCAGATTCATGTATCATTGCTTTTTCTTTTATCTCTTAACGAAAAGTGCGTATACTTCATCAAAATGACTAACATTTGTAAGGAAAAATATTTTAAAAAACATAGACGGTTTCGACGAGACCGTAAAATAACGCTAAGAATATGTTCATTTATGTTGAAGAAAACATTACATAGACAACATTAAAAAAAGAACAGCCCTGATCTTCTTAAGCTGATATACGTACATATATAAATGTAAAAATACATATTAAGTATTAATGAAAAGTGTTGTATGTAAATCTTTTAAATTACTGTTTTATACATTAAGCTTATAGTCGTGTAACGTCATAGTCTATAATATGTCAAAAATAAACATCAGTCTTATTGACAGATATTGTGCCTGACGTGACCGATGAGGCTTTAGAAATGTTGTCATTACACGTTGTCCTTAACTTTTCAACGACAGAATAGTCCGCCTACCTATCAATTAATTTAAAAGTTGTTTCCTGTCAATGCCTTATTCGTGGTCTTAACCTACCTAGTCAATCAAGCGTCATTGTTTTACGTATTTTATTAGCGCTTGCTTGTAAATATCGTTACGTCATTCGTCATCGTATCGTATTGAATTATTCGTGTGATCTCAAATCTAGA
Organism: Vanessa atalanta; assembly: GCF_905147765.1. Classification (NCBI taxonomy): domain Eukaryota; kingdom Metazoa; phylum Arthropoda; class Insecta; order Lepidoptera; family Nymphalidae; genus Vanessa; species Vanessa atalanta. Next base: position 6,672,816 of record NC_061871.1, read on the forward strand.
GTACACTCGTTGAACCGGACTCATCGTTGACATCCAATTAGCCCAATGCCCCTATACCTCTCCCCGCACTTCTATACCCCTCTAACCCGCACTCCTGGACCCATCTATCTTTATTCGACAGGATTGCCCCGCAACTAAGCCCTCGAAGCGTATGAGTATTGATAGCGATTGAGCCCCATATTTGTCGCTAGCACACGTTCAATAAAACTGCGAACGTAAATTCCACATTAACACCAAAACCATTTAAAATAATTACTTCTCGTTTGAAATGAAAAGATCATAAAATTTTTCAACCAAATATCAATATGTCATAAATTAGTATGGCCGTATTTTCGGTTTTACGACGTTCAATCTAAATCCAGTGCCAAACGAACTATATTTCATGCTCAAATTTCGAAACGCAAAATCAATCACCAAATCAAATTGAATATACTTCAGCGATATCGTAGTTTTTAAAGATATGATGAAGTTGGTCGAATAACATTTTTATTATTCTTCAAGCTTAACTATAAGCAGTCATTTGCAATAAAAAAAGATAGCTACGATTTAGTTTGTTCAATAAGCAGTTCTCGTCTGTCAAGGTTATGGCTATTCTGAGAGTATCTTTTAACACCGTCTCTGACTCAGTTGGTTTGTGATTCAGCGACGGTATATTACACTGATTGTTCATAGATCATTATTTGGTGCATTATAAAGATTCCATTGATTCACAGAAAAATATCGAGGAAAATAATACATCCTCTTTTTTATTGATCAAATTATTTTAATTGTTGCAAAACACGGACTCAATGCCAGATTATTCTCGATGCTCGATACTTTACTATTACGATTCCACGAATAAAACTGAACAAGATATGCAATAATACAAGAGAATTAACATAAGCCCTACAAAATTTATTAATAAAAACATTATAACATGTAAGTATTATATTGAAAATTATATTTATTAGAATAACTAACTAAAACAAGATACGTATGTAATTATACTACTTATTAAATAATATAAACAAACAATGAGAATTAACAATTCGTTTCAATCTCTAAGTTCTAAGACTAGACAGTTTAACTGATGTTTTGAATAGAGCCCTAAAGAGGCCGTGGCCCCGAAGTTGACATTCAGTGTAGCTGCAATAGAGTGTTATGCAAAAGCGGTTATGATGCAAACGGAGTGGTGGCTTCTTCATTCGGCGGAGTGTGCCATCGCCATGCCATTCACGTAGCGGGCCGCAGGCTCACGCGCTCAGCGGCTAAAGCTTACGGAGATTAAGTAAACGAAAATAGAGCGCTGCTACATGTCAAAAGCCGTCTGATGCTTCGTATTGCATTAAATTTTAGTGTCCATGTGTTTGTCTTAAGAAATTCGAAGAAATTATTTAATTCCAGAATGAAACAAAGTTTTTTTTTTTAATTTATTTAACCTATCGAATCGTGTAAAATTAATTTTGGCATTCGTTATGAGATTAAGTATTATATAGGATTCTCAAACTTAATCACTATTTTTTATTAAAATATTAATTTAATATGGATAAATTAATAGTAAATATTATTTTAATATGGATAAAAATTAGTACCTAAGTTTGATTAAACACAATGCCTTATCTATCGGTTGACTGATCACGAAAATCTTGATACCCCATGAAAAGTAAATTCTACATTGAGTAATGGTTGACGCGGTCGGCTAGGAGACCAATATAAACCTGATTTTCCACAAAGAGCTATAAACTAAACTATAATTACAACTCTCATAGAATGTGTAGTTGACTACAGTATATAGCATATAACTATATAAAAATATATGTAGCAAAAACAAGCGAACGTTGGTCTTACTTTTTTAAGAGGACGCTACCATTAATCACAGTTAAGCAGTGATTATTCGATGGACAGTCAGCCTTCCGTCTTAAAGCGAAACCGGGAGTATTGGCGAGGAAGGGCGAGGATGCGTTCTCGGTAACAAATGACACGGTCTTTAGGAAAGCCAAATGCCCGTCTTGGCGAACTGGTCTTATTCCATCATTAATTTTACAGGCCATCTTTTATACCCTTTCATTTAATGATTTATTCAGATAACCGGTAATAGTTTCATGAAACTAAATGTAAGCTATACAATTGAAAATATATTTTTTTGTTTACTGTACATTGTAATTGATGTACAAGTATTTTTTGTACGTGTCTACTTCTTATTTGTCTAAATTATTTTTTCCGTTTTGGTAAAATCTTAAAATATATTTTTTAAAATATATCATATTACGTACATATATTAAAATGTTAAATAAATATAATAAAGAAAATTGGAAATAGAAAATAATTTGAAAGGATTTCATATACTTTTTTACACAGCGTTTTAACTGGGGTGGTCGTACGTCATACGTCATAGGTAGAAAAATAATAATAATAAAAACTTGCTTCAAACCGATCAAATCAGTATTGATAATCCTAAGTATGAAACGTTATCCTTCAAGACAATTAGATGCGTACAAATAAACAATACAAACAAATGTCTCATGACTAAACAGTATTGGAGAACGACAGTTCTCTGAACAATATCCACTTATGAATTACAAATATGGGCCCACAATAAAATATTGGTCTAAGACCCGTTACAGGCTCTGTAATTATTATAATTTATTCTGTTCACATTTCTTAAGAGCTCTGGCACACAAACACGTATAGCTCAGATTGCGTAACGAGAACTGTAAATTTATTCGTTTTTTGATAAACAAGTTTTTGAGAGATATAACAAAATTAAAATCTAAGTAGGCTCAAGTAATTGCAAAGCTCTTACTTGTTTTGAAAATTGTTAAATAAATTATATCGAGAGGCATCCGCTTAAACTCTGTAGTTACACTTCATTAAACATTTTAAATGTAAATGATAAGTATCGTCTATATATTTTTGAAATACTTTACGAATATATTCTGCATGCAAAATAACGATAAAAAATTAATCACCGTATACCTAAAGAGTGATGAGCATGAGTGAAGAGGAAGGGAGGGGAACCTAAGGAGGCGTGGATGGAGTGTGTGATGAGGAATATCAGAGAGATAGGTGGGAAAGTTCAGATCACGAATAAAAGAGGAGAATGGGATGAAAAGACATGCTGCGCCGAACACAAATTAATTTGACATTTTTGAAAAAGAAGATGTCTAAACAACTTTTTTATATTATATAGGTAGGCGGACGGGCCACCTGACGGTAAGCGGTCACCGCCCATAGACAATGGTGGTGTAAGAAATATTAATCGTTCCTTACATCGCTAATGTACCGCCAACCTTGGGAAATAAGATCTTATGTCCCTTGTACCTGTTACGCTGACTCACTCACCCTTCAAACCGAAACACAACAATATTGAGTACCGCTGTTTGGCGGTATAATATATGATGAGTATGTGGTACCTACCCGGACGGGGTTGAACAAAGCCCTACCACGAAGTATTGATTTGATTTGATTTGAAGTATATTTTTTAAGTATCATTTAATTGAATAAACATTACTTTAAAATACTAGCGAGCGTTATGATAAGTGATCCACAGTAAAGCCACTGATAGAATAGTGTACAAATTTAAAAGAAATTAAGGATAACGGAAATTCATATTAAAGTTTTTTGCAAATTCTATTTTAAACGTGAGTATCAAGGTCGTTAATTTCATTTGGGTTACATTTGATTCGAGTCGTCACTACTGCAAGTAATCGTGACCTTGCCTATATATCAATAAAAGAAAACTTAACATACAACGCCTTCCGCTTGAATTAAACAATAATTTCACTATCAAACAGCAGAAAACAGTATTCAATCACTCCTATAGTTTGGCGCAGGATTGTGTCCGTACACAAAGGAATCTTTTCTTTTATATCCGTTCTCTGATTGATGGTTTTTCTTTCTTCGTGACGATTTTAAGACATTATACGCCGTATCGTATTACATTGCTACATACTTTGATACCACCAATAAAGCATATGTTAAAATTTAACACTAACTATGAGTTCTTATTTATTATGAAATGTTCATTGAATTAGAAATCGTGATTATTTATACATTGAATGATATTTGTTTACTATTTTCTTAAGTGTGATATAATTCTTATAGAAAATAATAGTAATATGGCATAAAAAATGTCACGAGCCCTCACTGTGGCAACAGAATGATAAATGACTTCTATTCCTCTAAATAAGGAATACGAAGGCCGTCAGTCGTGACCTTACGAGTCCCTAGAAAATTTGAAATCCATTTGCCAGGTACGTGCGTGAAGAGTTTGGGTGCATCTATAATATAATATAAGATGCTTTCTGTAGATAAGTGGCTGTGTACATAACTTTATTTATATGTAAATACATACGAACTTATAATTTATATAATAGAAGGAAATAATTCATATTATTTTAAATATTTTGGATGTTCACTTGTTTTGTTCTCGTCCATTTAATTTAATGATAGTATTAAATTTTAATTTAATTCGAAGGTAACTTAGTAATGTAATAATTCCAGATTTGGAACTGACTACTTAGCTTAAGCACATCGTTCACGCTTTATTGATATATGGAAGGGTAAAAAGAAATATTAGCAATGCCTCAAAGAGCTCAGCCATTTTTTTTTAATATACTATAATAATCAAAGATAATAAGAAAATGCAGTGATATAGTGCACCTTCTAATATTAAGCTAACGGATTATTTTGTGCGTTGATCCGGAGAGAGGAAGTCGGCGCGACACGCTCTACGCTCACCTGTTTATACATACATCCAATTTTATTTTAACACAGACATAACGTTTAACACGATTCACAAAATTAAATAATTGAATTTTTCAAGTTTTCATTCAGTGTGCAAGTCAAATCGTACAACTGAATTCAATCCCAGACCCAGATTCGATACTACAACTGAAGAACAATAATAAAGTACTATTACAACTTAATATATGACACAATACATGTTCATAAGATTTATTATACACATTAAAAGCAATGTATTTGTTATAATATGTATATTTCGTTATACCTCGGTGCTGCGCCTGATCTCCGGTCGTGTCGAGTTGCCGTCCCATCGAACGAACAGAATGAGGGAATAGATAGATGCATCTGTGTTTACACATTTACATTTAACCTACACTATAATTTCGAACAGATGACTCGTTATACGACAGACTGCACAGCCCGAAGTATGGTAAGAAGGATATTATTTGTATTTACTGTTTTTTTTTAGGTTAAATTGATCCAGTTATTAGTTGTAACAGATTTACTGTTATATTAAAACCTAACGCTCTAATTATTTTCACGGAAACAAATGATAGCCGTTATTTCTTAAATTAAATTGTTGTCAGGCCTATTAAATAATGGTCTCGTCCTAATAACTTTTAAATTTAACGTTTAAGACGTAATAGACTGAGGAATACGGGCATCGTCAGGTACTGCGTTCAAGCCAATTTGTCGGACGAATAATACTATAAAATCCATGCCGGCCATCGGTCACGTAGTGTTAGTCACGAAACAATGTTATTAATGTACATACATTTCAGCTCATTATTTATTTAGATATAATTACAACAATTATAAAATTTCACAGATTTTAACTTTGTAATAATAATAAATATTAATATTAAGAAAAGGGTGCCAGTTCTTCTAGGTAGAATCTGCGTTTAGGTTTTTTACATTACATTAGCAGCCTGTAAATTTCCCACTGCTGGGCTAAGGCCTCCTTTCCCTTGAGGAGAAGGTTTGGAGCATACTCCACCACGCTGCTCCAATACGGGTTGGTGGAATATTTAGGTTTTACTTAAACTATATTATGCAAAATGACCTCTCCAATGTGACTGTATGATACTTATGAAAGACCTAAAAATACTCAATATAAACAAGACAAATGCTTCAGAAAAATATCAAATCTACAGAAACGACATTCCTTCACGTAAGTTCTAAACATCAATTACTTTTAAGGGGAGAATGTATTAGTTCTATAGCAGCAAAAAACTTACCGCGCATAAACCATGGTTGGTTTTGGAAGTACTACGATTTTTTAAGTAAACTTATTTTATTCATTGAACTGTAAAATATGATTATACTCGTAACATCTCAAAAATTCCAAATATAAAATTTATAAATCTGTTTAGTATGATTTGTAATTATCAACATATTATCTAATAAATTTCTTCGTTATATAAAATGTCGAATATTATCAGTAATCTTAGAAACACTTGAAAACGCCTCTTGATACAAGATCAAAATTGTTGTTACACAAATTATTACATAATAAGTTCTATCAGACGATCAGGCTAATTCAAGTATGTCAAAAATTAAGTGCGCGTAATAAGTATTTTTTTGTTACACATTATCTCATAACTATTGTAAGAGATCGAATAATAAGCAATAACACTTACGTTTATGGATATTAACTAAAAAATATTAAAAATTATACATATATCAAATGTGCAACACGATTTTTTTTTTTGTATATAGGTCAAGTATCGCATGTAACATAAATATTTGTAATATTTTAATTTGCCTTAATATTTATCGATATAAATTAAATACCTCAAAAAATACACAATGAATAAACAATATATGTTCGTATAAAAACTCTATTTTATCATTATGTAAAAGTATTGTAGCAACCGGATTGGAAATTTTTACGTAAACAAAAGCTAAAGCGTTTTTGTTTTTTTGATTAATCTGATTTTATATTTAAATAAGTCTGTTATTCGATTTGATGTTGTGTATAGTATATATACATATATAAGTAAATTGAGTAGACACAGATCTTTATACAAGTAAATAGCCAGTTTCCCGATGATTACGACACTCGCGTTGTTAAAGTTTATTGTCACAATGTGTGAGGCTGTGGCGTAAGAGGAGACGTTCTAACTCGTCTGATGCATAAGCTATCAAACGGACTTCGCTGTACGCGGGTCGACGTTCGATTGAGTAACAAATTACAACAATTTGTTACACAATAACCATCAAATTAAAATCCGATACATTTTAAAAGGGCGTAACTATAGGAATAATAATACAATACGCACTATTACGTGACTCTGTTACATCGCATAGGATTATCATTCCTAGAACCATAGAAACTTGTTGCAATGTAAACGTGGCAAAATGTAAACCGGCTTTATCGCAAAAACCCATCTTGACCATTGAATGATACATTCACCTGTCATAGAACATTTTACAAATTCCATACATCATTTAAAACTTGAACGCAGGCTGCATCTTATGTGCCGCAAGAAACGGAGTTATGTGAATTGTAGCAAATGTAATTTAGGATCCACATTAAAAAAAAATTAGATGTGACTGTACGATAGCATTGAAACTCAAAGTACATTCCATTTAAATAAATTATGACATAAAATTCATAATTCACCTTTGATATGTTAAACCAATTTAATTGCAACTATACGAAACGTATGAGTTTTAATTCACGTGAACGTGTTAATCAAGAATGCTTTGGTATTTATTGACTAGTTTGATATTGCCGACGTCATTAATATTCAATATCAATGTAGCGTGAAATAATTTGAAGCATTTTCCAGGGGCTATCAATCTGGGCCGTTAATGAGATTCGGGCGGGCCGCGACCGGAGCCCGAGCCGGGCGACTGCGTCGACCAATTTGTGCCCCATTGCACCTCGCTAATTAAATGTTGCAAGCTTTAACATTATCCATAATACTGAATACTCTAAGGCATTAATGGATAATGTTCCTGTATAAACGTATCCTCGTACATAAGTGACAATGTTAGTGTTATTATGATAAATATTCTTTTGATTAAAATTACCAGTAACGACATGAGTAATCTGCTTGAAATTATATTAACGATCGCTCAAATAACTTTTAAATCAATGACTCATATTATTTAAACAACCGATGATTATTAAACACATCTCGTATTATGAATCTGAATTAATAACTGTTATCATTGCGAAAGGACTTGAAAAAAGTTTATAAAAATTAGATTAATGATATTCGTTAATGGTATAGTGTATGGTTAAATATTTCGTAAAAAACTAAAAGTGAGTAATGAGTATTATTTAAACTATACACTTATCATATCACATGTAACACTGAATTCTGATGACTCATTTGCAAACAATAGACCCACCGGAAGCAATTGTTATGTGTTCTGTAACTTTCTCCAAAACATTGTTTCTGTCGCTTATTACGAGTATGCTTAGACAAGTTCTATATATATTGTGTGTGTTTCCTTCTACTTTTGGTAGACGAACGGATACAGATTGTTTCGCTTAATGCTAATTATTAATATCCTTACGAAAGTTTAATAACAATTTATATTTTTTATGTTTAAATTCACTTATTATGTATTGGCAAATACTAAACAGTATATATGCTGTGTGTGATTTAAATTTCGCAAATTCCGAATAATTATGATCAATATCGAGATTACGATCAATGATTTGCGAAAGCAAAAATAATAACCGTATTTTTTATGTATCCAATTCAATTATATTTTGTTTATTTCTTTATTTGACACACAAGATAGTTACTGACAACTTTCACATACAACGCTCGCTCACCATTGTCAGTCTAGTGATATCAAAATATGCTGTTATTTAAAAACTTGAAACTACTATTAAAGAGATTATTGAAAAATGTAAAATACAGAGCAGCGCTTATGATAGAAGTATTACTTTTATAAAATTCAAAGAAAAATAAGATGAATCCGATGTTTATGATAAATAAATTAAAATTACATTAAAAAAAACTCTTTCTATTTTTGACGTCACAATCGATATATGTAGAATCATTTAACCAGTGATTGCAGACATAAGTTTCAATCTGAATATTTCCTGCGCCTCTGACGTCTCAATTGCTGCTCTTTTGTAATCAACAATTGTGCCAGTCGGAGAAAAGCTTCCGACACACTCAATAACAATGAGATCAAATTCCTAGTTATTTTAGTCTTGTTATGATTACGATGATTACGAAAACGATCTCCTTGAATGACATTGGTATATTTTTTATTTTCGCACGCTATGTTGAATAATAATTGGCGTGTTAAAGTCATTGTGAACTTCTTCCATTGTTTGAAGTTTACAAAGAACTGAAACTAAAATATTGTTACTACTACCGAGTATAATTTTGGTAGATATAGTTATAAAGCAGCCAGTAAAGCCCTCCTGACTAAGCCCAACAGTGGGTCCTTTTATATGTTCTCACGATGTTTTCCTTCACTAACGAATACGAAATGAATTTTAAATACAAATTAAACAAATGTAAACCGATTGGTGTTCGCCCGGCTTCGTACCTGTTATCTTCGGTTATATTATCGGTGTTCTAACCACTAGGCCATAAAGGTTTCACACGTATTCCCACGGTACACATTTATCACAAACTATTTACCATAATTATATTAATTTTCTTTAAAACAATAACGAGTACTCGCTTACTAATACATATTTAAAACAATATTAATTAGGCGAATGTTATTATACATTATTAAAATTTTGAAACGTGCAAGCTAAGTGACCTACATCATACGATCGTAGCACAGATTTTAAGCGGTCATCTAGGCCGGCCTATTGTCTGCAAAGAATCCACGGTACAATTTATCTAAGTATCGCAATGTACACCGACGATTGCACGCCTAATAGGATACCGCTTCACAACATACATTAAAAGTGCATTAAATTCCATTTAACCGCGTACAAAGCAAGGCTTGTTAAGTGATTGAAATATGGCTCTCGTGTTTCATGCCATAGCCATGTGAAAATTTAAATCCTTACCTGAAGAATCACTAAACGGATAAGTCATAACATTAACATAAGAAATATACATTAAATTGTAATTTTATTTTTTTGTAACTTTGCATTCCTAAACCATATATTAGATTTTTTTTAATCTTTGGTAAGTTATTCCGCGTACCGAGAAGATTCCTAGCTCAAAAAAAAAAGACATTTTATTTCCATGTTTGTCCTTCAATATTTTTAAATGTTCTATGTAAACGTTATTAGACTTTTTTTCTATTTCTTTTAAAAGTACTATTTATAGATTGTTTGTATTGTTTATCAATATGTGTATGTGTATATGTGTATGTCATTTCTTTTTCATATTTTGTGAAAGGAGTTTAAATTTTGTTTAATTACTTTTTATTAATATATTTTTTTTAAATAGTTCTTCTTTTTACTTCCACTTTTGTTTTATTACTCGTTTCATATCAGTATGTTTTCCTATATTACGTTTGTAATGTATATTTTTAGATATTGTCACCTATCCAATTTAATTTTTCAAATGAATTCTATCCAAAGTTTGTCTAGACAAAAATCTCTGATAAAAGATAAATCTGTCTTATGCCAAGATTCTTTGAAGATTCTACTGAAAAGAACCGACAAGGAACTGTAATTACTCTTTTTGATCAAACATATAAGTTTTATAATTGTTTTCATAGTTTGTATAAAGTCGTGTATCATAAAGACGTAACTACTAAGATAGTTTAAATAAAGAAATCAATTCGCAATACTTCCACATTCATTTTTTCTGCTTATCTTGCTGTCACTAACGCGAGAGCGCCCCGAGGATTGCTACAGGCGGCTCTTGAACAATATAATGGCTCCAGCGCAATGAAAATACGTCTATCTAAAACAATTGCTTTACATCTAATGATATTCTAAATAATTATGAATGTCACGGCTGGCAACAAAGGCGGCTGATAGGTCACGCAACGGAGATATCGATCATGGCCACACGTGCCTTTGAGAGTCGTCGATCCGACTAACTAACACTTTTAAACCTTTGCCCACTATGATTAATTTAGAAAACAAACCTCGTGCAATGTTGTTAATCATTAAATCAATAGTTTCTGCAGGTATTACTTTCAACTGTTTTATTTCTTTTGAGTGTATCGGTAGGGTTATTATTAAACATATATTTCGAATACGAAGAAAAACTATTTATAGAACTTTCATGATTAAAAATTCGTCCAGTTAAGACGTACAGTACATAAATTATGCACACTTACGTCGTTCTGATATTATTTATTTTTATAGAAAATATTGTATCAGGTCAAAAAACTCATGGGGATAGAGAGTTGGAAGATTTATAGGAATGCCGAGAACCGGTTCCCACTTCCGATGGCAGAGCCGGCCATCTTCGACTACTAACTCAATGCGTCACTAGTAAATCCCGAACTGTAAATGTACCTCGCTTATTTTCCTTTTATAACCTACTTCCAACATATTATACTCTGGACATCCTCAAAGCTATATATTAATATATATATTTAGTCATCATATTGGGAAATAATGTTTGCGTACGTCCGTTGTTATATAAATAGAGTTCCTGTTTTTGGTTATTAATATTTATAAGAATATTTAATTATAAACCAAACACTGAAATATATAAATTTAATATTCATATGTAATTTAATTAGGTAAAACTTTGAACATTGTAATTAATAATCATTAATGAAATTATTATCGATTAAAATAAAATAAATTTCTACCTTGTTTATTTGAAGATCATATAAGAAGATGGGAAAAAGAAAAGATATAAATAATAGAAAAACATAATAAAAATATGAAAATGGTGGTCATATCCACAGATATGAATATCAGTAGCTACACAAAACTGAAAGTACTAGCAAGTTGCGCGTTATTAACGGATGCCGTCGATCGTGGATATTTTGGTCCCGGAAAGTAGACGCATAAAGTAGAGTACGAACCCGCCTCTAGTCACACGCACTAATGCTCATAAGGAAACGCTAAGACCATCGCCTCAGCTCAAATGTTCCACGAACAAATACATTGTTTATATTACTTAGTTAAATTAAACAAACTTCTAGTACCCGCCGCTTAAAGCCGCTGGCGAAATCTCATACGCTTACTTGCTAAATAAACAAGGTTAAATATTTGTTACAATATAGCGTTTTCTATTTCAATCTAGACAAACTATCGAACATAAAAGGAAAACAATCTTTTATGTGTCTTTGAAAGATATTTGATTTTATATTGTCTGAACTGCAAAGACTACTACGATCGGTTTATTTAATATAATCTCTATTATTAATATTAACCTACTCATATCACTGTTATGTAGCATTATTTAATAAATAGATATTTATAGAAATTCGTTAAACGAATACTTTTTTTTTTATTATGAGTTATCACAAATATTCTGAGTTACACATTATCAATCAGTTATTCAATTATATAGCTTCTAGTGTAAAATTAGATAAATAACAATTGTCAATGCTGAAACTAGAACGATTTTAACCAAAATGTGCGCAGCGTGAATGGACATAACTGATTCTCAAGGTCCACTTAGGGCCAATATCGTTGACATGCCCTGAAGACGGTCATTGGCGGTGATGGCTCGATAGGGCTCACAGGAAAGGCGTGATAGGCAATCAAATAATTGAGGTTAAACGGTGTACAGCTGCTCTATGATTTCCATATCGTTCCCATTCTTAACACACGTTATAGCCGTCTTGCTTTATTTAAAAAGTATAAGAGAAATATGTGTTTCTTCATAAAAAATGACGAAACGAATTATGTTCAATCTAAAACATTGACATCATAATATATTTAATATAAAATAATAATCTTATTTATCACATAGCTCCATTTTTTTTTTAGTTTATTAACCTAAGAATGATAACATTAAGTGCTTAAATATATATAAAAATATGAATTAAAAATAGTTACTGTATAAATCTTGACCGCGTGGAATGGTGGCAAGAATGCTAGAAGCATTTCCATTTATTTCATTCATTTATATTGATTTAAATATTTTCAGTTAAATTCTTTGAAAATTAATATTTCGTTTTGAAAATTTGTATGATATATATGTTGGTATTATATATATTATATTAATTAAGTACTCATACGATGTTCATACACTGAAATATAACACTTCTAAAAATATTACCAATTAAAATGATAAAACAAATTATATGACTATTAAGGAATATTATTTGATACTGGGCTTAAATTTCGCTTACTCATCTGCGCCGGCCATTTTGAAACATGTAATATCCGCTAATTAAATCGTAAAAACAGCTTTTTCATTTAACTTTCGTTCAGTTTATGTCATCATAATACCTCAGATGTGTCTGTTACGTTCATTGCGTTGCTTTTGTATAGTTATTGTTTAAAATAATTAATTCAAACAAACCGTTTTGCGTTATGACGTTCAAATATAGAACTTTAGTAAAAGTCAAATTATGAGTGACAAATGATTATTTTTCATATATATTTTAATACATTATTCATTGAATTATATTAAATTTATCCTCATAAGAATAATTATTAGCATACTATATTATAGTATATGAGAGTTAGTAGATTTAAATGTGTGGCAAAGAAGATGATATATGATTTATTTTTATTTTTTATATTATATATAACATGTTTTTTTCTCATAAAACCTTCCATTTTATCAGTCGCATGAAAAAGTAGATTTTTACCTATTATGCTCTGTGTAACCTACTTCTAAATAAAAAATTGTTTATTTATGGTAAGAGGTCGCGATTGGGTCACCTAATTATATACGAGTACCGAATTATTTTCGGCCAGTTATTCGAAGAAAATAAGCTGAGACAGACACAATAGTTAGTCTGTGAATGTATTTATTTTACTGTATCCTAAGAAAATGTACCTATTACATCATCATAATATAATAGGTATCATTATGTATCGAAATATCAGGGGTTTTGTTTTAATTAATCAAATAAATGTTTAATATGTGAAACAAATTTCACTTACTAAACATTTATTTAAAATTAAACGTATTTCTATGAAACATTTAGCTTTTTAATATATAATTACTTTTCAAGTAAAGTATATATGTGGTTTGGCAGAAACACATATACGAGCAGATAGTAGACTCACACATAGACCCCGAAACCACCTGAGTTTGAATGGCTATATGCAAAAAAAATATCCCCAGTAAAAGAAGCCTAAAATAATTATATACGAAATAACATTGAAATACTTTATATTATGATGGATTAATTAACAATAACAATAATTTATTAATTTGTTAATTAAAATTAATATTACCGTAGTCTATTTTTTTCCAAGTCTGAATGTTTATGTCTTCGTTCTGAAGTCTCGAAATTGGATTTTTTTGCTTTAAAAGATGATTGTCCCAATGTATGTATGAACTGATATTCGAGAAAGTTTCTATTAGATTTATAAGAACACGTTACGATTTCAAAAAAAAAAAAAAAGTTCTGACGAACATTTTAAATAAAATTGCATATGGTGAGCGCTACTTTATAATCGTTTGAAACAGTAATTCTATTTATAAAATAATTTTAGTATAATTGTGTTGTAGAAGAATATTGTAATATACTAATTATTGTACCAGTTGCGAAATAATGAATCGCCTGTTCACTTGTACAAGCAGTTTTAATTAATTCATTTCTATTTACTTAGGTATTCGTATGTAAATTAAGTTCAAATACGTTTATATATAACAATGCAATACGTTTCTGTTCTTTTAGCGTTGTAAATAAATTATTTCAGTACAGTTTTATTGCTTTCCAAGCATCAGTATTTCTGTAATTCCAGTGACGCATCTCATTACGGACATCCGCCGTTTGACGCCCGATTCCCGGCACAAATGTTGCAAAAGACAACAAAAACAACATCGCTACAGCTTTGCCTTCAAGTACTGTTTGTTTTTTAGCATTGTTGTTTGTGAAAATGTATATAAATACGAAACCTTGCAATTTGCGACCTTAATATTTAATATGGAGCTGAGTTTGGAGACTATATTGGGACTTATTTGAATAGAATTAGAATTAAATAGGCCCTCAGGAATCTGCAACCGATAATACTGAAATTATTTTACTCATATAAACATAGACGAACAGACGAGATACAAGTAACTAATAATATTTTATTTTGTTGCTTTTTTACCTGAATGGTAAGTACGTAAGGTTTTTAATATATAAATATTTTCATTAAATTCAAACTATTCAAAGGTATACTTGATAAATTTTAATTTTTTCTTTCTTCCTTTCTATGTTTTATTCTGTTGGCTAAATTAGTTTAGGTTAAAGAGCCAAATTGATTAAGATAAATTGTCTTTAATTTTTAGTCATTTAAAGTCAGTAGATCTCAGTTAAATATAATCTACCTACAATAAATAATTTGTTTTGAGAATGTTTTTTTTTTACATTAATCTAATTAATGAGCCCAGCCAACGGCTCAGATCAAATGACATTTCAGAAGTTTGCACGGAAACACAAGTAAACTCTCTATTCCCTCCATCTAATAATTCGATAGCACAGAAAATCAGACACGGCTGAAATGAGTTCAGGTGCAAGACCAACTTTATGTTATTTCTATATGTAAGACTTTATGTAATTTTCGAGGAATTTAAATACTGCCAACTTCCAAATCTGGACTACTATTGACAATGCTTGACTAAAACCCCAAACTTTTTTTTAATCCATGGCTTAAACGCCGGTCTATGGGATCGGAATACTTATAAGCTAGGCACGGAACCAACGAACGTTTTACATAAAAATATTGTTACACTTAAATAAAATATTTTTAGAAACAAAACTGGAATACGAAAGCGGCACGCCTAATGTGTTTCGCCATCTTCTCGAGTAAGTGTTGATTTAACCACAGACGGAACTTACGAAAAACGATCAATCACATCTAATGCTCGTACAGACAGACGTACATGCATATGAGTATAATGCCCGATATAGAGCAAGGCGTTTCTGTTGTTGTGCGAATGTTTGCGAACAGTTTATTAGACGTCTTGTCTATTGTTTTTGAAACGATAAAATAGTTCTAGCAACTAATTAACGGAATATCGCGAAACATTGCTATTCTCATAAACGAAATCATTTAACTACTTGAGGAGCGTTTTAAAAAATAGCAGACGGTAACTTTTCTAGTAAAACATTTCAATTTTAATTTAGTTTCTTAATAGCTGTTAGGTACAAAACCCTATTTAAGTTCTTCAATATATCGTGCGAAATCTTTGCATGGACTATCGGATTGGTTAGACGGATTGTTAGACGTGGGAATAAACTTGGTCATTGTCCTGATATCTCGTCCTAACTGATTAGTACCTAACACTGTGTTTTTAGTGACACAATGCAATTCCCAAGAAGTATTTAAATATCTTATGTTGCTTGTGAGAAATTACGTTTTGCTACTCTTGTGACGCTTTATTGTTTGCGATCTCACGGCCATCTTTTATTTAACATTTATATTCACATAAGATTGATTTGTTTATACATAGCATTATTGAATAAGCGGAAACAGGATATATATTCACACGTCTGCGTATTTTTAATTCAATAAAATATTAAATACCTTTTTCATAATTTTTAATTAGCTGTACAATTTTCCCTCTTCTTTTATTATTTTTCTATCGAGATAACAAGTGTTCAAACGATTATTGTTCAAATATTAAAAAAGGTCAATCGAAACATTAAACTTAAAAAAACATACTAACATATATACATTTATATTTATTACATTTACACGACAAATCCTAAGCAGGACAAACAAACAAACTCATTCTTATATTTATATAACTAAACTTAAAATGAAGGTTAACTACAAATAATTGTTATTAGTGATTAATTTACGATTGACATAATATACTAACGTGCGTTATTTCTGCCTCTAATTAAGTAAGAGAGGCGACAACCGCCCGGTCAGTGCAGGTCAAAGCGATTTAATTGTTTGTGATAAGAGCACCGCACTTCGCGTGGGAAGATTCAGCAAAGCTTGACGTCATCAAGACGCTAATTGTCACGTCTTCTACACGTCCGGACCCGCATTGAACACATTTATCTCTAAATTAATCAGTTACCATTAAATCGTCAAAGATATTTAATTAGTAATTACATAAAGTTTTAAAAGTGAAAAGCCATTAATTATTTTTTAATTAATCTGGTGGTGGTTTACATGACCGATTTCGGTTAGAGGGGTTACTCTAACAGACTAATGAACAGTGTAAGTCGGAGTAGGTATTATGGAGAACTAGTGGCTGCGTATGCAATGGTGCAATCTCTAATCCCTCATTTTCTTAATCCAACGGCAATCCAAAACGATCGGAGAGACTTCAAACGCAGGGCAGACTGCAAACGTGCACTGTCAAAAACTTCTAAATTTCGGGTTGCTACAGATAATAATCACTTGGTAGAAAACTTATGTTTGGTAATCAGAATGACAAAAACAGAACATATTTTAATATATGTATTTTAATATTGCAAACATATACATATATATAGTAAGTGCAGATCATTGATAAAATGTTTTTTTCGTTGACCAGCGATTATAACTGTCACGGATACAAAAGAACACTATAATTGTCATGACAAAAGTACATCATACACGTTATAAGTTGCGTTTTTATTTCGAGTATTGTCCGCAACGATACCTATGTAAATAGGATTCGGATCTTGTAATACGAACTGTGATTGTGATACATATATCAGTCTGAACGACCGGTAGGCACGGGTCACTGCGACAACGAGTCACTTCCTGCGGCCAGCGAACATCAGCCAACAAGGACACGCCAGCTGCTGCTGTGAAAATACGAACCGCAAAAGGCATTTCTACCATCGAATAAACAAATAATGCGGAACAAATTAATATTAACGTCATTAATAAATATATGTTTGTTATATTCGAAATGCTTTTAAACTTTTAACTATTTAAACTGTATATCTATATATACCATAATACATATAGATTAAAATGAATGTTTATTTGTTTCGTAACTTCCTGGTAATTGAGGAAAATTAATGATATTTGGAATCAGTAAAAACTAAATATGTATGTCTGTGTATGCTTATTCTGTTAACATCTAGATTTTATATCTGTACCATATTTTACCAAGGAAATATTTATTAACACGCTTTTATTAGCTTGACTGGTTTGTGTCTACTTATGTAACGGAATCTTTCAGCGTGATTTTCATAATCTTCAAGTCGTCTGATGAACTTGAAAACACACGAACTGATGACCGATGACAGTAAAATAATTTGATAATTTTGTCCTATTGTTTTGGCCTCGCCATCTCTAGGAAAAAAAAACTAAAAAGAAAAACTCGTGTTACAGGTTACCTACGTACCGTCTTCTTAGTATCGGTAAATGTTACTCTTTTTCGTCACGTGTTCTTTTTTTAGTTTTAAAGACATATTATTTTAATATATTAAGTCAAAAATAAAAAATATATACTTATTGATTGACAAGAAAAAACTCTTCCACTGGTTCGGAAAGAAACACGACAGACCTGAGAAGAACCGGGGAAAGAGAATCAGCGGGTTTGTTGTACAAGTCATATTTTCATTCATCATCGGAGAAGTCATAATATCCTTTAGCATACAAATTTTCTTTCATTATTTTTTTTCAAATTTTAATAAAATAATTTAGAATTTTTGGCATCCCATATATCAATTTTTCTAAAAAAATGTTTAAAAAAAATTTTCGTTCGAAAAACTACTAAACTTTAAATAAACTCGTATACTTTGCACAATAAAACATTTATTAACCCGGTGTAGTCTGGTAACAGTCGTCTCAACGTCACGTCGGCGTCGTTGGTTTTTAGTACCAATAGTGTATACGTTACAATTTCTACTAAAGTTTTTTTTTAAATATTTTTACGAACATACATCACATTATCAAGTATATATTGAGAAGCCAATATTTTAATTTCTCTCTTTAAGAAACATCGGATCCCGAGTTATATATTACATTACGCGTGTAGCCCTTTTTTCAATCTGTGTCTGTACTCCATTACCCATAGAACAGAATATCATAGGACATTATTCTGTGGAAGTTACTAAAATAAACAACGGAAGCCAACAACCTAATTTTCTTAACCATACTAATACTATTCACCCCATTCAGTTGAAACGTTGTTATTGGCACGTGTATATATGTAGGTTTTTGACATCGCACTATCGACGTTGATACATTACGTTTCGTGAGAGTAGCATCAAATGTTTTATGCAAAAAAAAGATTGAAAGAAAATCTGGAAATGTGCTACGTAATTATAAAAAGTATATTATATAGCATAATATTATTTATTGAAAACATTCATATATTTAAACCACCTAATGCGACTTTCCTTCGAAAACTACAATGAATATTCTTCAATTTCAATTTAAAAAAGTTAATAGCAAAAAATAAATTGTGTTCTTTCCCTTTGTTTATGTTCGAATTGATATAGATTTTTTTAAATTATCCCGCAACACAATTTAAATCTAAAGCCCTATCGAGGCTTTTAATGAGGTTGATCGCTAAAAGCCGAGATGACCCAGTGGTTAGAACCCGTGCATCTTAACCGACGATTTCGGGTTCAAACCCAGGCAGGCACCACTGAATTTTCATGTGCTTAATTTTTGTTTATAATTCATCTCGTGCTCGGCAGTGAAGGAAAACATCGCGAGGAAACCTGAATGTGTCTAATTTCAACGAAATTCTGCCACATGTGTATTCCGCCAACCCGCATTGGTGGAATATGCTCCAAACCTTCTCCTCAAAGGGAGAGGAGGCCTTTAGCCCAGCAGTGGGAAAATTTACAGGCTGCTAAAGCTAATGCTAATTATTATAGAATAATAACATATTCATTGTGAGGATTAATCGGTGTTTCAAACTAGACGTCGCGACTTACAAAATAAAAAATATATTTTGTCGTTTCAAAGATGTGTAGCAAATTGCATTCAAGTTCGAAAAAAAGGTATTCATTAAATGGTTACGAAATGGAATCGGGACTTAATTACGTGTGTAATTGAATGTTACGGTTGAGTTACTATGTATGAAGGGACGCGAGATCAATCTGTCGCAGGATGAAAGAGTGGGCAACCCAGGTGAGGCTTATGACCGCGGCTGACCTCGAGCCAATTACCCGACCATTAGCGCTCCGAACACAATGCTCGCTATTAAACGGATGTCCAGTAAATGCCAGCGATGTACCTGAGGCCACAAAATTTACATTTGTTTGGAACTAAATCGACATCAATGATGAACGAGCTGTAAACATGTATGGAATGTGCTCTTGGACTGTCTAATGGCCACGTGTTGAGATAAAATGTATTTAATTGTATTTGTCAACTTTAACTGAAAAAATCAAAGTATTGAAAAAGTGTACCTACAAATTTTAATTTTAAAGTACTTTTTAATTTTTATTTAGCAGCCGACAAAATGGCAAATAAATGAAATACACATATATATACAGAATAATGGAAAAAAATAAATAAATTTATACCCAAAATATACAATCATCTTCTCATTTTACAATCAAAGTCGTAAATATATTTTTTCTATATTTCTTCATAAAGATATCAAAAGACATAAAAGTATCCATAACATTTATATAATTATATGATCGAATATAACTCAATAGCTAGAAGCTATACAATCTTTAATAATTATTTATAAAAATGTTCAGTCAAATAATATAAAGGCTAAATATATTGTGATATTTCTTAGAAAACATACTAATTGTACTTTAAAACATCAGAATTATACTCTAATCAAGTAGACTTATATTGAATGCGGATTTTTTAATCGTCACAGGGTTCATTTGAATGTTGTAGCTTTAAATTTAATTCAATACTGTAACATGAAGATTCAAAAGTGTTGTTATCAGTCTTCTTGAATAAAGAATATTTTGATTTTGTATTGCTTGCATCGGTTCAGAAAGTAGATTCTATCGAGAAGAACCAGCAGTAATTCAAGTTACTTTATATCCTCAAATAAAATCACAAATCAACTATATAAATAACTATGAAGATTATATTCATTTTGGAAATAGACTATTTCGCGTTTTTATTACATACATTTTTCATGTATGATTTTAATTTACGAACACATTGGCAAAGTAATTATGTTTCTGTCTTTACATCACATATATATTCTTAATGATTTATAGACGTAAACATATTAATAAAATATAAAATAATACGAAAAAAGGTTAAGAACAAATGACGCCTTATTCTTGTTATCTCAACGGGCTAAGAGGGATGTTAGAAGTTTGTGTTGGCGGACTGAGATATCTACCAATGTCGTTAGCATACAGCCGCTATCTTTAGGACCCTATATTTTTTCCAGTAGATAATTTAATTTAATCAATTTATACTTTGTAATAGTTTGTTTATATTTAATTAAATTATTAAAAGAGCTTTAATACTTTATACTACTGTTAGTGTTCGATGAATGATGATGTTCATACTGATATCAGATACGAATATATAATGAGTAGGTAGTTTTATTAAGTAATAATGTTCGTTCTATTAAAAATGAAACTAACATCAACCTTTTTTATTGGCTACTTTTAGCAAACATACGTAATAACAATAAGACTTTAAACATAATGTCGTCGGCTAGCTTGTTGCGCTCTGTGGAACCACGCCCGCCACTGATATGCTAATAAGCTCCGCAGAGATCGTAAACCGTTTCATATCAGATAACGTAATTCTGAGCTAAAATATAATAAGTTAAAGAGATATTTTAACGCCGTATCTTTCCTAACTTGAGAGTCATTTGTTTGTGTTAGTCAGATTTTAGACAAAAGTTAATTAGAGTTTGTATAATTGAATTTTCAAACTATTCTTGTTACATATCTCCATGTGTATATTCTTTTCATATACATATGTATTAGAGAGATCTATAATATAAAAAAAGAATATACATATTATGCTTAGACAAAAAAATTTGGGACCTGTATTATTTGTATGTTAACTTTACATAAAACAACTTTACGATTACACATTAAATAGTAATTTATGTTGGTATTATTAAAGGACCATAAATTGCAAATGGTAGACAAATGTTTCCTTACCCTCGGGGCGCGCGGTATCCGCTACCTGCCGGGCCTATCCAACATCTTTAGTGGACCTCTTTTTGCTTATCTTTCCAAATATATTATTCTAGCGAAGGACAAGCGATACTTGTAGGACTCGTAATTTTTATTTCAAACGTCGACGTAATATTTTTAAAATATTCATAAATTGACTCTACAATGATAATTTACGATTATGATATAAGTAATCTTGATAAACTATAGTTTTGAATGAATTTTAAACAATAAGTTGTGTGTATGTTTGTGCACTTGTGTAAATGAACGTTTCTTTCATGTCACCATCGATCATTTAAATACTTTTCATTCAATGGAATTATACAAACTACATAAAGAGAAGACGAGAATATATACTCGAGAAGTAAAGGTAAACGTATAACCAAGATTCCGACTACGCACAATATTTTTAATTAAAACATTCTTGATAAGGCGTATTAGACAATACAATAACTCGTAGTTAATAAAAAAGTCGTGGAGCTACTATTCGTCGTTTTCCGCATACGATATATCAATTTAATTATTTTTAATATACATTAATATCAAAATATACTTTATTTAAGTAGGCTTTTACAAGCACTTTTGTATCATAATTTTACAAAACCATATTAAGTGAAGCTACCACCGGTTCGGAATATAGATTATATCGAGAAGAACCGGCAAGAAGCTCAGTATTAACTATTTTCCAACATTTAAAATACCAAATTATGTTAATTAATTACAATTATGTATATATAGCTCCGCGCTTTTTTATCATCTATATAATCTTGTATTTAATAATATACTTTTTTATTCATATTTATTATTATTTTCATTACAACATTGACTATTTTATATATTTTTTAAAATACGTAACTAGTCTCTTTGGTTCTTTTGAACCCGATTTACTGATCATTAAACTAGTAAACGTCACCAAATTGATAACTGTATGAAATAGGGTATAATATATTTTATACAAAATAGCCGAAACCGGAGGGTATAGTTCTGATATAAAAATATTAAAGTTCATTGACAATAAACGGAACCTATCTTACATCAAACATCACGATTGTAACGCTACGTAGTGGTTCTGGTTACCTAATTAGGCAGAGTGGCTTAGGACCGCCCACTGAGAACTTGTATATCTTTGAAGTTGTTTGCTGCAAGTTTTCTTGCGTCGTGTTTATAGTGTATCCGATGCCAAATACGCAAATACGAGAAGCGCATCGTTGAATGTATCATGAACTTGAAAACAACCATTCGAGTTTGCTATTACTATACATATTTTTTTACAAAAGATGCAAATGCTTTATTTATCGATGGTAACAGATGGCAACGAAGACATCGTAAAGTTTTTATAAATATAATTTAAGTTGTAAAGAGCATTATATCTAAATCCGCTATCTAAGACGTTAATAATAATGATGCAGGTATAGAAGAGACCCATGTGGTAGCACCTGACACGTTCCCTTGTAAGTCAGACACCAAGATAGAGCGTTCGTTTGCTCTTGCTTTGTAGAGATAACAGAAAAGCCTGTGTACCTGCATTTTTACAATTCATATTGCTGTATTGTCACTATTTATAATTATAAATAATATGTAGCTTATCAATTATAATTATCTATATCTACATTAACTTTATTTTATCAAAATGTATATAATTTGCTTGATAAAAAAAATCGCGCGGTAAAAAAGTGATACCTAATATAGAAATCGGTTTCGTGGACCGAGTGATCTTTAAATTCTAAATATTATTAATGTTCAGTTAAGAGTGTTTTTCAATATATTTAACTTAACTTCTAACTCTATCATTACCTACTAAATAACCCGACGAAGTGCATTTCTATTTTATGGCCCCTCATTTAGACGCGACAACACAAAACAAAAAATATTGTAAAACTGGCAACGTTTTGTAGAGAAGTAAACGTGGCAACGACGCACGCGCATATTATTGTAAGAGAGATAGAGAAACTAGTCGGGTAAGTTCGTGTAGTGGCGCCCCCCGCTCTGGTTGTAGCCGCCAGTGCCGTTGCCGAGTGCGTTGCGAGTGTACGTTCGTGCGTCGAAATCTCCTCGACATCTAACGCCAACTGTAAACACTGCCCAGAACAGACGCGTTACACTTCAGTTTAGGAACCGGTTGCTGTGATCAAAGAGGTTGACTACGATTTGTGACATCGATGTGTTCAGTGACCTTTTTAACTGTGTTTCATTTGAGTCGTTGAGTGTTAATGATTAGTGTCAGTGAAAACAATTTAACCATGCGATGACCTGTGATTTAAGTGGCATATTGGATTTTTTACTGAATCAAAATTAAATAAATAAATAAGGTGAGTGTCCGAATCCGAATTACCTATAAATATTTTAGGCGGTCCGGCACAGCACGATTTAACAAAAAGCTCAAATGTAGGGGAGAGAAGAGTGTACGTGTATATTGTTGTAACAGAACTCGTTTGACCATCAATTTCATCTTTTCATGGAATATATATCTATAACCAGCATAACCTATCTAAATTGCTTTTTTTATTTTTACATAAATTGAGATTATTAATCTAGAATAATATTGGAACGTAGCGATCTTTATCTTTAAGTTATTAATTGACTGAAATCGTTAAATCGTCAATGTCATTATATGGTGGCCTTTATAGAACGTTGAGATGGTTTTACAATTTACTAAGAATATGATGTACTAAATTGTGTCACCACCATATATATTAGTATAGAATATTTTTAACTTGTATTGTATAATTTACAAATCAACTAAGATAAAAAATAATATAATAAATAAGATAATAAATAAAACATCTAGTCCCAATCTAAAGTCTTAAATATGGTGCACCTACTTTGGAGCAATTGGTTGGCCCGCTCCCCGGACACAGACAAGTCGCGCTGCGGGGTGAATTGTACACCATAGTCAAACGACTACGCTTTTGTTAAGCATTCACGTGATCAATATGACAATTCATTATTATTTTTCGTTAAACTCAGCTATTATAATGAACTAATAAATAATGCATTTTAAATATATACTTATACCTATACATTCTCTGGCACAAAAGTTTTATGTAAACTTCGCTCGAAGATTTTTTCGAAGAATAAGATATTAAATTTATAAAAACTTTTTTTATAGTCGTAAAAAAGCACTTGAAACGTAACCTCTTCTTCTGGTAGTAAGAACTAACAAGTTCAAGATAAATTCAAAATTGGTTACCACAATCCTAGCATATCTAGTCGTAACTAGTTGCGGGTAAACAGTAAGAGACCGGGCAATGTGCCATTTAATGCCACTGGAACCCAAATTTCGTTCCATTCAATATTGTAAAAAAGAAACATAACTATCAAAATAATCAATATATTTCCAAAAATAGAATACGAATTTCTTGCTAGTTTTATTACTACCACAAGTTTGAAACCCCACTTTATTTTCTGTGATCTCCCCAGCTAGCTCTCACTTAATTCGGTAACATTATTATAATCTAGGCTTAGTTATAAATATATTTTAGCACAGTATTATAGGGTACTTATAATTCAAAACAATAATACAAAGTAAACAAAATTAAAATATTTATACTAACATTTTATATATATCTATTTTGATTTACGTTAAGTAAATACTTACGTGCATTGATATATTTAGTACTTTTTATTTTTATCAATTTGTAAATTGATATAAATACGTTTATATCAATCATATTTGAATGATTCACTTAAGAGATTCCTTCCGCTAAATATATTTATAAATAGAAGTAACAATTACCGCGGTTACTAAATTAAGTACGTAATGAATGAACACATTATCAACATCCTGGGTAATTGCGCATACATCATATCGAGTCAAGATAATGAAAAGTTGCCATAAAGATATCAAACTACTAAGATGTTACACGAATTATACCGTTTTTTTTTAATATCTATCTATTACTGCTACGACCATATATATCTGGATTTATAATATATATAAATATTATAAATTGAACAGTTTTATCAACGTTGGTATATAACAATTCTAAGTTTACTTGTATGGACTCCAAAAGAAATTATTAAATGAAAACCAATCCATTGTCTCGAATAAAATGTATAATACATGTTTGTTGAGAATGCCAAATCTAGTCACGTTGAATATGGTCTGAAAAATTTAAATCAAAACAAAATATCCAACGCAATTTTCAAACTCTATTATAAATTGAAAATTTACACCGATGTATATCACAATCATTATTGTCTGTGATGATATAATATTGAAATATACACGCAGTATTCTGACATTGATATAATAGTATTTCTGTAATATTATATATTATTGAAAATAAAATCGTTTTAGAGCAAACACATTAAATCATAATAAACATTAAATCATAATAATCAAACATTAAAACACCTAACTCTCGCTATTCATACAATGACTAACAACTATCATTCATGTTATTTGCTTATTGATTCATAATAATTAATGTAATTTGTGATAACGACTTGGTAATTAGTAAAAATATAGTTTTTTAACGACCACGTTAAACTTGACACCTTTTATACTGATATTTGTCTATCTTTTTGTTGTATAGAATACTTTGTGTAAATTAAAAAAAAAACTACAATATTGTTTAAAAAAATTTAATCATGCAAATATTCCAAATAATTATATTTCAGCCCGTACAGACCAATATGGTTTTTTTTTATCCGTAACCGTTGATAATACCTTTTCCATATATAGTTTTCATATTGGTACTTATATGGAGCGACATTTTTCCGACACAAACAGTACAATAATCAAAATGTTGTACCTTTGTTTGTATAAATTATCGTCGTAACCACATTTTTATATATCAGTGTGATTAATACATGATAATGTTGGTATACGTACAGATAAAGAATGACTCGAAAATTTAATTTATCAAAGATCACGTATTTTATTTTTCTAAGTCGTCTGAATTATTTTACTTAGACTTGACTAGATTAAATTTTAATTACGAAAACGGATCAAATGATTAATTATCTTGCGTCATATCGTTTTAATGAATTTATAAGTTGGAAAGAAAATAAACAAACAGCTATTTTAAAACTGATTTATTTTGAAACATCACGGTATTTTTTAACATAAAATCGTTAGTGTAACATTGGGCAGATATACATAAAATATGTTAAATTAATTGCATTTATTCAGTATATATATATAGAAGCGTAATACTTACATATTGATAGATACATTGAAACTACCAAAACCGAGTCGGAAAAAAATATGTGTCGAACCTGCCAAATAAATTCAGCGTGTTTGTCTACAATCGAACAAGTTACAGAGGAATCTAGTTTAAGACTGATTTTATGATTTACTAGTTGTCAAACGCGGTTTCTCTCGCGTTTTAGGTCTTAGTCGTCAAATGTTAGGCATTAAAAATCAGCCTTCTTATTTTTCATCAAATTCTTTTCAGTGGGTTGGCCGTAAAAGAGCACATACAATCAAAGTTACTTTCGTATTTACAATGTGAGTATAGATTATTAAAAAAAAAAAAATAACAGAAAACCTTTAATACATGAGTATAACATGAATTATATATTATAAGTAAAGATACTTAAGTTACTCATCCCATAATAATCCCATCCAAAACTCTACGGTTGATTAGTAGAGATTGTCCTTTGGATGAACTCCGAAATTGTATGATATTCATTTAAAAGAACATTTTGTCTATTTGTGTATTTTGTATTTAAAAAAAATGTACCAAATATATAACTAAGTATATGCACTGAGCAAGTTTAATCGAGCTGATCATACGGTTGATTGAAAATTAAACTGCATTTTTCCTGAACAAAAGTGAAAGGTGTTCAACTGAATTCAATTCCGCATTCTTAAAATACAGTACGTATAATGTTTTATAACGGGTATTTATGATAAATAAAGACAAAAATGTCAACTTTTGCTATACTTAGATATTTAAGAATTTTGCATTGTATAAGGTATAGGTCTAAAGTTGTTGGTTTTAATCTTTAATGAACGTGTATTGCACTTTACAAGTATCAATCGTAAAGTAAAAAAAGCAATATTACCAAAGTAGGACAAAGTTAGCCGAGTTAAACCAGAGTACATGAACTCTCAACCACAGATTGCAAGTTCATTGGGCGTTTTTCATGTGCTAATTTCTATTTATAATACATCTCGATGATACTGTGACTAACGATAAAGGAAAACCTTGAGAGGAAACCTACATTTGAGTCGGATGAATGTCTGCTATAATTATATTTACCCACCAGCCCACTTTGGAACAGACAGGCGGAATGAGCAAAATTTCTGCAAAAAAGAGGAGTTTTGGCCAAGCAGTGGATATTTACAGACTTATAATTAATTTTTTAACTTACCCTTTAATGGTAGTTCCTTTTCTCCACAGAAAAAAAAAAAAACATTTTGAAAAATGATGATGTATAAAATCCACCGTTTATTGATATTTATCTTGACATTATACGACGATACAACAAATACATAACAATACATACACGCATTAAGCACGATTGATGATCTCCATTAAATCCTTTTTCGAGTCTCAACACGTATGTAGTTATCCGCTATCCAGTGCACGTTCGTTTATATGCCATACATTTCACGCGTGACATCGCCAGAAGCTGCAATAAATTATGCGCTGATACGAAAAAATACGATAAACTGTCTCAATATATTAGTCATATTCTTATGTAAATTGTTGGAAAAAGGTACACGAGAACCGCAGCTTCCCGCATAGCGTGGGATCGTTCGGATGCAGCACCACAACCACCGCTTCGGGCTCAAATGTCAACCACATCTATATAATTATAAGCCTACCTTGGTCACGCTACACGCATGTGAGCGTAATCCGGTCGAGAAGCCATCGATATGAAAATAATTTAAACCTGTATAAGTGTATACATTTTTAATGGAGTTTAATCCTTTTCGGTTAGCGCAAATAAAATGAGACTTAAAGAACGGTTAATATATATGTTAATTCTATGGTTTAGCTAAAGCCAACAAACAAACAAAGTAAAGTCGGATTGCGTTAAATAAAAACTCCTTCGTAGATATTCTGTGAAAAGTAAAAATTAAAATATAACCCTTTTCCTTAAATTTTTATTACTCCAATAGAAGGACAATATGAATGTAGTTTTATTTTACCCATTTTTGTCATAAATAAAAACTTTACTTTGAATTTTATTCCTTTCCAACTTGTACACTTTTAATTAATAAATTTTAATGAGCATAGTTCTTATTTTTGTATCTTATTTCTTAGTTTATTAACCAACGATGTCATGTAAATGTGACACTGCTGATAACCGCTCATTTGGTTGATAAAGTTATTGTGTCGGTAGATGAGGTACCGATAAATTTCAGATTTATAAGCGTAATATCGTAATATTACGCAGACCACAGAATCAACGAAGCACGCCTGACACCAAATACTATAAAATCGCGATAGAATAACGATTTATCCTGAGCTATATAGTAAATCTAAGAGTCTGATAAAGTAGAATAGAAAATATTGCATTATCCACGCCCCCGATTCATCCTTTTGTGTAACATCTGCGCTGCGCCTGTGTTGAACAGACGCCTTCTGTTACATTAAAACTGCCAACCCTTTTTGATATTACAGCAAATTCAATTGCATATGATCGTTTCATTGCATATAATTGTATTATAACAAAGATAAGCTTAAAGATTGCCATTTTCTCGTATAATCGTCACACAATGCTTTAAAACTCAAATATTAATAATAATTTAACTGTAGAAATTAAATGAGCAACATAAATCCATACAAATGTTAATGACTTACTAAGATAAAGATACATTTTTATTAACATTGTATAATTAAGGAGTAAATAAAAGTATGTCTGGTTAAGTTAAGTTCTCACGATCACAATTCTAGTTATCGTAAAAAACGAGAATGTGAATCCAGTCTGCACGGATGCATGCATGGCTCATTCTCGTTACACCGAACGGGTGGAATTATCGCCAGGCGAGCAGATTCATGTCGCATGCTTTGAATACGAAATTATCTCTTGTCTATGTTGAAAATTGGCGCCCAAAATTAGAAGAGGTTAAAAATATTGGTAGAAGATATTTTGACGTTGATTTTCACGAATTCGTCCATTTTTCATGTTCATTACATGCAACACTTCTTAAGATAGTGGACATGGATAACTTGTTATCTTTGAATTACGATTAGCTCGGAAACAAGGCAATCGTAATGAAAACAAGTTGATAATTCATTATGCCCTTTACATTATTTCTTTTGTTTTGCATATAATTTTACAATTGATAACGTTTATATTCAATACTATATATTATATTACTGATGTTGAAGTCATATAGTATAAATATATTTGATATAATTTCATTGTTGTTTTTAATTATATATACTTTATTTTATATCAAAAACAATGCTCTAACAACTTTTGTACGTGTATATATTTTTATATTAACTTAATATTATTCTTTTCAGAAACGGATGTGAAAATGGCGCGCTTCGGAATGGTTTTTAGGTTTTAAGCAATATGGCCGTCGCTCGCGCGGTCCTGGTGTTGCTAGCGTCCACTGCACAAGCGTGGATGCCCGATGCTAATGCTCGAATCCATGTAAAGTATGGTAAGTAACATTATAAATAAAAAAATATTTATAGTATTTACGTGTAAATAATCATGTAACTCAAAAGTAACTGTAAAAATTTTGTAAAGGTTACGAGTTACTCAGGTAAACTTGAGAATTTACCTGAGTAACTCGTAACATTTTGATAAGGAAAAATGTACCTAAGTTATTTCAAAGCTATGTAATTCCACCAAAAAAAATCTACCACAATATATTTGTTATGTGAGAACTTTAAAATGAATAGTTATGAAATCGAAGACTCTCATTGTTGTTTAAGCGTATACACCATTCTTCAAGTGCATTGTTCCTTTGATCGACTGCAATTACTGCTGCAATATTTAAAAGCTATAAAATAAATTGATGATAAAACTTTCTATTTGCTCATTAAATAAATAATGACAAGATAATTGGTACATTATAATATATCGTAATTGTTTCACAATTTTCTATGTAAATTTAATTTACTTCTCTAAAACAGTGAAAAGTAGCCTAAAAATTTGATACATTTAATTATAATATATAATGATATAAATTGTAAAAAAATATGATTATTCAATTAATATTATATATATTTTAGTGTTCCATTAGTTACAAATTGGCTTATTACAGGCGATGACCTTACGGAACAGTTCGTGGGCAACACAACGGGACCAAACCACTTCCGTATTTTAGACAAAGATGACTTCTCAATTTTAGTCGGCGGCAGGTTAGTTTTAACTTACTTGGTAATAAAATTGTAACAATCTTTATCTCGATCATTGTTTATAATTTTTAAGTTATTATAGGTTCATAATAATAACGAAAAACAAAAATGGCAGAAAGCCCTTTCCTTATTTTTTATGTAATTTAAAATGAAAGTATCCATTTTAATCCCAAACAAAAAGAATATAAGAAACTGTTTTACACAAAAAATAATAATATTGGTAGTGTTTCGTGAACTGCGCTGAATAATTTACATTGCCAAACACATAACTGGAACGAGAAATTGATTATTAATTAACGATTAATGATTGAATAAATATTTCATCATGTAAATATTTTATTTTATTTATATACGAAATGCTACATATTAGTTTTCTTTTTAAGGAGTACTGTCTTCAACCTCAGCCTTTACGATTTATCAGAAAATGTAGAACAGGTGAGTTATTTATACCATTACTTATTCGTCTTGTATATCCATATTGTTTAAGTTGTCTTCTGTTGTTTTGGCTGTCTCTCATATGTGACATAAGCTGAATATTTCGCGCCCAACTAACGTAACTTAACAAGGAAAAAAAGTTGTAGGTACATACCGTCACATGTCAAACCAACACTCTTTTACAAAAGTAACCAAGAAAGGTTTTAATTAGCTAACAAAATACAGACTATAAATTAAGTCCGTGATTAAAACCAATTGACGTAGTGTTTGTTATTTAAATGATTAATGTTTAAACGTAACGAATATGTTTTTTCTTTACAATACCGAATGTATTTGAAATGTTTTTTTTTTTAATACAACAACACAAAAATATAACCCAGACATGCTATTATTATTAAGCAAGTAGAAATCACCTTATCTTATTTGTTATCAATTTTAAAACATGTACGATACGAGAACTACTAAGCGGTAGCCCAGTTTATTTATGCTATGTAATATTTTTTGCAAAAAATCTTACCTACTTTATAAAGTTAATAGGACTAAATTTGTATTATATTTAATGTGTTTTGTAATAAATATGACTATAATATATCAATTATAGTTTTGCAATATTTTTGCATACAATAAACCCAAATTTAATAGAAAAAATTCACTTGATAGAACTTGATTTTATGTAAATACTTACTCCAGTTTCAATCGTTGCTTGCTTGCTATATTTATAAATATAGTTGTCAATTCTTAGTGTCAATTTATTTCAATAGAGCATTTTTCGTTGTTCAATTCTAAAAACAGAATTTATATTAAATTATTTAAAATAAATGCTTATTGCTGCTTATATGAATCGATAGCACATTCATCATAAAATCAGTATGTTTTAATAGCCTTCTATGAAAACATAATCAGCCTGAGCATAATGTTTATAATATCCGTATCGTAATAAAATTATATAATATAACAAAGAGTATATGCGTTAGTGCATTCTTTTGCGTGCGAGGTATAGTCTCTTGTGAATATATTTCGTCGTAAGCCTCTACGAATGAATATTTTTATTAAATGTAAACATATACTTACAATTTGTTATTATATATTTATGTTATTTTTACTTATTTGTATATTAAACGGTTTTAGACCGGCGATATCACCGTCATGCAATGCGAATAATTTGACAGAATTGTTCTAGTCACGTTATAAACTTGTGATGGATGTGCACGCGATCAAGTTTACTTATTTTCTTGACGTCATCGTTCCGTGGACGAATTTTTAACGCTACAACATAAAAATCTTACTTTTATGCAAAAGTAAAACTTATGTTAATCTCAACTAAATCTAATAGTTAGAAAATATATCTAAGAAATATTATACACAATTTAATAATATATAAAAATATAAAACAAGAATAGATACAAAATCCTATATTTAGCGATACATAAACGATACCTATTATTTGATAGGTTTCAGCCGTACCGCAAAAACAATTTTATTAAAACATACGGTTTTTATATACCAATCATTAGACAATTATTTAAGTATTTCTACACATGTATTAATTGATATTTATGTCTTATCAGCGTTTAGAATGGCAATCTACGGATGCACATAGAGAACTATGCCAGTTGAAAGGCAAATCTGCAGATGACTGTCAGAATTACCTCCGCGTGGCGTCGAGGACACACGGCCGGCTAATGGTATGCGGCACCAACGCATTTAAACCCATGTGCCGACGATACAACCGACACATGCCAAATCATCACCTCGAAGAATTTGATGGGACCGGCAGATGTCCATACAATCCACAACATAATTCTACGGCTATATTCACTGGTATGTATTTCTACTAACTATTATTTCTATTAGTAATTTATTTTATATACATTTTCATTTTCATTTAAATCGAAATTCATATCACCATAAAACAAAATCATTTTATGTATAATTACTCTTTTCTGTATAATATGTAATTAAACGTCACAGTGTGTTTATTAAAAGTCCTGAGTCAAGTAAATCAAATATAAATTGTATTCGAATTTGAATCTGTTTTTTGCTAAATACGCAATCAATCGAAAAACAGTACTGTATCAATTACAAGTTATAATAGTGACAAAATACGACCCAGAACTCGCGCCTCGAACACGCTGAGGGGTTGTGCTAAGCACGATGCACGAAGTCAGCGATATTAATCGATTTTATTACTATTACAGTTACCTTCAATATCTATTCAGCGTTAAGTTTAAATGTGCAGTTATGCTTCGATGACAGTTATGCGGACTGTTTTTGTGGTGCTAAATTACGTATAAGTTATAGTTGTAGCTTCAAAATGATTAATCTATTTATTATTGTTATTTGAAATCGATTTTACAAATGATCAAAAAAATTTAACTATAGTAAAATAAGGTTAAGTAGTTTACTCCGTAAATCCAATTATTCACGAATACGCTTGTTAAAATTATAAAACGGTAAATTACCAACCAAAAAATGTAAAAAAAAAATGAAAATTACGTACCAAATATTTGTATAATAATTGATAATATTTTTTTTTAGATGGTCACCTCTATACGGCAACGGCAGCTGACTTTTCTGGCTCGGAGCCTTTAATATACAGAGAACCTGTTAGAACTGAACACTCTGACTTACGATTATTGAACGATCCATCATTCGTTGGAGCAGTTGCGTCTACAAGTCATGTGTACTTCTTCTATCGTGAAACTGCTGTAGAGTATATGAATTGTGGAAAAGTCAGTTACTTTACTATTTCTAATTATTTAATGGTAAATGTCTATAAAAAAAGTGTCTTAACATATTCTTTATTTTTAGGCTGTGTACTCAAGAGTTGCCAGAGTTTGTTTAAATGATAAAGGCGGCCCGCACCCTTTTAACGATAGATGGACGTCATTCCTCAAAGCACGTTTGAACTGCTCAATACCCGGAGAATACCCATTTTATTTCGATGAAATTCGTAAGTATTACAGTAGATTACGTATGAAAATATTGAACGGCTAATTTGAAACCAATTCGTAATTATGTAAATTTATTTTTGCAGAGGCAACAACTGAAATAATAAATGGGGTTTACGGCAGTGGTAACAGTCGAAATGATATTGTATACGCAGTTTTTACCACTCCACAAAATGCTATAGGTGGGTCGGCCGTGTGTGCTTTTGCTATGAGAGATATTTTAGATGCATTCGAAGGTCCATTTAAAGGACAAAAAAATATGAACTCAAACTGGTTGGCGATGCCTAAAGAAAAAGTGCCACAACCGCAACCAGGGTCATGCGTTGAGGACAGTCGGACACTCTCCGATTCAGCTATTAATTTCATAAAAACGCATCCACTTATGAATAAAGCTGTCACGTCATTTCTGGCACGACCTATCCTTCTTAGAGTAAGTTTACAGTACAGATTTTCAGCGATTGCGATACACCCTCAAGTGCAATCGATGAATGGAAACAAATACGATGTTATGTATGTTGGTACTGATGACGGACGAGTCATCAAGGCTGTAAATGTAGCCTCTAATGAAGGCGTTTTCGATGCCAGTATGGATGAGTATAGCAAAAATCCTGTAAGAACAGCTATAATATCCGAAGTCCAAGTCCTTCCGGTGGGTGTGCCTGTGAAACAAATGCATGTCGCTCTAACTACCGAGAAATTAATCGTTGCATCCGGTGACATGATAAAAGCTGTAACATTATCACATTGTTCCAACATCCAATCATGCAGGTATAGTATACTTATAACATACATTTTCTTTATTATTTAATAGTATTTCTCAAATGATTTTATTTATAGTAAGTTATCATTGTCTAAATTACAGATCTTTATTTCATTATATGGTATTAAAAATATTAAACAATCACATTGACATTGCAGGGAATGCGTATCTCTCCAGGATCCACATTGCGCGTGGGATTCGAAACAACAACAATGCTCCTGGGTTGGTAACAGACAATTTCCCAATCCTGAGAGATTTTTACAAAATATAGAAAATGGAAAGACTGAAATTTGCAACAAACTGCCCGCCCTTATGCCGGGTGATCGTCATACAAATAGAAATCTAGCTACGAAAAAACCAACGCAAACAGAAGCGAACAAACCGACTAATGATTTCCAAAATGAAATCTTAATAGAGGTCGTCGAAACGAATGTTTTAACTGAAGATAAAAGTTCGAGCAACAATAAGCACGAAACAGGTTAGTAAACTAGACTGACTAATACCGACTCGGGTTAAATGTGTTATTTTTTGTATAATTAATACCTTGAAAGAGATTATAATTTAAAAAAAAATCTTAAAGATAAATTTCAAGCAGATTGAAACATACTATTTATGTTTAAATCTGCCTGATATTTCTCTAATAAAAAGGTTCTATTTTCTAATATCAATGTTCTTCTATCGCGTGTGTTTTTTATTCAAAAGCGGTGCGATGTAGTATTTATTATCGTTGAAAAAATTCTTGAAAAAGATTTATTCACATTATTTAGTTACCTTATTTTGTTATAGTATATTGAAATGTCTGTCTTTGTCAAAAGTTGTCAACATTGACAAAGCCTCATAGGGACATAAATATGGTACATAGGTACATAAAGTACAAAAATAGGAACGTTTAAAATTTAAGACAACTTATGTATAGCGTATTCTAATGGAAGTAGGAAAAAACAAAAACAAACCTTAAATTGACGTTTTTCATGCGATTTGCTAATAATTCAGTTATATTGTGCACTACTAAGAGTTTATGATCAATATATCTTTACATAAAATACAACGTTATTTCACTTAACTACTTGTTTCCCCTTTAATTTTACATCCAAAATTCCGATAACAGTTTTGTCGACGATCAAGACGCTATTTTTTCGCAAATCCATCGTGAATATCGTAGATTAATCAAGCTCTCGACCAATGATATCGCGTCAATTTGCTGTCAAATGTTTTTTACTTGGCTTTTTTCCTGGTATGGTATGAATAGATTATACTTCAAGTACTAATAATCTTCAAAGAATCTATAACGATAAATATCATCATCATCAAAATATCGCTTTGAGACGTGAATCTCTGTACGGGATATGAAATCTTATTTCCAAGGCGGTACAATTGTGAGAAATATAAGACAAGAATTTAACTTATAAAATAAATAATAATTCTTACTCTATCTTCAGATCACCTAACAGTGGAAGCAGCTGACGGAAATATCTACAGCGCCCAGGCTCTATTGACAGCGGTAGTGGCTTCGTGTTTGATTACGCTCATGGTGGGCTTTGTTATTGGTTATTTATTTTCCCGGCGATTTCGACACCCTTTTTTCACGGATACTTCGCCGTTCAATGAACAACACAATCACTTAAACAGGTAATTATCTAACTTTCTAAATCTTTTATCATAACAGTGCAGCCATTGCTTTTCTAAGATAAATATATTACTGTACTGCTGTACTGTTCATTTCTTCCTAGACATTGAAAAATATTATAAGGTATTTAAGCAAAATACAAAACCTGTGAACATACAACAACAACAAAATACAAACCAGAAATGCAAACAGAGCTATAGTTTAAAAGTGTGTATGTTTGGAAAAATGATAGATCACTGATTAATTTAAATTACACAATTCAACATAAAAACTGTTTTAAATAAAAATAAATTAACTATTTTCTTTTGTTTTTTTATAGGCTCAGCCCTTTGGAGACGCCACTGAACGTTAACTCGGGCTACATGCCACCAAGGTCAAAGAACGTTAATATGGTAGCCAATGTATGCCCGCTGGCAAAGCAAGATAACCTGCATTTAGAATTAGGCAAGGAACGTACACTTGACCTACGAAACTCTACCGAGTCTCTGGACAAAGACTTAAAATGTGGTACCTTACAGAAAGTGAAAAAGACTTACATTTGAAACCTAACTCAACAAACTGTATACGGTAGCATTTCTAAGTGACATTGACAGTTGTGCGTCTTGAGTGCCAAGTCAACCGAGTCAGTCGGCTAGGACAGTGTGTTCGGTATATTTGTGTGAGAACTTTTGATTTTTGTAAATATTGCGTTGCATCTGTGTACAGTTTACATTTATCAGATAAGACTTCTGATTTTACCGCACATTGCATTTAAATGTTACGATACTAAAAAGTGTTTAACTTTTTCTTTTATTATGACTTAAATATCCTTTGTACATCCATACCATATGATGTAATATGTATTGTTGAAATACCCTGTAGTTTTAATGTTATGGAGATTATCGTAACTAATGACATGCTAATACATTTTAATAGGAATTGTCCAAAATGTATACATAATATTATAATTAATTTTTAAATAATTATTTTACTACAGTCGGTGACATTCTACACTAACCATAGTTAAAGAAGGTTAAAAAACGATAACTTCTTTTTTTATCGAAAATTGTAAATTCGCAAAATTACTTAAGTATATAAATTTAAAGTTACTTTGGACATTTTCTATTCAAATGTTCTACATAGATTTAATACTAAAGACAATCGCCGCTGGGGATTATCTACTTTCCGCTGTTGATTATGATGACCAAAGGAAACTTATAAATATTGATTGTCAGTTCAGTATTAAATCTATAAGTAATACATTCCAGACTTTAGATGTTTAGTAATATTCGCAGAGCAGCTCTTTGTTGTAAATATAAATGTGTATATAAAGCTATTATAGCGATTGGGCTTAAGTACCTCGACATAGAGATCGCAAAAAAAATATTAAATTGAAAAATCTCTAGGTAAATACGTAGACAAATTCGAACATTTAATCAATACAAATATTGTTGCGAGCAGTTTAAGAAACGGCCATTAACTGTTTTTGAAAGTCATTAAAATGAATATATAAAATTTGTTAAAGTAATATAAATTTATGACTATATTAAATTGCTGTGCTAACTGCATAGTGCCTTGTAGGTTGCCAATCTAGTGCCTAATGTAATCTAGGATTCATCAGGAAGAGAATATATAGTTACTTGTTCTACTGTTCTCTGTTTAAAGCTTATAAGCTTTGACAAAACCGTATTTATTACATAACAAAATTAGTTTTTAAATAGTTTTATATGGCTTATTCTGCTGACCTTAGTAATATTTATTCATAAGCAACGGTCTAAGTTTTACACCATCCTATTCTATGCGTTTCTATGTCGGTTATTATTTTAACTAATTTTAATGACTAAACTTTTTGTCCTAAAACATGACTTTGAATGTTAGGCTGAAGAAACCACCAGAGATCTAAAAATTAAAAAATATTCCCACCGTGAAACAATCAAAGTTGTTAGATAAGCGGAAACGATTTTTCCGTCTTCTTGCTATGTAAACTTTAGAAAGAGTTCTATTATTATAGTTATAGATGAGGCGAAATAAACTCTTTAAAATCATAGGAAATTTTTATTTTTAAAACTTTTATATTTTATAGATAAGTAATAAAACAGATAAAACATGTCAATACTTAACTTTTTGCAAGAAATTGTTACTGGAACACGACCTACGTATTTTGTACATACATTCAGATTAAACTCATTGTACTGTATACAACAGAATATGTATTATTTATATTCTTTGTAATAAATAAATTTAAATATTGTCTGATTTTATCAATTTTCCTTGGTATTTTTGTAGTCAAATATAAGTTTTACGAAAATTAAAAGACTTTTAATATATACGTACAGACAATAAATACGAATGAACCCAGAACTTTTGAAATATTATCAACAGAGTTTTACATTTTTTGGTCTGTATGAGATTTAGCGAGACGCCTTGGGAGCCCATCTGTGAGAAATTCACAGGCATTACTTTACTTCATTGTATCACAGGCAGAACAGGATGCTTATTGCTTACCACCAACAATAAACTTTGTCTATGGGTCTTCTGCTTATCTACCTTCAGCCCTCCCGTTCGCCCATGTGCATTACCGTCAGGTAAATGGTATGAGTAAGAATGATATGTAACCGATTCTACGGGTAATACGTCCCAACCATGCGATTGGATGAATATCGTCTGCATGTTATTGGCTGACTCCAAATCTAGAATGTAGCAACACAAAGCATCGATTAATGCTACAATGGTAAAGTGGTATTTTAAAATATAAGATTTTTTTTCGATAAAGTCAAGTCGAGTCGAAGCGAAGTCGATGGTTTTTTTTATCATCCTAACTTTGCCACTAGCCCCGAGTGCCCATAGTATATCTGTGTTGCAGAACTATCGATAGTACTATCGATGGTTTTGGACTATCGATACTCAATGAATGAATTAAGAGAAAAAGATAATGACGAAGTCAAAGTTCTCGATAATGTTTCTCGAATCGAGGCCCTGATTTGTCATTGATTATTGTATTTTTAAACGCATCTTTGGACATCGGCAGTCGTATGCAATTATGTGAATTCTACAAAAAACACACAATATTTTAAGCTTGAGGGTATAGTTTAATGTTTTTTCAAAATTGCTAAATGTATTAATTCTTATACTCTTTACTAGCGCAAATTTAATAAAACTTTTTAAAGTATAATGTATAAAATAACCTGGTTACCTGGCCCACTAAATAACTTATCTTGAAAGAGTAATATATGTTTCGATGTTTCCAATCAAGTCTTAAAATATGTTGACTAAATCATACGAGATACATAGGTCATATTACCATATAGGTGCAATCTAATTACAGGTTTTAAAGGGAACTGTTGAAAAGTCTGCGACAGGTATCTTTTATTAAATAAATCGGAGTAACTATTTTTAGTAATACTATTAAAACGTACCCAGGTTATTTATAGGAGGAATGCTCGACACGTTTCAAGAAGACGGTAGCCAGCATGAATTCAATATCTCCGGTTCATAGGACATTATAAACCGTTCATTATTTGCCTAATCATATAAATACAATGTTTACAAAAAAATGACGATAACTGTAATTCAATTGTTTGCCAAACAATACTAATATTTTTTCTATTAATTTTAAGTGCTTTATGTTCATAACAATTTCCGTTTACAGTTAGCAATTTGAATAACTACTTTATATGATCCCTAATAATATTATAAATACTAAAGTAACTCTGTTACCTCTTCACGATTAAACCTCTGAACTGATTGAGATGATATTTAACAGAAGATAGGTTTTATTACGGAAATCATCCCTTAAGGGTAGGAAAGTGTGCATGAGGAAAAAAACATTTATTATGTAAGGAAATATTGTTTGTGTATTTTTGAACAAAAAGTTAATTAGATGATTTAATCTTTAAAGGACTTTTCCATAAGAAGTGTCGTAAAATGCGGGTGAAGGTTTGTGTGCTATAAAGTTTTATACATTTAGCGCGGGTAAACCCAGTAATAAACGAATGCATGTGAAAAAGGAATCAGAAGGAATAGCACAGTTCAATTGTAGACCACTTGTATCGATTTAACAGAATGCAGTATATAAGCAATATTTCAAGGTATATAATTATTTTAAATACCATTTGTTAAAAGCATCGTTTTTTAATTATATGAAGTTGTTTAAGATAACTATTAGACAAAATATGTACACTAACATTATAAATGCGGAAGTAAGATCTGCTATGTTTTCACGGCTAAACCATTATATGAATATAATAAATTTTTTTATGTTGTATGTTGTTACACAAGGTTCAACTTCAAGGACTTCTGTTTTGTCTAAAACTTACGTACAAAATCAAAACTTGTATTTTACATACTACTATAGTTATTTCTTTCCTCCATTACATTATATTTTTATAATTAAAACATTTCATATAAAAATGAAATTTTATTTAAAAACTAATATTGCAAATTTTGAATATAATTTATGTAATTACATAAAAATTGTCGCTTTTCAAGTGCAGTGGTCACAACATTGGTGTCAATTGTAATCCCTTCATCATTTGATACAGCTTCTTCTTTTACAGGACTACCTTCATGAAGAAGAATAAAATTATGCAAAACACAAGCTGCATATATTAATGTGGTGATAGATTCCGGTTTGCTTATATCTATATGGTTTAATTTCATAAATTTACCCCGTAAAATTTCAAAAGCTTGATTAATATATGAATGGGCTTTCCAATGTATTTCATTAAATTTCATTTCTTCACTCGTTAAGAGTTCATCGCTTGTAAATGGTGTTAATAAATTTCTTCTTAACTTATAATCTGAATCACCAAGGATATGATTATCCAAATCTAAAAAGTTCTTAAGCTCAAGTGCTAATTGACTTTCTTTAAAAACTTTTCCTTTTCTTGTATTACCAATTTCTCCTACATGAATATCAGTGAACATAAGTGTTTCATCACAAACTGCTTGGAGAAGAATAAATTCTGGTTTATCTTTCATTTTCCTTTTTGAACCAACTTTAAGTCTACATGCATCAATAAAACCCACACAGTTGGGAAATCCATATCGGCTATTAACTTTTACTCTAGTCACATGCTGTTCCTCCAAAGATGGCCAATTAATGAATTGATATCTCTGTTCTGATAATAAATTAGCAATTTCATGGAATATATAACTGATAGAAGATTTGTGCAGACCAAACTTTTCTCCAGCTTCTTTAAATGAGTAGTTGCTGGTGAGAAG
The DNA here is from genome assembly GCF_905147765.1 of Vanessa atalanta. Taxonomy (NCBI): domain Eukaryota; kingdom Metazoa; phylum Arthropoda; class Insecta; order Lepidoptera; family Nymphalidae; genus Vanessa; species Vanessa atalanta. The sequence continues at coordinate 6,714,855 of NC_061871.1, forward strand.
CCATAGAAATACATGAACCTTTTTATCAAATGGAACAATTGAACTACTGGGCTTTACATATTCTTTCAGAAACATAATTAAAGCCTGAAAAGAAATACAAAATAAGAAATCATTGTACTTACCAGCTTGTACTGCTTGAAAGTTATACAACTATATAAATTTATGTTACACAAAAAAATCTTTTCACTTAAAAATATACAATTTATCTTATAGTTAAATCTACTACAATAAATCTACAAAAAAGCAATGGGATTTTTTTCAATGGTAGCGTTTACAATGAATATAAAATAGTGTAGGCTATCTAAAGATCCAATTGGAACGGAAAAAAAAAAACATTTTATATTTTAAATCAACTTACTTGAACAGTAGCTTTCCTCATTTTAAAGTTTTCAATATATTCGTCATCTGAAAATTTTTTTACAATTTTCTCATAAAAATGTCTACCTTCGCGCAAACTATTGACAAATCTTCCTGATGCTAATGGTGAAATTTGATTATATTCTTTAAGAAGAATATCGTTAACACAAGTAACATTTTCAAAATTTTCATTAACAACATTAGCCGTGGCAACTATAAGCCTGTTCATTGTTGAAACATTATCATCCAAAAATAATTCAGTTACAAATTCAGTTGCGAAGTTACTCAACATATTTTGTTTTTTAGTAAGATACTTATTATTTTCTTTTAAAAACATTAAAATAGTGTAAATTTAAAAATACACAAGTTATTTGACACACTTGACACGAGTTGTCACACTTGAACCTCTGTCATCTATCAGACAGACAGACAGAATTTGACAGAAAAGTTGTATTTCTTAAGGGTATGAAGGCATGTGTCGAGGAATCACAACCTTTGTTTTACCGTACGACGAAAGATTTGCACCACTGAACAAAAATGTAAAAGTAAATAGGTAGTCCTTGACATATTGTATTTGCCAAATAATTAATGAAACTTAAAGAAATATTTGTTTTCGAAAGTTTTTTTATTTAAGTGAACATCTTTAATTTGTGTTTATTAAAAATTACAAAAAAAAGCAAATTTAAATTTAAGGTAATACTGATCAATAGTGCATTTTTTGCAATTTATAAATTATGTGAAACACTTAATAGGAAGAGTATTGCTCTTTTTATTTTGGCAAAATTTTTGCTTGAATACAATGATAGTTTGTAGTAATTAAAACATAAATAATAGAAAAAAAAAATTGTCTTTGTATATTGACATAAGTATATCTTATAATTTTTAAATGGTAATAAACCATTTAAAAATGACAGGATATACTATCTGATGGCATGTCTTATGAATATAAAATAAAACTAGATTTGAAAGTTTGTTTATTAAGAAGTTCAAAATGTTGAATTCCATTACTAACTTCATTCTTCATTTAAAAAAAAAAAAGATATAAACTTATAAGTTTAAAATTTGTAATTTACTTATTAACCATATCAAATATTAGTAAATCTAATAATTGTAACTCATATTTAATTGTACGAAGCGTATTAGAAAATATCCTCAGCATTATGTTATTCCAGTCAAAATGTTTTAAGATATTAAAGAACACAATATATTTTGGTGGTTGTAAGCAAATATGTATAATAAATTAGTATATAATATTATTGCTTAATCTTTCTTCCATATTAAAGTCATGTTGTTTGCAGGCATTTCAATGGTATCTATTAAGGATAAATTATTTTCATCACCTAGTTTTATTAGATCATTTATGTCTCTTATACCCCATAAAGGATTTCTTTCCCGTAGAGATGCATCGAAAGAAATATTACTTTGAGGTGTTATAACACCATCCTTACTGTAGGGTCCATAAGTGATCATAAGAGCTTCTGGCTTTAAGTAATGCCCAGCATTTTCAAATAACCCAATAGTACATTCATAAGGACTTATATGAATCATATTAGCATTATACATGTAGTCAATTGAGTTTTCTTCAAAGCCATAGTGTGATAATTTGTTTTGAATATCAATCATTATTGGTTGAAGAATATTTTTCGTCGGGCAGTTTGTAGCATAGAATGATAAACTACCAAAAACATTCTTATCTACATCTGATGGTTGAAATTTTACTCCTGGAAAATGAGGTGCAAAATGTGATACATGCTGACCAGTTCCAGAAGCTATTTCCACAAATAAAGGACTCTCATCTTCGATTTGGTCTATATCACATATAATGAATCTTTTTAGAACTTGAAGAATTGGATCTTTATTCCTTGAAGCAGCGGGACTAATTAGCTTTTCTCCGTTGTATCTGTACAAATGAAAACATTGGTTGGTATTGACATCGGAAGAAAATGAATAATAAATACATTGCGATAAACTCACCCCCCACTTCCATGATTAACGTTGACGTTACAGGCGATATCATTAGTTTTCGACATAGGTCTATTGATTATCTTTTGTATTTTTATAAATAACTTTATATTAAAGCTTTTTTTAAGCATGTACAAAAACGTATCCTTGTAAAGTGCAAAAGACAGTAAAGCACCAGTAAAGCAGATTATTAATGTTTCTGCTTGATTTATTTCATGGTAAGTTTTCTACTTCAGGCAAGCTACCTCTAATATTAAATATAGTGTGATTATATCACTCAGTCAAGTCAAAAATACTTAAAAATTGATGTAGGTACAACGTAAAATTATTTTCAATTCAATCTAATGACACTTCTGTCAATGTCAAATGTCAATATGCCGGTCCGTCGGGATTTTACTTTTTAACTTACAAGTTGCATTTGATTATATAATCATATTTATAAAAAATACAAATAAAAAATTAAAAAGTTGCCATATTCAATAATTTGAGTATCCACGTAAATTTAAAATAACTAATAAATTCTATATGTTATTCTCTTTTTTTTACTTATAATTAATAATTATATTCCTTAATTTGCTGTTCCGGCATTGAAAAAGCAGGGCCAACGACTTGACATGCTTATAGCATTTCATTGCACTGCACATGATATTTTATGAATTAATTTTTTATTGAGCTAATCCAATGACGCAAACGAAATTAATAAAATTCAAGTATGTATTAAAATGATGACAAAATTGCAACCTTAGTACGTACCTATATAAAACTTATCTAGAGCCAATTGTACTAATAAAGAGTGCACAAACTCTTTGAGAAAAATGTCGTTATCAGTCTTTTTCGGGACCTCGAGGAGAAAGAATAGAAGAGGTATTGTCTGTTAACGCTTCGGACGCGGGTTCCACAGGAGTTGAATTTCTCTGTGGTTGTAGTTTAGTGGCTTCCGCGAGTGTAGGCTCCTTTTTAGCGCGGGAAATTAGCTATATGGACGCATTAAGCGTAGCCGAAAACAAGTGGCCCCTAAATTCTCCAATGAAGCTGCAATATTAAGTAATGAATCGTTTAGTTTTTCACCCTTTCTAATGATTTTTTTCTCATACACATGGTCCACTCGAAATCTATACTTACTATATATTAATAAATTTTAATAATTACTGACCTAGTTAACATACTAAATAATATACACACTAGTGACAAATCCCCCGTAATCCACTCGTTTATTTCATTTCAGTTTCAACAAGATCTCCACTAAACCATAATCTATTTAGGAAACTTAATCACTATAAAAAATAGTTTTTAAGCTATTACATATATGTATTTACAAAAGGATTTGTAAATCTCTAGGATCTATAATCAATCGTTTCAATTTTATATGAAAATATATATATTATGAATTTATAATAGGTATGGAGTATTTAATTGATCACGCCGAATATCATAAGGTTTCGTTATACACAAAATTATCTCATTAAGAGCCGAGGAAAAGGTGACAAAGGATAAAAACAATATAATTATCATTTTCAAGATGAAGTTTATAATACTTGACCGCATTGATGAAAGTGAAGTAAAACAATATCAATACCTCCTAATCATTTAATTAGTATGAAGTACTTACATATAAAAATACACTACAACATTACACGATCTTCTTTCTTGTTTTAAAAACTTTGTTTATTAAATTAAATACTTCTATTTCGGTTAATACTTTCGCAATTTGATTAATCAAAACAATAAATAGCGTTATAACTTGTACTATGACAAACTGAGATATAGATGTGCCTATCTCTAGCCAACTTCCAGTGTTTTTAACATGGAAGAGCATGTAGAGTCCCATTATGTTTGAAAAGATTAGCACAATCATATTTAAATAACCAACTGGAGCCTGAAATAAAAAACATTTATACACTAAATGATTCTGGATAATTTGATTAGTTGTTGCAAAATTATCAACCAGTTTCAAAGAATAATAAAGAAAACATAAGAGACAAAAGAAATTTTATAGTAAAATACCTACCTTAGTTAGGTGTTGAATTGCTCTAAAAGTACAAGCTACACATAAGAATGGAGATAATGTCTTTAGTAAAATTAATGTTGTAATAACAAAAGGCTGGAATGAACTAGTAAAGCACAGAACCCATCTCACTTCGAATGAATTGAGTGAGGCTATATTTCCAGTGCCAAAGTACGCTAAAATAATGTATAAAGTCTGTAAATATATATAAGGAAAATAATCATTAATGAATAGTAGGTATATTTCGTTATATCCTAAACAATGAAAGTTATAGATTTTATGCACATTATTATGAATAATTAACTAACTATTTGCATGTTTTTTAATATTAAAGTAACTAAATATATTTAAAAAAAATGTTGTATAAAGGATACAAAAAAGAAAGCTCTTCTAAAGTCGTGACTATTTATACTCCTTCCAATATGAGCCAAACCTTTTTCACTACGTGTAATAACATCAACTTCAAAGTCACAATCAGTAATCTGGAAAAACAAAATAATTGTATTTTGAGAGTTATGAATAAATGAATAAATCATAAACAAAATCGATAGACATATTTTTAAAATAATTATAAACTTAAGTCCCATGTTGGGTGCCATTTTATGTTTTAATAAACAATAGCTACAGCTACGTACCTTAATTTTTCGTTCATTAAGGAGTTCAAATTCAATGAACATCCAACAATTAACATTTATTATTAATGTTAACATAAATAAACCTTCATGAGCCACCGATAATAGTAAATAAAAATTAAGTATAGAAGCATTAATTCCCATGAGTCTGTTCACAATTTTTTTAGAATAAAACATTGGTACTATGGGTAATATCACTGAAACGAAAATTATTAGGTTAAATACATATAAAACTTGTAAATGACATCATACAACATAAAAATTAAATAAACATTATATATCAAATACCTGCTATGATCCAGCATAACAAATGAAGGCTCTGTGAAAGTGGTGCTTTTGTTTCAAACCTTTTTGATTGTAAAAATATAACCAGGCAGGAAATAAAGAGAAGAATCTGTTGTCCAATAGTTATAATAATCTCTCTCCTAATCAATTCATTTTCAAAATTAGCATTGAATAAATACTTCTTAATATATAACATATGTAGAACAAACCAAATCAATGCAGCCAGTATACTGAAATATAAAATAGTGTTTTGTTACATTTGAATTTTCATTTGGTATTTCATTTTCAAAGATAAGAAATATTTTTCCATTTTTAGTGTATGCATAGTAGTGAGTCATTAGGCGTGTGGGCTCAGAAAGCTGTTAACCAAAGTAAAATAAGTATACTAGGTTATAAACTAAGTTTATTTTTTGCAAGTTTGAGTTATCTTATTAGAGATAATACATTAAACTAAAAAAAAAATATAATTCGTAATTTAAATCGCATTCTAGGAACATGCCTAAAACAATTATTAATTTTTATTGTGTACATCATACTTTATGTAACATCATTATATACTTGTTTTTTCCACAGTACCGTCTACACTCTTTATGTAAACCTATCAAGTATTTTTGCAATGCAATTAAGATTTTTTTTTAGCATTATTAGCATTAGCAGCCCGTAAATGTCCCACTGCTGGGATAAAGGCCTCCTCTCCCTTTGAGGAGAAGGTTTTGGAACATATTCCACCACGCTGCTCTAATGCGGGTTGGCGAAATACACATGTGGCAGAATTGTATTAAGATTAAGATTTTATCTAAGTCAATTAGTATTTTTTAACATGAGTAATAATGAATTAATAATTATTACTTGTCAACCGATGATCATATATTATTTTAATGTTGAACACACACTACTTACACTAACTCAATCCAAACATCTTTCCCCACTACTGGCATGAATGAAAAAATACTAAGTAGCAAGCATCCAATCGTCCATGCTATACTTAACAATTTGTTTAAATGTACCGTTGATGAGAAGAATGGCCATACACTCATGCCCAAAAGTGGAATACTCAATGCCCATCTGTGAGTTAATGCTAGCCCCTTAAAAGATACATATTATTGAAATAAAAATTATAAACATTACTAACAGAATATTTCAAAAACTTACCAATAATAGTGATCCAAAAACGTAGCATAATACCTCAATACCCAAGTTGTTCAGCTTTTTATTATTTTTTAACATGCTTAAAGTTTCCAGCCATAAATTAAATGGCGTCAACGCCAATTTCCAAAGAATTATTGGCATCAAGAAATAAATATAATACTGCATTGGTAGACTTTGTACTAAAAAAAATATAATTATCTTTAAATAAGACTGAGGTACTGCCTTAAAATGTAACAGCCACAATATCCTACAACTAGACAAGGGTGTTCTCTTTCGTAAAGGAGATGATAATTCCACCTTATTTGTGTTCGTAAATACACATTGTCAGAATTTCATCTGGTATGTACAGGTTTCATCTCAAAGATTTCCTTTAGCACTGAGCATGAGATGTATTATAATATAATATTGACGTAAAACTCAGTATTTCCTGGGGTTACTGAAACTCTTCACTTGCAATCCACAGAGCAAAGTCATTTCTGAGGTCAATAGGCAAATCGACCAGCATAGAAAGTAAGTATTCAATTTCTTTGGTTTCATCAAATCTGATGTGTGGGTAACATCCATCCATCACATTTATTGAAACCAATTGAGAGACTGCACAAAGCCTTACCCATATTATGTAAATATCAAAATATATTTATATATATATATATATATATATATATATATATGTATATACTCTATTCCAACCATAAGAGGAAAAAGGCAAATAATTAACATTCAGCAAATTGAAGCGATATCATTCGACGAGGTCGAGAGCTTGATGAAAATGGCGTTTTAAACGTCGACGAAACTGTTATCGGATTTTTTAATAAGTAGTCAAGTGTAATGGTGTTGTATTATAAATAAAGATATATTAATCATAAACTCTATAGTATGTAACACAATATAGCTGAGTTATTAGTAAATCGCTTGAAATACGTAAATCTAAGGTTTGTTCATCTTTTTTCTTACTTCCATTGGAATAGGTAAAATAGGAATAATACATTATGGCCATGTAAGACAAATAAATAAATAAAAATTAAATGAAACTTACCATATACTATTAAAAATAGTACCACAACTGTGATAGTAGAAACATATGTTATCAAAGTATCTATTAGTTTGCTGATTTTTAGTCTGTACATTTTGTTATAGTTAGAGAAGTCTGCTTGTATAAACATTTTTTGCTTTATTATTACTCTTAACAAATACAGTATCCAACCCATAAATGAAAGAGTCACTGTGATCAGTAATGGAACTTGATAATAATTGTGATAATAATTTAGACCGCTTAAGCTCAAATGCATAATTTCTTCACATAAACCTATTTCTTTATCATATTGTTCATCATTTAACATTTTTTCCATGGTGTTTATAACTTCTTCCACTTTGTTACCATCAAATAATTTAAAAGGTTTGTATAATAACTTAACTGCATTAGCTTCAACATCCAATCTCTTTTTATTATATTGTGCAATCATTTGCCTGCAATTGCTATAAATAGCTTTGGCTTTATCTTGCAAAGTCATATTAAGGAGTTCAATAGGTAATTGACCCTGAAATTTGAAATTAACAAAACATCAAATATTTAAATATACACGAGCATATTCCTTATTAAGACAAATTACTTTAGGAAATGCTTTTATGACGAGAAATATATACCACCACCTTATTGATTAATTAGTCTTCTAGCAAAATTCTTGTTTAAAAAAATAGATTTGGTATTGTTAAAAATAAGTTGCTGTAATTTACTTAATTATGTTTTGTATTTACAAGTTTCAGAACAGTAACTTTGCTGATGTATGTGCTGATTTTTCTCAATTATGGCTAATTATTAATAAGAAGTTGATTTTCACAATAAAATCAAATAAAAATTATACACAAGAGAAATCAAGTACACATTTTATAACATATATTTTCATTACTATATTTATACTTTTTATACTATATGATGTTATACATACAATAGAATTAGCTGGTACAGGAATTGAAAGTATAGTAGACATCAATGGTGTTAAATCTGCTTGATTTATATCAAATCTATGTGCAAGAGACATTGAATTAGTCATGAGGTCTAATTGACTCTCTTTTTCTTTAATTTGTTCCACTCCAGAGCCCCATAAAACATAAGGAGTTTGAGTTTCATGATTATCTCCAGTGCCATGAGAACCTGTAATGATAAGTAAAAAGTTAACATTTTTTTTTGAACATAGGTATTTTAATAATACATATACAGTGACTTAAAATATTTACTGTAGAATTTTTAAATTTATTTGTTTTCTTAATGCAAGTTTATCTATCCACTATATTATGTAAAAATATAAATCAAATAATTATATCTACAGATGTGCTGACCATGCCAACAGTTATTTTTGATGTACCTGTATATTTTTGTAGCTAGCCAGCATCACAATAAGATAAGATTATTGATAACTATAACTCTAAAATGTCAATTTGAACGAATGCTATTGGTCCTAAACTTATAGTAGGATTATGAAATATATGGAGCTTCGGGCAGCATTTTGTCCATCTCGGCCCGAGGCTCATCAACGCCGCCGCCGCTCTCGGCCGCCTCCTTCCGAATGTGGGGGGGCCGGGATCGCTATGCCGGCGTCTCTATTCCGGCGTAGTGAGGTCGATGGCGCTGTACGGTGCCCCGATCTGGGTCGATGCCCTCACCGCTGACAAACGGGCCCTGCTGCGGAAGCCGCAGAGGGTCATAGCGGTGAGAGGCATCAGAGGGTACCGTAGGGTGTCGTGGGCTGCGGCGACACTTCTCGCGGGCGATCCGCCCTGGGAGCTCCAGGCGGAGGTGCTCGCGGAAGTGTACCGGTTCCGGGTCGAGGCGAGGAACCGCGGCGACCGTCCAGGGTCGGCGGAGGTCGGGCGGATCAGGGCTCTAGCCCAGCGAGCCCTGATCGCCCGATGGCAGGAGGATCTGGGGTCACCCACGGCGGGCCTGGCGACAGTGGAGGCGATCCGCCCCCACTTGAGTCGCTGGGTCGAGAGGAAGAAGGGCACACTCACCTTCAGGATGACGCAGGTACTTACCGGACACGGATGCTTCGGTAAGTACCTGCACGGGATAGCGCGGCGGGAGGTGTCACTCTCCTGCCACGAGTGTGGTGCGCCAGTCGACACGGCGCACCACAACCTGAGTGAGTGTGCTGCGTGGGGGCCCCAGAGGCACACCCTTGCGGCGACTATGGGCGGAGACCTCTCGCTGCCGAGCATCGTCAACGAAATGCTCGGTAGCGAGACGTGTTGGTCGGAGATGCGCTCCTTCTGCGAAAACGTGATGTCGCAGAAGGAAGCCGCGGAGCGGGAGCGGGAAGAGGATGCCGCTGCAGACCCGCTCCGCCGAAGACGACCGGGGAGGAGGAAGAAGCGCTACGCGCACCTTCTCCCCCCGCCTCAATAGGCGTCGCAGGGACTAGGGGGGGTCTCAGTACCCCGAGAACCCCCCCTAGGTGTTGGAGGCCCGCATAGGCGGGCCGACCGTCAGGGCGTCACAGTAGCATGCGCAAGCGATCCCGTGGCGCCCGCCGAAAGACGGAGAGGGTACCGCTGGTTTTTTAGTGGGTAAACCCGGCGTACCTGGGCGCACTCGGCGTCCAGGGCTCCGGGGAGTCCCACACACCCCCCCACCTTCCATCACGTGGGGGAAGCGCGTAACGCGTTTTTCCAGCGAGAAAAAAAAAAAAAAAGGATTATGATATATACTTCAAACATAAAATTTAATATACCAACCCCAATCAGTCATGCCATGATCCGATGTCATCAAAAATGTAGTTCTACCATCATTGTTGAAGAAGTCTTTAATTAATCTTTCAACTTCCTTTATATGCTCATCTACAAACTTTATAGTTGTCAGAAAGTTTCTGCGAAAGACTTTTTACATCTTCAAAACATTCAAAATTATGTATTTAAGTTTATCATCTCACTTACTACACTTACTGTGTTTTTGGTTTGTGTGTGTGTCCAGCTGTATCAGTACCTAATAAGTGCAGGAAAAACACTATTTTCTTACTTCTCAGTTTTTCACTTAGAATGTTATCATATTTTGCTTTTTTAAAAAATAATTTAACTTTTGTGAAGACCAAATCATCTAGAAGAGTAGTATTTTTATTTGAACTAAAAGACTGGTCATAGGGATCAAATGTATCTATGATAATATGATTTGTGGCTGCTTTTGTGAATATTTCTAATATGTCATATGTTCCCCATGCCCAAGTAAATAATGTTTGATTGAAAACAGAATCAAAATCAACTGGGTTTTCTTTCCAACCCTTGGCTATTGCAGAAGGATCTTCATAGAAACCTGCAATTATTGCCACATGACCAGGACGTGACTCTGTAGGAACTCTGGTGTTTGATATTCCCCACCTTCCATGTGTATTTGCTACTTCTCTGTAAATTAATATAAAAATATTTTATAGTTGGACACATCAAATATAAAAAATACAGCAAACTTTTGAGATATACCTGAGGTATGGCATTGTCGTATAATTGACAAATGATTCAGCTCTTAGTCCATCTACGACAAACAGAACTAGACGATCAGCTGGAGCTACGTGAGTCGGTTCATATACAACTACATTTTTGACTATCGGCGATTTAAAATATATATCAAAAATAGAAAATAAAAAGACTATATGTATAGAAATTGCTGTTATAAACATAGCTTTTCAGATAAAATTTTCTAGGCTTTGATAGAGTCCATATCGTAACAATCTTATAATAATATTTCACAAAGTTTTTGTTTTAAAATGATAACAAATTTTACATTACTTGAAAAGCAGTAGTGATCTAGTGATTCATATTTTTATACTGTTTTGATGTATGACATAATGACATTGACATATTCTCAGTCTTTTTTAATCTAAAGTCTGAAGTCTGAATAATCATTACGATTGTTATTGCTAAAAAAAAAAGATAATGGTAATTAGAAATGCTTCAAAAATAATTTACTACATCAATTATCATTTCATAATTGAATCTGAATGCTGTTTAATATTTTGAATGTTTTTTAAATGTTCTTAGTGATTTTATTTTTTTCATATTCTTAAGCAATTAAATACGAATGATAATTACATTTCATTATAAAAAGCCGCAGATCCCGAGGTTTTAGGTTCCATCCCACGTCGAGATGTTAAAATTTGTTTTTTTCTGTCGAAAAATTAAATAACAGCCTGTTGTCTAGAAGTTGAAAGTCAAATTGTACACTGAGGTGCCAAACGCATTAAACCATTGGTCTTTCGCCTGAACTCGTTCCTGTCGTGTCGGATTTGCTGTGCCATCAGATTATTAGTGTGCGTTTTTTATTTTCCTAATAAATAAATATATAATAATAACAACTACCCTATTAAAATTAAACTTTACTCGGTTAGTTCAAGGGTCGTGTACAACCATCTTCGCAATGATTTAAACAAAACTATTATATAATTTGAAATATTATTTATTACATATTTATTTAATTTATAAATATATATTCTATTCCTCCATCACACCAGCTCCTAATAATTGAGCTAAATCATTCTCTTGAGTGTTTTTCAAGTTTTTCAAAACCTCGTCACATGGTACCCTCTCGGCTGAAATTTCTGAATAACTGAAACCAAGCGTATTGTAAAGACGTCGAACTTGTCCAGCACTTAACGAACCTCGTAAAGCAGGATCGAAACTTTTGATTATAGCTTCCAGGTGTCTAAAGCAAAGAAAAATATCATTTTCATTATAAAAGTAAAGAAGTAGTGTATTAATTCATTGTCTATTAATATTTGATTGATTTCATCAACTCACTTCCAATTTTATAGTTGTGTATATTATGTTGTACCACGGCCAAGTTTAATAGAAGATCACTAGGAATTTGAACGAAAAATCACTCCTTATGTTATTCAGTTCAAGCTCATAATTCGCTCTTATAAGATGTACTTAGTTGGTGTAATTACCAATTAAAGACATCTTACTACCAGTAGCATGAAGACCTTATTAAAACTGAGAGCCCTCAACAAAACAAAAATTTCATACATTATCCTTTTAAACTAAAAAAAAGCACCTATTTTAGCCAGCTGGGGCTGACATTTTAAAAAGATAATGAATAGCATATCAAATATTTAATAATTTTGGTTCTGTATTTTTTAAACGAGCTCAAAAAAATAATAAGTTCAACAAAATATAGCCTTGCGTTCTTATTTTTGACACTTTTTCGGACACATTTGTATAGTATCACACATACATTACCTATTTTCATATAAAACTGGTGGTAGTCCATGCCCCGCGCGAAAGAGCATACAATCGTCTAATAATTGTTCAAGAAAAGCTACAGGATTATCCGGTGAATGAGCTATAATCTTTGTAAATAGGAACCGAATTAATTCAGGAATACGTCGTTCTCGTAAATAATTTTCAGTTCGTGTAACAGTTGATAAAATAAATTCCTTGCGGCCTGATATATCTACGTTTTCGCTTATTGGCTCTGATATTGTATCACCACAAACACATTTACAATCACAATAATTATCATTAAAATAAGAATCAGCTTCTTCCTCCATTTCGAATAAATATCCGATATAAATTTCCTACGCAATAATATCTCACCATTCATGTATTGTCCTTCCACATGTCATACTATTTTTTGATTAATCTTAAATTTTAATTTGTTTAAAAATATGATAAACAAATGAGTCTATGTTTTAAGGAGTATCCATACAATAATAAAAAAAAACCTATTGAGTTATTTACTGGTGCTATACTACTGTCAGAAAATCCTTGCGCAAGACACACCACAACAGCGCGGTTTTTAAGGCATTTTCTGCCTCGCACAACCACTCTGTGAAACCAGCTTTCGCCGGCGGTTTTTCCGAACCGATAGGACTTGGGAACCTTTAAGAAAAGAGCGTACTTATTTCTTTAAGGCCGGCAACGCACCTGTAACCCCCCTGGTGTTGCAGATGTCCATGGGCGGTGGTAATCACTTTCCATGAGCCTCCTGCTCTTTTGCCCCCTATAAAAAGACATGTTGGAACTATTCGTCAAATTCTGGAATAAGTAACATAAACATAAGCAGCCCGTTAATGTCCCACTGCTGGGATAAAGGCCTCCTCTCCCTTTGAGGAGAAGGTTTGGAGCATATTCCACCACGCTGCTCCAATGCGGGTTGGCGGAATACACATGTGGCTGAATTTCGTTGAAATTAGACACATGCAGGTTTCCTCACGATGTTTTCCTTCACCGCCGAGCACGAGATGAATTATAAACACAAATTAAGCACTTGAAATTTCAGTGGTGCCTGCCTGGGTTTGAACCCGAAATCATCGGTTAAGATGCACGCGTTCTAACCACTGGGCCATCTCGGCTCTCAATAAATAATACTGGAATAAGTGCGCCAGTGTAATTCACCAACTACATACGTACATTTGACGGCGGACTCAAAAAATCTTTATTTATTCGTTTCCTTAATGATATTCTTAAAGGCAAATCTACCACCACTAACCTTATCAGCGCGTAGTTGAATTAATATGGAATACACCTTAGAATGGAACCAATAATATGGAAAAAGACCTTTAAGCAGGTATTATTTGCACGCGGACTACTTAAACTTGAATTGGTGGGAGTAATGGGGTTCTACTTTGATAATTTACATTATATTTCAAGTGTCATATACACTTGAAAATTAAGCAGATAAATATCTCTTCTGCTCCGCTACGATCTTTATTGGGGCCCCTTTTATTTACTTTATTACTAACTGACTAGCTGTTACCCGCCCGCATCGATGAACATGCTAAATGAAATAAACTATTCAAAAACGCCTAGATTATTTTAAAGGGCTGGAATTGTGTGGTATATTTTTTATCCAGATATATCGAATTGAAAATAACAAATATTAAAAAAAACTTTATATATAAACTAGGCTGTATGGTAATTGGCCTTTGACATAGTGGATAAGATGAATTTAAAAGTATGACTAACCGACAACCGTCAAATTTATATTTAAACTGATCTTGTATGATTAAAATGTTTACATATTATTGTAAGATAATTTACGCTATAAATTTATACAAAAAGCTTCAGAAGTTAATAGCTCATAGTACTTGTTTCCAAGATCTATTTTAATCTTTATAATGGGAAGGGAAACAAAAGAAATAATGATTGGTAAAATTGATGACTGTAAGTACCGATTCTTCTTTGTTGTTTCTTAAAAACAATTACTGTTTTGTTTAAAATCATTTTATTAATTCAGGTGATGACGATGTTCGTAAAACCGCCCAGGAAATGGATATTATTCGACAAAGAACTGTTGCCTACGAGTATCTTTGTCGTCTCGAAGAAGCAAAAACATGGATGGAGTCATGTCTGAAAGAAGAACTTCCACCAGCTGTTGAATTCGAAGAAAATTTAAGGAATGGCGTTTATTTAGCCAAGCTTGGAAATTTCATAGCACCTGACCTTCTTCCATTAAATAAAATCTATGACATTGACCAAAGAAGATATAAGGTAATTTTTATTATTTACCATAAAAGTCAATATATACTAGTATAATTTTAAATATAATCTATATTATTAAGCCTAGTTATTTCAAGAATATTCAAAAGGATAAAAATACATAATATTTTATGTATGTATTGTAAAAAAGTGACAATGGCTAATTATTATTTGAAAAATGGTCTCCTATTTTATTAACTGTAAGTAGATATAAAATATTTGGTTACTTTATTTTTAGGTGATGGGATTGCAGTTTAAGCATACTGATAACATAAACAAGTTTTTGCAAATCTTAAAACGAACTGAACTACCAGTGGTAAGTCTGTCACTTTATTTTGTTAATTAAATGAGCTTCACTGATTATTTGGTTAGTGGGTAGAAGTTAGATAGTTAGATAGAAAAACACTATCTATCATTAGGATTTCTAATTCCACATAGACGGCACATGGTAGCTTGCATGATTATTGTAAAGATGATAAAAGTAAGGCTTAGGCTGTGATTGCTCATTTTTTTTATGATTAAAGTAGGCGGACAGGCAAAAGAGCCACATAAATGGCGACCATGTATGGCCAACCATATACATTGTCACTGTAAGAAACCATTCCTTACAACACCATTACACCACCTTGTGCCTGTAATAAAACTGGAACACAATAGTACTAAGTTTGGTGGAAGAATATATGATGAGTGGATGGTATCTACTCAGATGGACTTAACAGTTTGATGAACAGAGAACTAATATATCTCATAATAGGACACAAAAATGCTATGTATAGTGTTTTTACGATATCCATGCGATTTCCTTATAGCTCTGCTATAGTATCTTGATTAATGTATCTTAATTAATTGTCATTTACTTAAACACAATTTAAGCATATTCATTTTAATTTTACTTCAAAAGTTCTGCTATAAACTTCATAAACATTCAATATGAATTTTTTTTGCAAATCCATAATTTAAAATATCCATAATATTATAGATTATTTAAGATTTCCAATGAAATTGTATCAATTTAGTATCGTTTATTTGTCTTTACTCCTCTCTTAGTTGAATGACTTATAATGATATACCACTGTGGTACGGACTGGAACACTGGCCGAATGGGAATGGAAAAGGGCCGATCTGGCTTAACGGAGACGACGAAGGCGTTGTCTCGGCCCTAATACATCTCCTATACTATAAATCCGACAAGTGAAAGGAAATACCTATTTGCCATATTTCTGTAAATAAAGCAAACAGGTCCTTTACACATTAGACAATGTGTTTGTATTAATATGTGACCATAAAATTATATTTAACATTATTAAAAACTAAGCAGATGTGTTTTAAAAATTTCAGACATTTCAACCTGAAACAACAGACATTTATGACAATAAAAATATGCCAAAAGTAATTTATTGCCTTCATGCTTTAAGTTCACATTTATTTAAAATTGGAAAAGCACCATTAATTCATGACTTATTTGGTAAAGCTATATTTACAGGTAATTATTATATATACATACATACAATCACATGATCAGTTTTTAGTTTCAATATACACAGCTATTGTAATTTTAACCTTTTTAATATATATATTTTTTTAATTTAGATGAACAATTAGATTCTGTATCTAAAGACTTACAAAAGTGCAAACATCCACTTCCAATGTTCCAAAAGATAAGTGGCATACTATCACATAATAACAGTACAACAAATAATAACATCTCCTTACATAATAATGCTCTGATTGAACTAAATAATTTATTGGACTCTGAAAAATCAATAACTTCAGCATTGTTAAACCCTACATTAAAAGTTAAATATATACAGAATTGCCTAATAGATGAATACAAAGATGTTCTTAAAGCAGCAAAGTATGAAAAAATTCAAGTTGCTCACAATCACTCTCTGAATGATAGCTATGTACCTGACGAATATGATGAGATACTTACTCAAGTTGAAATTCAGGGCCATATCATTGCTACGAATTATAAATTTCTATGGCAGAATCTATGTTCAGCGTGTAAGAGTAACGACGTAAATAAATTACACAAAATATTCAATGAAGAATGGGTCAAAATCAAAAATTACAACTCTGATAATTTGGATTTCTATTGTGATGTGGTTAAAGACATAATAGAGTCTTGTAAAGATATTGATGTAGAAAGTATTACAAACTGGCACAAGATATTTCAGAATATAATAAATGATGGGAATATTAAAGCACTTGAACATACTGAACACAAAACTGCAATTGTGAATGTTAACAGAGCATTAGACGAGGGTACTGCAGATGACTTATATCGAGCCTTGACAAGTCCCAAGCTTGGGTTGAATTTTAAAATAGATATACATGCTGCACCTCTTCTATTTGAAGAAATGAGATTAGAAAAATGTGAATTAGATAAGAATCTCAATGAAAGTGAAATAGCTGCATCAGCTTTGTATTTGAAATCTGTCGCATCGGTATCTGAAGCCGTAGAAAGAGGCGATGAAACGGCGGTATGGAATGCTCTTAACTCAAGGCAAATTCAACTAGAAAGACTTAAGCCACACTGTCGTCGCCGTTATCTTTCCGCTTTAATAGCAGCTTTACAAGTGAAGATTAGAGAACAGTGTGAATGCCCTTTACTGACTCTTGAAGACATAAAAGATACCATAGACATGGTAAACATGAAGGATGATGATAATGATGAATGTAAGACCATTTCTCTGTATATCTCTATAGAAATTATCACGTGGATATTAGTAACCGTCATAAATTGCTTTTTTAATTACAATACAATATCTGTAGTTTCTATGTATAACTTATTTACTTATTAATCATATTTTATACATTACATTCACTGTATTATATTATTGTTTTTTTCCAGTGGTAGAAGTTATTGACAATATTAACAAAGCTGTTTCTGATGAAGATGTTGACTCTTTGATAGTGTTACTGAAAAGTTCATGTCTAAAGTTACCACTTTCATTACATAAGGAAGAATATCATTTGTACATGAGGACTTTAAAAAAACGACTGCTGCAGAATGAATCACAAAATCTCTGGTTTGACGATATCACTAATGCCATTAGTGATGTAAATTACGAATCGATAAAAGTTAAAGAATTAACTGATGCAATTGTTCAGCTCAATTTAGCTATATTAAAAAACGATCTTAACGAATTCTGGAACGCACTTTCATCTCGCCACCTTTCTAGTTCAGAAATTATCGAGAGTTCATGTAAAGAAGTTTACTTTCAAATGTTTTCGAAAGCTTTAAAGAAGAAGGGTCAAAACATCTGTCCCTGGATTGTATGCCACACGGAAGCCGGGAATACAGTATACATTGACGTTGAGTCTTATAGCTATAGTTGGACTACCCCTAAGGATTTCGTTCCATATGCACGCTATTTAACTAGGAAAGACATAAATTCTATAATCGATCGAACTAACAAACACTACATTAATACATATAGACAAAAACTATTGGAGAAGTTATTTACCAGATTTCAAGCTCATTGTAAAGGATTTCTTGTAAGGCAGTCGTTTAATAGAATAAAGTTCTTTAGAGATCATACCGAATATGTGGTTAAAATTCAAGCCTGGTGGAGGCGAATACAAATTCAAAGAAAATATGGAACATTGATAAGAATGAAAACAATTGAAGCCAAGCTTAAAAGAGAAAGAAAGCAAAACCCTTGGGCGTGGTATAAAATCCAGGTACGTTGTTATTTTATATTTCGTATTCTTAATTAAAATAGACCTTTTATATTTGAACATTATAAGTTGTAAGTCAAGTATTTTTTTTATTTCAGGAGCATAATATTATCAAGATACAGGCTTTATGGCGAGGCAGACGAGCTAGAAATGCTTTCGTTTCATTGTTTCACTCACCTTACCCTCCATTAGGGGTTGTAACAAAATTCATCCCCATGTTAGACTTTACAACTGAAGATTATAATCGAGAAATAGAATTACAAACTTTAAAATCAGAAGTTGTACAATCTATACGAAAAAATCAAGAACTTTCTAAGCAAATAGATGATATGGACCTGAAGATAGGATTATTGGTACAAAATCGAATAGCCTTACAAGAGGTTGCTGTTCATGGCTTAAAATTAAACAACCTAGTGAAACATAATACTACTACCAAATTAGTCATGAATCAAGATGGCAAAGGTCCATTAATGACTATATCCACAGCTGTTAAAGGCTTAAAATCACTCACTAAAGAAAGTAAACGGCTCTTGGATGGGTATCAACATTTGTTCTATGAACTACAAACAAACCCAACATATCTTTCCAAACTTTTGTTTTGCATACCCCAAAACAAAACTAACTCGTTCTTACAGAATGTCGTGTTAAGTCTTTATAATTTCGGAGCTTATGCGAGAGATGAGTATCTTTTATTAAAATTGTTTAGGTTTACATTGGAAGAGGAGATAAGTTGTAAAATCGTTAAACCATTTGATATAATTGCGTCAACGCCGTTAGTCTTGAAAATGGCTGTAAGCCTCTCTAGACAGTTATCTGGTTTGAACAATCTTCAAACTATCATAGGACCCCTCGTCGAAAAAATCATAAATGATAAAGAATTGAATATAGAAACAGGTCCAGTTGAAATATACAAAGCTTTAAGAAATGAAACAGAAATGAAAACAGGACAAATATCGTAAGTATTTAACTTTCTAATAAAATCATAAGGAGTAAATAAAAACATACTTATTCTCTTTTATTTTTTAAGAAAATTACCATACACTGTGACTCAGGAGGAAGCGTTAACTTACCCTGAAGTTAAATCGAGATTAGAAAAGGCTCTCACTCAACTGAAGACAGTTGTCACTATGTTTTTGGATAAGATAACAAGTTCAACGGAAATGTTACCCTTCTGTATAACATATATGGCTCGTGTCTTACATCGCTCATTGACATCGAAATTTCCGCATACACCTGAAAAAGATATTCTCAAGGTATGAAATATAATAAACATTATTTGGTACTATTTTTATGTTACTAGTAATATTATGTGACTACTATACACTGTATTTTCTTTTTTAGGTTATTGGTAACTTGGTATACTATCAGTTTTTCAATGCTGCAATAGTCGCACCTGATGCTTTTCATATTATAAATATGCCAAATGGTGCGGGATTAACAACAGATCAACGAAAAAACCTAGCTTCTGTCGCAAAAATTCTACATTTTGCAGCTGCCAAAAAAGGAGTTAGTAACTATAATTAGAGATATATTAATAAAATAATATCTTATATTATATTAAACATAATATTAAATATAAATTTATTAACTAAATAAAATTTATTTTTGTTTTAGTTTGGGGAGGAGTCCAGCCACTTACGATGTTTAAATCCGTTCATAGTGGAATGTCACGAAAAGATGAAAGAATTGTTCCGGCGCTGCTGTCGCGGACCCACTCTTGAGGAGTATTTCGCCGTGGACGAGTACACCGAAGCGACTTTACTCCATCATCCACATATCTACATTACCGTTCAAGTAAAAGATCATTCATTGTACAATAGCAAATGTATCATGCTTGCCCCCTACTACTATCACCTATTTTTGAGTAGTTGGATTTATTCCTTCATTCTTGACATTCATAGCTTATTAAAAAAAAGTATCATTTTCAATTTGAAGTTTTCCGAAATCTTTCTGAATTATTTTAAAAGAGATATATTACCAGCTACTTTTTTTTTGACATAATTAGTGTTACAGGCTATGTTATGTTATATGTGTCGCAGTCAACCAATAAAATCCAACTAAAATTAGCCTTCTAATAAAAAGCCTAGCCATTTTACTAAACGACGTCATTCAACCAACGGCCTTAACTACATGGATTCAATACATCAAGATATTTTTTAATATGTCTATTTTGATGTAAAAAGGCTAAACTATTAATTGAATGGCTGATAAAGCTATTTGTCTGCAACATATATATTACAATATATATCAGATAGTTGACTCGAACTTCGTTCTCACGAATATACCGTTGAGTTTATACTCTACGATTATATAAAGTTATTATATATTCCTTTCTTACCAATAGGAAATAGTGGACACGCATGCTTTGCTTGTTGAATACCAAGATATTGTAGCACCTGACCCTAGTGCTCGACTTAATGAACTTTTGGATGACTTAGGAGAAGTACCTTCAGTTACGCAACTGGCATCGCGCGATGTTCCTTCAGTGAGTAATGACTATTGTACACGTAATAGATATGATTCCTTAAACAAATAATACGCATACAAATGATTCGATATAATTGTCTTATATTGAGCCTATTGCTTCCGTTATATTAATACTTTTTTTAAACATAAGATTTAATTTAAAGGAGATTTTTTATATTACGTTTATTTTTTACTAATTGCGTTTGTATAGTAATAGAGATGGTCCAGGCAGAATTCCTACTTAATTTATAAAAATGTCACAAGTACTTAAAGCTCATTTTATAAATATAATTTTTTGGAATCCACTACATTTTGAACAATATAGAAAACTACTAACGTAGTACGTGTTTAAACAAAAAGTGATTAGCGCAATGAGACAAACTACCGATTTCAATATTAAACACCATTCCAAAATGTTTCCAAAATCTGGCTGTTCATAAATAAATATTTTAGCAATTTGTTTAAAATATTTGCTAAAATATATTCTTTGGGAAGACCAATTTTGATAGGTTTTTTCATTCATCATTCAAACTCCTTGGAGAAAAAAAATGTTATTTGATAATGTTTAAAATAGATAGCAATTGATTTAAATATTTACACATTTTAGCAAGCAGACTCAGAAGAAAATGCCAGATTGGAAGTATGCCTTGCACTGGTTAATAAATTCCAAGCCCCAGCTGATGATATGACTGATTTAAATAAACTATTCATCAAAACGAAAGAATTATGTGTTGCAATAATCCCGTTTTTGAACGGTTTGTATTTTCTAAGCATTTTTTATTTGTAAAGCCGTATATTTTTATTATTTCTTATAATATTAAATACTTATAGGCGAACATCTTTTGGAAGCGCTATGTATTGGTACGACACGAGAACAACAAGAGCAGTATAGTGAGAAAGTAAAGAGACGCATATATTCAGGACAGGTTCGCCCAGATGAAGCGATAACCTTACGAGAACATATTGCGAAATTACGACGTAATCTTCAAATGCTTGAAGATGAAGGCTATGTTACACGTGAGGATGGCTATCAAGCACTTATAACATCTATAGCCCTTGACTTATGTAACAAAGGAAAATACAGACAGGCTCAGAGAAGGGCACTTACCACTTTGACCCGAACGAGAGGAAGTTTATTGGAAAAGACAAAATATTATGAAGAGAAATGTAAATCATATGACCAGTACATTAAGTCCTGTCTTGCTAATCTTCATGCTGGAAAACGGTATGCCTAAAACTTACATATGTATATTTTTTTAACTCTAAATGCTTGTATCAAATTAATGTTTTTTTTTGTACTAATAGGAGTGTACATGCAAGCTTAAGAAGATCAGGAAAAGATATCCAAAAGTTAAAGTCTAAGTTGACTGTAAAATACTCAGCTTCTAAACTTCTAGAAAGAGGAGTACTTCTAGAAATAGATGGTCTTTCCACATCACAATTCAAGAATGTACAGTTTGAAATAACACCAACTGATCACAATGGAGTGTTTACAATAAAAGGTAAATTCATGGGTGTTGAAATGGAAACCATTGATATTGATATTCAAGATTTATTACAAAAGCAATATGAAGGTTGTACAATAATGGATATGTTTGGGAAAGCTAAGATAAATGTTAATTTATTAATTTTCTTGTTAAATAGTAAGTTCTATGGTAAATCTTAGAAGTAAATTTAAGTTGTTAGTTATAACAATAAGAACTCAAAATTAAAATTAGTATTAATATATTGGCTGGAAACAAGTTACAATATTGTGATTGGACACCATTGACTCGTCCTAAAAAGATAACCTGCAATGACGAAAAAATTTCAATTTTTTACCAACTAATTATGTTTATCAGTTTAATTGATTAAGGTTTGAGATATATAGTTATGATATATATATAGTTCAGCCGAATCGAATCTGTAACATAAGAATATTTTTAATTGTGTGGCAAAATTTGAAATTTCTTGGATTTACAGCCATTCCACAACATTATGGATGTCTGGAGATCGTCATTATCAGTTAATGTTGTACCACTTTCTGAATGTTTTTGATGATAATGGCTAAACAAAAAAAAACCTGTATAAAATGAATTTTTTAATCGCCAATAATCGCTTTCAATCAATTAATAGACACATTTTGTAAGCTTAAGTATATCCCATACATAAGCTTACAAAATGTGTATTAATTTTTATCTAGTTATTATTCAATTGATGACCTTTTTAAACTTTATTCAAAAGCACCAAAAATGTAATCATAAGGTATAAAGTATTCCTTTTTAGTATTAATTTTCTTAGTTTTGTTTACGATTGTTAATTATTATTTTAACTTATCTGTTTAGTATTTTACGTAATAACATCATGACATTTAAATTTAACAAATATGAAATTAAGAGTAATTTAAATTGACCGTTTATATGTATTCTATTATAATACGATTTACGATAAAATAAAAATGGATTACCATTGTAAATATGTGTCTAAATTTAAGGTATTTTGCACTGTGATGTATTTACATGAATTAATTATCCTTTCAAAAGTCGAAAAGTACAAATTATTATTAAGACTTTTTCATTTTATAAATTCAGTTTGGAAACAAATTAAAATGCCATTATTTCCAGTTATATTATTATTTAATTCATTAATTATTTGTATCATTTATGATCTACGTGACAAATATACTACTTGCTACTTAATAACTATTAATACTTTTATTAATATAAATCATGACAATATGATTGTGTATTACTTTATATGTTGCTTTTTTTGTTTTTCAGTAAAATGCTGATTGAGGCTCTATTGTACTTCTTAGTTTTAATTAAAATAAACCTACTTTTAAAGCAGTTTAGTGTATTTTATTTAAAATTTTTGCATGCATTTCTGCTAGTACTTGCAGAATGATATGCATTTTGTACAAAATGTCTTTATATCCAACGTTTACAGCTTATTTGTCATAAGACAATACAAACCGCTATGTGCTGTATTTTAAATCTGTAATATCTTCAAAAATATTAATTTAAATTACATGCTGTAACTTCCATATTGATCTATATTCATTTAATGCCCAATGTATTTATGGTACGTAATTTGATAAGAATTAATGCTGTATTGCTTAAAATCGCTTCGTAAATAAGTCAACATTTCTTGTAAAAAGGAAAGGATACTTACGCGAACTTTTTTGTATACGTTTTTGATGTGTACAATACTGTAATACATTATTTTGATCTATATGATAGGTTTCATACAGCATTTACAATGTAAACGCAAAAAAAGTGTATTTATGACACCATATTAGACTTCTCTAAAATTATCAGTGTTTCTCTACTGTTATTATGCATGTATTATACATAAAAAGCCTTCTCTTGAATCACTCTCTCTATAAAAAAAACGCATCAAAATCCGTTGCGTAATTTTAAAGGTCTATAAGCATAAATACTATGTAGTGCGTATTACAAGTAGGGATTTGTTGTCTTTACAGAAAAGCTTAAAACAAATACAGTTAATATTTGTTTTGGACTATTTTTAACACATTTGTGGCTTTATGTAATAAGTTTTGTGTCTGTATTATTTAATGAATAATGCAGCTTAAAATATGTTGTCTCTTCTGGCAGCACAGTTTTTAGTTTTCAACTTCATTCAGACATTTCAAACTTCAAACATTAAATAAAATATAACGTCTTATAGTTTAGATAAGTTCAAGATAAGTTGCTTCAATACTTGAAAGCAATAACCTAACACATATATACTAGTTATAATCAATAAGATATCGCGATAACAATAATATAATTTGAAAGAAAGACGATAACGCAGAATATGTCGGTAACAGATCATGCGACGAATAACAAAAAAGTTATTAATACTTTTTGGGGGGTTAATATTGATTGGTTTTTATTGTGAATTTCTTATATATTATGTAGTCACTATACAGGTACGATTTTTTTAAATGGTATATATCTAAATGTCACCAACACAAAATGTAGAGACCCATGTCCTGTTTTTATATCCGAATTTAAAAAATATATTACAGTGCAGTTGGCCTCGCCTAGATACAAGGCACGGTGAGAACGAAGTTTTAAAAGCGTTTATTCTAGCGGACACTCATTTACTAGGACCTTACAGGGGTCATTGGTTAGATAAATGGAGAAGAGAATGGCAGATGCACCAGGCATTTCAAGCAATCATAAGATTACACAAACCTGACATTGTTTTTATTTTAGGTAACTAGTCACTTTATTCTCAAATAAATACCCATGATTATGAAATTTATTTATGTATGACTTAATAATTTAGAAGTTTCTTGTATATTTACCTATTGTTAAGTTATTCTATCTTTGCAAGTAATTTACATCACAGTATAATTGAAATTACAGTTTTTATTACTCTTAATTTACAGGAGATCTTTTCGATGAAGGAGAATGGACTGATAACAAGCAATTTAATAATTATGTCTCTAGATTCTTTGATCTATTTTCATTACCAAATAGTATTAAAATGTATGTTGTTGTTGGAAATCATGATATTGGATTCCATCATCGGTATGTTCTGAACATAGGTATTTTAATTTTTTTTAATTTAAGTCATATATATCAGATGATTAAATGCATATTATAACATTTCTAAAACAAATACTGCAACTTTTTTTTTAGGGAACAATATTGCCAACATAATTTAATAATATAAAAACCTTAATACAATAATTATCTTGCTTATTAGTTAGTGGCCATTGTCTAAGGCTGCAGATTCTCAGGCCCCTGGTTCAAATCCTGGGTCTGGCCAATAAAAAAAACCTCTTGTGTGTTTCTGCCAAGACATTCTCATTAGCAACTGAACTCTTTCTAGCCATGTTAGATCATCATTTCATCAGTGGTGCTATTAGGGTTAGTGCATAGCACTTGTTGCTCAAAAATTTTGCTGAGATTTGATATCAAATCAAATAAATAAATTATAAATCAGTATTATGCAGTAGCATAAAACTCTATAATACTGATTTATTGACTGAAACATTTATCAATCCTCAACAAATATTTGATAGCAACAGTTGCTATGCTCTAACCGTAATAGCCTGACTGATGAGATTAAGGAAATATTGAGTGAGCTAGACAGAATGACTACCCTGGCAAAATCAGCAGGAAGATACCATTGTTTGATTACCAATAATTTCCTGGACAGTTTGATATTATTAATTTACTATTACAGAATAAGAAGAGGATTTGCTCAAAGATTTTCAAAACTTTTAAAGGCCCCGTCTGTTCAACATATAGCAATTAAAAACAACCACTTTGTACTATTAAATTCAATGGCTCTAGAGGGTGATTCTTGTAATTTATGTACTGAAGCCAGAAAACAGATAGAAAATGTTTCAGGTAATGAAAATATATCAAATACTTGGTGGTATTCGCTTTATAACAAGCATTCAATTCTATGTAGTTATTTGATTGACAATTAAAGTATTGATTGTTTCTTTTTTAAAATATGTTGCTCATCTCAATTTATTTATCTAGAAATAGACTGTATAAGGCTGTTTTAATTTACAAATCAAATTTTGAAATACTAAAATATTATCTAACCAAAACAGATTACTTTTATGAATTGGCATCAATTATATAGATTCTAAAAACTGTTCATCATTAACTACATTGAAGTTTCGTCCAATGAAATAAAGAGTAGAAATAAAAAAAACTTCAGATTTACATACTGCATGTGATTACTTATGCACTTTACTACTTATATCCATTTTTATTTTACTTTCATAGTTCCGATTACAACTGCGCAGACATTCAAAATGTCATTTTTTCACAAATCCATAATGTATGTACATTATGTTAATATTGTGTACAATAAATTATCTTAGATTGCAACCAATGATGCCTTATAAACTCAAGGTCAAGTCATTAATGTTTTCATCATTGTTAATGAAAAATATATTACTTTTTCAGATACATTATTTAAATGCTCAAAAAATTCTATGTACTGTGTCAATTCAGAAGGTACATTTAATTACAGTCAACCTATTATGATGCAGGTATGTTATATAAAGACTATGCAGGCTGGAATGCTTAAACTTTACCTATCAACAGGGCGGATCTACCATTTTTGGGCTTCAGCCCAGGGACCCATGGATTCAAGGGGGCCCCAGCTAAGTCAAGTTAAAAGTAGACGATAATGCGAAAGAATCCAAAACTTTATTAAATTAAACAGATCATATGGTTTTCAAAATCAAACCCATTCATTTAATTTAATTTAAGTCTATGTTCAGATATGTCTTAGGTGGGTAAGTAGTGTTAGCCCAGGGCTCCCTAAAATAACGGTGCGGCCCTGCCTATCAACAAATTCAATATTACAAATAGTATTAAAGTTTTATACTTTTTAAGTTAATAATTAACTCTCTAGGTTTTAATAACATTTTAAACGAAATTCCATTAATATTGAGTTATTGTAATATTATCTATATCATTTAAAATGCCCGATAACTGATTTTTGTAATTACTGCTAATTTATTTTTAATAACAATACTATGCTGATCTATACTGATGTTTCAATTGATTAAGGATGCTCAAGCGACACTTTTATCCACCTAACGTGCATACATCAACTACAAATACGGCTGACCGCTTGGCCTATAGACCGAGTAACCGAATTTGGAAATGCAACGCTTCTAGACGCCCCAAACTAGACTTATACTGGACTGAATACCGTGACCAATTAAGGTCGCTTAAATCGAACTTACTTTTAAAATAAAATGATTAGTTCATGTCAATAAAATAGCTACAATCATTATCGCGAGACACCCCCTATTTATCTGCTATAAATCTCTGTGTATCATGTATTCTTTTCTTATTTTTAACATTAAGTTAAAATTCTTGTGTAAAATGTTGCGATTATTATAAGGTTAATTCAGATAATTTTCTTGTTCTTTTTAATTCTATATTTTGACGGCAAAAATGTGTCGTATTCTGTTCTTTCTTCACGTGGAATAATTGATGTAAGTTGCTAAATTAGATTATTTCATGCTCTGTATTTATTTTGTACTTTTCAGCACTTTCCTCTTTACAGGGTCTCTGATGCTGTTTGCACAGAACCTGATGCCCCACCGCTACCAGAACGAAACAAATTGTTTCGATTAAAAATTGACGCATTATCGTTAGAAGCAACAAAATACCTGATCAAAAAAATTAGGCCTAGAGCAGCATTTGGTGGGCACACTCATCATGGGTGTTTAATTGATCATTATTATGAGGATATTGGTGGAATCCGATTTTTGGAATATTCAGTGCCATCATTTTCATGGAGAAATAGACCCGATCCAAAATATATTTTGGTAAAGTAATATGTGTTTGTCATTTTATGCACTTATAATTAGATGTCTAACAATATTAAAATAAATATTATTGTGGCATTGAGCTTGAGGCATGATAACATATTTTGTTTCAGGCTAAAATAGCGCCTGATGCGTATGAAGTCGAGAAATGCGGTCTTCCAAGAGAAACAACAATCATCCTCACTGCTATAATAATGATTTGTGTTTTAATTCGATATTTGTTAAGAACAAGATTACTAGGCAGGGGATTGTTATGAATAAAAATATGTTTTTAACCTCAAGGATTATATTTCACAATAAATATGTTTTGACAAGATCGAGCACTTATTACACTGTACATTTAAAATGGAACAATAAAAAAAAACCTGTGTTTAAAAGTTTGAAACATGAAATAAATAACAGATTTATAATATTTGTACATAGAGTCACTCTAAGATACTGTTCCATCTTACAAACATAGCACATACCATCCAACGTTTGAGTGAAAAATTGTCATGATACTGATTCACTCAATTATCACAAAAATACTAACATAATTTTAGGATTTAGCTGTTACAATAAATATTTGTAAAAAAATTATAACTAATAAAGTAAAATTAGAGGTAGATAAAACATATTAGAGATTCATTAAATTACTTAAAATAATGAATACTGATAATGGTAATGCAACCTCGAAATAAAAGAACACCAGTATTTAAAATGTAGTTAGCAATCTCAGTATTGCTACGGGTATAATACAAGCAGTTAAGTACTCCGTTTAGTATTTACAAACATAAAATGTATTTTTTTTACATTTCCTCCTTAATTCGAGCACCTAATACTTATTACTAAAATCAGTCTATAACTCTTTAAATGAGTTATCTCAGTAACACCTATTCTTCATTTTCTAATGAGCATTGATACAATTAATAATATTAGAATGTTATTGTGTTGAAAGCAAGTATATAATTTTGTTGTTGTCAAAAAGTAAGGCACTGTACAATTTGTTTCAAGTGAGATATACTTCACATTGTCACCTTCATTACACTTAGTTCTATAAAATTTCATTTGATACTTTAAAGAGCCTATTTGTCTAGTCTATTAGTTGCTCAATGACGAATGCCATTATATTATTCAAAAAAATTTGATACCGACTATGCTAAGCATGGAATGATAAATAAGTAATCCTAATGCATCCCTCAATAATCAAATAGTCTATATGAGTTCACATTTAATTAAAAGCTATTCAGTTTCCTCCCCCGAAAAATATATTTCGTTTTTCAATACAGTCTTGGTAACCACAATTCCTTTCCATTCCTTTTTCCGTCTTATAATTAAAGTAGGACAAAGTCGAATATCGACGATGTCCATACTCGAATTCTATAAAAATATGATCTGCAGCACCCTCGGCTGCTTTGTGGAGTGTTGTTTGGCGGCTAAGTCGTGGGAGCGGGAACGGGAGTTGAGGTTGTGAGGAGGTCGCGCATGTCGCGCCGGCTGCGTCTGCTTCTGATGGTAGCCCGTGTGTGCGTGCCGCGCCGACGAACATATGACAGCGTGCAAGTACCGGTCATATCTGCACAAGTTCGAGTCGCCACCGCATGCTAAATCTAAGTAGCCATTGTTGGATGATTCTGGTTTCACTTTTTGATAAGAAGTTAATGGCTTGTCGCTCACAGTGTACGACCTATTTCTGAGTTTTTGATATTTATTTGCGATTTCTTCCTCGTTAACAACAGGATCAGGATAGGACTTTCTGGAAAAAAATAAATTTAGAATTTATACGAGTACGAAAAAATATAAATAATTTCTATCACAAATTATGTTGATGATATTTATAAGGATAATAAGTGAATAATAGAAATATAGAAAAGAATGCCAACCTAGATGCTTGAAAGCTCAGATGATTTTTCTCCATATTAGCCTGTATGATTTCAAGTAGTTCTCGACGTTGCAAGCTCCCAGATCTTTTTTTTGCGTGCTTTCGGTCTCGAGCTTCTCTTCGTGCATGGCGGTGGTACCTTTGTCTTAATACTGGTGCAGGTCTTTGTGGAGGTTGACGATCCCCTGAACATGATGATTTAGAGGAAACGTCATCGTCGTTAGATAGTCTATCTTGATGTTCATCCTCACTGTTCTCAGCACATTCCACTGGTGTTGCTGTGTTTGCATTGGCCGGCTCTTCTCGTTTATGCCGTCTCCGTCCATCCCTTCTTTCTCTATGGCTACGTGTTCGCCCGTCTTCCGGAACAACCGTTAAACGCACTTGTATCGTTTTGGATCCATAATGCGGAACCGTGACCGATTTTCCTATCGACTCATATATTGTCGACACTATACCGGCTATATCCTGTCGACAAAAATTTCGTCAATTGAATAAGTACTTTATAATTTGTAAATATAGTCTAATATAGCTATTATATAAAAACTTACATCTTTTGTCATTCGCCCGTGTCCGTCGAGGTCATAAAGGGTGAACGAGAACTGCAACGGTTGCTGTTTGGATGATTCTGAATGTTTTAATTCTACATCACATGTTAATTCCTGAAACAAAAAAAATAATATAGGGTTAACTTTTTTTTTTTTTTAATTTACTGATAAGATGACGGAAGGTATTGAGGGTTAAAATCGTGAGTTCATAATGAGGTATCCGCATTCAGCTAACGGAGATAACTAGTGGCGCCGAACAAACGCGCGTGTCCGGCGGCGAGGACAAGCGTTCTTATCTCAAACTTTAAAAGGAAACTAGTCGCGCCTTTACGATCAGTGAGATATTATAAGACAAAGCATGCCGCTTGCCCGGAGACTGATACGACACAAATAGATGAATCATCTCATTATTCAATAAATTGCTAACTTAGATAGCGTAGTCAACTCATGAATGATAAACACTACATACAGTCATCTCAATAACATCGTGTATGTTAATTATTACGTAAGTAATAAATAGTAAACATTCTTAAATAATACTATGTATAATATAAATATAAATGAAAGGTTTGAGAAATTACCTCAAATCTTAATCTAGGCTGCTTATCATCTGCGTTATCTGCAGGCTTTTCCGTCGGTGGTAATCTTTTAGAAAAGTGTTCAGATTTCCGAGCGGGTATGGGTGGCGGCGTAGTAGGTTGCAATAGAGCTCTTGCCTCACTGGGTAGAAGGTCTGGCGGCGCGGAACATTGTGATGCCGCGCGGCCTACTAATTCTTCTGTGTCAGTTCGCTCGCCGTCAGTACCAACTGCAAAATTATAAAAAAAAAATAAACATAAGTCTTATACTATCGAAAATAAAACATCATCAAAAATATATTGTTATGGCCCACTTATAGTATATAATATTGTTACAATAGTACAATGTTTTCATTTTGTTTACAGGATACTTACAACAAAAAATAACTATACACATTTTATACCTAATTATGTAAGTAATACTATTCTGGTTCTAAGTTGAAGCATCGGCATTTTACAAATTTTTTGTTTGTATTCAATTAAGAAAAATAAATTATATCAGGTGGTACATATTATAATCACATAAATAAAATATAAATTATAAACAGAACCGTTAATGTGAAATAATTTCATAGTACGATGACATTAAATGATGTACTCACTTGTACGTATTTTAGACAGGTATAAAAAGCATAACTACATATTATCAGAAATTGAGGAACGATCGGCGAAATTCAAAAGATTTTTGTATAAAGCAAGCGGTCCCAGCCGGGTGCAGTAAAGGGGCTCGCAGGGCGGGCTTAGACTTATTTCTCGGAAGGCTCGAGAGATCGGCATGGGCCTAATGCTTTAAAGCTCTACCTTCGACGGCCCACATCTGCCGTTAATTTTATTCTATATAAAAAAAGTTCTAAGAATTTTATCAATTTTGAAATTATTTTATACTGTATCTGTATTATTACATACAAATTCAGAATAAATTAATTTCAATTACATTAGCTTTCTAACATTCTAAATGCCATATTATATATTATAGAAATATCATTAGTTTATACAGGTTTCAATATCGTGTTCATAATCTAAGTCCTTTCCAATGTTTTTTTAATGGAATAACAAAACGATATAAATTCAAAGAGAAAATCATCTGGCCGAGTACTTTACAGAAACGATGGAATTAGAAAACTATTTTACCGAGAATAAGTTATCTCTGAATTTCATTCTGCTGATAAGTCGAAATATCTATTTTTATTTTGTATTCAAATGAAAAATTTAGCTAAACTTATAATTACTAGTATGGCCAATTATATAATTAATAACATGTTATTAAACATATTGAAATCAATATAAAAGTGTTCCTTCTGTAAGTTGAGTATGAATTTTTCATTGCATAAAAGGCGTATGTGTGAATATGGTACAGGATAGGCTAGCCAGACGAATATAGCGGCAGCAACGTCGGGGCTTAGTTCGGTACTGATTGTACTTAATTACTTTTATTAAGATCTCGCTTATTATACTTAAAGCTAATAAAGCTCAATTGTTATTATTTAAAAAAAAATATTTTATAAATATCAATATCATCCATATTATGTAACATAGAAATAATTCTTTAAAAAAATATGCCACAGAGCAGTGTATGCCGAGCTGGCTTTCTAATTTTGTTTTAAGGCATGCCATGTATGCATATACAGAGAAGACGATATTTAATTTTGGTAAGACTTTACAAAATTAATAAATTATTTAAAATTAGAAATACTACCAATGTACTTTTTTTTAACGTGGATTTAACAAGGCTCTCTGGCTTTCGTATCAGTAGACGTATAATCATCAAAGTTAAATGTCAATTACAAATGACCACATAGTCCGTGAGCAACAAACGCGTTCACCATATTCATGCCCTCATTACTGTCATTACGCTCTTGCGCTAGCGGCAATGATTTTAAAACTAGTCTAGAAATAAATATATCTATTAAAAAAATTATCATTTTTATGTTTACTTCCTAATTCTAATATCACAAAATTTATTTTGTGATTCATTCTTTTTTTTTAATAGCCGATATACAGTTCTCTGAAAAAACATGGATGGTTTTCAAGGCAACCGGCTTCAAGTTCAAAATCACTATTCACTAATATAAAACAATATGAGCCGCATACGAAGGGTACGTTAAATTATGCGACAAAAGCTCTACATCTCCAAAAAAGTTCTTTGTATCCGCCGCTTACTATAAATTGTAGCGGGCTATGCGTACTATTCACTCGAAAGAAGAGCTTAAAGCTCGGAGCGGGGAATTCTTTGATGTCAAATAAAAGGTATCATTGTCTCCGCTTCGGCGAGTGCTTTCAACTTTTCTCTTTGAAGTTAATCAAATGAGCGACGCGGCTTAGTTTGCATTTAAAATTATATTTATATTACAAACTTTGCTTTACGCCTGATGTGCGTAGATCGTTATGAAACAAAAATGCTCGTATCTTCTTCTAATTGAAGTGTTCAGTTTATGTATACTTCGAAACTAAATAGAACAAGATCAAAGAGATCTCCCTTTACTTTGAAGTAGTATCAAATAGATAGTTGTCTTCATAGCAGAAGTATTTTTAACTGATATTTAGTAAGGTATTATTAGTACCTACTACGAAATGAACAATGAGCAAACATTCTACCAATCTATAGTGCATAGAGTAAAATAATTAATTTGACGTCTACTAAATGTATTATAATATAAAGACTATTAACTTTAATTCTGATTCTGACTATAGTGTATTTTGCCGCTTTCTCATCCCGAATTGTTTATGCTGCAGCTTAACCTCTAATATAATCTCAACTACAATAAATACCTTGTATTTATGGCTTAAAAATATGGCATGTTCATTTTGGATAGGGGAAATGTTAAACATTTTTATTGAAATAAACTAGAAAATTATAATTTTAAACCTCATTAATGTGCTTTGTTTGATAGTCTATAATTTTCATCACTAAGCAATAAAAATAACCTTAATTTCAGTAATTGGGTAGGTATTAAGCCTAGATTAAAAGATTTTTTTAGTTTTCACATTATTATTTCTATAAAAAGTAATCAAATATAGACAGAAAAGATTCATATTTAATTTATTATGTACATAAAACAATCAATATATATCTAGTCCTGTAAATTGCAAACGTATTTTTTGTTTGATTTGTTTTGAAATTAATTTACGATCATTGTTATGATATAAAAATTTGGTTATTAGCTTAAAACGATTGGGTATTGTTATATTTTAATCTCGTACGCCAGTTCTTAGAAACAGATGTTCCCCCAAGCTAAGGTACTATTCAGGCCCTTTGACGGCGTGTTACGTCGTTGCATCGTGTATATTTTGATTTTTACTTACTACTAAATTTCTTATATCCATTTCTAAACTTGTTGCGCCACCACTTGACAAAGTGGTGCGCCATGGGGGCGTCTGCGGCGGGTGCCGAAGCTCTCAACGTTTCGTAGCACGTCATGCGCTGCGCTCACGCACGCATCACGTACACTTCAAAAGCGCCGCTAGTTTCTTATTCCAAAAAGAATCTTAGCTCACTATCACTACAATCATTCACAACACTGAACAAAATATTTTGTTTGGTAAAACGCGTACGGACCTCGTGACCCAGTTGTCCGCGTGAATATCGAACGCCACGAGTAAGCGTACAACCGTCCCCTGTACGTATCATTGAGTGACTGACTGATGGATCATGGATGGAAGAAGGGAGAAGGCAAGCGCGGGTAGGGCGGCGGGCGCGGTGCGGTAGCTATGGTAGGGTTGTCACTTGTAGTGCTTCACAAGTTTATTATGATTTGTGATAGTGTTTTAAGACTTATCGGGCATAAGGAATCTAACTTCAAGCATAGTTGTAAATAAATATCAACAATAAAGAAAATAGTGTATGGTGTGAAAAATCGATTTAAATGATCACTATATAGAGTTTTACTTTCTTTATATTTGCATAGGGTTCTATATATTACCTAAAATTTTGTGAGCAATTAGTAAACATTATAGGCCGGTAACGTATAAATCAAATTTTTTACCTAAAATCACACGCATAAATTTGATCAACGGTAATTTATAGGTGAGCTTACAAAAGGTAAAAAATACAATCAAGTTTGCATATTTAGTTAATATGTACAAATAAAAAACTTTTCAATTTAATATTCGTACATCCTTATTTTTAAGAGAAGAAAATATTTATTTACGTTTAAGCGCCAAACGTTAAATTAATCAATTTTAAGACTATAATAAAATTTATAGGTAAATATGGATTACATATGCTTAAGCATGAAACTTAAGTTGGTAGTTGTATCTGAATGTCCTGTATTTTTATTAGAGACAAGACACAATAAAATGTTGGAATTATAGTATAGATGAAATATTCAAATATTGCTTTTGAAGGCAACTCCTAACCTGGATTTACTTTTTATTTTTCATTACATATCTAATTTTAAGTTGGTACTTTATTCTAAAGGTCCACTTAATACAATTATGATATACCTAGTACATGACGTGGTGACACTAAAATATAATCTGCGCTTTACGCCGTACAATATAAAAAATAAATGTTTAATATACGTAACAAAATGAGTAGTGTAGTACATATTAAGTACTTATTTAAAATCATGATTATGATTAAATAAGAATGAGTAACTTACAAAGTCAAATATTTGATTTGAAAACAACGATGACTCAAAGAATGTTGGCTACTTTAATCCGTTTACAAAATCAGAAGCTGCCTTAGAGTTTTTTTGTTGTTCTACAAAAATAGGATTATTCGGAATATTTTTTTATTTTACATCATTTGCGCAGAAAAAAATAATATATGTTTATGAAATCGTTACGTTTGTTTTTTTATGAATCTATAATCAATAAGTACAAACTTCTTCCAAATTCAAATAAAACATTTGTTTGTTTTAAATTTTGTAATTTTCAAAAAAAAGCTATATATTGTACCGAATAACGTAATAACAAACAGTTATTAAGTGTTTATTAATATCTACTATTTAATAAAAATAATAATATAGCAGGCCAACATCCTACTATTACGACTAGGTAAATTGTAAAATTATATTTATGACCTATAAATATTACTTTATCAATCTATGATACGATACTTAGTTCTTTATAAGCAAAACAACAAACATTTTTCTTTAACTGTTTTCTACACGAACTTTATTGTAGGCCAAAGAAAGTAGTAAATGTGTTTACTGTTTAGGGCAAAGATAGAGGAAGGTGCACGCACATACTATGGGCCCGCTACGCTGGCAGCCTCCAAGCGGTCGACGACCCTTACCCACCGATTACAAAAAAGATAATTGTAAGTAGATAGATACCTACTTACTCACTATGAAAGTTTAGTGTGTGGAGTAACCATAAGAATAAAAACCTAAAACATTTTTAACGAATTTTATCAATTTTAAAAGTAATTTTTTAACCATTTAGGTAGTATATAAAATATGAAACGAACCACCGCAACGCATAGATTCAGGTAGCTCCTGTCTTATTTGCGCTCAAGTGAGAAAACACATTTACTAAATAAACTTAACAAATCTAAGTCTCTGACTAATAATTTCCTCAAACAAACCCAGTGTAAGATAGAACAAAAATGTATATTAATGCAATTAGAGTTACGTTTGCTGTTTGTAGTATTTTGTTTGAAATCAAATTCGAAACCTCCTTTTACATTTATTTGTTAAAGGTACAAATTGTGTTAATAAATATTAATTTAATAATGTATATTTACATTACAATATAAGACAACCTATTTGTATATATATTTTGTGCAATTTGCAAATATAATCTTTATTATAAATAAAGAAATAGGGCAACGATACAAATTTTAAGTTTGAAATTTCGATCAGCTATGTGCTCTAGTTATCTAATTCACCGAAGTACATTTCGAAAGATGAAACTATTATGAGCGATTAAAATATTATGTTCATATAGATACTGTTTGTACGCATGCTGAAGTAGATATTATGATGGGCAGCGTCAAACGTATAGGTATACTTCAGATCAGAGTAAGATCGCGGGCGCCGCCGCGCGCCGGCCGGCAACGTTACGCTCGGCTTGGAATTAGAATTTTACGATCTCTTCGTGTTAGGTTTATTGTCGACGATTTATCTGCGACCGAGATGAGGTCGTATTCCAAAAATGACTTACTAACAAACACTATTTTATATCCCTAATAAAATTTTTTTGGAAGACAACATTGAACAATATAACCCAGCGCTTTCTGTGTTCAAATTATTATTAATTGTTAGTAAATATGCGTTGTATTCATAGGTACCTATCCAATTTTGTACGAATGTTATTAACATTATTTTAGTTTTATAGGCTTAAAATATTATTGATATTTTAATAGCACGTATTTAACAAATGAGAATAAATGTATATAATCTTACTCGGATATTTTATAGGTATTTTTTCCAGATATTGAACAATAAAACATTAAATTTTACTAAAGAACAAAGAAACAATGAGCATTACTGACAAATAAATCTTTAATAAACTGTAAAGGGTTAGGAACACAAAAATGTGTTAAAATTATTCAAACGATTCAACCTGGGTGGCATTTTTGAGGTTCGAGTAATGACGTTGTTGGTTGCCAGACGGTGTATTATGTAGGTAATCGATAAACATCGGTACCTACTCAGTTTTCTACAAAACGCAACAACGTGAGCTATTGTAATCGGAGCTGCCATTTACATTGCTGTTTCATCACTTTAAATGGACCTTCTCCGAAGGTCCAATTCACAATCGATCGATATTAGAGAATTGCTTTTATTATTTCTACGTAGGTTATTCTAGTTATTTAATTTTTACTTGTCATGGTGTTGTGTTAGGTATGTTTGGTATATTTTGAAATTCACTCAGTAATACTTTATCGAATGTACGTACCCGTTCATATTTAGAAATAGTCGCTCTTGAAGTTTCAAATTCGTTCAAGTTCATATCAATCAATGAAATAAATAGATAACGCTTTATAGTCATCGGCCCTCATTATGATTCCCTGCGTCTGGGTATCCGGAAATACACAGACATCGTACACAGATAATATAAAGACATAACGACAAATGCTTATATTCATAATAAATATTTATTTTGAGTGGGAATAGAAACCACGACTTCTGTCAAATGTATCCATCGTACCTAGATCTTTGCGGCATTATGTCGAGTTTGCACATAGTATTGGTTTATTAACCTCATATTCTTAATATATAATTTGTAAATGACTGGCTGTAATAGAATGCACAGCCTAAGCCGGTGTTTCTAACTCAATTAAATTTAATACAGGAATTTCTTTCAAACGTCATATTTTTCCTCTTAAATAAATCCCACCCCAGGGGGTTTAATTGGGGATAAAAGTTTTTATGGATGTTCGTCATTGAACGCGTTTATGTTAAGCTTTGTTCTAATTATTTAAATATTGTAACCAATTTATTTAATATTTGCTACTTTCATGTTATTTCGTTACGTTATTATTGAGTGCATTTGTTACATCTTACACAGTATAAGCTTTAAAAGATGGCGCCAATTAGTTAATATTTGGTACAGAGTAATTTATAAACCTATCGGGCACACGGCTCGTAGGTATGTATATGTATAATAATTTAGATGGTGAACAAATCTGTGAAATGGTGAAAACTCTGTCGAATGTTTATCATTATAATATTCTATCATGTATAATATGTTTATCTATTTGAAGGTCATTTTTGGTTAATTATTTATAATTTTAACATCATAATTTTAAAATATATTAAGTATTCTACTAAATTAATAATTATGTATACTATAAAAAAAACTGAGCTTGTTAACTTTAGGTTAAATGACAAATGCGAGTCTATCGCGAATCTACGTACCGACCTATTCATAAGATTGCGAAGGTCAAAGATTAAGGACTATGATAAGACGCTTTCAATTGTTTTGATACAAAATGCTCAATGAAAATTTTAATATTTACCTACATTTATCTAATCTTTCTTTACGTACAAAAAATGCCGTAATAAATGAAGAAAATTATATAAGGTTTGTGAATTAGAAAAAAAAAATGATGTAAATATGTCCGCGAGTGGGCATTGCCCACGCAGGCGAAGTGGAGCGACCGCAGCTGGCGGCTCGCCAGCTAACTGAATAGCAGAAATAAAACCCCACTATCAACATTCCAGATCATTTGAAACGATTATCTTTTTGTTTTGAATACTTACGTAAAATCATAGAACTCAGTTCACACCATAAATACTGAAAGTTATTAAGCACATTACATTCACTGGCAAATCTCGTTTTCTAGTTTATCTTTAGAAAGTATTTAACGTTTGCTGCGAGCGATATGGAATTTACGCCAGTCTTAGAATAAACCATGTAACAATTTAATTTCGAATTTATAAGTATTCGAACAAAAATATTTTCAAGAGATTGCCCAGTAATTCCACTTATTAATTCACATTAACATATTAGCTTAGAATAATATTTTATTTATTACTAGCGACCCGCCCCGGCTTCGCACGGGTGCAATGCTGATACTAATTATACTACAGAATATCTTACAACGTTCACAGTTTTTCAGTCATTACAATACAAATTACGATATCACTTCCGAAACCTCTAAAATTATCAGTATTTCTCTACTATATTGTGCATGTATTATACATATAAACCTTCCTCTTGAATCAATCTATCCATTAAAAAAACCGCATCAAAATCCGTTGCGTAATTTTAAAAATCTAAGCATACATAGGGACAGAGTAAGTATGTAATGATGATAATTTCCGTTTGGATCAATACGTACATGGAAACAATCTCTGAAATCCAAACGAATAATAAATAATTAATATTCAAGTTCCGTAAATACATTGCAAACTCATTGGTATTTTTATAATACAAAAAAACATCTCCTTATAATAGGTGTATCTTAATTCTTTCGTCTGTTAGTATGAATCTGAATAATAAGTAAGTTGCAGGAATCTGCTCGAGTTGTAAGCCGTAAGCGACGTGGTGTCTCGATAATTATCATTTAATCTATGGTAAGCGCGCGGTATCGTCGGCACTTCAAAGAAGTAATAACATACGATTACAGTTCCTCCTCTGCCCCTCTCACCTGGCGGCGTGAACGCTTTTTACATCAAAACCAGTTCCCTCCCATGTCGGCCGATCTCAAAAACTGATTCCGTCGTAATAGCCTCGAGGTGTTATTATTACTATTATATAACGAAATACCGATTTAATTATAGAGCCTTGATGAAATTTAGGTGGTGGCCTATTTAACTTAGATACAATTGCTAAAAGTTGAAAATATTTGAGCGTAATAATAAAATAATACAAGATTTGTATTTCCTAGATAAACTATTATTACACTACACTAGATTTATGTTATTTGCAAAATGTATCTTTTTGCTTTAATTTATTTATTCGTTGATGGGTAGGTCGATTTTCACGTGGTAATGAAATTACAGGATGTAGATGGTATCAAATTATTACTTTAATAACAATGTACGGTATCTAAATTCTGCTGACATTTTTATTGTAATTCCATACCAAATACTAATTGTCAAAGAATAGTTATTTATTAATATATTATTTAAATACTTATAATTATAATTGTTTTATTTAGACAAGATTATCCGTTTAATAAAATCATATTGCCAAGATTTTAGCGTCGTAAACAAAATGTGTTAACAGAAATTACTTGGGAATGTGCCAATTCAGTATAAAAAGTTTCACCAACTGCTACCAAAACAAAAACGTAATTCCAAGTAGTAAAATATAGCTTCATTTGTAAAACTAGCTGCTCCGCGCGGTTTTACCCGCGTCGAACTTTACTACTTCGCCCCCGTGGGTCGTAGAGTGATGTCATAAAATTGTGTACTCTACTTTACTCTCGTACTAACTTTTTAGGGTAAATGAGTCGCTTAATGCAAAAAAAAAAACATATTGGAATGGGAAATCTTCAAGCTATCACGGTCTAAAAAAGGAGTTCTACAGATTTATATATATGATGTTAATTTAAATTATAGCTCATGATTAGGAACTCAGAAGTGTTACCGACGTGCATTAGGTACCAAATGTGTTTACTATGTTATCTGTAGTATTTTGATGAGGTGAATCTTATATAGCTTAAGGCTATAGCTATGACTAATAAAATTAGATACATAGAAATAAACACAAATGATACAGCTGGCTTTTTATCATTTTTAGATTTAGTCATGTTAGTGATATTTTAATCACCCGTCTTACTAAATATAACCGACTGAAATCAACGTATTAATCAACTATTTATTTATTATTGAATATATGAATAGTTTTAACAGATTATGGAAATGTATAATAGTGTCAAAAATAAAAATCATACTAATATTGTATGTATTTTGTTTGTTTGTTTTATTTCCGGTCAAACGCAAATACTACTACTCTGATACGTGGAATATTCGTATTGTTAACCAACTTAATTTAGTTTTCAGTTTGGACATAAACAATGAGTATGTGTAGTATGATTAGTGAATTTCGAATGACAAGCTTATGACAACACTTGCAGTCGTCCTGTCATTGATATTTATAGGAATTAATATCCGTATATAAGTGATTATTATTACTTAGCTTTGTTTATATATTATTATATGCATATAACAATATTTTAAATGTTTTATACTCCAAATATTATATCTGTAAAATATTATAACATTTAAAAATTGCCAACTAATTAACGTCCTATTACATCGACTGTCATGTTTTTTTCCGAATGCAAAAATAACTAGAATATATTATTAAATTCTTATTCCCAAGTTGAATCAAAAAATTATACTCATGGTTATTTATGAAATATTATTTGATTTTGCATAAAACTGTATAATTATATTTTTATTAAATATACAAAATAAATAAATCCTCAAGTAATTGTCGCAGCCATCGATTTCATAACAGTTGCGACAATGTTGTGTAACGGATTAGCTTTTATTCGTTTTATCGAAGTTTGCTTCAGTAAAGTGGAAATCAACAGTTGAAATTTTCGGTTTTAAACGATACCGTGTAAAATTATATTGTAAGTCGAAGTCTGATTATTTTTTACAAATAACATTCTTAATGTGTGTACTGCTTTACAGCTTAATTTTCGTTATTTAATTTTGGTCAAGAGCAATGTCTATTCATTGCTGTAGATTAGTTGAATGATTTTTTATGATTATGATCACCACACGTCGCGGCGTTACCTCTGGTAATAAAAAAAGATATATCTGAATTATTTCAACGGGACATACTTCT
The DNA here is from genome assembly GCF_905147765.1 of Vanessa atalanta. Lineage (NCBI taxonomy): Eukaryota > Metazoa > Arthropoda > Insecta > Lepidoptera > Nymphalidae > Vanessa > Vanessa atalanta. The sequence continues at coordinate 6,757,344 of NC_061871.1, forward strand.
TTCTCAAAACCCTAAGAAACCAACTAAACGTATTTATGTATATTTGTTTGGTAAGAATAATAAAACTGAGCTCGCTTGGATGGAGTTCAACTTTATTTGGCAAGGGTGAAGCGCCACTTAACATAAAAAAATTGCAAAATCGTTCCTTAGTACGAAACATTGAGAACGTTACGAAACGAAAGTCTCCTCAAACTTTCAAAGTTTACAAATTGTTGAAACTCAAGCGCTGATATAACAATTTAAACTATCTCGTTAGTTTAAGGCTATAAGACTGAAGATCTAGGGTTCAAATCAATAGTCGGGCCGATAAAACGATATTCGGATTTTTCGTCAAGGAATACTCGGTACCAGTACATATTGTTAGCAGGAATATTTTTTATATCTTGTTTTGATATGAAAAGCAGATGTTTAATCTCCGTCGTTGAATGCATACTCAATTACACGCTGCACAAAGAATACGCTAAAAGCTCCGTCAAACGATTATTCAGAAAATTGAGAATTGCGTTAATAAACGTTAGCAAGGATCGGGCAAAGGCAGGCCTTTTTCCCACAGGGATGTTACTCGTCGGCATCTGTAAAAGGATTTAAATGATATCAATGGTTCTACGCTACCGCAGCTCTTTGTCGGCTAAGCGGCTACATGCTAGTGACAACTATGTCGATTGTTGCTAATACAAAAAGATTGTCAAACGAGCCGCCAAGCCTGCTATTAGCCGAAATAATAATATTTAAGTTTTTTTACGGAATAATGTTATAGCTTCCTGAGAACAGAAAGAAATTTATGTTTATAGTAATTTAACATCGATTAGCAACGTGCTTACTACCAGTATGGCTCAATGCTAATGCAATGTTAATAAATTAATTTTATTATATTTTTTATTTGGGATTATATACATATGTAGGAATTATAAATTATTAGACTATTGAAATAAATACACAAGAAGACTAAGATTAAATCAAAATGAACCCTTTTTGTAAATAAATACTTTTATCACATTAACCATTATAAAGAAAAAGTTACGTGTACCTATAGTGTATAGATAAGAAGCAAAACTGTTAAAATGTATCCAAAAATAGGGGCGTCGGCTCTCGGCCTGCGCCTGCGGTGATACTTATCTCTGTCTCTTTGATCTTCCCGCTACTACGTCGAGACCGCCTACGCCACATTGTCTCGGCAACGAGCAAAAGGTTTTATTTTATTTGATTACCCCAGAATTAAATTTCAGCTGCCTTGCTTCCTTTACATTACAAGTATTTATTTACCTCGGGTCCTTAAAGTAAATAATCATATTTCATGAGTGTAGTGTGTAGGTCCTGCATAACTATTTGTACTTTGATTCTAAAACGACTGTCACTTTGTAAATATATGGTATTATTTTAATAATTTGCATTCGAGGTTACATGCTGGTTTGTGTTTGTTCTGCACAATCATTTTATTTTGTAAAAATAAAGTTGTAACTGAGTGTTTAACTCGCATTAGTGTAAACTTCGCTTTAAGCTACAAAATGCCTACTCGGAGCAGCCAAGCGAGTCGGAAGGTAGATAGCATCGCAGTCAACACGAGCTGCGCTGGCGTGCAACGCGCCTTCAAATTAATTACCTCTATATTTTATCCCTTTGTCGGTTACCGCAACCAAGAGCTGCCAACATCGTTTAAATACAGTTTTCGACTTCCAGTTCGTTATTGGACAGCGATTTAGTGATTTCAACTTTTAATCACAATTTAACTGACATTAGCGTATTTAATACAAAACTTGTTCATTTTAATGAAGATAACTTTTCAAATAATATTTAGAGTTCCTCCAAAGTTTTGCAAAAGTATTTACATTGAAATATACTTGTTTATATTATTCGTAATATTTTGAATTTATATTTTTTGCGCATTTATACACTGAACCTGACATTGTAAACAATAATTACAAGCATCATTGATCACGTTACGTTTCGAGATGACTTTCGTTTCTAAAACAATAAAAATCTACTGTTCTAGAAAGGCCTTTAACTTTAAAAATTACTTAATTGAATACCAATATATTATAAAAATACTTAGGTAAAATATTAAATTCTATAAGGTTTTTCTGTAATCTTTTTAATTTAAATGTATTATTTAGTATCACTTGGCTTTGAGAATGCCAATTATGTTTGTATAAACACATTATTTGAAAACAACAATGTATATTCAACTCTGAAAATTACATACGGTACTTACTTTAAAATAATTATCGTTTCACAATCTATTTATAGCTAGTATTTTTTTATTCAAAAAACAAAGCATTGTTTCGGAATATTACACGCACATAAATTTCTTTAAATTGTTGTTTCAATGGCAAAATAGTAAAAGTACTACTACTTTAAATTAATGATCGATTCTTTATAAGGTAAGAATAATATATGAATATTGATGAACAATACTTGCAGTATTAAACATTCGCGTAACCTTTAAACACTTGTTCTATATTCGACTCGACTCGATAGTCAACAGCTGTTTATTTTAAATAGCAAAATAACTCAATACCTTATTAATATAGTATAAACATTTTATACATATTTTATATCTTATCTATGACAAAGTAATATTTAAACCTCGGTTAAAAGTCTGCATAAAATATTGCAATAACTATACTATTAAAAAAAGTTAATAAACCTAATTATTATCGGTAACGAATACTCCTATTATTTCGTAATTCTGTTTTTTTTTTTGTAATTAATTTACATTTGGCCAAATAAAAGTCGGTCTTCGAACTACGAACCGATACATCTATATCGGATAGGCCGTAGGCGTTAATCTATTCACTAGTAGTCACTTTTGAAAGTTATGTTATTCATTATTATTTATTATTATACTAATACTAATAATATACTAATATTAGTGGAAAGCAAGATTGAAATATTTTTTCCTGACATGTAGTAGACTACTGTAAGTTTATCTACCGTCATATAAAAAAGTAAGTGATTAAATTTTCCGCTTTTTATTGCGTTATTATTAAATTTTATAATTTGAATCTAATAAATGTTGAAAATTAAAAGATATGTAAAAGAAAGAAAAACAAACGCGTAATATGTACATTAAAGTCATTACTTGAATGACTGATAAAACTACGGCAAAACATGATGATAAATATACGAATAGACATCTCATATAGATAAGCTGTAGGTATTTTCATAGACGTCTCATCTTCTATTTAGAATATATTTACGTGTTTATGATAATAAAGGATATAAAGATATGTATACTCAGATTAACAAAAAAAAAACGGCGTCCAAAATTGACTATTTGAAGGCATGCCCTGCGGAGGCGGCGGCTTTCAAAGGCCCGTCACGATCAAAGAGGCCGCCATCGAATGGCCGCGGCTTTGATCACACCGCTCGAAGTGCAAATTATGTTGTAAAGACAGTGAGTGCCGCGCCCGCCAAGCCGTGCGCTGGTAATTAATTCAATCCATTGTGCTGGGCTTGAATTGATATGTCCGTACCTAGCGGTTAACCATTAATCTGTGCACACGGCAGTACACTCGCAGGAAATTGCAACGTTCGTTATTTCTTTCATTTCTAAACCCCGACTGCTACTTATTGTTAGACGTAGACAATTGCAATGATCAGTGACATGTTAGCAATCGATGTAATGTACATAATGAATGTATCAATATGATATTTTAGTGTTAGATTATCATAACTTGTATTATATATTTTTTTTATAATGACTTTAAAACAGAATAGGAAAAAAATGTTGAAAACATATTACAACGCTTTCTAAAAATAGCTATGACATTTTAAAGAATATGTCGCAAATATAGAGTTGCTGTTTATAAAACCAAATCAATGAAAGTGTACTATTTGAAGTCGACTATTTCTGTATCCGTTATGAAATAAGATGTAGCGTGTTTTGTTTGTTTTGATTCTAAGGAGGCAAAATCGACTCTACATAATCAACCACTTAAACAATATTATTTTCTACTTCTTAAGCATAGTCTAAAAGTTTTATTCATAGAATCATACATTAATTCTTCATAAGTCATCTTAATCCAAAATTTTAACCTACATTCGTATTATATTAAAGTTATTATTTTATTTAAGCTTTAATTGTTGGTTAAAAGTTTACACCGTTTTATCCGTTTAGAAGTAAATCTATTGATTACAAAAACTATGTTCTACGTTCGTTATTTAAATGTGACAAATATTTGTTTTTTTTTTTACTATTAAGAAAGATGGCATTAGTAAGCAGAACTCTTTCGGCCTTTGAGCTTTTTATTGTTCAAGTAGAAACAAACATTATGTTCATTTGGACCAATAACTGATTTGAAATTTCAATTAATACCATGACAAAAAGATTTTATTAAAAAATGTATGGTAGGTGTAAATGCAATATATCTATGCCAAATATATGCCATATCTATGCCAAAAGTACCTTTGCAATAATGTTTTCATTATTTATAATACGAATATGTTTGTCTATGAAATCAGTTCCGAAATTTTCAAAATAAGCTCAATATCTATAAAAACCTCAATCTTCTCCAAGAAAACACGCTAATCAAGAGGTTATTGTGTTTAAATTATTATATACTTTTTGCTTTATCTATAAAATATTAGTAAACAGCACTGTTAAGACTATTCTAAAGCTCAGGTTATTAACGACTCACCATTTGAGGATTAAAATTTGAAAGTCGAAATAATAGGTTTTTTAAGCTGCTTAGTTCAGCGCTGTCAAATTATGCGGAAGGAATACATTTCGAAGAACGCTAGGATGTTTCGTTCGAGCAATTTACGGCCATTATACGTTGGTCGTTTGTAAACAATAACCGGTTCAAAGATGGTAAGTTTTCTTTGAGCGTATTTTGCGCGCGCCGACGCCGATCGGACGGGTCGAGTCAAGGGAACGAATCGAACCGTAGTTACCGTATATATTGTTGTGTAGATGTGGGGAAGGGGTGAGGAGCGCGGGACGATCGAGAATCGAGAGCCGCGTGCGTCGACCCTCGCGGGTTTGCTCTTTGATCTCGCCGCGCACGTCGTCGACGATGCCGCAAAGGTCCGAAGAGCGAAGATCCCGCTCTCCAGTTACCATGCACACCTGCCGCTTTTTAGTGTACCGAAAACGTAGAAAATGATGCGCCACAGATTTACTGGCAATTGTCGATCATTATAGATTTAACATAGCTATTACTGTACCGCTTTTATTATATTATCAATATATATTTATTCATTTTAGAACACATAAGCATTATAATTTTAAAGTGAATGTAAAACATCTTAATTGATTATATGAATAATTATACAAATTTATGATAATATATAATCATATAAATAATATAAATATACATAAGTTTCATATAAATAATACGCTTGCTCACATTAAAATTATTTTAGCTTGATGTTAACATTACGTTTCGTTGAATTTATTCAAAGATGTTAAGTATAAATAAAAACATGAGACGAGAGACAAGACATCGTATTTGAGTGTTACTCGGAAGCGCTATTTCCGACATTCTAGGAACTTGCAGTTTACATTTAGATGTGATTATGTGACAGACAAAACATCAACATTTCAGATGTTATCATTATAATTATAATGCTGTTGTTCGATTACATGTAAATATGCAGTATATACGTAAGTAGTCTTGTTTTGAACTTTGTCTCGCACGTAGCTAAAATCAATTTTAATGCGTAATTTCAAATCACTAGTAGTTAACCAGTGATTTTTAACGATCGGTATCCAAGGAGCTGTTTCCGAATAGGGTTCGTTAACGAGCTAGTAGAAGTCGAGGCCTGGCCGCCTTCCATATTCAAATTACTGGTTTGAATTTGTACCGAACAGCGCGCCGGACCGCAACACTGCGGGAGTTTGTTCGATCTCGAGGAGGCCACTTTCTAGGAAATTTCTAAATTCTAGAGCGCATTGCTTGTTGGGACTTGTTTTGATTTTTTACCAATACTATTCTCTCTTGCAATATAATGGTTGGCAAAAGCTAATGTCAGATTTAAATGAAATGTTATTTTAGCTATTTATCAAAAACAAAACACAAACCTGTACGATTAATAATATCATTTTGTATTTGCATTTTGCAACTTATTATCCACAAAAAGAGAATCTACCTATAAGTTATAAGGAGATAACGTATGAAAAAACAGGTCTAAACCAATTGTTTTATTAAATATTTTATTCAATTTACTAAGCCACACAAACTACTTATTGCAAAATATAATTACGCTTCATTCAATTTAAATCATGAAATAAATCAATACGAAAACCGAAAACGACATTCCAATCAATTCTTAACAATTGCAGCAATATAAGTAGATATGTATAGATTTTCTGTTAATTTCCGCAAACAAATTGGGGGAGCGTCGAGGGAGCTCGATCAGCCGCGGGGAATGGCTTCGAAAATCGAAATTGATTTATTTAGCAGACTGCTTTCATTACCCCGAATGCGGTGCCTTTGGAGCGGACTGGTACAGTTCCTACACCGTTTAATGTGGTCCATATTTTTTATCTATGTATACTTAATTTTAAACAGCTTTTTTAGTTTACAAAATTCAACTTTATGTACTCGTAAACTGTCTAATTTCAGTGTGCCGTGAATGTTTGCTTTAGCAAAGCTACCCCTGGTGTTACACAGTCGACTTAAGAGCCGGATCTCTTTATTTATTTTGTTTTCTTTCTCATGACAAGAGCGCCGCTACGCTATCGCATTTTATCTATCAACTTGTGTAAATAAACCCGGAATCATTGCCCTAATGTAAATAAAGGAAGAAATATTATCAGCCAAAAGTAAACTTTGAAAGAATTATCGCAGTTAAAAATAGAAGAAATAATATTATTGTCTCTGATTCCTTACAAATCATTGCGCTGCTTATCTAATGAAGTTTATAGAAAGCGGATTTTTTTATTAATGAAATAAAACTTTACATTACTTTAACATCGCCAGATAAAAAAATTACCATAAGGGTTGGCAAAGGAAACAAACAAAAGAATGACATCCGACGGGTTTATTTGGACGGATATACATACCACTGCTTTAGGGCGACTATATGGCGCCATAGGGTGGGAAACAAACCCTTAGCGAGTAATTGTATTTACCTAACTTTTCCATTAAGCCACATAATTAGAGCGACGAGGGTTACATATTACTGTCGCAAACTTTACTCATGTTCAGTCTAAACATATTGCGAAAATAAATTATTTATGCATTTACTAAGTACGAACGGATCGGATATATTTGGAAAATAATAAATATATAAATAAATAAACCGCCTAAGTGCGTTGACACACTGACTAAGAGTAGTTAGCAAGTCGAATAGTTAAATAAGTTGTATAACATTTTTATATTATAATACCTATATATTTAAATACAATAATTTACAAATGCACATAATCCGTCTCTGAGAATCTCAATACCGAGATTCCCATAATCTCAATTACAATAACGTCTAACAGGAAGTATAACTAGTTACTGGTATAATAGAATGTGACATATGGACGGATAAACATACACACGTTCATCAGAATCTCATTATTTTTACCTGTAGGTACGGAATCCTAAAAAGAGTCCTTAACAAAAGGTTCAGATTAAGCTACGGAAGTATGCTTCAGTGCCATTCATTGCGAAATTGGAGCGCCATTGAGAAGACTCGCTTGATTTTCGATTCAATCGATCACATTCGAATGAATTAAAAAAAAATGTTGTTTTTTTAAATATTGTTTTGACAACTCGAGGAGAGAGGATTTAACATGATTCCGTCGAAAATCTCATCCTGTTCTTTAACTTTATTAGCGCCGACAGCGAACCCAATCGCGTCCGGTTGTATGCACTATAATCAGTTCTGTCTAAATATTGACCTTTTTTTTAATTTCCTTTCCATTATTTCGAACGGAAGAGGTGGATTACTTTCGATGTATGTAATCAATACGCACACCCCTTTATATTGCGTATCACTATTTTACGTCAGTCAAGCCATACTAATTTAATTGATGCATAACTACCTGCCTGAAAAACAAAAGACATTTTACTACTTTTAGTACTACAAATAAACATTGTCAAAGAAAAAATGTATAAAAGTTTTAAAAATACTATAAAAGCAGATAAAAGCTATTTTTTAATGAGATATTTCTACGAAGTAAAATTTATAAAGCAAAAAAAGAAATGTTTTAATTATATGAATATATATGTAATACCTATATCGATTTTTTACAATTTATTACTAAATTAATTTCTTAAATTATTATTATACCATGTAACAGTTGCTAAATATTAAATATTTCGACAGATTTATTTCAAAGTGCAGTAGTTAAGACATTACAGTGAAATTATTGGATTAAAAAGTTTTACGATTTTAATGCGTACCGTTGAATGTTCAACGCTTTACCTGCACTTATTTGTTATTACTGTATAGCACAATAATGCTTTTCTTTTTTATAGACTAAGTGCATTTGTTCTGGAATTCGAAAACCCTCCCCACAAATTGTAACCGGCGGTGTATTGTCAAATGAAACGAGACGAGAGAGTCCGACGATAATGGAATTTCTGGGAACAACCCTTGTGCTTGTGGGGTTTGCCGTGGTGTTTGAGGGGTATGGTGCGAGGGACGGGGAGGTCGGTCCATCCATCACTCCGCGGGGGTGCAATTAGACGAAGTATATGTGCTGACACGCCGTGCCGCCGACGCGCATACGGCACGTCCATCTCTTAATGCGTTTATGCCACTAATGAAAATGCTGAGACTTGAGAGTATGAATACTTAATGTTCATCATAAACTATGCCTTTTATTGTTACCGCTTTGTATAATTTTTTGCTTAATTACTAATGCAATAATATATACCTAGTTGTTTTTATTTTCAAATATAGGTGAACATATACGCTTTCTACACTTTCTGTTGTAAATACAGTTAGGTGACTAATACATAAGAAGATTTATTCGATTTTGGTCATATTTCATTACATGTCATCGCTAATTTATATAGAGACACGGAACAAATATTTATTAAATGTTAATAGAATATATAATCTACTTATACTTGAATTCTTATTAAATTTAAATGGAAAATGATGTCAATCTATCGTGTGTGAGTAGGGACCGCAATTCATGCGGCGGTGCGGTAGCCACCGCCGATTATTATCCGTCGATAAGACACAAAAACAACTTTTTGATTTATGAAGAAAGCTTGAGAGGCGGCTACTGGGCGCCGCCGCCACGCCGCACCCCAGTTGCACTTAGTGACGTCATTATGCATTCCTTATATTTCGGCCCGTGATATTGATTAACTTATTTGGGTTTAGAATGGAGTTAACGACAATCATATACCTAGGAACCTTGTATCTATTACCAAATAAAACTAGAACTATATATAGTTCGGAAAAATATTAATTTTCGAATTATGTAGTTCAATAAATTCGCACTCGCACGTAAACATACATACATATATACCTACAGATAACGTGAATTCGTACGCAAATGTTTTAATTTAATGATCACCTTATTCACTATGGATTTTATGTTTTATTTTTTTAATATTGTTTTTTAAAACCAAAATATTATTGAATATAAATCGATAGCACTTTAATATTATTGAAATTGCTTGGGTACGATACCGTTTAATTAATTCCAATTGTCAATTGCATATTGAATTCCGAAACAATTGAAATTAGAATATAGAAAATATATCAGAATTTATAAATAAACGATAATTTCTTATTAATACTGTACTGAATTCGTATACTGTTTTTAATTCAACGTATTTTTATTACAACTTGTTAGTACTTACATAACTAAATTATGTGGTTCTACGACTTTGATGCTTGAATTACTACTGTTGTGCTAGTAAGTAGGTATCGCAATAAAATGACGATAATAGACAAATTAGGCATTAAAGATAAAATCAGTATCTAGCAATTTTTAAAATCATCGTAATAATAGTCACAATTAATATATTAAAAAAAAAAAAATTCTTGCCGCCATAAAGCCTGGTGAATATAAAACGTAGACCTTATCCTAAAATGGAACAAAATCTGTAAAGTACTATGGATTAATTTATATTTGCTTAATTTCTGTTTATAATTCATCTCATGCTTGGTTTTGTCTGTCTAGTCCGAATCATGTCGAGGAACCTGCATACGCTAAGGGAAAATCTGCCTCACCTCATCTTTTACCAACTCGCAGTGTAAGGAAACTTGCTCCAATCTTTCTACAGTATTTCTCTACTAAGTGCTTAGAGGTTTCATTTATTATCATCATCATCAGTCAGATTATAATTCTGTTAAACAAATGGATACTAAATAAATAATTGAATCTTATTCATTTAATATTAGAGGTACTTCATCCGTAGTCATTTAAATCCCAAACGTCACTGTGCCTAATCTACGTAAAAAAGATTATAACTAAGAAGTTGAGTTTTGAAACATGATTATGTAAATGAAGCAAGCGGACATCGCCGCTCAAAGGCGCCGCGCTGATCCCTTCACTTTGCTCGTATATGTAGAGATACCAACTTTCTGTATTAAATACCTATAGCATATCTATGTTTTATGTTACAAATATATAATTCTATATTTACAAGGTTATCTAGAAATATTTAAAGAAAAATAATAATAAAAATATTTAATTTAAAGGTTATCTAATATATAATTGATATTTATTGTTTTAAAGTCAAGAATTATTTACTGTTTAATTTATATTTACTTATTTTATGTACTCGTTCCTATACGGTATATTATTTTTGATTGCATCATTCATTTCAGGTTATTATGTCGTAATATAAATACTATATACACTTCATAGACACCTTAATAATGAAATATACAAAGTTTATTTCTAAAAATAGATTTGACAGATCTCAAACATATTTTGCGTTATCTGTAAATAGAATAAAATACTTACTTACTTTTACTATGTTTGGGCAGCACGTAATTGTATTGTAAACCAGTTTCATTCAATCATTTGAGCTTAAGAATTCAGACACATTTGGAAGTGACAATACAGGTAACATATACATATTATAATACGGTCTAATTAAAAAAAAATACGCCATAAATGGTTTTTAAAAGTATCTTTTGTGTAAGTATCTTTTCAAAATACAGCAAATTAATATACTTACTACACTACCTTATATTTTCTAATTGAAACTTAAAAGCGTAAGGTTAAGTAGCGGGAATGTTCGCTACTACTTTTCGTCTTTATTACATGTTAGTTATTCGGGCTTAACTACAAAAATGCTGGTGATACAAATGAAGCGAATTTTAATAGAAGCTTCAGCTATAGCTCCGACTCAAGCAGCATAAGGTACAAATCCACTTTTTATATGGCCGAGTGCCTGTTGGAACCAAAACAGGCTTTATCGCTGTATTTGGCACACGATTGTTTTATACCAGATTAGTTGTGTTTGATGGAGCAGTAAATAAGCTTTGTAGGCAGTTGATAGTATAATATACTGCTATTATATCGTAGTCCGTTTTGTATTTTAATGTAATATATAATGTAATCCCTATCGTTCTCAATTATGAAGTATTTAGATAAAAACAAGCGACAACCACATGTTTGATGAGTAGATATCGTGCGGAAAAGTTATGTAGCTGAAAGAGGCCGGCTATTGAAAGCGAGAGTTACATGCAGGATCGGATCTACCATAGGGCTTTTTGGGCTTCATGCCAGGGCCCCGTGGAATCAAGGGGGACCCAGCTAAGTCAAGTCAAAGTCAAAAATAGACGATAATGCGAAAGAATCCAAAACTTTTTTAAATTAAACAGCAATTAATCAAACCTATTCAATTAATTTAATTTAAGTCTTCATTCAGATATGTCTTAGTTGGGCCCCTGAGTAGTGTTAGCCAAGGGCTACTAACGGTCCATTCCTGGTTACATGACCCTGCTAACGAAGAAGATGGGGGATCTCTATCCGTCAAAATACGTTAGATCGAGCCTTTCTGAATCTTCCACCAGCAGCAGAAACGGCCGTAACGCGTAATCCCGCCTTTTGTTTATGTTTTTAAGAACCTAGCTTGTATGTGAAAATAATGTGAGTAGTAAGTAAGCAAACTAATTAATTTAAAACAGTTGGAAAAATGTTTGTTTTCCTTGATTAGGATTAATTTAATATTTTGATTAGCTAATGCGGCAAAGCATCTGAATTTAACTCGAAAATTACCAGAATTCATTTTTTAATTACTTACTACGGCGCATTTTCAGCACGACATTTTGACATACTCTAACTGGGTAAGTACCATACTTAAAGTTAATTCGAACAAGTATATTCGGTATTAATTTGTAATAACTCTCATAGACTAGTTGCTCAAAACAGAAATAGGTATACGACTTCTGACAATTTTAATTTTATCTTAACTCTTATAGAAAAATATTTTAATGTTTGACTACTATATTCCATTTTTTCCGGATAGTTGAAGCTTAATGTTTCACCGGCGACAAAATAACAAAACCGCGGCTATGGGGTGAGTAGACGCAAAAATCACTTCAGCGCGCTTTACAGATACAAACTTGTCATTTAGCAAACAATAGAATCTTTACTGAATTATCGTTTTCGGTAAAATTAATATTCGTCTTCTTACTAACATTCATTTTAGTGAGTCATAAATAAAAAAAATATTATGTGAGCGCCTGATAAAAAAATTGTTATTTTTGGAGACCCGGTATAACAAATTTGCTTTTATATAATTATTTCATTATAAAGTCAAACAATTGGGCTTTTAACTATAAAAATAAATAAGAAAACAGTTTCTTCAAAAAAAAAGCAATAACATAATCTAATAACAACCAAATGTTCTGCTGTAAATAAAGACCCTTTCCTCTAGCGTCAAATCGCAGAACTAATATGAAGCTGTTAAAATTACGCAAATTATTAATTTAATCATACAATTTTAGTTTTTTATATAAACGTTATATTAATAAAATTTATTTATATTTTGGTGAATGAAACAATTTGTAAAAGCTTTGCCTTAAAGGTGGTGATTGAAAAAAAAATAGAAATAATTTAATTTCTTATAAATAGGAGACATTCTATTTATAAGAAGTTAAATAAAATAAAGGGATTTTCATTGGGCTTGATATTCAGTAGTTGATGTTCGATTCCATTTATGTTTCTGGAGATTACCCCCTAGATACAAACAATAAAATTTAATCTCTTTATAATATTAGTAAACACGCATTTAATATTACACATTTAAGTAATTTTAGTAGTCTAATAATTTTGTATGTGATAATCAGGGCCGGACTGTAAGTTTAGAGGGCCCTGCGCTAACACTACTTAGGGGCCCACCTAAGACATATCTGAACGTAAACTTGAATTAAATTAATTAAATAGGTTTGATTAATTGCAGGACTCGCAGGGCTGCAAACTACAAGATCTGTTTAATTTAATACAGTTATTCAGTTATTATATACAGTTATTTAATACAGGATTCCTCAGCATTATCGTCTATTTAAGACTTTGAGTTAACTTAGCTGGGGCCCCATTGAATCCACGGGGCCCTCGACTGAAGCCCAAAAAGCCATATGATAGATTCGGCTCTGGTAATAGTGTAACCTAAAAAACCCGATATCAAACACGAAATTACAAAAAAATATAAAATTTAGGTCAATTAGTTAGTTTAAAATTTTGTACAAACATTTTTTTATTGGCCTGTGTTTATTAATACAAATATAGAAATTCATAATAAATATTTTGAAAACAAGTAATACGTAAATTATAGTATGGTTTGCTTTACGACACTTGTATTGAGTAGTTTGTTCCCACAGTTACTAGCTTATACTGATTTTATCAATAAACAAATTATACAGTACTAGCGAACCGCCGCGGCTTCACTCGGGTGTAATTCTGACAATAAATATACTACACAATGACTTATGTACAACATTAACAACTTTTTTTGCATGAGACATTACAAACCGCTATGTCCCTACATTTGAAATCTGTAATATCTTCGAAACTATTTATTTAAATTACATGTTGTAAGGAGCCATATTGATCTATATTAAATGCACAATGTATTTAGGATACTTATTTTTATTTATAATTGGGTAAGGATTAATGGTGGTTAGCTTAAAATGTGCTAACCTAAATGCTAACCTAAACAAGCCATTGTTTCTCGTAAAAAGTAAAGGATAAAAATTTGTTATTGTGGGTTATCCCCAAGAGATAGACATTCACCATCGCCGACTTTTTTGTAGACTTTTTTAAGGTGTACAATACTATTTTGATCTATCTTGTAGAGCTCAGCCAGTGTTTGCAATGTAAGCGCAAAAAATGTGTTTATTTACATTTACAACATCCCATAAGAAATGTCTAAAATTATCAATGTTTCTCTACTATATTATGCATGTATTATACATATAAACTTTCTTCTTGAATCACTCTATCTTATAAAAAACGCATCAAAATCCGTTGCGTAGTTTTAAAGATCTACTCACGAGAATGTTTTATACTGTGACAGATATTTTGGAAATAATCGTTATACAATTTTACTCCATGTTTAATCATGGAAATACATGTAAAACAATCTTCATTTTATTATTTAAGTTATAAACTTGAAAATTGGAACGCAATAATCACCAAGCCACTGTCACTGTCAAAAATATGTCGCTGACGGCTGTCGCTCATGACTGGCTGTCCAGAGTGTCCAGTGTCCATATCATAACAGCGTGTGATCTCACATTTTGTAGGTTATACGACGTTGTTTTCATACATTGTATACAACATTAAATATGGGTAAAATAAGGAAACGGAAAGTAAATAAGGGTGATAATATTGAATCTACTTCTATCGACGAAGAATTGCCTGTTGATTCTAAAGAGAATGCAATTCAAACAATGATAGATCAAATTCAGGTTAGCGGTATTCATTATTATTTTAAACGATTAATATTATTCAATGATTGCTTTAATTAAATATATATTATAATTCTTGATTGTTCTAGACCGCTAATGTGGAAGAGAAGTATTGTGGTCTTCAAACATTTGCAATGCTGATAGAAAGCCCAGGTAGCTTAGAACAAATGATTGATCGAGGAATTGTTAAGATAGTAGCGCCACTTCTATTTGACCCAGCTTCGTCAATAAGGAATGCCGCTGCTGGTTCTCTTAGGAACTTGTCTGCTGTAAGCCTAGACATGTGTGATCTTTTAATGGAACATGATATTATGACTCCTTTGATTTGTTATTTTCATGAGGTATGTACACTATATTGTTTTAAATATTAAGTCTTAATTTTATTACTTGCTTTCCATTTTATAAAATTGTGGTTATTTTATAGTATACAGAATCTTGGAGTCCAGATGTTAATTCTAAAACTAAAGATGAAGACACGGATACAATGATCCAATGCACTAACCTCTTGTTAAATTTATGCGAAAGTTCAGGTATGAATTGAAAATTATATTATTATTATATTTACAAAAATCTAACATGTGTTACTACTGTATCTGTTGATTTTTCAGGTTTAGCTGTAAAATATGTGGGAAATTCACGACTTCTGGATATATTTACAAGATACTTGGATATATCCACTTTTGGAAAAGAAATTGTTATTGCTATACTGCAGTGCTTGCTTGTAATAGTAGAGGACAATCTATTAGCTAAAGAAAAAGTTAGGTCATCTTCAGAGAGACAATTGACAGAATTATTGTTATTGGAAAGCAGTGATCCTACAACTTTATTCATAAAAACACTTGCTGGAGGTGTAATCATAACCATAGGTGGAAACAACATTGATGCTCTTCCAATTGATGTTATGAATCAAATCTTTGCAATTTTAGCAAAAACATTATCAGTAGATCATCGAGTAGCCTGTAATCAACTGTCAAGTAGTGTGCCATTAGGTGATGTAGCTGGAAAAGTAGAAGCCCTTAAAGGGAAAGAAGCTCTACAATTACAGAATCAGATAAATTCTGTTGCACATACTTTGGAGAGCCAGAAGTGTGCTATTGAAATAATTGCTAACATTTGCTCCTGTGAAGGTAGGACATTATGCAAAAATATAGTATATTTTATATTTACAGTATTTTTTCTTTAAATTTACTTATTAATACAACTATTACTAGGAGATGCTGTCGATTCTACAGATGGACCTGACTCATCAGATAGTGATGAAGAAACAGCTGATGACGTCTCCAGCAATGGTGAAGGAAGCTTACTCTATGAAGACGTAATACCAGCAGTTATATTAGAAGCCTTGATTTCTATAGATATATTAAATAAAGTATGGACTCGTACACAGTTGCCTGCAGAAAATGTGCTTATGATTTTAAATGAATATGAGGATACACAGTTAGTTTATAAAAAGTAAGAATAAATATTATAAAAATATACCAATATTTAAGATATATCCGTTCCATGATTTTACATTCAGGATAATGGTGTGCATATTTTCGACAGAATATAATCTAATTTTTATTTTATTAAGTTGAGTATCTTTGAGTATCTTGAGAGCATTAGTACGAGTCTCACACACTAAAAGTTGTAAGCATAAGCATCACTCGTACTAATGCTCTCGTAATAATAATTTAATGTGAAGGTGTGCGTCTTTGCAAGTGATCAGATGTATACTTATCTTTTATTTGAATATTGAATATACACATAAAGATTTTTTATATTTTCAGAATACACAGTCTACAAGTACGAGCACTTCTATGTATGAACAATTTATTGTTAGGCTTACCAACCGATTATCTGGGTGGAATAAATGGCATATATCGATTTTGGGTTGAAGCAGGAAAACTTGCATTTAAACAAAATTCAAAAAATTTAGACTTGCTGGAAGCTGCAACAGCTGCTATGAGAGCAGCTTTGAATAAAATAACAAATATAAATAGAGCCAAACCAGCTAGTGAAAGCAATTTATTTAGTGACCTAGCCTTATCAGATATTGAGGTATGTTGTGCAAACAGAAAAAAATACATATTTATATCCCACTTTTTAGCTTAGGCCACTTTTTAGTTTATCCCTTCCTTTTGGGAAGGTTTGTGTTTGCTTATTCCAAAACATTGCTTCAACCTACATTGAAGAAATGTTTGTATCCTAATACACATGTAGATTTTCATCCTATACTTGTTGGCTTCCTTTCAATGTTTTCCTGCACTACCAAGCACAAGAATAAACATGTTCTAGCTACTGGACCCAATTTAATTTTATTTGAATGTTAAGATTTTTCATAATCATAAATTAATTTTTTGATCATAATAATTTGTACTTTACAGATAATGTTAACAGGAATAAAAGAATGTCAAGTGCCTGCAATTAGGGCAAATCTTTTTCGGATGATTGGAATATTAGCTTTATTACTAATTAATAATTTAAATGAAACCACTTCTGAAGTGATATGCTGCATCACTGAATTCATATTAGAGCAGGCACTCAAAGAAAATGAAGTATGGGTACTAGCAGAAGCAATAGATACATTGGTTGACATGTATGCAGAAGACGAAACTGATCAGCTAGCCGCTAAAGTTCAATTAGTTGATAAATTGGCAGTTTTAGCCCCTATATTAAAAAATAAGGTATGCTTGTCATATATATAAATACTTTTACCTATCCTTATTCTATCTGATAAGGGTGGAATTGTGTCATAAAATTTTTAAATTGACATCAATCAAAAATTAAATTATCTATGTTTCAGACAAGACAACAGAAAAATCTCCCGAAAGATTACAAGGCCTTAGTAAAAACTGCAAACTCAAACTTACCAAGATTTATTAAGTATAAGAAACAGAGAGTTAGTATGTTGTAAGCCATGGGATCCTAAATTATATTAATCATAGTTAATCTATGCATACTGTTTATATTTTTATTAAAGTTACAATTTAATTACGTCTTTTTTTAATTTCATTAAATAAAATTCATTTATCTAAAATAATAATTTAATAGTCAACATTTTTAACAATATGGTAATCCCAATTTTAAAATCTATATTTTAATATAAAAAAACTAGTACATCACAATGTATTGTAAAGATTACGAAAAAATAAATATTTTATTGTTTATTATATTTTATTCACTCTTGAGATAAATCATTTGCGAACATAGTTTACATCACTCTAGGGCGATAAACATTTATACAAAACCTGTTTGAACTAATATTTCTTAATATATTAGCTATCCAAAATAATCAATAATATGTGTATATGTAAAGTTGATGATATCATTATTAAAATTATTCTTTTCAAAACAAATTAATTGTAAAATATTACGGCCAAATTAATAATTTTGTATACTACGGTCGTTATATTATTAGTAGCTTAAAAAATATTTTATGCTGCACACGATGACATCCTATCAAGTTATATTTTATTTTAAAAAGTGAACAAGATACAATATTGTTGAATGGTTTTTTTATTTTACGATAATGTTAAGCACAGAGTATATAACTTTGAGAGAGAAATTTGATATTAGAAGAAATTATATTTATATTAAAATCTCTTAAATAGTATTTGATCTTACAATATAAATTAAATATGGAGAATAAACTATTTAATATAAATACATATATCACACTTTATTCTTAGCTTAATGTATTATTATGGCAAAATCTTTTTGGAGTAGGTAACGTGATGATTTACGTATATTTTGGTTCAATAAAATTAAAGAAAAGTAAAAAAGAACATAATATATTTTAGTACGTAGTGAATAGATGATTAAGCTTTTATAATATATTAGTTTATGATATTTCACTTAATTATATTTATATATGTGGAAAAAATATTGCTCGTTTTTATCTCTTTAATATAGTATTACAAGATTCCCATAAATTATACTAAGTAGTTTATCTATTAAATTAATTAAATAAAGAATATTTTTGGCGTCTAATATTTTTCTTTTTAACAAAATGATTTTAAAATATTTATCATACAAATAAAGATGTTGAAAAATTTAACAAATATAATATTTGAGATCCTAATATTTTTTTAAAACATATATGTATGTAGTACAATTATTATGATACATTTTAAAAGTTTTAAATCTTGTCGACTAATGACCTTTAGATATTACCATTGACTGTACTAGGCTCGCCATAGTGACTTCTTCTAGGCTTTGGTATCGGATTTGGTGAGTTAGCATCGTTTCTGTCAAATTTCTGCCTTATTTCAGATACCGATAGTCTGTTACTATTATCAAAATTAAAATCATCTTCTATTAAGGCCGAGTTCAGTTTATTTATTTCTTTTTCCAATTCTCTTGTTGCCTTGTCAATCTCCAAAAAATCTTTTTCAGTACTTGAAATAGAATTATCTATGCTCTCCTTACGTGAGTCATCATATACTTTACAGACAACTTTTTTAGGCTCCTCATTGCTGTTTATATCAAAACATGTACTTTGATTTAAATTAACATCGTAAGCCACGTAACTTCCATCGAAAGTATTTGTTAAACTTTTACTCCTTTTGTTTGATAATGTGTGGAAATCTTCTAAATTTCCTCGTCGAAGTTTAATGTCATCCTCATTAACACTAGAGTTCCTTCTGTACTTTAATATATCAACTTTAGGAAAGGAGACTTGTGCAAGAATATCTTTTTCAGATTTGGATCTATTTTCAACATTTTCGTCAACTTTTATTTCATTGGAATTAATACTATTCAGTTCTTTGGTTTCTTCACTTGCGACTATTTGAAGATTTTCGTCAACTTTATCAGGAACTTTAGATTTTTCCGGTTCTGTTGGTGTTATATTTTTATCCTCGTCTTCGACTATTTTTAGTTCTACCTTTAAATTCATTTCCTCAATATCGTCATCAACATTATTAGACTGTTTACTGTCATCAGGCTCTGTTATGCGCAGTTCCAAGTTCTCGCTGTTCATCTGAAATATAAATATTGTTTCCCTTCTAGTAACATTATATTTAAATTATTTATTCAATTATCTTATTATTAATATATTAGATATTCATTTTATATTCATTTTAAATATGTATTATTTTTATGCCAATTAATTATTACTATTATCAAGTCTGTCGTAAAACGTAAGTATCCTGAACACTTTTGACAGCACTGACCCAACACTATATCTTCGGTATGAGCAAGTCAATAATAATGTTGTCTAAGATAGACGCAACTAGCATTATTAGTAAATAAATTACCGAGTCGTCAGCAGCTGATGTGGCGGGCGGAGGTGGAGCGCGTTTTTTCTTTCTTCGAGATGCGCGTACGGGTGGTATGGGTGCTTCGTCGAAAGGATTTGTACTCTCGACACTGAGCCTTGACCCCATAATATCGCTACGTGCCATACGGGGAGTTGGACTGAAACAATTTGGAATATTGATTTTTTTTCTATTTCATGCGAGGTTTTGGGGAGCAACGTTTGTTTAGTTCAAAATATTCTTATACAGAATGCTATTTGTAATAAATAATCTTGTGAACTTTTGGGTATATCGTCTATCGCCATTGGCTAAAGAGATCAATGCAAGATAAGGAGTTATAAAATATTAATGTCATATGATTGATTACAATATGATACTCTCTAATATAGATTACTCATTGGATTCGAAAAAATGAATTGTAAATGTATGCAAGATGGCGTGCGAGTTGAATGGGAAATTGTAAAAAAAATGATATGTCAGGCATTCGCTAAAAATTCTTAACATCCATTCTTCATTCACGGTCCTGTCAGGCTTGCATTCTCTCCACGACCGGGCATTGTAGTACGTAATACGTATACCTATTATTAATTATCTAGCTTGTATATCATTCACAATATAGTTAATATTGTGCGATAGTTGTAAAACATTATGTATATTTGTTTTTTATTTCGATAAAAAATACATTACATAAATACCTGAGTGAATTGATTTCCTGTTGAGAACTACGTAGGCGCTCTTGAAACCGCGAGCGCGGTAGTGGCGTGACGGAACCTCCGTAAACATAGCGGTCCGCACGCTCCGGTGATCCAACCGTACTGCGGGCTCCAGACATTGAGGAGTCTGTAATTTTCATTGAGTATATAAAATGTCTATCCTTACGAACTCCATATTTTTTAATATATATTATTGATAGAAGAAAGTTAGACGAACAAATATATAGTAGTACCTACTGTTGATATTCGAAAATTATGGGCGTCGTATATAGAACCTCCTTTATTTAAAATACTCTTAAAGACGGTTTCCCGTAGCTATTATGGGCCACGTGGGCTCGTTTAACGGGCCGTGGGAAGAGTGCCGCCCGTGCTGACGCGGACTCCTTATAAGAGCTTATCGGATCCACTAAAAGTCGGTAATTTCAAAGGCCAGTTTAATCACAGGCCGTGGGAAGCTAGACTTCTAATAATTTGATCAAATTTTTAACATGCTAGCCCACAAACTGTAGCGTATTAATTGATGGCAAAAGTTGGTTGTGTTGTGGTAATATAACTGCAGCGAATCGAGATGAAGTGTCTGTCTAGTGTAGATGTCCTGTCTGCAGGGCCGTATACCGTATGGCTTTTTGGGCTACAGGGCCCCGTGGATACAAGGGGCCCCGAACTAAGTCAGGTCAAGTTAAAGTTCTATCATTCTATTAAATTAAACAGATCGTATGTTTTGCAGCCCTGCGAAGCCTGCAATTAATCAAACCCATTCAATCAATTTAATTCAAGTCTACGTTTAGGTGTGTCTTAAGTGGGGCCGCTAAGTAGTATTTGCCCAGGGCGCCCTAAACTCACGGTCCGGCTCTGCCCTACTCCGCCCTAAACCCAGTATTATAGGTATCTGAATATTGAATAGTTAATTATTCAACTCTGTATTTTACTTTCTGTTACTTTTACTATGTATTATTTTTTTATAGTGGTTTATAAATAACATTTTCGTAGATTCTTTCATTTCTTTTCTAGGTTTAGTTGATTATTATAATTCTCTTTTTTAAAGTAGGTTAGTAAAATATTTTTTTTACTGATATTTAATGTATATACTTTGGGGTTGCTAGGTGGGCAAAGGTCACGGTGCATTGGAAAAGAATCGGGCCCTCACCCCCTCTTTCCAACCCCTTTCCAAGTTAAAGAACTTATATTGCCCTTCAAAATTATAGATAGGAAAAAAAAACTTGTGAGCAGGGTCAAGGTTTTTCAACTAATTGTGAATTATTTATTACTTACATTGCAAAGCTCGCCTGAAGATAACAGGACTGTTGCCGCCATTCACTTGGTTTGTTTTACTGTCTTGTAAACTCGCTTGTTCACCTTTTTTTCCTTTCCTCATGAAAGACCGCAAAGACCTGAAATTACAATTAATGAACATTCTATGTACTCATTATATTTAAACAAAACTTGCCAAAAGTGCTATTTTGGTATAAGTACTGCGTATAATTTGATGTCCTCCGTGGTCGAGTAGTGTGTACATCGGTTCATAGGTACGCTACTATGAGGTCCCGGATTCGATTCCCGGCCGAGTCGATGTAGAAAAAGTTCATTAGTTGTTGTTGTATTATGTTGTTCAATGTTGTTTAGGGTGCATGTGGTACCGTCGTTACTTCTGATTTTCCATAACATAAGTGCTTTATAGCTACTTAAATTGGGATCAGAGTAATGTTTGTGATGTTGTCCAATATTTATCATTTTTATTTATTTATAAGTACATATGCATTTAGTAAAAATCGGTTATTTTAATATTATAAACAAACACTCCAATTTTATTATATGTATGTAAAGATTAAAATTAAAATGTGTTAAGAATATTTGAATCATTAAAAACTATTAAAATTGTCTATGTCAAAATCTCTCTGTCGTTTATTAGTTATAATATCCTCCTGATGGATTTCGGCCACGTCGGCTATTCTTAAGGATGCGAGTCTTAGACTTAGCCTTAGTACTAGGAGTGTACACAAAAAGCGCACTCTCTATTTCCTCACTCTCATGATCTGACGGCCAGCACGACCGGAGAGAGTTCAAGCTCACGACCAACGGCTATAAGTGCTCTCCGAGGCAATGGATTGTATGCATTATCAAGTTTCAAAAACCTAATAATTTTTTTATTTTCTCCACTTGATGTTTGATATCAGGACCTCACGGTTGGCGCTCTTATGTTTAGCTACAAGACCACCGAGGCGGCTATTTTTATAATAATACGTCCGGTAATAAGCGGTTCTACATCTGTAATTCAAAATGGAGAAATGTTATCGAATAATTAATTAATTGGATGCTTTATTGGAATGTGGGTAGATAATGATGTCTTTATATATTCGGGGGTCAAATTTCCATTGTTGCGTACAAAGATCTGTGCGGTGAGCGGATGTCTGTAGGCGCAATGGTCACAGACAAAAGTAATGGTAGTTTAGTGCACTTGATTCCACTTGAGCGGTCACAATTGTGCCGTGACGGACGGACGGATGAACGGCCAGCTCGCACACCCACCTTTAGTATTTTTTTTTGTACAAATGCTTTTTATTGTTAATAATTTCGTAAGTGTAAACGAAAAACAAAATAACATACATGGAATAAGTTAATATTTGTTATTTAAAATGAAATAACTAGTTATTATAGGTACAGGTATTCCTTGAGAGTATTCCTTGGTAGTGTTGTGTGTGTGTTTAATAGATAAGATAGGTAGTACAGTTCGTAAATTTCCCATTGTTTGGCAACATGTATGTCAGAGTATCCGAGAGAGTTCCATCCATACAGGTTTGCGCTCAATTTTATCCTGCGCCATTGGTTACGATATAAATATTTTAGTGTTAGTATATTAGAATTGAGCATATGACAACTCTATGGTGCTTGTCTGATTTCAAAAACTTGATTTGCGGTTAAAATTGACATGTTCTATGTTTCGGGCCATTTCAGATAAGATATTTTATTTTGCTTGCCCTTGTCCCAAACTACTTGGGGTTGGGGCAGCATGTCTTTCCCTTTCATTCTGCTGTATTATTCGTCTTATGATCGTTCACGTCCATTTCAATTCTATCACTCCTCACACTCTATCCATGTCTTCTTGGGGCTCGATAAGATATATAACGATTAAAATGAATCTTTCCATAAGTTTTATAAGGTATGTCCATCGTGAATCATTTATTTGACTGTTCATTAGTTTTCAATCAATATTTAAATTAGGTCTAGTTACAGTTTCCGTAAGTAAGGCTTCGTTTTACACTGTTAAATAAGAAATGCAATCACCATTTTCCTTTTTAAGATCAACTAATGTTTATGTTTTAAGTCTAGAACTAAAAGGTTTTTAATCAAGGTTATATAACCAAGAATCGTTTAAAAATAGGTACAAAAGAACTTCACTCCCTTTCTCCTTCAGCTCGATTGAACAATGTTCTTATATTCAGGTACGGATTAAGCAATTCGAGCTCCCTTTTACTCTTTTCTAACCTAAAATATTTTATTTCACCATAACACAATTAATTGTATTAATTATTACGATGTTTTATTTTTTTAATATATTACGCAGTTATGCAATCACTCAAATCAAATCATATCAAACTCAAATCAAATCAAGAAGAAACATTTGCCATTAACAATAAATTTTAAACACTTATGTCGCAATTCTTGGCCTTTTTTTTTTTTTTTTTTTTTTTTTCGCTGGAAAAACGCGTTACGCGTTTCCCCCACGTGGAAGTGGGGGGGTATGTGGGACTCGCCGGTGCCCAAGATGTTAGCGGCACACCGGAATACCCACTAAAAAAACCAGCGGTACCCTCTCCGTCTCATCGGTAGGCGCCACGGGATCGCTTTCGCATACTACCGTGACGCCCTGACGGTCGGCCCACCTATGCGGGCCTCCAATTCCTAGGGGGGATTCCCGGGGTGCTGAGAACCCTCCTAGCTCCTATGGCGCCTATTGAGGCGGGGGGAGAAGGTGCGCGTAGCGTTGTTTCCTCCTCCCCGGTCTTCTTCGGCGGATCGGGTCTGCAGCAGCGTCCACCTCCCGCTCCCGTTCCGCTGCCTCCTTCTGCGACATAACGTTTTCGCAGAAGGAGCGCATTTCTGACCAGCACGCCTCGCTACCGAGCATTGCGTTGATGACGCTCGGCAGCGAGAGGTCTCCGCCCAAAGACGCCACCAGGGAATGCCTCTGGGGCCCCCACGCAGCACACTCAGTCAGGGTGTGGTACGCCGTGTCCACTGACGCGCCACACTCATGGCAGGAGGGTGATACCTCCCGCCGCGCTATCCCGTGCAGGTACTTACCGAAGCATCCGTGCCCGGTAAGTACCTGCGTCATCCTGAACGTGAGCGTGCCACGCTTTCTCTTGACCCAGCGACTCAAGTGGGGACGAACCGCCTCCACTGTCGCCAGGCCTGCCGTGGGTGACCCCAGATCCTCCTCCCATCGGGCGATCAGGGCTTGCTGGGCTATGGCCCTGATCCGCCCGACCTCCGCCAACCCTGGACGGTCGCCGCCGTTCCTCGCCTCCGCCCGGTACCGGTACACCTCTGCGAGCACCTCCGCTTGGAGTTCCCAAGGTGGATCACCCGCGAGAAGTGTCGCCGCAGTCCATGACACCGTACGGTACCCTCTTATACCTCTCACTGCTATGACCCTCTGCGGTTTCCGCAAGAGGGCCCGATTGCCAGCGGTGAGGGCGCCTATCCAAATCGGGGCACCGTACAGCGCCATTGACCTCACTACACCGGCATATAGTCGCCGACATAGCGATCCCGGCCCTCCCACATTTGGTAGGAGGCGTCCCAGGGCGGCAGCGGCGTTGATGAGCTTCGGCCCGAGTTGAGCGAAATGCTGCCTGAAGCTCCATCGTCCGTCCAGGATCAAGCCCAGGTACTTCATCTGGGCCTGCACCTTGATCACCGTCCCCTGGACGGTGATACTTGCCCCTCGAGGGGGTCCCCTTCGTGGACCGTGGAAAAGGAGAGCCTCCGTTTTCGAAATGGAGACCCTCAGGCCCAGCGCTTCCATCCGGTCCACGGTGAGAGCAGTTCCGACTTCAGCCAAGCGGGCTGCGTCCCCAAAATCTCGCCCTGTCGCCGTGATGAGGGTGTCGTCCGCGTAACAGAGCACCCCCATCCCGGGAAGGACGGGAGCTCTCAAGAGCCAATCGAAACTAACGTTCCACAGGATTGGGCCGAGAACCGACCCCTGTGGAACGCCGCAGCCTACCCGATGCCGGACTAGCTCCCCATTGACCCCCACCCAGAGGACCTCCCGGTCCTGGAGGTACGCTTCCAACAGTCTCCTCAGATAGGTCGGCACCCCGTGGTATAGAAGTGCCTCCTTGATCGTCTCGAATGGAAGACTGTTAAAGGCGTTCGTCACATCGAGTGACACCGCCAGGACGACTTGCCCCCGGGCCACCGCTTCTGTCGTCCGAGTCTTCAGGGCGTCCAGGGCGTCGACTGTTGATCGGCCTGCCCTGAACCCATACTGGGCCTCTGAAAGACCCGGACCGACCTCCTCAAGGTTCTGAACAAGACGGGCTGCGAGGACCTTTTCGAAAAGTTTGGCCGTCTCGTTCAGCAGCACTATTGGCCTGTACGCCGAAGGGGAATTCATCGGCCGACCTTCCTTCGGCAATAGCACCAACTTCCCCTCCTTCCAAGGCTTCGGAAACTGCCCGCTGCAAAGACATTCGTCGAACAACTCCCGAAGCCTTGCACCTAGGTATTCCAGAGCGTCGCACAAAACACGCCCTGGAACCCCATCTGGACCCGGCGCCGTGTTCTTGGTTTTCAAGTGGCCGAGGGCCATCTCCATCTCCCGCTCCGTGATCAGTGGTGGAGCCACTGCGTCTTCTATCACGGAGCGAGGGGCCATCTGCGGAGGGACGTGCTCGCCTGGATGGGGGAAGAGTTCCCCAACTAGGCGCAGAAGAAGATCCGGCGGCAGCGTCTCCGTGACGGGGGCGCTTTGGTTGCGGAACTTTCCACGCACACCACGGTACGGGCGCCCCCACGGGTCTCGGTTGAGGCCCGCCAGAAGCTCCTCCCTGGCCCTCTCCTTGGCCTTACTTATTGCCAACTGCAGATCTTTTTTCAGTTGACAATAAGCGGCCAGCAACTGTCCCTCCAGTTCCGCGTCGAGGCCGTTGTGTCTTCGACAGCGGACGTAGGCCCTCCGCGCCCGGCAACACGTCGCCCGAAGGTCAGCGATTTCGAGCGACCACCAGTAGACATGCCGGCGCGGAACCTTGCGTCGGGTCCGAGGCATAGCCGCATCGCAGACCTCCTTGAGGGAACTGCTCATGCGACCCGCCAGCTCCTCCGCGTTGGCGCCCTCCCTTCTCCCTGCGGAAACCCACCGCTGCACGATGGCAGCCTCCTTGACCAGCTCTCGATCGACCTGGCCGAGAGACCACCTCGGCAGCGTGGTCGGCACCCTCTGGGGTTCCGCCGGCCTGCGAGAGGTGGAGATCTCAAATCGGATGTAGCGGTGATCCGATAGAGTCTCCACCTCCTCCTCTACTCTCCAGTTCTGCACTCTGCGAGCCGCTACAGGGGTAGCGAACGATACGTCCACCACAGAACCCCCCTGTTGGCGCACGCAGGTGTGAACCTGCCCCTTGTTGAGGAGGGACAGATTGGAGAGTAGGGACCACACTTGTACGGCCCTCCCTCGCGGATTCGTGGCAGGGTTGCCCCAGGCACGCGATTTTGCGTTTAGGTCGCCGAGAAGTATTGTCTGTTTCGACGACTGCCTGGCCACCGCAGATCTGACCGAACCGAGATAGATCTCGAACTCAGCCAAACTTCGGTTCGGGGAGAAGTATGCTCCGATTACCACGTACTCCCCCCACCCCACCACTACGTAGCCTGAGCCCCTCTCAATGAGTGAAAGGGGTGGACCTATTCCGCTTCTCGTGAGGACCGCCACGGTGCCGTCCACGTCCCCTAACCAATGAGTTAAGGGCGGAACGTAATAGGGCTCGCAGGCCACAGCCAGGTTGATCCCCCACTCCACCATGGACTGCAGCAGTAGGTCCTGAGCCCCGGCGCAGTGGTTGAGATTCGTCTGAAGGAAGCTGAAGTCTACGCTCATACTGACATTGCAGCTTCCTCCTCGGCCTGGCGCCGTCCCACGTTGGCGGTGGTCTGGTTATCTCGGACCACCTTACCTTTCGTGATGGGGGGGTTACACTCCCTCGACCCCATCACGTGCCCGGAGAGCTTGCCGGCGTCTGAGCACACTGCGCACCGCAGCTTCCCGGTACATGCAGCCGATTTGTGGCCATCAACGCCGCACCGGTAGCAAAGGCCTCCTCGTTCCGCACTGAATGGGCAGAGCGCCTTTGTATGACCAAGGCCCATGCACTTATAGCAGCGCAGAGGGCGCTGTTCCAGCACGTACACCCTGGCCGAGCTCCACCCAACCAAGAGACGACCGGCATCAGACAGCTTCTTCGCCACAGCTATCGGACAGGACACAAAGACCATACCCATATAACCGGGCCCGCGTGAAATATCTCCACACCTTAACATTTCAGCGGGGCAACTCCCCTCGCGAGCGACTGCGGCAATAATTTTTTCTTTAGTGACGGAGTCGTCTAACCCCGTCACCTTAATGTCCACCTTTCTTATGGGGCGAACAACGTTGGCCACCCCATCCAACAAAGTGCGGAGCTTGTCGGCTAATTTCTCCGCCTGTTCTGTCTGTGCTCTCGGCAGCTCCAGCACTCTAGCCCCCGTCGCTGCGCGTCGAACTTTGAGCCCGCCATTGATCCCAAGGTCTTCGAGTTTCACGTTCTGCTCAGCGCGCTCCAAGACCTGGGCATACGTGATGCCTTTCTGCTCCGCTTCCGGCTGCAGCGTTAAAACCACTGCAGCTGTACGAGGAGCGGCCAGCTTGGACTTGGCCGCATGACGTGCCTTAGGCATCGTAGGCGCAACCGTGGCGGTTGTAACAGCCGGGGGGGAAACCTGCTTTCCCTTCTTTCCCTTTTTAACCACAGTAGACCAGGAAATCTCCTGGACTACCTGTGGTGGAATCGTCTCCGACGTAGTCTGGTCGCTTGAAGGACCAGCGATAGGTGCTGTCGGAGCAGCACGTGGCGCCCGCTTTGGCACGGGTGTAACTTTCGGCAGTGGAGCCGGGTGGACTGCCTGCGCGTAGGGCGCAGCAATTTGCTGCGCCGACTCCCGCCTCTTATCCGCAGCTAACGGAGGGCGTTGTATCTTTGCGGGTGGCAAGCGTTCCTCTAGTACTGCAAATCGGGCGTTAAACATAACGCCGAGCGAAGAAATTATGGAGGCCTTAAATTTCTCCATCTGAGCATCCTGTGCAGAGCCGGATGCCTCATTTGCCCCTGCCACCTTGGTCCGCATCTCCGCGAACTCGCGGCGGTGAGCTTTCACCTCGGCCTTGAGGCTGTCCACCTCTTTGCGCAGGCGGCCATTATCAACGCGGAGCTTTCGCGTCTCCTCGGCTTCTGTCCGAGATGCTAAGGCGTCTACAATGCCCTGCAGTGCAGCCGCCGACTCCCTCAGCCTCTTTGCAAAGCCTCCTTTTAAGTTAGAGGATTTTTGGGCCACCTCCACAATGAGAGCTGCGCTTCGGCCAGCTTGTGCTCGAAGTTCCTCCGCACCCAACTTCGTGGGATCCTCGGTGTGTACATCTGAGGAAGAGGATTCCTCGGAGTCCAAAACAACCTGAGGAGTGTCCTTTCGAAACGCTCGACTACGCAGCGATCGCTCGAAGGCTTCCTCTCTGGCTTCGTTGGCCTTGGCTTTCAGCTCAGCCTTAGCCCGAGCAAGACCACTACCACGTCCTTTCGCGGTTTTGCCGCGAATGGCAGGCTTGTTCTTCGCAGCTAACCTCGTCTCCGTCTCCGTGTCAGAGTCAGAGTTAAAAATAGCAAGGCCCCCATGAGGGCGTTTTCTGCCAACCAAGGCGTCGGACGACAACTCAGTGTCGACGTCCATCGCTGAAAAATAAAAACATCAAACAAAAAGAAAGAAAGAAAAAAAAAAAAAATATATATATATATATTTATATATATATTAATTTATAAAAACTGAAACAAAAACAAGATCTAAAAAGATCTATTCCACGACAACAAAAACCAATCCTTAAACAAAACAAGTGTCCATATACAAAGCAAAAAGTCCAGATGTTACGCGTCAGAGATAACGAAAACCAGTTTACAAGCCAGGTGTCGTTTTAATTCATCAAATCGTAAAATCTTATCGCAATATTCAACACAACCTCAGTCGAAGACGTCCGAACGGCGAATCCCGCAATTCTTGGCCTGACTACGGGACCCTAGGACATTTTTTACACTTAATAATTTTTCTCTCTTTAGAATTAATGCAGCAACTAAATTTTTTATTATAATCGTAAAAAACATTCAGTTCTTTAGCTTCCTCAAGATAAAAATAAATACAATCTGTAACCACGTGATCACGAATCGAGTTGAAAAGTTAACTACCTAAGTATATAAGCTTGGTCTGGACAAAACACATTGCACACATAAAAAAGTTGGAAAGCTGAAGATAACAATCAGAATAGCAAAATAAACAACAAGAAAGATCTTAGAAATCTCAAGAGATCATATGCCTAGGAATTAAGAAATTTGAAAAATGTAAAGGATATTCTTATTTCTATTCCGAAAATATTTCTTCATTCTCTGCAGTCATTACCATAATGTGCATGCTTTCCCGTCTGTGGGCGCATGCTTTTAATTGGAGATCGGAGAAGCGCAAATCCGACCCAGGCTTATTTTGAAAACATTCTATAAATAATAGGATATTTTCTAATTATCCTGATCTGTCCGTAATTAGCCTAAGAGAATCAGGTATTGCTAAATGGGAGAGTATTTTAAGTGAAGAGAAACAAAGGAAAATCGCGATTTTATTTCCGGCGATAATATATTATACCTCTATTAAATCCAGCAAGTTTAAAATTACTATTTAGGTTGATTTGACGATTAATATTTCTTAAGCCATATAGGTACACTAACCATGTTGGTATGATGTTAGATGTACAGTTGTGGACTGCATGCAATAGGCTGAATAGTAGCAGTTTATTTGAAAGTAATGTATATTTTATGAGATAATCAGTGCAAATGGAATAGTACAGGAAAACGTAACTGTTTGTCATTCGTCCTACATGTCAGCTTGTTAATGTTTTACATTCGTAAACACACTAAACTGCACGCGTATGTCTGACATTAAATCGGTTAGGTCGTGAAGATAAAACGAGATTTGACCTGTTCTTGAACCAACATTATTACCCTTGATGCGGACTTGCAATCTTGTATATTATTTATGTTCATGACTGATAAACTCATGCATTTTAGTTGAGATTAACATAGATCTTCACGATCACAAAATATAATCACTAATCGAAATGTCCTTAAATAATTTGAAGGTAATATGTACGACGGGACATATTTTCGTGAAATATTTTGTGTTGAATACAACAAACTTCTTCACTGCGGATTGACTCATGATATCATGAGTCAAACATGACCTATAAACTGACTGCTTACCTCGTTGGTCTAGTGGCTAGCTATTATATCTGCCAATTCGTTCGAGAGCCTAAGTTCTGTTAAAAAGTTTTTCCGCAAGTAGCAGCACAGAGTTTGGAAAATGCACATGTGCAATTTTGCACAGAATTATGCATTAGAAATATCGCCTGTGCAGTTGGCTAGCCTCTATTGAAAAGACCGCCCTAATTGAAAACGATTTTGAAGACATTAAATAATATAATTTAGATCTTGACTAGCAAAAACGAATAGTATTTGAGCACAGTTGTATTATTATATTGACCTTTAGTTATGATAATATGTATAAATCATTCGAGTAAAACAATAGTTTAATTTATTGTCTTTGTAAACAAAAGTTAGGTACAACACTAATTCAACTTATCAATTATTTTAATTATACCTACGAGTTACAAGTCAAGGAGTCGGTAAAGTATTATTTGTTCAACACACGATATATTAGATTAATAAATAATATTTAATAGTACAATTTTGTGTAGTCTAATCCATAGAAGTAAAGAAGTGAACTACATTAATAAACAAATAATAGAAAATGATTCAAGTATGATATTCATCATCGGAATTCACTATAATTTTTTTTTATAATTACGTATTAAATCAGATTTGTTGTTGTACTTAGTGTCGGCCAAGGGAATGCGAATGCTTTTTTATATCTGCTGACTTAAAAATTTCATACTTTAGTATTCGAATTACCTTATAACTACAATTACAGGAACATAATAAAATACTTATTATATTAATCACTAAAGTAACGGTAATAAAGACAAAATCGCAGCGCCTATGCTTATGGGTAGTGGTGACCACTTACCATCAGGTGGCCCAATTATTTTTACACAAACAGCGTATCCCCGTTAGGTGGCTAGTGCGTTCTTACAGAATAGATCTGCAGATATCGATACAAATGAAGTTTCTAATCGCATAAGTATTCGTTAACATATACCGAGGCTCCGGCCTTCGAAAAAATAGGTAGTGTTAATGAACGACTGACGCTCTAAACAAACAACGACGGGTATCCACATGACCTACTTCATGTTTGTATTCTTGTTCTTATCTTAATTTTCTTTTATATTATTAAAATTATCTCTTTTATCTTTGATGATATCATTATTTTAACAGTGTTGATATCTGTTTCCCGATTCTAATCATGTAACTTCTTTTATTATTTTCAAACATATTTTTATAATAACGTAATTATAAAAATGTGGACACTTTTTTATGTTGAATCAATGGGTATCTTTTAGTATTGAACGCAAATAAAATCGAACTAAAAGAGTACGTAGGTACCTACTTATATTAAACATAAGATCATTTCAATCAATCAAAAATAAAATAAGCGTCGTTAAAATAACAGTCGTGACCTTCGTTTTCCTTGAAATGAATAAAGAACAAGCGTACAATATTAAAACATGCTTGTTGTGTATTTTAATTATTCTTTGTTTGTATTATAAGTAACTTGTACTTTTTGTCACGAATATAACATACATTATAATGTTAAGAGACACCAAACTCTGTCAAAAAAGTTGATTTTTGATTTATTTGCTTGGCGTATGGAAATCATAAAATGACTCTAAAATATAATTAGTAAATTTTCATTAATTACTTACCAAAAACTAAGGTAACTTTAAGTATTAATATATTTAAGGTCGTATAAATTATTTTGGGTACATATTAAAATGTTATTTTTATAAGTAAATAACATTGTTAGTGTTTAAAAAATATTTGATAGAAAATTTAATATAAAAATATTTAGTTAATAATTTGGGTATTCAATTATATATATATTTTCCTCAATCAAATGAGCTAGGTATTAAACATAAACACAATTAAGTTTTTACCGGTATTATATTTAATCACTTATATATAATTATAAATATATATACAAATTACTACATACTACCACAATATGTATAGTAATCATTGTAACAAAATTGTCTGAAACAATAATTAGATACAGGTGCATTCAAATAATTTAAGCATGGAATGCAAAGCATTTTTAGACACTTAAATTCTCGTCTATAAAAGAAATCAATTATATTTCTAATTTGTTTTAACTAACGGTTGATGCTAGACCAATTTAAATTGTTATTAGTGCCGCTATGGACAATTATTTTGTTACATCTTCATTGCGAAGTGATTGCTTAAATTAATGAATAAAATATTGCCGAGAAATCGAATTGACACACGTAACAATTATTTTTTAAATCTGGCAATATTTTATTTTTATACTTGACTTCTTACAGATTGAACAATAAAATGTTATGTAGGAATGTGCTTAATATAGGTGAACACCGTTTGACACAGAGTCTACGTGATTGCAAAATATAATAAGCATTGTTTGCATCAGCGTCAGAGTTTTCAATAAACATGAGTGATGTTTGACTTGACTTTTAGACACTACCTATACTACTAAAGTATCGTTGCTCAATAATACAAAAGTTACATAGTTCCTTCAAAAGAGCAAAACCTTCATTTATAAACTAAATTTTAATATACTTATTTTTAATATAATTTCTACATTACATTATCGATACATAAATGACAAAACCATAAGATAACTTGGTATTAATTAACTTAAAGAATTGTGCATAATAAAGTAACATTATATAACATTTGACAAGATAAAATAATACTATAGTTTCTTCTTATAGTATGTAATGTAATTTAAAAATTGAAGATAACGTAATAATATACTATAAGTTTCAAAATTCTAGACGTAGGTACTAAAACGCAGAAAGATTTTACTGTTTTTTTTTTTTGTGGGATTTTATGTACGAATATAAAAATATTCAGCTACATGTAGTTACGTCCCTATCCATTAACAGCTTACTGTATATTGGAATATGAACACAGAAGTTGATGCTGCGGTGTGGTATTAGGTTTCCGTCGTTTGTATTCATTAAAAATAATAAAATGTAAAAAACACCACTACCGTATCTACTGTGGAGGTCGTTAATAAATTAAAAGATCGCAAAACATTGATTTATATTCGTCTCAAAGCTAACGCGTGTCTACGGAAAACAACTATAGCTATAAAATATTCATTAATTATATTTAGCGTGATCTATAATAAAGACTGACCATGTATAATATCCTCGTACGAAAGTAATTAAATAAACAGAGGTGATCCTGTAATGAAATTCTTGGACTGATGCCAAGACACGTCCAGACTCCTGAGCGTTTGTTGTTTTAAGGAACGTTTTTAGTATACAAATGTGTGAACATTAAATCAATATTGCACGGTGTAATAGGATTCCAATAGAACTGTGGAGTTTCTATCGTTTAATGTTATCAGATAGAATTATTAACTGAAATGCTGTGGCAGACAGAGTTATCAAAGATAAAGTGAGACTAAACGAATAGACCAAATGAACTGCTGTAACTAGTGCATACGGCACCATAGCACGGAGATTATCCGGTGTTATAACAAACAAAAAAGTTTTAAAGTGCTGTGAGATTGGTCGTTGAAGCAGCAGTCTGAGTTGGAAAAACGAATCAAACCAAATGAAGCAACATACACCTTAAGTGAACAGTGTGGAAGTACGTACCATCAAACAAATACAGCGATAGTCTAATATCTAATGTTCACGTTAGTAAAGTTTATAATAATTAATTTAAGAAAAGAAACTACACATTACCTGATAAATAATTAAACTGGGTATAGATAAATGTTTTATTTTGATAAATATTATTTTATTTTCGAATAATAATTTATAAAATAATTATTAAAAGATAACCAGCATAATTCATAAATGTTTGGCTGGGTTGTTAGTAACAAAATCAATTCTGATCTTATCAATAAACAAATCTACCATTAAAACAGTCAAAACTTCCTTAGATTAAAATCGTATCGTAAGTGATTAAAATATAGATCAATACGTAACACATTTAGTAGTTGATTATATTACAAGATACGTTGGTAAAGAAAGACAAATTTATTCACTTATGTTACTTACACTGAGGCATTAAATAATATATGCAAATAAAAAAAAATGTACGAATTATCACAGCGCGGAATACTAGTAGCATGCTGACTAAAACCAATCTCAAACCCGATTTTCTGGTTGTTTAATGCACTAGCGCCCTTGTCACCAGTGTAGACCAATAAGGATTGTTGTTAGATATGTTAAGAAACAATCGTTTTTTTTTTTTTTAAATCAACTTAACTATAATACTGTATTGTGGTATGTACAAATAATTTAAACGTAGATGTAGCCTAGATAACTCCTAGCAGTCTCTAATGGGCTGTAAAAATCCCATCAACATCGGTTCGGACAATTACATTGCGGACGTTTGTGTTTCGATACTTATTTCGAAATTGAGTTATACATTCTTGAATTTAGATTCTAGGTTTTAGGTATAAGTAATAATTCCATATATTTTTTAATTAATAGTTTTCAATATTTTAATCATAACGTTGTTCTAAAAGTTACATGACAAATATTTCACTTCCAAAATACAATAATAGTTAATAAATGATTGTTGATCCTTGTTTGTTTGTCAAGTATTATAATATATGACATCAACACTATTTATAAATGCATGCTCGAATGACTCAAACTCTTTTTCTCGAGATAAATATTCTTCGTAATTATGTTAAGATAAAATAAAAACAAACATATATGCGCTTGAGATGGCCCAAAGGATTTAAAAAAGGTAAGGTAGGCAAATATCATGTCACGTGACAGATTCAAGTAATATTATTACGATATTTTTACTCATCAATACTAGTATTGTTGGGCTTTGTTTTGTCATGTGCTCGTGTAATAATAACACTGGCTAAAACTCGACTCATTCTGGAACATCAATTGGAATGCAATTTAGGTTAAATTGCATTTAGGTAAGATAAATTACATAAGGTAATTGGAGATTATGGTAAAGAACGAGACAGAACTCCTTTGGCCTCGTAAAAATACAGAGATCATACGGCATCTCAGTGGGTCAGACGGCATATCTAAACTATAAAATCAATCAAAATTCGTAGAAAAAAATAATATTTTCCATTAAGTTAAATAAATAGGGGTTTAGAATATCAATTTTATCAAGAAGGACTTCGAGATAAGAAAGTCAATCTATTTATTAGTTTTTGCATGTATCATAATCAGTATACGCATACTTGCAAATACCTTATAAAAAATAATAAAAACAAATGTACTTAATAATATTAATTGACGTTGCTAAAAATAAACACAAACATAATACACATAAATTTTACATGTTTTTGTCAAGTCGGAACGGTCACAAATCTTTAAGTTTAATTTTAAATTACTATTATGGAATTTTGTACTCTTAACCTTTGGAGGTCAGTTTCATAAAAACTTACCTATTGTAAAATATTGAATACAGTCGCGAATGTAAATTGTACAATTATTCCGCTTATATGATCAATCATGATCAGCAGATGAACACGAAAGAGTGAATGATTTTATTTAAAAATCTATGAAATTTGAAATTGAAAACGGCTTCTAAAGTAAAGTCCAGTGTAAACAACAAACAAGATAAATGACACAAAGTATAAACATTTGCTTCGTTAAAATATTAAAATAAAAGTGATGGATTGATTTTTTTGGTAACAAATACATGTGTAAGAAATGATATCGGTAACGTAATCAAGAACATTTAGAAATTTACAAGAGAAAGCATTTTTAACATTTATTGATCTGGGTAGAAGCATAAATACAACATCAGACTCTACACACAATAAGATAGAGTTGAGTGTAGGAATGCCTGATTATTTTTATTCGTTATTCATATTTGAAACCCATACCTGGAACAAAAACTATTTCCTTCGTGATAATTAAAAACTCATTGAATAAAAGTTAACCTCAAAATTGGATTCAGCAATTTTAGTCAGTACAAAGTCGAGAGTATTTTCCCGTTAAAATATCATTTTTACATTTGGTTACGGTTAAAAATAGTAAGATGGTGCCAAGTCGTAAGCAAAATCAAATGAAAGTAATTGTAAATTCATTCATTCATTTTGTTTAAAAAGTCTATTTTATATATAAAATATAATCTTTTCATTGTAGACCCTGCTCCATAGCATAAAATAATAAACGTATTAATATTAATTTCAATATTTGCCTTTGAGGAACTAGGCATAGAAATATCAAGTGCCTTATTATGTAACAGTCAGCGGTCAGGGTTTTCACTAATAACTCTCAGTTTGGTTTTAGTGCTCCCCTTCGTCCTGAGTGTCATGCAACATGTTTGTATATAACAGTATAGGATCGTTTGTATGCGCTCGTTATTGATAAAAAGTACTTCGTTATCGCAAGAGTCTCAACAAAATCAAGACGTTATAATAATTTTCATTGACCCTGAGAGCAGTAGGTCTTTTGCATATTATTGACCTATACGCCACACGTGTATTTGACGCAACGCTACAAAATGTGTTTCGGGTATATACAATGCAATCTAAACTGCTAACCAAAATATTGAAATGGACAGAAATAGCTCTCCTTTCCCTGTCAATGACAAACTCAAATCCTTCAAATCCTCTGTAACGTAATGTCCGAGATATTTGAATATTGACACATTTTAAAGAAGAGTTAAATAATTTTAATGTTACGCAGTATGAAATCTTACGATTATGAATATCGGACGTCAAGAGTCTAGACCGCTAGTACAACTTTTGAAGTGATATGTCTATGCAAGATATTTATTAGGTATCAAAAAGCAGCTGCGTTTAAGATATTAAACACGTAATTTGCTTAATTTTCATTGTAATTGAAATTTAATTATGCAATAATGACTGATTTCGTCAAACGATACAATTAATCGAAAACTCTATTTTATTTAGACATAAATCGTAAGAAACCTTTTAATAGCTATTTTAAAGTGAAAATGTATATTTTTCTTACCATGTATTCAAATATTCACTGACTTATATACAAATACAATACGAATAGCTTAAAATATAATTCGGAGGTAATTTGTTTCCTTCAATTCGGTAACAATTGACAGTCAGATACGATGGTACTGCACTTCGCAATAATTTGGTAATAGTGATAATTGAATTGAAAAACACGCATATAAACCATTACACAAAGATATATTTTGTGCAAGCTACATCTCGTTAGGTAATATTTAAGATTTAACATCAACTATAAAAAAATGTGATTCAGTAGAAGATAATACTCGAAGATTAAATTCTTAACGAGATCATACAAAGATTATAATGAAAACGTATCAATTTTATAGGGCTTATAAAATAGATAATTTAATTATAAATCTTGCTGAGTTTTGAAGATATTACTGGTACATAATAGTTAACATAGAGGTTAAAAGTGAGACATTATTGAGTTTGTGGTGATAGAGACCGCAAATTCTTCAACATTAAGTTCTCACTAGTATGACACATACTATTGTTGAAATTGCTATTGGATTTTAAATAAGTGCAAAGAAAACCATCAGATGTAAAAATAAATACAATATTCTTTTGACTTTAGTAAATACTTTTTGGTTTTCTTAAAATACACATAATAAAGGCCATTATAAGAGTTTACGTAATTATACGAAAATATTCACAGGCTATATTTAAATATACATAATGATTGTTATGACTCACCATGATTTTTTTAGGTCCTTAATTCCAGAAAATGTAATGCTGTTCGATCTGCTTAATCTTCGACCGATCGTCCAGAACCTGATCTTATTGTGATTATCCTCTTCCCGGAACGGATTCAGGTGTTCAGGGTAGTCGTGAACGGAGACCGTCTTACGAGACCCCGCCATCGTCGTCATAATTGCACCACTAGTTAAGAAACTTCGACTTTCAGAGTTTTACATAATATGTAAGAACACTAATACAGGCGTCGGCCACTTCGTTTTTTTATCAGGTATCACACTGTTAACTTATCACAAGCTGATAACGAGCTGTATCGTCTTATCAAAGGGAGATAATTGCATAGTTTGTTTTCGCGGGACGTGGTAAGTACGCAACGTCGCGGCGCTCGGCGTCACGGCCAAAGGAACACTAAACACTACCGGCGGCAGCGCAGTCGCCGATACCGCTATCACATATAAGTTAAACATACAGGCGATGTAACGTGTACAACAAACGATTATTATAATGTGCTTTGCATGGAGCGCATTTAGCGATTTTAAAATAAGTGAGAAGGCAAATCCATTCCAATCAGAAACTTTTAATTATCAACGCTAATTGATATCGACTAGGGTACTCAAATTCTAGAAACGAAACGTAATAAGTATACTTACCCTAACAGAAAAATTTATAACACTTGTTTTTTCAATAAATGCTGCAATGACCAGTGTCCTATAGTTAATTCGTAATTATTTACTTTGATGACGTCAGGCGAATATAGCGTTCCTACGTCTTGAAGGCCGAGCAAACTTCAGAAAATATCACACCTTGGAATATTTTATTAGAAGTGCTATGTCAACTTCATGAATTACGTAATCTTTTAGCTGCTGAATATTTACATTGTGTCTTCTGAATAAGCACTTGCATATTAAAAGTACTTATGAGTAGGTATTGATTAGTAATCTATTAATAACAGCTCGTTAAGGCTACGGATGACTACCATAGTAGGTATGTATAATTAAGCAATCATATTTAAATGTATATAAAATAATATTATTATAAAATAAATAACTATTTTAATATAAGAAGCAAGAAAAATCTGATATATACGCTTAAAGAGTTTATATTATAAACATAGTCGAAACAAACGATTACAAGTAACCTAATTTCTAAAATTCCATCGCATGACACGCTATATCGATCCATTCGCGTAACTACTATAGAAAACTCAATGACCTTTGTGTTATGTCCTAATACGTTTCTGAGTTTTATATCTTGATTATTTTGTACATGTAAATCGACAATAATCTTTGTGGTACTTTTAAGAATCGCCTGAACGTCTTCGTATAAAAACGCCTTAGTCATCGCCTTCTTTTGTTCGTTCAATTTATTTACGTACACACATTATATTGTTTCAAAACTTTGAATAATATGATTAGTATTAGAAAATAATTATACATAAGGGGTAATTTTATCAAGTTACGTATAAAGGGTATGTTCGGATTGATTTTCTGGTTGGTCTAGTGGCTAGTTTTTCGAATATTTCTCACACAAAATTCAGCTTCGTAATAATATTTCCTGCGCTAATCTCTAATGATATTGGGTTATCGTTGCCGAAATCGGTCAGGAGTTTATTTGGGACATTTAACTAAACTTAAAGACAATCTTTGGTGATTCTATAAGATGATATTTGGATTTGAAATATAAAATTATGCAGGTAACTAAGAATTTAGTTAATGAATACAACATAGTATTGCTTGCTGATGACACTATCTTATTTTTAGCGCTTCCTCTGAAAAAAACACAAAGCTTCGTTTGAAAAAAAAAATTGGAAACCAAGGAATCTTTTAAATTTCCCCCACATACAAATGATTTAAACTATTGTATGGTTCATAATTACGATTAGGAAGTTGGTGCTTTGTTCTAGTATGCCCTGTAGTTCTATTATAACAGAATATAATTTTGTAGGTATTAACGGCTTGAACGTGCCTTTTTATTATACTTAAACTAAATTTCAAATGAATTTCTATAAAATTTCAGTTTTGTTAATGTTTCGGTTTCTCCCAAATGTCAACAAAAGATGATTCTGGCTTTAAAATATTTGGACAAAAATATTGGAATCAAAAACAAAATAGATATAAGTGTACATAAAGTATATTAAAATGAAAAATAATTTCGAAAATAAATAATAGGGGGCAGTGACCTTGTTCTAACTAAAGTCTTCAAACAGGCGACAATTTATTGAAGATCTTTTGTGCTCTCCTCTGACGAAGCATTGTTGTGGAACAGGATAGGATCAATTGCATTGTGACATCAATTGCACTTCGTATCGCCAA
Source organism: Vanessa atalanta (assembly GCF_905147765.1). Classification (NCBI taxonomy): domain Eukaryota; kingdom Metazoa; phylum Arthropoda; class Insecta; order Lepidoptera; family Nymphalidae; genus Vanessa; species Vanessa atalanta. The sequence continues at coordinate 6,798,570 of NC_061871.1, forward strand.
TTCATTGACTCGGCCACTTATTAATGGATGTTATCATTACTTATGCTGTGTAATGAAATAGAGTCTTCATATTTGTTCATCCTTGTTTATATAAAGTACCTTCTCCTCCCGAGTCTATATTAATTAGTTAATTTGAGTTTTATATCATGATATTATTTTAAATAATATAGAAGCAAATGTAACATATATATACTACAAACTAATTATACAAAAGGAACCAAGTCAAGCGATCTACCTGCCCTATCTGTACTACTTGTACTTTTGTTATTTAAGTATCTTGTAATACTTCTAAAATAAATCGCACAAGTTCCAAAGAATAGACGGCCACGTTTTGTAAAGAAAACCCTCTACATTTTTATTGTCATATGACAAATAATTTGAACTTAAGTAACCTCTTAAATATAAGTAATAGATAAAAACGAAATAAGTCATTAAGGTGTTTCACAAAGTGAAGGCTTTGTTGTGACTCATCGGTCCTCGATCCCTCTTTTCGGGGGGCGGCACGGGATCGATCTTGGAAATTGCCTAGACCGACAGATTTTTCTTCTTTTAACGAATTGTTGATTAATATTTTGTCTAGAAAAAACCATAATAAAAATTGACCTTGTAATTTTTTATCATACAAGATATTTACATTTATTAGGTGCTCTATAATATTCGCTTCGTATATCTTCTCTATGATATCATCATAAATGGAAGTGTGTGCCATATCAAAAATACGTAACGCCCGATCAATCAAATGTGGATTTTATATATCTAAATTCTTCTAGTTACAAATGGTACCTATTTTAAGAAAGACTAGCTGATCTCATTTGGTAGACATAATATCTATGACGTGAGTTGAGTGAACTTTAGTAATATTCAAGAGCATTGACGAACTTGAGTAGTAATAAAATTATTATAATGTATTAATAAATATTCTTGTTCATTAAGGCGATATTGGTGAAATCCATTCTCAGAACGTACATTGTCATTCATATTTCGTTAGTGATGCAACAATTTGTTTTAGTATTAGCGAGTCCTAGTATCTAACTGATGGCTCACATGCTTTGATGGCCTGTCATATATAAGTTCGTAAATAAAAGTATTCAACGATTTTTGTAAAAATAGAAAGCCGTCAGAACTAGGAAAGTTAGGACTCTGAAAATATGCTACAAATAAGTTCTAGACAAATTTGAAATCAACAATAGATGTTTATACATTCATATTCTCATATTACAAAGCTGCGCAAATAAAGTGTTTGAAACCAGGACAACTAAATTATGCCGAAGCCTAGATTAAACACGTGAAATGAGTATAAAAGTACTAATTGTATCTACGATACTTGGTTTCGATCCTCGATATTTATAACTTGTTAAATACTTCTTGTGTTCAATGTGGAATTTCGTCGTTTCCATTTTAAAATAATACTATATTTTTCTGCACAAAAAATTTGGTAACTAATGTATACCAAATAATGTATGTTTTATAATACAGCATTACGTCTCCGCTCCGAACTTTTTAAAACCTAATTATTTATCATTATAAATCTAAATTTAGCAAAGAACTAAAATATTTAAGTAATTATAATTAAATTGATATGTTTACCGTTGATTCATTATTGTAAAAAGACGTTTTTTATGTAATGTCCCGTGTATATGACGGAGGAAACAGCAAGTTACTTCGGAATTGCAAAGAGGATGCTCTACTAAAGATGACATTGAGCACCAATCAGGTAGAGTGGAGATAAATGGCGTTTCAAGTCTAAGCGTTGCGCATTTTTTAACTTACAATAGTATAATTTTCAATCGAATAAAATAAAGAAAATATTTGCTTCTACTGCTTATAAATTTGAGTTAAAAATTACTTTAAAAACCGTTTTTAAAAAAATACCAATTATATTCTTTGAGTAATTGATTCATTTACTAGTTTCGACCCGCGTCTTGGCTCGTGTCTACCCCATTAGCAGGTGTTAGTTACTTACTAGCTTCTGATTTCCTCTATTACAAATAGATTTTCTACCTATTAGGCGGTATGTTTTTGCCCTACTTATTTTAAGATTTTATACAAAAATGGAACATCAAATTGACTTGAATCGAATCTGCCGTGTCAAACATTTAACAGTTACCATAGCAACGATAAACAATATAATGTTTCTAAAGCGAGTATTGATGAAGCTGTCTATAATTTGAAAGTGATTTCACTTCTTTATACAAGTTTACCTTAAAACTGTAACATCATGGGAACTAACACTCCTCCTAATATTTCTGCACGAATATTTTACGGATTAAGAACCGACATTCAGTAAGTAAATGCATGCAAAATTAGCAATAATTTATCCTATAGGTACCTAAATAGTATTAAACTATTGTCGCCGTCATTTAATCATGTAAATAAAGACAGTAGGTACAGTAGAAGCTTATATTAAACAAAACAAGTTATAGCCGACATTTGGTGAAGCAATTTTTGTACAATACATCTTAGATAGGTTTATTAAATAAAAATGGAACGTTTTTACCGTGTAAAGTATAGATTTAGTTAAGTAAACATAATAAGTCACAAACTACGTCCCAGCTCCATCATTAGATTAGTTATGGGACAAAATTATTGTATCATAAAATCGAATCAATATAATTCAAATCACGTAATTATTTATACAAAGATGTATAGCTATAGCTTGTTTAAGCTATTTATGTTGATAAATAATGGAATTTAATCTATAGGTACAATGCTCACTATATGACAGATTCGGAGATTATCTACCCCGCAGGCGGTGTAATTGTGATTCACAATCACATTCAGAAAAAACAAAAGTTTATTCGACTTCAAGACAAGCACAAACCAATTAAATCTATAGTGTTAGCACCTAACAGGTAATTACACTAATTATACTCTTCTTTTGTTACTGTTTTTTCCTTAAACCGTTACAATGAGCAAGGAAAACGTAGATTATTATTCATATTGAAATTGTACTTTTTGTCTTAATTTAAAATAGTACCATACCACACAAAACCTACACTTAAAAATAATGTTACTGCTGTGCTTAGAACTAAGCTCCTCTTAAGAAGGTTTCAGGATTTATATTCTACAACGCTGCAACTGAGTTGACCGTTGATACGATTCGTACTTGCTCAGTAAAGTCGAAGTCAACGCGCTAGAAACTAGACTTTGTCGTTTTTATAACGTATAAAAACGACAAAGTCTAGTCCAACACAGCTACTTAGATTTAAACCTTTGACCCTCGGCTAAATACTATCGCTAACAATTTATTATACAAGTTTGAAGGGGAACGAGCCAGAGTGATAACTGGCACAAAGGACGAAAATCTTTCTTCCCAATCACAATGACGTATTGGCTATGTAAGGAATGGATAGTATTTCTTACAGTTCTAATGTGTATCGGACGTTATGACCACTTACCATCACGTGTCTTATTTGCCTATCCACCTACCTATTTTACAAATAGCTATTTATATATAATTGCAAAAAAAAAAAACAAGATAAAATAGTATATTAATATTTTAATAGAGTGTTATTCACAGCATAAGTTTAGAAATGTTTTGTTTTAAAATTCAAGCGCGAACTTCTAAAAATCTACAGAATCGCGAACGGTTAAATCATCATACAATAACATAATTTTCAGACGTTGGTTGGCTTTGAATGAAATCTCTGAAGAGGGTCAAAAGCCAATAATAACAATATATGATCTTACCACTTACAAGAGACGTAAAATACTTACCGTTCCTTTCGAAAATTCAACGGCTCGTGAGTTCGCATGTATCCAATTCACATACGACTCGAAATATTTAGTGGCAATCACTGGCGAACCGGACTGGTATCTGTATTATTATAACTGGGACAAGGGAAAAGTTGAGAGTCATGCCAAAGCTCAAAATCCTAGCGGCCAGGGAATCGTCGAGAGCGTAAGATTTATAGCTTTGTATTCGTACATTTTGCCCGCATAAAGATGATATTTGTGTGCTATTTTTAAACTGTGTTATTAGGTACAATGTAATCCGTCCGACGCAACGCTTGTGGTTATAACAGGGCCATATACTTTTCGTATAATGAATGTTTCTGAAACTGTATGGCGTCAATGGGGCTGGTGTAAAGCTGAAAATGTGAGTATACATAATATTTAATAATGGGAATAAAACAGTAGAAAGGTAGAAGCTGAAAATGGGTCGATAATTTGTAGTAACTTACCTAGTTTCTTAATTGTTACGTTTATTTTATTATTCTGTGTTTAAATTAAAGCATATATCAGTAAGCATATATCAGTAAGGGTGGTTAATTCTTAAGGGAAGGAAGTGACTTTATTTAAGATATTGTGGTAAATTAAATGTTTTGTAATGTATAATAAATACTACGACGAATTATTCTCACAAAAAAATCTATTTATCAATATAAGATCACTGCGGAATGAGTCAAAAATTATTTGTAACATGTACGAGCAATCCGTTGGCTCATGTCCGTAAGGAAACAGTAAAAATTGTAAAAGCTTATACAAGCTTTCTACAATTGATTTATTCAATCATTTTTAATCAAATTTTTTAAGGAACACAAAAAAATATATTCATATAATTTAAAAATATACAGTGTTTATAATATACGTTTAACGCTTTCTTATAGATTAACATTACCAGTTGTATGTGGTTAACATCTGATCGCATTATGTTCGGAACGGATAACGGAACCATTATGGTAGTAGAAAACGGCGATTTGCGTCAAAATTGTATATTTCGGGCCGCTGATGTTACAGAAATGTCACTAAAGAAAATCGAAGCAGAGTAAGTATTCAAAATAAATAAATAAAATAAGCCTCTGTAGCTGTTTAGCTTTGAGTTTTAAATATATACAGTTTACAATCTCGCGAGATAGATTACAATCTAATGGTATATGGAATACGGTGATAGTTATAAGATATGTATATTAAGATAGCTCCATAACTTCCTATGAACACAGTGTCTTTAAAATTATATCTACTAAAGGTCAGGTGAAGGTGAAAAATCAAGTTCAACCAGTGCTGAAGGTGCTGCAAGTGAGACAGGGATAGTCGAAACTGAAAACTACCCCGTCACGTGTTTGATAAACTTTTCTAAAGGTAAACTTTTATTGTTTATGTGATAGAAGATAGTGTTTTTATGATGATGATAAATGATGTTACGTGGATTTTGCCTGTAGTTACACCAGCTTAACTTTACTTCATTCTTCTTTTTCATTTTCTTTGTTCACCGTTTTAAGCAATTTAAAGTATCGTGAGTATCTTTGACGAATTTGGTGTTTATTTTTGTTGATAGGATTCGCTTATGCATGTGGACAAGGCTATGTACATATGTTTGAGAAGGAGACTCCACATAATTGGCGTAAAAGGAATTTATTTCGAATCTCGAAAAAATCGTACAAGTGAGTTTTGTATGTAACTGAAAAAATAATTTAGTAAAATTGTGTTTATATAATTATTTGATGTTATCTTGTAGGCACACCCGAGAACACCCATTGTGGTCACCACTCGATGCTATTCAGCACATAACAATAGATCCTAATCAAGAAACACTTCTTATTACAACTCTCAGGAAACAACTGTACTACGTCAAATTGTTTGGACAACACATGCTTCAGGTATTTAACAACAACGGCTATTACAAAACACTATTAATTTAAGAGGTATTTTAAAATTACAGTATTTATTTGAAAAAAACAACCTAACTATGATTATAGTTATGTGGTATATTATTAATGACTCGTACATCTATTGCTTTTAATTTCTTATTATTATAAATTCTTTGCTTTTGTATTTCTAGAACCCAGAAATAGCATTTACAGAATTAGGTCCAGCGATGCATTATGGTCGAATAAATTCCCTATCGATGTGCGCTTGGAAACCAATATTCATGACGTCTGGTGAACAGGACAAGAGCATACGAATATGGAACTACATGACAGATGACGTGGAATTAATTAAATTGTATCAAGAAGAGATACATTGTGTTTCTTTACATCCTACTGGTGATATCAAAAGCCTTATCTAGTCAATTAATTTAATTTATAAATATTGACACTTATTAACTTGTATCTCTATAGGGCTTTTTGCTATAGTGGGATTCTCAGATAAGTTGCGATTCATGGTGGTTCTAATAGATGATTTTGAAGTTATGCGAGAATTTCCAATTCGTAATTGTAAACGTGCACAATTTAGCACAAATGGCCATCTTTTCGCAGCCGTTAATGGTCAAGTTATACAAGTGTTTTCATCCGTTTCTTTTCAAAATGTTTTTAATTTGAAAGGGCATAATGGAAAGGTAATGTAATCTACAATAAACTGCATTAGGTCTTTACTAGGAAATGATGGTGTAACCTTTGAGTCTTTTTCAGATTACAAGTTTGGCATGGTCTGCTCAAGATTTGACTTTAGTATCATGTGGCTCAGAAGGAGCTGTATACGAATGGAATATGTCTTCAGGACAACGAGTTGGTGAAGTTATACTTAAAACCAACCAATTTAATGCATGTGCAGTAAATAGGTACAATAGTTATAAAAGCTTTTCATAAAATAATCTTTTAAATGTTTGTTTATATTATTCAGTGTGTCACATCAAAGAAACGAGAATGCCACTCTGTTTGCGCATACACACTCGATCACTATAATATCTCATGCGCAGTTAGCAAGTTTCCGTTCTGAATGATCGCTGTAGCCGGAATCGGTCAGTAGGACATCGTCCGTTCATTTTTTCAAGATTATTTTCGTTTACTTTTTAGCAATGGAAAAACTACATACGGCGTCGGAAGCGATGGAGAAATTAAAGAAATTGGATCGAACACAATCCGTAGAAATTTAGGGTTAATTGGATGCGCTTTAGATACCATCTTACTGTCACGTTCCGATTTAATGTTGTTCATAACTGGTGGTGAAGGTGGTGTCACTGCCGTACAACTACCACTATTAGATAAAGCTATTTTTAATGAATTTCATATGCACAATAAAAAAGTAACTGGCATCGCTTTATCGTATGATGACCAAACTTTAGTGTCAGTGTCTGACGACTCTTCTATCTGTTTATGGAGACTGACTAATGCTGACGGACGAGCTATAGCTCTTGATAAAGATTTTGCATATTCTAAAGAGATTTTAATAAGTAAGAAAGACTTACAAGAAAAAATCAATAGCATAAACGTTAGTATATTCAAATACAATTGTTCTAAATATGTAGCTGAATTCATGTAGCTCATTTAAATATTTATTGTTTTAGCTACTGAGTACAAGAATGAGTGAACTGGAAACTGAACATACTTATCAGCTGCGTCAGGCCGAAGCTGCTCAAGCCGAGAAATTAAAAGAAGTACATGAAGGATATTGTGCGGCTATTGAAGAACTCAAAGAAAAAAATGAGGTATTGCTGATTGCCTTTATTCAAAATAGTTATAAATATTTAAGCTAATATAATATTTTATGCACTGTAGCAAATGGAAAACGAACACACTCATGAAATTGGAATGATACAACAAGACATAGCAAAATTGCGATCAGGCCATGAGAGAACCCTTCAAGCCTTAGAAGCTGATTTTAATATAAGACTCATAAGTGAATATGATCGATATCAGGTAAATTTTGAACGATTTAGTAAATACATTTTATATAAAGCTCATATTTATAACTACCATATAATTGGTAAGGAAATTGTCTTAGAATATTATTATAGCTTTATTTATTCTGTATGAAACGCAATTTATTTCTGTCAAGCTATTTTAGTTTTAAATAGTTCGTTCGTTATGACTTTGTTTTTGGAATAGATTACACCCATATAAACAATAACACATTTATAGAGCCTTGAAGATAAAACAGCACGCATGAGAAAAGATTATGAACAACGATTAGAAGATCTAGCAGAAAGTAAGCGACTAGCTCTGAGGCAAATAAATGATATGTTTGAAGCGAGATTAGAAGAGAAAGACCTAGTTCTACAAGAGGTTAGATATGCTCATGTTTAATTCAAAGTAATGATATTATTAATAGTTATTATACACAAAATATTTATAACTTAGTTACAAGAACAAGCTGACATGGAAAAGAGAGAACATGAAACAATAAAAACATCTATTGAGGAAGATGCTGATCGCGAAATAATCGAAATAAGAACTGCCTATGAAGTGCAACTAAAGGAAGAAAAGGATGCCAACGTAAGATTAAAAGGAGAAACCGGGCTGATGAAGAAAAAACTTATATCTGCTAACAAAGAAATCGATGAATTCAAGCACCAAGTATCTCAACTTAAGGGTGATCATTCTTACCTAAGCATTGTACATACTATCTAAGGTGTTGTTATACATTATTTTAATGATAGCAATAATTTTATAGCTGAACATAAACAGTTCCAAAAAGTGATATCTACACTTGAGCGGGACGTAGCAGATTTGAAAAAAGAAATATCGGAAAGAGATGGCACTATTCAAGATAAAGAGAAGAGAATATATGAATTGAAGAGAAAAAAACAGGAATTGGAGAAATATAAATTCGTGTTGAATTTCAAGATAACCGAATTGAAAAATCAGGTATTTAATTTCTTTGTATTATTTAAAACCAAGAATTGAGTATTGGTTACATTAGAGTATGTATTTCTAAAAATCACGTTGATACTTTTTACATCACATACGGGTTCGTTATGTACCTACTTTTTATCATGATCTAAATATTTAAGTCATGGCTACTTATATTGTTTAATGCCTATTTGTACTGTTGAAATTATCTCCAGTAATTAATACAATAATATGTCAGAGTATTTTTTACCGAGACGCAAATGGACGGACTGGTGGTAAGTGGTCACCTATACACTGTAAGAATTTTGACTGTGTAATACTGAACTGACACATTACAGCAGTACCTACAGATTTTGATATTGCATCATTGATATTTGAGTATTATTCGATTCGATGGTAGTTCGCCAAAGTTCCTAGCTTAGCTCTTAGGTCGAATCAGTGAACAATTAAGGTATCTTAATTTTCATTTCGGCTATGCATTAGATTGCACCTAAGGAAAATACAATACGAGAATTAAAAGTTCAAATAGATGACATGGAAAATGAAGAACTTAAACTATTGAACACTAAACATGATCTGGGTATGATTTCGCTTTGAAAGCTTACGGGTAGACTTAGTTTAGAAACCCTATTCGTCAAAAAGTTACAGCTGGTTTAATTATTCGATCGTTTTGACCGCAGATAGAGCCATTAGAACGCGATATTAAAATGAAAAAGATACGTATTCTAGAGCTGGAAGTATCTTTAGAAACACTTCTAAAGCAAAAAGATTTTCGCGGTAATCAAATTAATATTCAGTTGTAATTTTTTAAATTAATCACATTGTAGTTGATTTACTGCACTTATTTTATTTATATAATATAATTGAAAGTAGTAGTAGTAGAAGTAGCTTTCTCCTCAAAGGGAGAGGAGGCCTTAGCCCAACAGTGGGACATTTACAGGTATATAATGTTATTGTATAGATCTTTGCGTAACAGTCCACCCATATTTGCACACTAACTATGCACTAAAACACATCTAGTTTGCTAATTTTTGAAGAAATAATTGTAATCTATTAGTTTTATAATTTAAAAATAAATATTTGTTGGTTTATTTTTATAATATCCATTTCAGAACTAAAGATCAGTCAGTTAAACGAGAAGTTGACATCAGCGAAAAAGGATTTCCTGAACGAAGCTAATAGAAATTTAACTCTAAAGAATACTTTAAAGAAAATTAAAATCGATCTTCATAACATGACAGCGAATTTTCAAGATCCGACTCAGTTGAAGCTTAGCGTTAAGGTGAGATTGTTAATTGTATTGTATTACTTTAATAGCAATTATAATTATGAAAATAGTTAAAGTTGTCTTTAACAAAAAATACTCTTTACAACAAAGTAAATGCAATATAATTTAAAAAACCAACAGTTCACGACTTATAATATTTTTTATCTATAATACATATTTTTAATATTTTTTAAATTATATAACAATAATTTGGAGACAAAGAATATCAATAGGTTCAAATTCTATTTATCATTCATATCTTCTTAGGAACCAGTTATTTCTTTATATTATAAAATTAGAATAATTGGAACATTCTCAACAACAACAATTTATTTATGTCATATTACGTTGGAATTATTTTGATCTATTAGTAACTTAAATTACATATTAACTTCTTTTTACCTATGCTTGAGTACTTGTAACACAGGCACTCTTTCAAAAATATGTCGAGGACATAGATTTCGTACGAAGTCGCATCGCAGAGGACGAAGCTATAAGAGAATTCAACAGACAACGCGATCACCTCGAGAAGCAGGTGGCCGCGCTCAAAATGCAGCTGTCCAAGTCTTTGGATGGATCGAAAAGCGATATTAGAAAGATCATGGATGTACGTACTTGGAACATTATAGTATATGGATACTTAAATATGGATTTTACTTCAGCTTGAGTAGGAACCACTCGTCACATATTCTGACGCCACAAAGCAATGAGTATAGTTGTGTTCCGGTTGGAACGACAAGTGTTTAGTGTAACTAAATGCACAAGGGACTTACCATCTTAGTTGCGAAGGTTGGAACCACTGTTCAATAACTTTACTATAAAATAATAAAGTTATTGAACAGTGGAATTCCCTGAGTAACATTGCAGCTTCCTCATAGGCAGTCACAATTATAGTGTTTATAAATAAATAAATATTGGACAACATCACATACATTACTCTGATCCCAATGTAAGTAGCTAAAGCACTTGTGTTATGGAAATCAGAAGTAATGACGGTACCACAAACACCCAGACCCAAGACAACATAGAAAACTAATGAACTTTTTTTACATCGACTCGGCCGGGAATCGAACCCGGGACCTCAGAGTGGCGTACCCATGAAAACCGGTGTACACACTGCTCGACCACGGAGGTCGTCAAATTTATACATTTATTGTTTCCTTTTTCAAATTAAGATTAAATCCTGTTAGTAGTGCCACACATTTCGGCGATGCAATAAGCATTGGCAATTTCTTTGGCAGCGAATTAATTTATAGAATTTAAGATTGAAAATGCGTCGAACGCACTTCAACCATTTCTTTATTGCTACATGAACCACAACTTCAGACAATTTGTCTTACTCTACTATTACTACTATTATCTTCTGAAAACATAGTGAATTTTAACAATCGCACCGTGGTGGAATAAGCCCCAAACCAAGAGCATGATGCCATTGCCAGCAGTAACACGCTTACAGGCTGTCATTTTAACATAATATTTAAAAAAGAGTTAATAACACTGAATAAATTTGTCTCCGATCCACTAACAATAGTATCTAATTTTATTTACGAAATTTTTATAGGAAAACTGCACATTATTATCAGAAATAAACAATCTGCGCACTGAACTTAAGTCCACGAGGACAAAATGCTTTCAAATGGAATCGATTCTTGGCCTCTCGGCGCGGTACATTCCGCCCACCGCGGCGCGCGCGAAGCTCAAGCACGTCACTGAAGACCGACAACATCTTGATGAAAAGTATAAACAGAAAATTGAGGTACAAATTTGTTCATACAGAATATGTCTAGCTAATACTAATAGCTCAGACGGTACAAACTTTAATCCAAAGCGATAGATATAAAATAATGTTTTTAAATAAAAACAATTTATTCAAGCGTTCCAGATCTTCCTCCAATATAATGAAATAATACTTTTAAGAAACTGAGATCATGATTTAAAATTTAATCTAAAATCTCACTGTAATGTTATTTTGATTTAAATCAATGCTAAAATTTTCATAAAAAAACTATAAAGGAGTTTATATTGTCCCAGTAAAAATACATTTTGATATATAAAAATCCTAATTTATTTTATACAAAAAAGAGTAAAAAGTGAAAGGCGAATGTAAGTAATGAAAATTACTCTCGGAAACATAATTGTAATATTGCACGGTTTTAAAATAAATAACCTTGCAAAGGTCATATGTTTCGAACCTTGTAATTTTATAGCCCTTCCAATGTATTAACATCTACATAATTGTAATAGTAAGTTTATGTAACATTTCAAAAACCCTCTACACGCCTATATCTATAATCAAGTCACTAAGAAGAAATTGAGCGAGGTAATTACTTAAAAACAATATCTTTCAGGAAAGAGAAGAAATAATAGTTGCTCTTAAAGAAGAAAACGAACGTCTTCTCAGCAAGGCTCGTTGTGTCGATGAAAAACAAAGCGGAGATAAAGAACATGATTATGAAAAAGCAGAATAGTTGTAATAAATGTTGTTTTAAATATAATGGATTTTATTTTAAGACCAATGTTTTTCCTTTAATGGAAACAAACACTATATAAAATATAAGCAAATAATTGATTCTTATATTTAAAAAATAACTTTGTCATGGTGTCTTGTATAAATTTATTTCTGAATGTTGCGTTGTTAACACAATTAACTATTGTCTTAAATATTCAATTTTAAGCATCCAAATATGTATGCAAATTTAAAATTATACTTTATAATTCTGTTGGAGATATTTTCCTCATAACATTTTGTAATAAATCCTTAACATTTATTTAAAATAAATATAAATCTTTAATGGTAATTAGTTAACTATGTTTACTTATAGAACAGAATATAAATAAAAGTACCGGTTTAAAAAAGAATTTATAAATGCCTTTATTTTACTTAAAATAATAAATTATGATGTACACTAGAACATCTGAACAAAATTTTAACTTGAAATATTACAAATGAATTAAGCAGTTATCCATTCTAACAAAAACAAAACAAGCTAACATAATATATTAAAGCTATAATTTTAATAATAAAATTCCGTCACCTCCCAAGAAGACCGAAATAATTTCTGATTACTAATATTAAAATTCCCATTGCAGCCCCAAGATCATATGATCATTTGAAAAGAACATTTCATCTATATTTCAACTCATGTAGTAAATACTAATACACTAATCGTGTAACCCATTACATAACATACATCTTAGAGAATGAATGGCAAAATAGCTTTACGACCTTTAGGGTAGTCAGGGAATTCCTTCTTGTAGTTTCTATGCTTGCCGAGGGCCCATACTGACATCTGATATAATCCAACCACGGCAAATATTCCAGCTGTAAAATATAACATAACATTTGTAAGCATAAGTTTTATACTATAATTTTTTATATATGATATAATGCATTTACACATAATATTATCAATTAACTAATATAGCATAATTAGTAAATTACATTACTGTTGAGAATTTTAATTGTTTGAGACCAAATTGTTCAAACACACAAGTATCAGATTCATAGAACATAAAATTAATTATGCATTAAAAATTGTACAAAATTGTATCTGTCATTGTATTAAAAAAAACTACATTCATTAGTGAATGTAATTTAATATTTTATTAAGGAAACAAGGACTGAAACCGGTCAAACAGTTTGTTCTCATTGACCTAAATAACAAATTTAAACAGTTAAGTAACAAAGTCTACATATTATGTATAAAATTATGTTCCACCCAAGGCAATATAGATAGTCAACAAGCTATGGTTAAGGTAGCTTTTAATTTATAAATACAAATAATTCCAATTTAATAGCTCTTGGACTAATTAGAATATTATAAATGATGTATATTTAACCATACCAAAGGTCAAGATAAGGCCAGGAATCAAAAGTTGTTACTTGTTCATATAGAATAGAGTACAAAATGTTTTATAATTAATTTAAAGTAAGTCTAAGCGTGCATTGTCTAGTACGTACATAAAGTAAAGAAGTTTATGATTAATTAAAAAAGGTCTGTTTTATCAATTTTGATTTTAAGTAATGTAAAATAACTCTTATCTGATTACTGTTTTATATATAAAATAAATGAAATAAAGTAGAATATAATCTTGATGAGAGTTATAATTATAAGGGAATCAGGTTTTATTATCTCTTTTAGTCATTCTCTTTTAATTCACAGATAACTAATTAGGTAGATAGTATTGGTTGCAAAATGATATAATTCTGTATTAATAAAATGTCGAACTCACCAGGTGCACATTTTGTCATGATGGTAAAGAAGAGCCATGACCCAAATTCATAAGTGTAATTTGGACAGGACACATAATTGAAGAGTATAGAGAAAGGATTTCCATCAGGTTTCGGAATTCGTCTCACTTTTGTGCCTGGTGGACGAAGGTTCTTCAAAAGAATGTGAATACTCAGATTACCCAGCTCACAAATCTGTAATGTAGTTACTTCATTATGTTTACTTATGCAACATTATTTACAGTTATTATAAAACTATATATATTATTTTATGTTTTTTCCTACACTTACATACTTTTATATTGTTTACCTTGTGACCTTGTTAAGATAAACATAAATTTTAAACATTATTAAACCTCAAGGTAAGCCACAAAAAGCTGGATAATTAAAGTTTACATATATATTTTTTTCATTTAGATTTGCAAAAACCGTTTACTACATATTACAATTTAGTCATTTATTTTATTAAACTCAGGATGTAAACTTACTGTAAATCCAGCTAAGCCGACATAAACACATGTATTGCATGGAGCAGTGAACAGAGGGTGGTTGATGTGATATGCAATGTATAGAGTAAACAACCAGTAATATGAACAATTCTTGAATAAGTTCCGAAGAGGCATTGTGCCATGAGAGAATCGATGAACAAACAATGTTTCAAGTATGCGTTTACCATAGTGAACTGACCAACAAATTGCTGCAATTCTGAAAACATTAATATCATTAAATACTAAGTAAACAATTTAATATGTTGTTGTTCATAGTATTTTGTTATTATTTATTGATATGTAATCATTTCAAAGTTAATAGGGAAAACAAGTTAAATATGTTATTAATATAGTTTATAAATAACATACGTGGCCACACTGCCTGGTGCAGAGTCAGTTTCATAAAGCAGCCAGGGTCTCTGGTATACCCACAAATATACAAATAATGGACCAGCGTACTCCGCTAAGAATACATTCTTCCAAGATACTTGTGGTCCGAGATCTTGTAAATATAATTTCACATTACTGTCTATATTTAAAGATTTCAGAGTGGCTTCATCTTTAAGCGATCGCCCTTTAGCCTCTAATTTTATTGATTGTCTTTCAGGATATAATGACTTTTTTACGCTTTTATGAATTGTTTCTTTTACATCCTTAATAGTAGCGTCTTCGTTTACATGTATTTTACCCAACGATTTTAAGCCGGATACGCTTACGACTTCAATCTAAAAAAAAAAATAGAAAATAAAAAAATGAAATACAAAAATATATTTTTTTTAATAAATGTTATTACATACCTCCATACTTGCGTAGTCTTATGTACTCAATCAATATTGAGCGAGTACCTACTATTTTAACTGTGGATAATGCGGTAACCCTTCCCTTCGTTCAATTTCAATGTCACCGGGCGCTTCAATTGTAAATTCGAACAAATAAAGGCAAAGGTCACGGATATAAAATTAAAATTTCTCGCCACGCCACTAACTCGACGTTTTATAATTCCAAATTCCAATTACCTACTTATTACCTACTTTAAAGTTTAGTTTGCCGGTACTGATTTTTTTCCATTACCCTAAAAGAGCATAGATTAAACAAACAAGTATCAAAGAGAAACAGAATAAAATATGCTCTAGAGGTTAATAAATTAATTTCCCTAAATCGAATTTCTGTTTTGTAAGTCCATCAAAGTTATTATATATTATGTAATAAGAAATGGGCCTCTTCTTCTTATTATTTTTTATATTCCAAAAACGAGGGTATTCGACCAAAACAAATATAAATTTGTCTTCATTTTTATTTATTAACTTTACTAACAAAACAAATAATTTTCAAATAAAGGTGGTTTGTTTTCACTAAATTTTAACAAAAAAATATATATATATGGGATTAAATAAATATATAAAACATGTAATAAATTAAATAAGAAATTTATATCACTTATTAAATAAATATATCGAATGCATCTTTAAAATTGAAAAAGTTCTATTATATTGGTACTAGTGCTGGGTCATTTCAGATTTTACGTAAAACGAAACGAACCGGTTTTTTACATTTACAAAACAGTTCTTCGAACTGGTTATAAAAAAAACCGGTTTGTTTTCATAGGTTCGATTTACGATACTTTACTGAAATAATGTATATTCAACACTGGAGTCATATTATATAATTTTGAAAATAGACTTCGACTTTATAATTTATTTGGATTAATTCTACGTCACGCACTTATTTGCATTTAAAAAAACAGAAAGTTAAGAAATATTTTTAAATTATTTGTAATTTCAACTATTACGGCTGAGGATTACCCGATTATAAGCAGTTAATACTAAATCTGTAATAAAAAAATAATAAGCGTATAAGGAGCCTACGAAAACTTTTTTTTTTGTTTCGTAATTTTTTAATTCTTCTACAACCAAATTTGAATTTGTATTTCTGTTGGAATAAGATTCAAATCCAAAGTAGTTCTTTATAACTGGTTTAATATTCATACAATAATAGTCCTTACGGCGATCAAAATAAAGTGCTTAGTCAGTTACGCGTGATCGGAACCGGTTCGCGCAGCGGTACCAAGAAACAGGTTTTTCGATGTAGTCTATTCTTCTACAACCAAATTTGTATTGTATTTCTATAGAAATAAGATTCATTGTAGCATATTCGTTACTTCAAATCCAAAGTAGTTCTTTATAACTGGTTTAATATTCATACAATAATAGTCCTTACGGCGATCAAAATAAAGTGCTTAGTCAGTTACGCGTGATCGGAACCGGTTCGCGCAGCGGTACCAAGAAACAGGTTTTTCGATGTAGTCTTTTCTTCTACAACCAAATTTGTATTGTATTTCTATAGAAATAAGATTCATTGTAGCATATTCGTTACTTCAAATCCAAAGTAGTTCTTTATAACTGGTTTAATATTCATACAATAATAGTCCTTACGGTTATCAAAATAGAGTGTTTAGTCAGTTACACGTGAAAGGAACCGGTTCGCGAAGCAGTACCAAAACGACGGCCGCCGGTGCCGAGTGTCGTCTCGTTCGTTTTAAATCCAGAAACAGTTCGTTCGTTCTTTTTAAAGTAACTAGTTCTTAAAACCGTTTCTGAAAAAAACTCCCAGCACTAATTGGTACATCAATATGATATGTAGTTGTGTGTGTGCAATGTTGCGTAAAATTGGTAAATGTTGTCAATGTTTCTTTTTCTTTTTGCAGTGTATGTGTACTATCCTATAATGTCTATATGTGTTAGTAAGTTAAATGGCGATTCGTGAATAGATACGTATTTTCACAAAATACCATTTTGAATAAGATTTAAAGACGTTTATACAAAATTGTGCGGTTTGTTCAGAAGTTGGATTGTAAAATATGCGTTCCGTTGTGGAAATTGGGGCTAGTGTCCCAGCTTTTTTGGGAAAATTATGGAAATTGGTTAATGATTCAGAGACCAATCATTTGATTTCATGGAGTCCTGTAAGTGTTTATTTGTGAATTTGAAGACTTATTGTAGCACTTAGAGTAGAATATAATAATTAGAATATGTTTCTGCTATACTATTGTATATTATATAGTAAGAAAGTCGCTAAAGACAACCTGTAACATAGGACGCAGCTGACAGATCGTCATTGAATATTCCATTTAATAAATAAATAGATACATGTCACGTTTTGTACCATGCTTACCTTTTTACTGGAGCTACTTCGTACTTACTAAATGTACTTTCACTGTTTAATACATGTTTATGAACTGTGTAATATGTAAAGATAACCATGTACCGATTGTTTTCATATTTTTATAAACAGCAGGTACTTTTCCACTATATGTCATAATATTTTTTTTTGTTTTTGTTTCTATATTAAAGCACTTTATAGCCATAAGTTATTTGGAATTATTGAAATATATTAACATAGGTATTTCTTATCTCTCTTTATTTAAAAGTATTATAATAATTGACAAAAATATTAATTAAAATCATTTGATTGATTTTTGTATGTGATTAGTGAGTTAATTTGATAATTTGTTATTAGGATGTTCATACTGCATCCTCAAGGGTTTTTGTATGTTGTACTATATTATAATAATTTAAATTTACTTTAAAACTAAATTACATTAGTCGCTAATATAACTTTGTTTTTATTTTTGTCACAACTACATTATATAAATATTATTTTATAGGGTGGGAAAACATTTGTGATAAAAAATCAAGCAGACTTTGCTCGAGAATTATTACCACTATATTACAAACACAACAATATGGCAAGCTTTATTCGACAGTTAAATATGTACGGATTTCATAAAATAACATCTGTAGAAAATGGTGGGCTACGATATGAAAAGGATGAAATTGAATTTTCTCATCCATGCTTTATGAGAGGACATGCTTATCTTTTAGAGCATATTAAGAGAAAAATTGCCAATCCTAAATCAATAGTTGCTAGTAATGAAAGTGGTGAAAAAATTCTTCTAAAGCCAGAGTTAATGAACAAAGTACTAGCAGATGTAAAACAAATGAAAGGTAAACAAGAGAGTCTCGATGCAAAGTTCAGTGCAATGAAACAGGAAAATGAAGCATTATGGAGAGAAGTAGCAATTCTGAGACAGAAACATATCAAACAACAGCAAATTGTAAACAATGTAAGGCCTTTTCTTTGGTTAATTTACTTTTAAAATGATCAATTAGATAAAATACTGTGTTTATGGATGATATATTGTTTCCAGTTAATACAATTCCTGATGTCCCTTGTGCAACCTACTAGGGCTCCTAATTCAAGCAGTAACAATGTTGGTGTAAAGAGGCCTTATCAATTAATGATAAATAGTGCAGCTCACAATTCTACATCAGATGGTTCATACCCAAATAGATTAAAAACTATGAAACTCGACAAAGATGTTTTGGATGATCTAAATGAAGACAATATGGTTTGTTTGATTTCTAAATAGTTAATATAGATTTTATGTTTTATAATTTTGATTATATTATGTCTAAATTAATATACTCTATCTAATAGAAAACAATTTAATTATTTGTTATATACTGACTATTAAAATAACTCTGCTTTTAGGAGGATGGTCCAACTATTCATGAACTAGCTCATGATGATATTGTACAAAATGATGCTTCACAAGATTCATTAGATCCTGCTGGATTTGTGTCTGTGGACTTGGCTAATCCGATTATTTCCAATACTCACAATAATACTGACCCCACAACATCAACTCAGTACCATGTAACAATGGAAGACGGAGAGGATACTGAATCTGGTATGTTTTATTTATATTTATATTTTACATTGCTTTTGCTATTTAAAGCTGAGGTGCATGCAAAAGCTTTATATGCAAATTTATTTTATAAAATATATTAATTTAAAAACATTTTCTATATGAATTTATTTCAAGAGTGAGTTAAATATTTATGTGATATTCATCCATCAAAAGAGAAAAAAAATTGTAATAAATACTATGTAAATAATGTTTAACATAAGAGCTTGTTTATTGATATCATTATAATTTAATATATTCCAATGTTCCTAGATCGTACAAGATTAGCATTTCCCATAATACATACAAATGGCTTCTTAAGGATACCTGATTCTACACCAATAGTTACATCACCTTCCCCTACAATGGCATCTACATCTCCAATAGGTCAGCCAGCTATGGAGCAGGTGCTTAATAATGTGATTGCAGCATCGGCAAGTACATCTAAATCCAAGATGAGGAGTACAAGTAACAAAAATACATCTACAAACAATAAAAGCCTCCTGTCACCCAGTAATTTTAATGCAATGAATCCATCAGCCGATTTTAAGCTTCCAGCTGAGATATTTGCAAGTGATGATTCCGTGAGTGACACTGGTGTTGCTGTAGCAGAAGATATAAGCACACTTCAAGATTCTATCCTTGCTGATCAAGGTGTCTCCACATCTAAAGATAAAATGCTTGGAGGGATCAATATAAAGTTGGAGAAACCGTCTGAATATGTCAAGACCGGAAAGAAGTCTAAAAAATCAAAGGACAATATGAATACATGCAGTTTAAATCTAGCAGATATCAAGACTGAACTTCAGGATGATTTTGATTGGAATAACATGACATTAGCTACTGTCAACAATAACACAAATAGGTTACAGACAATGTAAGTAAAACTTTTATTTGAAAACCTCATTAGACTTCTTTATCTAGCCAGGGTACAAAACATTGTACATTCTAATGAAAGTTGATTTAAATGTTATTTTGGTGTTCAGGTATAGAAGAGATAACAGTCAAAATAGAGAAGAATATTCTTCTCACTTTGGATCACACTCAAACAAGTATGTAACAAATGATAAATATTCTGAATAAATATTTGCTCCAGTGCCTTACTATTAATATTTATTGAAAATTGTCCTTTTTGTGACGATATTGTTACCTCTGCATAGCAAAATTTGTTGTTGTTTCTGGCTAATTTTTATATTGTGTCATTTCAATACCCATCTTTAATGGACTGCTGCTTTTGAATTAAAAAATATGATAGTGGCCTATAAATTTCTCTATACTGAGCAAAATGCATTCCTCTCAAGTCGAATATTTGGACCTTGTTGCACCATTGATCATGCAGCAGAATATCCATATCATCTGACACATCTGGGCTTACTCATGATGTTTTCTTTCATGATCCAGCATAAGATGTATTATAAACACAAGCACATGACAATTTACCGGTGCTTAGCGAGTGTCCAAACTGCAATCTTCAGTGAAGATGCATTTGTTGTAGACACCGGGCAATCTCAGTTTATTTTATAAAATGAATATTTAAAATAAATAAAACCAACTGGACTACAAAGTATTCAAAGATTAATACAATCATGTTAATATAATTTCATTTCAACAGTACTTAAATAAATAGAATTTATGATTGATTAAATTTAATAAATCTGACTCGTTTCATGTGCATTAAATAAGGAATGTATATATTATTTCAGGAATGACATTGATGATCATTTAGATACGATGCAAACAGACTTGGACTCCTTGCGAGAGCTGCTCCGAGGTGACACCTACTCCTTGGACACCAACACATTATTAGGGGTGAGCATATTTAAAAAAAATTAAATAAAAAAATATACCAATATGTACGAAGGATTGCGTAAAGAATGTGTAGGTTTGGCGCGTATAATTTAAAGTACCTAGTTAAGCTAGTATCAGGTCACACACACTAGCGCACGTCAAGTAAACAGTGACGTTTATCGCGGTTAGGTTGGTACCCGTGTTGAAGTCACGTTGCAAGCAACGTGTTGAGAGCGCGTGTCGGGCCTCGCGCGGCCGCTCGTCGGTCGCATAACGAGCCCACGGCCGGCTACGTAATAACGGGCCTGCGCTCTGCCGTATTATAGTAATAATATGCTTATCAACACTCACAGCAATCGCAGAGCCATCGATTTTTGTTTACACAATAATTGCTTGGATTAAATATTTTATAAACCGATTCTTTAATTTTTATTTCGTACGGTACAATATATTATTATTATTGATTTATAAATTATAGAATGTTGTACAATATAAAATTAAACTTCTGTATTGTCCTCAGATTGATGAAAGCGTAGGACCTACAGGTTCTCACCGTACAAAACCAAATGTAATAAATATGTTTAATAAGAGAAATATTAAGTACTTTTAAGATGTTTGCAAGAGATTTTTTCACATTTTAACCGCATTCCAGATTAAAAAAATTATATGAATATCAGAATTTTTCCTCATAAAATACGAGCCAGTCAAAATTATTTAGTATTTAATATAATGAGTTGCCATCATTATATTTAAAAAAAAAAACCACAAACATTCTAAATTTATTTTTTCGTATTTTATTAACCAGTTCTTGAATATATAACAATTGCATAATTGCGTATATGAACGTGTCGCTTTCATATTCATCAAATGCTTTTATTTATGTGCATTATTGAATGACAAACATAACGTAAGATAAATCGTTTTGTGTTACAGCTTTTCGGATCTGATGATCCCTTCTATGGGCTATCTTACAATACATCGGACGACCGGACTAAAACTTGCAACAATGGTAAGTTAAAGTAATAGATTAAAATAAAATATGGCATGCCACGGGAACTTTTTTAAACAAAATGACAAGAGAGGAGTTCTATGCGGCAACGAGTTAATGCGGTAATTACTTAATATTCTCTTATATCCTAAACATTAATATAAATATAACGAACATATTTGTATTTTAATAATCTATGTATTTATTATCAAAACTCGTATACTTCGTTATATTGTATGAACAATATTTCAGTAGTAAAAGGATCCTCGAAAATAAACGTGATTTCGTCCAGAGCATCGAAAAGCCATCTTCTATTGTAACATGAAACGATATGTCAACAGATTTTTTTTACATTTATGTTAATTGTAGATACAACAAAACAGTATCCGATGATTGATTTTGATTGGCTGATCGGTAGCAGCGATACAACGCCAGCAAAGTAACCCGTACCTACCACATCTTCAAATACGGGAAGCTGACCGGTGCATTCCAATTTGATGTTGGATATTTTGGTAATGGGAGATTATAGTTGGGGGGGTTACGATCGACTATAAATGTTAGGATAAACGATGTCGTAATAGATCTGAATTTAAATGAATCTTGAATTTTAATTCTCTGTGTTCAAGAGAGAAATCTGTTACGTCATCAGTACCATAAATTAGAATTAAGGTCATTTACCTCAATAAGAAAAAAAATAATATATTAAGGATAATTTATACATTGTTCTATGAAATGATACCGGTATCTGTTATATGAAATGTATTTGTTTTATTGTTAATTAAAGCAAAGAAGCTGAAAGGTGATATTTCAAATGTAAGCAGTGACGACACTCGCGCGATGAGCCCGTTCACTGAGGACGATGGTACTAATTATATTATTAAAATATGTCGTATTGGTCATAGATATTATATGCACGGTTACAGTAGATTCAGCTTAATATTCTGTATTGTTTTTATTATCGCTTGTGTTAGCTATTTGAGTAAATTTATTTAGATGGTGTCGTTTAAATTGTAGACTAATTATTTTAAGTTTAGTAGTTTTTATTGTATTTGCGTTGCCGCTACCGTTTTATAGAAGACGTCTGCTTACATCCCTCTTTTGGTTTTACATACAAATACATCTGTGAAACATTAGTGAATAAGTTTTTTTTTAAATAATATATATTGTACATAAGCGAGAAATTAGTAATTAGGATACAGGACTATGTAATATCAGATATAGTGACAAATAAATTGTCGTATTTTCGTCGTCGTTCGTTGGATTATTTATATTTTTTTTTATCGTTTTAAAATTAGTAATCCAAATATTTTAAATGCAATTGCAAGTTTTGTTACTGGATTATGTAAAGTTTGTCGGTTATTCCGTTCTTACATGGTCAAATTATTTTAATAAGTTACAATGAGAAACCGTTTTGGAATTAAGTTAATATTTAAAAAATAACATTTTCAAAATATGTATGAAAACGTTTACTTTATGGTGTGCTAAGAAAATTAGCACACTATAAGAATAGATATATTCAATATTTTTGTTTTGCATGGAGTCACATTAGTATCTTATTTGCTTGTATTCATAGTAGTAATAATTAAACGTCTAATTACTTCAATATTAAGATAAGAATATAAAATATTATTGGACTAACAAGGGTGTTTCTGTATGGATTATTATTGGAGCATTTATTTACTTCGATTTTTTTAAATATATTGAATATTTATAAGTACTTAAAAAAATAATTTTATGTAGATATTTTTATGTTAATTGACTACACATATATAATTTGTTAAAGTGGGCGCCTTTGTTGTCAATTTAATGTAATTTTTTTTTTCTTGGGTAACTTTCAGCTGAGGGGAGTCAGCTAATATCGTATACAGGAAATATTCCAGACTTTGAGGATATTAATATGCCTGATTTGGAAGGCGAGAATTCTCAGGAGCCCTGTTTGTCTCCGAGCCCGAGCAATACGACACTCAACACGCCTCAAGTGCAAGTTCGATCTCCACTCTTCACTCTAAGACCATGAGAGAAATCTAAAGAAGAAATAGCTATTCATTGTTTAAATATACCTATCGTTATTCTCTCAAGAAACTTACTACCTAAAAGTAACTATAAAAAAAAATTCGTTTAATAATAGAATAAGTCCTGCTTTTTACTAAGACTTAGTATTGCCATTTATATAAACTATTTAGTTGTAATCGAGGCAACACTCAGCTATTATTAACGTAACATCATAGGCTTTAAATTACGAAGATCAAGGAAGACATGTTTGACTGATTTCCTTTTTTTTTTGAGAGATAAGAGTATAAAATGAACATCTTATTTAATTTGAGTCGAGTAATGTATGGACTACATTATTTGTAATTTTTAATAATCTTGAAAATGACGCATTAATAAAATATGCTTTATTAAAATGACATAGTTCAATTTAGTAAGCAATAGTTTGAAATTATAAAAAAAACAATGCTAATAATGTCATACTAGAACGCGAAGTTCAGCATTTAATACTTTCAGTTTAGACATACACTATCTGTGTAAAAAGTATCACACTACTTTTCAATGATGACACAGTGTGCGTTTAAACAATTCAATTCGTTCCATTACAAATAAAATAATTAAAAGCATATAAGTTCAAATATATAGATTTAACTTATAAATGTTCGCCCCGCTTGGTGCCTTAACAGATGAGTATTTGATATTTTTGTACGGTGTAACTGAAAACTCATGACAGTTTGTAACGAGCAGACATGTCATATTTTAAGTATATAACTGAAATATATACAATTACAGAACAAATTATATTTTACATAAGCTGATATTTGTAAGTTTGGTTACAAGTAACTAAGATAATTATTACCAATTACCTTACCGTATTAATGTTGAACATGAGAATTATTCTACTATTTCACATCACAAAAAATACCATTGTAAATTTAAAATAGTATTTTAAGTGTTTGTACATCATTATTGTATTTCATAAGAACTACTGTTTGTTTTCAACATTGTGTAAGTTAAGGGAGGCATTGATGGAACTATCCTTATCTTGATATTATATTGTTATTACATATTGTACATAGTATATAGTGTTTAAATGTATTATATCATATTTTAGTTCATAGTACTGTGTTAATAAATTTGTTGGTATTACCTAATTTTATGCCACAAATCAAAAAAAAATTGTCTCATTTATGTTTTGAGTTTTTTTTTTTAGGAAAATAATGTAAAATATTGATTATTGGTTTGGCTTTTGAAATTATTAAGATTGCAATGCAGTTATTTTATTAATTTTTTTAAAATTATCTCAACTCATTTGTATCTGAAATATCTGTATTTGTTGTAAATATATCTTTTATACTTTATTGAATGTATTTGTTCTGATTCATATTAAAAAAATAATAACATGTAATGCAACATGATAGTTTACCATTTTTTTTTAATCTGTTCTCAATGATTATGATTCTGTAGTTACTTTCTTTTACAAAACTGGTAAACAACAACCTAAAAAAAAAACTGACTTACAATGATTTTGGCTTTATACCTATAACCTACCTGTACCTTACTGTTGAGATGTATAATGTTTTACTAACTGTTGCGTTATTTGTAAATTATTAACAGAACTGACAGATTTATTAAACATATATTTTAAAAGCTTAATTTCATAATTAAGTATGTAAGATGTATATACATTTGTATTTTAATTATAAATAAAAACACTGGTTTGTTTTAAATTTGGATTTTTTTCTAAAAATGAATTATTGTATATGATAATAAGAACGTGTTTTATATATGTTTGACTGTTACTTGTACAAAAAGTGTTTTAAAATTAATATATTGTTGCACTTACGACTTTCGTTTTTCTTAACTCTAATTAAAGTTAAAGGAGACAGACAGTGTTTAACTTTTACTATTAGTGTATCTATCATTGTATTAAAACATTAACTGTGTTAAGTACGAACAAAGATTGATAGGGCAAAATAGAATATAATATCTGTAGGTAAACTATGAATTTATAAATTATTTTAAATGCAATGTAATAAAATATTTGAAAAAAAAAGTCTTATTAATTGAGTCTCCTTTTTTTGATACTGTAACATTGTTGTAAGCAATTTTAGATGACAATTATTAATTTATTCTATTTTTGAAGAATTTCGGCATAAAGGTAACATTTGCAAATTATGGACTCAAGAGTTCGGGCCATGCTGTAGTTGCAAATCGCGTTATTCGATTTTTAGTAAACTTGTAACACTGTTAAAACAATTTTAAATGTAGATTATATAAAAAAACAACATAGCCATCCTTTTTTTACTGAAAATAATCTTTAATTTATAATTAAAAATAATTAACATAACATTTACGAGTTGTCTAAATTTTTTGTATTGCTTGGAATCTAAAAAATATAACAAAAGTTTGATATTAATTATTATCGGCAAATAATAGGGCGTTATAATGAACTAGAATTGGAACAAATAAATGATTTATTGTTCCTTGACAAACACTACTAACACAGACTTATTCCAATACCGAAAACTCATTGAGTTGTTTTGCCTAAGTATGAATCAAATTGATACCTAATGTACTATAATGTTGTGTACATTAGATTATTGTTATTATAAATAATTGTACTTCTAGTGTTAATCAATTTTTGAGTAAATTCACCTCATATTCACTTCTAATCGTTGGTTTATAATATCGAACAGTGGCTATTTAACTTCAAATAATATCAATAATCATTTTAAATTATTCTTATCTCTTTAAAACCTTAGTTGACTTTAAATAAGACTCATATAATATCTATATTTTCAAATAATTTCAGGTCAATATTTCACGAAATTAATTAAAATAAATTTTTTATATTTTATTATATATACAATATTTAGAACATAAAAAATACAACGAATTAAATATACATAAATAAGCGAAATAGTTAAAATATAGTACCTAATTAAATCTATCAAATCAAATAAATTAGTATATTACATAACAAAAGCTTGATATAAAGACAAAGCTAGTTTGAAATATAACGTTGTGACCGTTGCGTTAAGTATAATAAAGTTGTTGTAATTGTTCAATCGCGGAATGTGAAATTGGATTAAAATAGTTAAGCCTTACACTGTTGGACCTTTGTCTGTATATCGTATTAATATTTTATATTAGTTTTCATTGTATTAATTTAGTAAAAGCCTAAAATAATAAACCGATGGTATACAATATAATTTGTAATAATTTTAACATGTAACTTTAATTGCAGATGATTTTGAATAAGAAGAACAATAACAAATCTTGAATTTTTATTTGGGCGATTTAAGTTTAAAATCTATCTGCTATAACAATTGTACCATCTTAGTGCAAACGTAGTTTTCGTAATAAAGAAGGTAAAAGGGGTGGTGCCGGTGTTCTATTCTTCACTCCATCAGTAATATATGGTCCTGGTTTGGACATCAATACAGTATGAAGCGTAGGCAAAGATCCTATCCCGCATCCCAATTCTGCTGATATGTTGTGACAACCTTGAACATCCAAAACTTTAAGTATTTTGCAATGCTCTTTTATCGCTTCCAAAGTTTTATCAGTTAACTGGTTACAACCCTGAAAATTTATGGAAATATAATTCAAATTTGTAATGTAAAATCTCGTACGAAATGGAATGGAAAATAAACCTTACCCTTAATTCAAGATATTGTAACCTCTTTAAACCTTTCACAATCTCGACCACAGCATCGTCCTTTAAATTGTAACAGTCATTTAGATTTAAATACTCAATGCTGGGACAGTTTTTGACTAGATGTTTTATGCCATCAACTGTTATTTGCTGGCATCTACTCAAATTAAGACGTCGAAGTTCTTTAAATGAGAAGGCATATGTTAAACTAACATCTGTGATCCTGTTACAACCACTGATATTAAGTTCTTGAAGCGATTTCATTCGAGCTAAGGAGTAACCAGTGTATGAATCCAAAGTTAATTTTTCACACATTCTCATAACATCTCTTTTTCTTCTTGCATCACGAATAATTTCCTCTTCAGCTCTTGAACCTAAATGTATTCTATTAGGCATACTGACTTCATTGTAATTGGACATGACTGGTCCTTCATCATCACCTTCTGTTTCAATTTTCCCCATGCCAGTTAAACCAGCATCTGAGACTTTGTCACAGTAACTTATTTTTAATGTGTGTAAAAATAATTGATTTTTAAAAATTACTTGAATTGACGTATCAGTCACAGCATTAAAACAAAAACTTAAATCTAAAAAACGTAAATTTGTTAATGTTTCAGAGATCATTATAACACCTGTTTGTACTAAATTTAAGGAATTTATATCCAATTCTTGTAATGTGACATTCTCTGACTTACAAATTCCTTTCTCAATGCCTTCTCTAGTAATAAGTTCACATTGCGAGATATTTAAACGCTTTAGTTTTTTCAATTTATATAATTCAGCTATTCCCATGTTAGTAACTGCTCTGCATCTTTGAATGTTAAGAGACTCTAAATTGATCAGATTTTCACTGATATACATTAGAGATTGGTCAGTAACTCGTGTACATAGACCAATATCTAATTCTCTGAGAGTTTGCTGATGTGTTGTCAATGATATAATGCCCGCATTTGTAAGCTGATCACAGGTATTTAATTGTAGACTTTCCAACTTCAGGTTTTTAATTTCTGATAAGGACTTCAAAGCGGACCCGTCTATTAAAGTATTAGAAAACACCATGCTCTTTATGTGCTTAGCTCTAGATTCTATAAATTGTAGAACAAAATAAAATGTGAAAACACACTCTGATGGATTTTCAAAAATATCATTTGTATTAGGATAGAATCGTTTAATAAAACCTCCGTGAAATTGCAAAGGGCATAAAGATAAGCACAAATCCTCTAATAGTGGAGCATTTTTAACAAATCTGTAAAATAATGCATCTGTTATGTATTTGTTTTCTGATAAACTAAGGCTTTTTAAGTTTCTGAAACTGTTTGCTATCCAACTGTTAGTCTTCTCTAGTAGACAGCCTGACATAAAAAGTTCTTTACAGCTCTGAATATTTAATGTTTCAAGAGCATTACATTGGTGTAAGATGTTATCTATAACTTTTTCATGTATATCACATTTTCTAATAGTCAAACTTTTAATATTTTCCCCTATTTTGTCCCAGAATCCATTTAATTTTTGTGATATTTCTACTTCACTGAATAAAAAATTAAAATAAGGTGTTATAGAATTTTCAATTATTTCAAGTGGTGTTGTTTCCCCATTTAGATCAGTTTTGTAAAATACAATTGTTTTGTTTTTTAGAAAACAATAATCATTAGCAGCTTGATACCATGCATGACATGTTTCGCTGGCAGCTTTCCGATCAGAAGTTGGTAAATATTTAAAAAGATACACTAGAACCTGTAAAGGGAATTTTGTATGTATTTTTTTTAGTATACGTTCAAAATAAATTTACATATAAAATATAAACTGTTACTTCATATCATAAAGATTAAAATATAATTATAATTTTTTGGTAATACCTACTCAATATATTTTTTTTACGTTTTAGAATAAAAATCAGAAAAACATTTTTAGTATAAAACGTTATTATTTTAATTGCATAACAAGTTAAATAATTAATAAATACTTATTTGTTGTTGTTATTGTCTTTAGTTTTTCTTATAAAACCAATCTGGTCCTAAAAATATTGATTCGTTTATCATTTATGATTATGTTTGATCACGTGAAAAATTGATAACTATAACACAAAGTACAAACAAAGAAAATTGGATATTTGCAATTGCGGAAGTAAAATTTTCATTAAATACATACCTCATAGGGAAGATCTATAGCTGCCATGATGTCTCAGTATTTTTTTGTAAAATAACAAGTTTATTTCACATGGTAAAAAGGTGTTCTTTATTTATAAATTATTTTTGTATTCTAACACCTTAACAATTTGACATTGATAGTGGAAACCTGAGAAATGACAGATAAACAGCTGATGAAAGACGTCACACTGTCCTAGGTCAATGACAAATAGACTTTTCATTCTTTCGTTTCGTTTCGTTTAACATAAAATCTTAAATATTGTATTATTAAAGTACTAAAATAAAGCGTTCTCGTTTCGATTAACAGGATTTCTTAAATTACTGTTTTAATTTAACAAAACTATAAGAAATAATCAAATTCGTTTTGATATTATGATTAATTATGCCTGACAATTGAAAAACAAAAAGAAGATTGGGAAATGAGCATTACAGAAGTCGCATATGATATTTAAAATTGAACGGCTCACCTTGGTAATAAGGAATATTAATATTAAATCCTTTCGGAAATTGAGTACGTACCATTCGACTATTATATAGCACCGCACGCGCTAAGGTTAAGTCAAATAGCACGGAAGCGCGCTCTATTTGACTTTCTGTTAAGCACTTCCGTCTTTTTTTAAGGAATCACTCCCATAGATGCAGGAAAGCGAGAAGAAAGATGTTACGAATAATAACTTTTATTTGTCATTTACAATGTACATGTATTAATAATAACAACATTAAGAATTTTTTAAAGAAAAAGGAAAGAAACATAACTTCTTACCATTTCTGTATCGTTATGAATTGCTTGCTCGTAACATATTAGCTTGGGGTCGGCGGAGTGTTTCATTAATCGTGCACAAAAAGTAATTTGTAGACCTTTATAGGTGGTCTCGTTGCTTGATCTTACTATCCTTGGAAATACTCTTCATACTCTTGACGTTAAGTCCTAATAGCATGCGCTCGAGGCTCGTGGGTTGTTTTGAGATGGGATGGCATTATTTTATCGCGGCGGAAAACATACGGTATACCGTATCAACTTTCCAAGGAGTTATTATTGATCAGCAGAATCAACTTCTCTTCTTTCTCTTCTCATGGTTATGCATTGAATATTATTGGTCAAAATAATAACAATAATATACATTGGCATTTTATAAATATATGTCGAATTTGAGGCTGACATCAGAAGTAAAAGATCAAATTGTCTATACAGATTAATTAATACTGAACTCAATATTTAATTGAATTAAATATCTTAAATCTTAATCAATTATTATAGTGAGATATAACATAATATAATTAATATAATTAATCACTATACTGATAATTATAATATCACTTAAATTTAAACTATAATAATGGTGTGGAATGCCAAAATGGCAGTCAGGGCAGGCTACTGGGAAAGTGTCCGTGCACCAAGACGCATCCAAAAGAAATGCATATGCATAGCGCATTGTTATCGCTGTCCGTTGTTTTTGTCGAACATCTGTTGCCGCCGTCATATATATTAATAATAATAATACGCCTTCATGCTAACAATTCTTATATAAATAAATATAATGTAGATTACTATATTTTGATTCGTCAGAGATAGGAAAGATTCAAAAAATAATCGGACGTGGTCTTACCTAAAATTCATTGTCCTATTGTCGTCTACTTTACCTTTAAAATAAAGCTACAATGTGAATGGATGTACCTACATAATACGTATTAAACATATGGTCTGAAGATGTAGAACTTAATTACTGACATAAGTAGTAGGTACTTCTTTATATACAAAATAATAATATTTATTTAAAAGAGGTAGCCAATTTTTGTCTGCTTATTATTACCCGATTCCTATAAAAATAATAAGAATCGAATTGACATATTATAACTTTGGCATTTGAATTGGAATACAAAACATAATCAACGTGGAATATAAGGTAGATGGACCATGGAAGGCCACCTTAACGAACAAACACTTTTTATTCGTTAATTAACTGGATAAATGAAGGATTCAAATTTTTAAGTAATACTTTGTTTTATTGTACATATATAATCACTTTTTTTAAGCTAGCTTTAATCACATTTTATTAAAATTATTTTATTAAGCTCTTCCAAATGGCCTTGCAAGGAACACGGCTCCAAACAAGGCCAATATTATACATCAGTCGTTTGACTTAAAAATAGAATTGTAACAATTGATATATCTGTTTTTACTACAATTACATAATAAGCTCTTTCATTTACGCGAAACATTAAATGCTCAATATGTTTTTATCATCTATAAAAAACTCAACGAACATTACTCGGACACCATCCTATAACTAAGAATATATTAATGGGAATTATTTAAAAATAGTAGTAATGAGTATTATATTGACATCAAATAACTTGCTAACGCAATTTATAATAATATTTCAAACTTTTTTTTATACCTTACCCTAACCTAATTTAAAACTATTGCTAGGGAGCAAGGCCAACTGTCAAATTTTTGATTGGCCTTATAAGGAACCAACGACTTTCCTAAGAAAACTACCAATATTTTAACTTATATCGAGGCAAAACTATTATTTTTTTCTGAAATACCATAAACATATCCTCATACGATAATTTACAGTTACAAATATGAGATAATAATACGTTATTAAAATAAAAACCTTTGTTTTTCTGTGCGCGCGATTAACAATTGTAACGTCGACGACAAAGTCTAAGAAACATGAGATCGCACAGCCACAATAGTGGCGCATGCGACTTGCCGCTGCATCTGTGGCCTTGATTTTGATGCATCGTAGTGTATAGCAGAAGGAATATGTCTTTACATGTCAATAACTACGAATTTTCAATAGTTGGCCTTCCAAGGAGCGTGACCTTCCATGGTCCCCCCACTTATATAGGATTATAGGCACCTAGTAAGTATTATAGGTACATAATATTGCATATTTCAAAAATTTATGATTTTTTAAAGTATTTTTATGCAAGAATCTATTAAATATCTAAAACATATAAAAATGTATTTTTATTTAGTAAAGTAATAGTTTTTTATTCCTATAAATAAATCAAATTAGCGATTATTCTACTTGGATTATATGTATGTCACATAAAATATCTAATTATATATTAAATAGTATAAGTACTAACTTAAAAAAAAGGGTCTATTAAAAAAATTATATTATTTCAATATTTTTTTATTTATATTAAACAATTCGAGATATAAGTTTAAAATTATCTATACGAGGTCGGGGAAAGATGACAAAATAGCTTGAGAGATTTACGAGATAATTTCTTTCAAACTAACAGAAAAATATTGAAATTCCTTCTATATACATGTACATATATATATATATATATATACTGCGATTACTTTTTTTGTAAAGTATCCCTTTTGTTTTCCGTATCTCAATATCTGAATACAATTTTCATATCAGAATACAATATGAACAGGATCAGTGTAAGTATGGGTGCTAGGATCAACTTCAAAGCGGCGTCTTATTTGAGTTTGCGCGGCAGCTTGCAATATTGTTATTGCCACTTGTTGGGCGCCAGTAAGCTCAGTGAATGCGGGGTGAACCGTCCGTTCTCGCGTGTCTTGTTTTCATAACTACACGTACGGAGTTTTCCGAATAACTTTTCCCTATATTTATCAGACGAAAATATGTTGATTAATTATATATCATAGTTTCTATTTAATTATGTGTTGTTTGTGTAGTGTTAGACGAGTATAAACTTTGAAGATTTGACTGTAAAATATTTTTTAGAACAATGTTTTTAAAATAGAACATGTCTAGAAGGAAACAAGCGAAACCAAGATCCCTTAAACGTAAGTAAAACATGTAATTAGTACTTATAAATTAAAGTAAAAACTTACTCTAAGTAAATTGACATTTATTATAAAAAACACCTGTAGATATTGCCAGACTAATTTAATTACGAAAAACAATACAATAGAATAAATATATTTTTTGATATAATTGTTAAATGATTTAATACTCCATTAAGATTTTAATTTAATGATTATAGATATATAGATATATCTTCATTAAACATGAAAAGAAAACTTAATTAACTATTTTTGATAATCACTTCAAACAAAAATTACTTAAGAAAATTAGTTTTTTAACTACGCCAAGATTTTTAAAGTACATTTTCAGAAATTGCTTTTGAAAGTACGTACGTTTACACTTCTGTTTGTTAGTTAGTCTTTTAATAGAGTTAAAGGATGGGAAGCTCCATCGAGTACTTATGGAAACTGTGAAAAGTGTTAGCTCGAGTGTTAAGTATTAACGATCACGTCAGTCTGAGCTCTATACTGGCGTGTGATGGACACACTGCGCCGTAACAGCCGCGCGTCCTAATATCAGCATTTTATCAGCGACCGCTGCCTGCGGTCACGTGTCAGGCACAATTAATCCTAACCTGCCTCTTGTTTAAACTTAAAATAACTTAAGGGTAATTTAAACGTTTTTCGTCGTTATTAAAACAGATATGATATAGAAAATTAATTTTACTATAAAAAAAATGATTGAAACATAATAAAGTTTATTTGTAATATGACTAGAAAAACTTGGACAAATATAATCATTACTGCGGTAGATTAACGTTTACATTTATAGAAATTGGATTAGAAAAATAATGATAATTTAAAATTACTAATTACTTGATCTGCTGACAATTATATATTTTATAATTATCAAATTTAGTTGTTTACTAATCATAATATTGTCTCACTAAAATTAAATGTAAATAGAATTTTATATTATTATTACTTTACAATAAACATTAAGAAACAACACTTTTCACCATACAACTGCTTATTGTAAAATAATTATTGTTTAAAATATGTCAATAGTAAAGATGTGTATCGTATAGATTACTGTTGTTAGTGGTTGAACAGCGACGTAATGTTGTTAACTTAAGGTATCGATCTGGTGGAGTCTAGTGCTTTCGTAATGCGTCCCGTGGGGAGCGCGAGGATGCTGCGACTCTCCGGCCTGCTCCTGGGATACCTAATGCAATACCTCCCGCTTATTGCTATCTGAACTTAGCTATATATACCGCAATATATACATAACTATGATGTATGGCTATCGAATGTCGATAATACATTTATCTGTAGGTAATATCTAATGTTCTATCTTAACAATAATTATATATATGCAATTGACAATAAGCATTGCGCCATTTCGATTATCATTTAAGCAAAATTACTTCAATACATATTATTCAAATAAGATAACTTAAACTTTAGCTTAGACAAGAGTTACTTTCTTGGGTGACATCAAAATATAAATATACAGCTCTCGAAGATATTAAAAAATACGATAGGATTTCCTATTTAATCTTACCTTATTATTACACAATTACGGGATATTTCATTTGACTTAAGGCGTCATATTTAAAATCAGTTCAAAGTGGGGAATTATTTATCCACATGCGAACATATATCTACAGATATCTAAAATTTAATATAAATGTAAACTTAAGTGAAATTCAGAATCAAGTAAATTTCATAGACGATAATCAAAAGATCTACTCGCCTGTACGTAGATGTCCCACTGAAACGTGACCTATGTATGATAAATACATGGATCTCATCTCATCATTTTCAAAAATATTTAATCTATAGACAACATTTAAAAAATGTCTTTTATGTTTAATAATAATAATTAATAAATACTGTAAGTCAAATAAGTCGAACTAAAGGTATTGCCAATTTCGTGGGGTAGCGAGCGTATTCGTTAATATATGTTACATTACTATACACATGAGTTTGAAAAATAATTAATCGATTTTGAAAAAAAAAAATCATTTTTCCAAATATTTATACAAATAACGCAGTTTAATTAAACGAAATAGATAATCATGATATTGAGAAATAAAATGAAACCCATAAAAGCTTACATTAATTGTAGTCTAAGAAGCATGATTTTACCGGATTTTAAAATGGTATATTAAAAATATATAGTATATACATATATATATGTATAAGAAAGCTTTAACGTTTGAAATTGGCTCAGCCACTTTCGAGTAATTGGTGAAAATATAAAAAAACGTAAGCGTCGAACCCTCTCAACAATTCCTCATAGACCTTAAAAATTAAATTAATTTCGAAAAGTAAAATAAAATTTCTCATATACCTACTACTGTTAACATTCATATATCTGACAATTAACGATGCTAAAGAACAAAACGAAAATTAAAAAAGACACGTATTTGTCTGTGCAGATGCAATAACTATATAATCTATTGTGTTCATAAAAAGTACAGCTTTAATTACTAGTTAATCCACATACTCAGTGATTTGTTTAATATAGCTGCATCCGCCGGACCTTGGGACACATGGGTACAATAACACGTCAATTTCAGCTTGTCGTATACCGTCCCTCTCGTCGGGAAATTAAAATTTTACATTCAACAAAAATATTAATCCTTCGCCGTCCCAGGTAGACAATAAAAATGAATTATCATATCTTGAAACGTTTTAAATAAAAGAAGAATTTATAAAATAATATTTAGACCTCTTGAGTTTAATTTTTAAGCAAAATACGCGAGTGCT
Source organism: Vanessa atalanta (assembly GCF_905147765.1). NCBI lineage: Eukaryota > Metazoa > Arthropoda > Insecta > Lepidoptera > Nymphalidae > Vanessa > Vanessa atalanta. Next base: position 6,834,906 of record NC_061871.1, read on the forward strand.
TAAGTATTTACCTACATTTATTAAGTTTTTTTGATTTAATTATAAAAAATTAGATTTTCACGAAAAAAATATATGATGACATTCTTAATATTTCTTTTAAAATAACTAACATTATCAATAGTGTCTACCACATTAGAAAATCATCTAGAAATTTTGCTCCCTAGCTCCCTAGGTATGACAAGTTTTGCATTAAATTTTCAGTTTACAAAATTTGGTACTGATTGAGTCGTGGATGTTGTTGGATGTAGTTTTATTTACAATGCCGCATTAAATAAAAAAAAAAAAAAAAAACGAAAATGATTAGTCTTAGTCGGTTACTATTAACAGAGAGCTGAAGAAGAATACTAACGTGAAATGAATACTTAAGCTGCGGCCAAGTAATTATGTTGCTAGCGTTTACCGGCAGTAGTTGTTATGTGAAGCGATAAGAAGTTGATGGCGGCTGCGGGTGTAGGGTGAGCGGGGTGTTGCGCGTCCATAAAACTTGTAGAGGCCCACAGAGAACCGCTGCGAAATTTCCCCTGGGTGGCGCGCACCTCCGCCCTGCGCGCTGGGAAATACGGTAAAGCCATATCATAACAGTTTTATGTTGATGTCGACCTCCCGGCTAAGCTGGGCCATTCTTACTTTCCTAATCGACAAATTTACTCTAATGAACTTAATTTTAATTAGAATTTTTTATTTCCGCTTCCTCAAAAAAGAAATCAGACTAACGATAACTTTTAGAAATAAATAATGAAATTGTATTAACTAAAAATGAGACGCAATTCGAAGTTGTTAGACGAACATGGACCATACTAAATAATACATTTTTTTTATTAACATAAGAATTGATAACATTAAGTGCTTAATTTAAATACTTGAATATAAATCTTTAGTTATTGTTTTGTCATGTTTATAATGAATTTTAAATAATTTGTAATTACCAAAAGAATACTTGTCACAAAGACTGAAAATTTTCCGTTATATGAGAAGGAAATTTCAAAGAAATAATATTAATGCAATCTGTTAACACAACCAAGCATTATTTTTTTGCTACTCCCAGTAGACTTCAATAAATCACTCACGTGTTTTCACGCAAAAAATCCATAACAGGTAAAATAACAAGTCTGCATGAGTATCTGACGTATCTCTGAGAAGATGTATTAATCTATAGGAATATATTATAATATATTACAAACATTGATCTTTGTGGACAAAATATAGAGACAACGGTTGGGAGAATATTTTAGGCAATAATTGTCGTACGAAAAAACTCGGTTAACCTTATATGTAAATGCAGGAAAAGTCTTTGCCCGATTATGATAACATTGTGAATTCCGCTTTATTATACCATTAAGTTTTAACAATACACATTACAAAATAAAGTAGTTTTTTAAAAGATTTCCCTTATTTTATTAATCTTTTAATCACACATATATAGTTTCCAAGGACTTTCGTCTGGGATATTGTTTAAAAATATCACGGTCTCCCCCCATAGAGGGTGATCCCTGTGGAGCGAAGTTCTCGCCGCCCACGCCGCGTCCCGCGGGACCTGGCCCAGGCAACGCCGCCTGCTCTCTAGAGACCCTCATTCCCTCCTCCCCGTCTCCCTGCAGTCTCCCAGGAAAACAGTCGAGATGTTCGACTTTTAATTGATAATCGGTTATATATTCGCTTATCGCTAATATTAGAGTCAATAAATATTATGTTTCACTATAGCTATAAATATATAATTACATACTATGAAAATAATACATATGTACCTATATATGTATATTGTGACAGAATATTTTAATCAAATTAAATTCTACTTTTTCAAGTCGGTTTTCAGACGCATTTTTGAGTCGATTACACATTTTTACATCGGATTATTTAATGGAAAGTCAAAATCTTTCATTTTAAAAATTAGTTTCATAATGTGATTATTATTGGATACACTTAGGTTAATTAAATTAAATTCTTAAACAACAAAAACCCCAACTACTCGCGGAGCACCATCAACATGCAATTGAATTGCATTCCAGGATTTATTTTTTAGACATCATAATCAGATATAATTAGACAAAATGATCTTCTCGTATACAGTCCAATCAGTTCTAATAACTCTTACCCTTATCTTTAAACATCTTCATAACTATTGGTCCAAATTACAAAGATTAGACGGCGATTTTTAGTAGCGTAAAATGATTTCAACTATCATATCATATATATATATATATATATATTGTGAAAATTAAGTTGTATAATAAAATATTTTTTATAGTTGTTGAAATATGAAAGAGAAAAATAAATAGAGACGCTCTAGTCTTTGATCATCAAATACCAGTTGTCAAGTTTCGGTATTTTTTTTAATAGTTTTGCTTACTTTCAGCAGCAAAGCGCGAAGCGTGGTAAAAGCGTCGATTTTTCCACGTGTAAATAAAATGTAGCACATTATAAAATTAAAAATGAATTGAAACTTTTTGTGTAAATTGATCATTATGATATTTTCCGTCAGAGTTATTTAAGAAACATAATAATTGTATAATTATTTTAGATATTGAAGTTAAGTAACTTTTTTATATTTCAATTCATTTAAGTTTTATATTTGGTTGCATCTTTTGTCCTCTTTTGATGATTATGATTTTAAAAAAGATAAAATTAATTTAAAATTATATAACAATGTATTGAAAATGTTATAGTTTTCGTTTTTATTTGGACCAACGGCTACTGTGGGTCGACTACTAGGTATTCTAATCCCTGGTGTATTTGCACTGACGCCCAGAATACATTAAAATTACAATTTCTAAGGTACTCAGGGAAACGACCTAGACTGTGATGGGAGTTGTGATATTATTCCTTTGTGCTCCAATTCGCTTGCTCCTTAATCATAGTTATTACCTACATATAAACAGCTGCCTGTGGAATAGGTCGACTCCAGGGTCGTTTGTTACCCATTAACAGAGTAACGACTCATGTTAACCCTGATTTTACATTATTTGTAGTGACGTTAATTTTTATATGCTCTATCTTATTTCCAATACCTATGAATTTAGTTGGTAGGTAGCATTCGTTGTGAGGTTTAATAAGGAAGTTTAGCTGGTACATAGTTTTAACATTCAATGTTTTAATATAATATTAAATTTAGTTGTTCTTCATATGTTTAAAGTTAAAAATTTCAGTTATACTTATATTTCTTTTTCAAAATTATAGGCCTTACTTATTTATTAACGTTGTCTTCTTTCGAATGTTAAATCGTTAATGACGGAAAGTGAGATTCTATTATTTAAATAGTGCTAAGCAACGTTCACAAGTCATTCCAAAAAATATTTACTTGGATTAAACAATAATTGAGTTGCAAAAACAAATTAAAATTAATTCAAATACAAATTATAAAAATAAATCCGAATTTAAGTGACTTAATTTGAGCGTTTCCTTTTTTAAAATAATTCAAATAAGTCGTTTTTAAGAGCATCTAAAAGAAATATATGGTAAAAATCTCCATTTTTAATAATGTTTAATTACGTGTAAAACGTTATAATATGGTCAGCAAGAGAACTGAATTGGCAGCATCGTGTGGTTCTTTGGTGCTGAATGCGTCCCGAGCGGCAAATTCCGACTAGAGTTATGATGGTCCGCAGATGCCTCATGATGCCGAACAGTTACACTGTACAAACAATAAGCACTTATTTTTGTGGTGATGTTCAGTCGTTTCTTTTTTCAATTGTCTACGTTATATTATCGTGTTTTGTTTTGTGTCCATGACATGTTTTTATACTTCCATAGGTCGTGGTAGCATTTTAAACGTACTTTATATTGTATTGTTTGCTAGGTGGTACCTTGGAGTACTCCCTATAATAAATAATATCTACCTTTGTTTACCCGCTTTGAATATTATCCTGGATAATCGGACAAACAGATAACTTGTAAAAAGCCATTAATTTTGAAATCACAGACAGACATTTAAACTTTATTTATTTACGTTGATTTAATTATATTAATGTTTTCAGTGTTGAAAGGTATCCTCCTCATTTCTTTTTACAAAGCGCCAGTAACGGGCAGTTTCCTCAATTACATTACACTGATTAGTTACATGGACTTCAATCGCTATGCTATTGACGAATTAGGGAACGCTAATATCAAACTTACAGTGATACGGTTAGATTTTTTAATCAATACACAATTAACTAACTAAACATCTCGTTCTAGACGAGATAGATCAATAGTCAAAACGCGTGAATCTTAAACTATTGCGAATTCTAACTTAAGCAAGCACCAACGAATCTTCATGTGCTTATTTCGTTTCGTGTTCGACGTTAAAAATAAAAAGTTAACCAAGCAATTTCTCCTTTCGTTAATTTCATTTCATCATGACAAATACTAACGATTTTTTTTCAACGTTTCTCATTTTTAGACCTCTAACTGACTACGACTTTATATAAATGTATTAAATAAATTACACGAATTACTGTACGAGATTGTGGTATTCATCTATTTACAATTCATCAAGTTACACCTCAAATAGTTTTAAACAACATAATCACGGTGTTAAATACTAACATGATAGTCTAAAACAGTTCCGCATATATTATTTTGTTAAAACATTGGGTGCGGCGGTGCGCGGACTGAACGCAATCACGCCACCCGCGCCCTCGCTGCGCTAATTATGTCACTAAGCGTACATAATAAGGATATTGCCTTCGCTTTTTTATGTTCAAAGATATAATTACCTTACCAAATTATAAAGGCAACATATATATGTTGCCTTTATTACTTTATTGTGAATCAAACAATGAAAACTCGATAATAATAATTTTTTGATGGATATATTTTTATTGTTATTTATTTGTCTTTAGTTTTTTTTTGTATAATGTTTATTATAAATCTCAATATATATATGAATTATTTTTTTATTTTTTATTTTAGAGAGTTCCAATTTGTCAGTTTATTCCATTCTATATCTATTGTACATCGCTATTGAATTATTTTGTTCGCATCTAACTTTTTTTTATTCGTCTGTTGTTTTTTTCGATAATTTTATTTGCCTTGTATATTAATAATCCTCTTTTCCTTAAATGTGGTGACGTAAGCGCTACTCTGCATACTTTTTTTAATAACAACAAAAGTATATCCTAATTATGATCGATTATTATGAATATGTACTACTTAGATGTACATACATAGATGGTAAGTCGTATCCATATTTTGATATCGCTACATGGAGTACCTGCAAGCCTGTGATTTCTTGTCCCCATGGGCGCGCACCTAACTTGCACCTTCCATGTCTACACTGCGATGCTTGCATTATCCTAATTAGCTTTTATTTCAGTTCGCTTTAATGTACCTACAACCTACATTATCTAATTTTAAGTTTTGCTTTTCGATATTTTTTGTTACTGATTATAGCGACACCTTATTAAAAAATAATATTATAAAGATTATTCATAATACCCACGGATAGTGATAAATTGATCGATCTTTAAATTATCATAATCTCGATATAAGAAAAGAAATCGTTGTCTATGTCTGAAATCAAAAAGTCGTACATCCAATACATTGTTTTTGCTTTTTTAAAATACATGTGAAAAAATCTATTAAAAAAATAAAAACGCGGTAAATGTTACAGCTCATTGATGACATTGACAAAGGTGTCTTTTCTTTAAAAATATTTGTTTTATTTCACGCTTTTCCACGGCATGTTGGTGTATAGATGCAGTATTTCATTCAAAAGTGCAGGTATTTTTTTAATGTAAATTAGATAGCAAGACAAATAACGACTCAGAAATGCCTTCCCGGGTCTTAACCAACTATAAAGATCCATCGGGGGTCGTATGTGGGACTCACCGGTTCCTAGGGCGCCTAGTGCGCCAAAAAGCAAAAAAAAAACAAATGGTACGCTGTAAGCTTACATTATAAGTAGGATCTATAGAAGTTCAGAAGTGCAGCTTTCTATAGAAGTCTAGTACATATCACACAAGTCCTCATCTATGAAGACAATGACGCGCTTGAACGCGCTACTTACCCATAATATCTGGTATTTTCCAAATTATACTCAGTTTATTTCAATAAAATTAATTACTCAATAAAAATTGTGTTAAATAATTAAAAGGATATTCATACTATTTTTACTAACTCACATGCTGGATTCATTCTAAATATAGTTTATGAATACATTAGCAGCCTGTAAATTTCCCACTGCTGGTCTAAGGCCTCCTCTCCCTTTGAGGAGAAGGCTTGGAGCATATTTCACCACGCTGCTCCAATGCGGGTTGGTGGAATACACATGTGGCAGAATTTCGTTGAAATTAGACACATGCAGGTTTCCTCACGATGTTTTCCTTCACCGCTGAGCTCGAGATGAATCATATACACAAATTAAGCACAAGAAAATTCAGTGGTGCCTGCCTGGGTTTGAACTCGAAATCATCGGTTAAGATACGCGTGTTCTAACCATTGGGCTATCTCGGCTCAGTTTATGAATGTTTTGTATAAATTAGCTAATGTTGCGCATTTGACGATATTTTATTTGCCTCTGTGTTAAATCGAAAAAATCGAGCCTCTAGAGAGCTATGGCGTGCGCTGTGGAAATCGATAAAGTTATATGTAAATAATATACGGAGTAATTGTTCCTCTTAAATTGTTATTCAAAAAAAAGGTCCGCATTACTTATACGTCTATAACAAAATATAAAGTAAACTTAAAATACTCGTGAAATTAAATTTGTGACAGTTCTTTGAGTGGTGATCAGAACGAATGCTTTTCAGATTAACTGTAATCGGATGAATGATTGAATCATTTTTTTAAATTTAAACATCATGGACTAATATTTTAGTCTGTACATAAATTTTCTATACGCAAAAATATATCGGAAATACTCGATGTTCACTGTCATACCTGAGTGTTTTCCGTAGTTAAGGACGAATAGGGATTCTTGAAGATTCAATATTGTTATAATCGAATAGTAAATTAAGGAATATTGTTATGCTACTAAAACCTATAGATTCACTTTGTACGTAGTCATATAGAATACCAACAGGGAATGCAAATAATAATAATCATTATGATAATACATTTGAAACAAAGTCAGGTCAAGTAGGGTTAGATTTATTTACAGTTATTCTTTATATCATGATAACTATTCCTATAAAATTTGCAGATGTTTTTGTCCCCGGTCCTGAGAAACAAAAAACTATAGATTGTGGTATATCATGAACTCAATAAATAGATAATTATACATAAAACAGCATAACAGAACATACGTACAATCTGTTAAAACTATCATTGAAGGGGTTGCTGTTAATGCTCCACAGTTAATTTGATCGTGGTGTATCTCTTGCATTTGTCAGGCATGCTTTAAACACTAACAAATAACTGTGAAATTAAGCAAAAAAAGGACTAAATATTTATTTTATTCATTTATTTTATTTTTATTTTAAAAGGATCACCAACAGAAATTACAATTGTATTACATATACTTAATATATAATTTACACTCATGATAATTGTATTTCTTTTTATAGGTAATCACAGCATGCATCAAATATTTATTAATTAAAATTAGATATTAAATTTATTAATCATTATTAAAAAGAAATTAAATTAATTGACATTATTATTACAAAATTAGCAAATATAAAACGAAAAGAAAAAATGATAATATTGAAAAACAAATATGAAGCATTCATATAACATAATAATTATTATTAAAGATAACATAATAATTATTATAATTATTTATCGCCTACATGATATAAAATCATCCTAACTCGAAAGATGATGACAACAAAAGTTGCTAAAAATATTCTTATCACCAAAAAGTGACCCTTCCATAAAGTTACATCTAGAAATTTGCCATTAAATTACCATAATTGCAACCAACGTAAGGGAGATATTACAGTGCCCACTCTATTTTTGTTAGTCTTACACATAAAGGTGACATAAATGTAAAGAAAATCCTTCGCAATAGTTACTGTATTCATAGAAATTGTTGACCCGAATTGAACATTTCGAGCATTAGTACAAATAGCCTTTTTGTTACTGTTTAAGTATTACATTTAAATATAAATATCGGACACAATTGGACATTAAGCTGCATAAGTATTTTCTTTAAAAAGTTAATGAATACAATTGTTAATTTTGTACGTTTAATATATTTTTATTTTGCAGCTGAGGAAGAGGAGTGGGCCGAGGCACATTCTGACAATATACAAGATGCCGTGAATTCTTCAATCAATGACGATGAAGAAACACAGAAAGAATCCAACATCGATGATAAAAACGAAATGACTGAAGAGGAACAAAATGTAGAAGAAAAATTTGAAGGTAATAAAACAAATCGTAATAATTTCAAAGGCATTTTAAAGCCAATATTGTAGTGCCCTGCCAAAATATTCCATCAAGTCTTTATTAAAGTAGATAGAACATTTGCATTTGTGGTTAGTGGCGTCGTAGAGCGTGTAGGCGGGTGACACTGACACACGGCTGCGGATAAGGGATGACGTACGAGCGAAGGTTCGACTGCAGTGGGTGCACGCCGATTTGCGGATGACAGATCGTTGCGTCGCTGCCTCTATTGCCGCGTGAACAGCACTGCATTGAGTCGTCAATAAAAGTCAGATCAATCGGCTTCTATTGTTTTGAGAGGTACTCATTCATAGGATGATTCGGCTATGAAAATTTTATTTAAGTACTTTATTAATATTACTCTTAATGAATATTTTGAGCGTATTGGTTACAGCGAGATGTTATTTTATATTCTTTTGACTGTCATCCAACAAGTATGAATATAAATGTTTAATTCAACATCGACCAATCTGATATCAGGTTAATTAAAATCGCACAATCATTTATTGCATAGAATGTCCTCAGAATCTTATCAGTAAAATAAATACCACTGAGGATATATAATAACAGTATTTGAGTTATTAAAAATGTTACTAAGGCTGATATAAATAAGGATATAGCACGCCAGGCCGTTGCAGTAATTCAATGGAGATTGATTGAGTCGCCGCTGCGGTGGCGTCTGCACCCAGCACTTAGTCACCTGTCAGCTACATTCGCGGCTGCACACAATTCAGTGGCCGACCCGTCCGAGGTCATTTATCGTCAGATTAGTCACTCGCGTCTACTCATATAAGACCGACACAAGCCGAAATATACCTATACGTATTTATAAGTTATGTAAATTCGTCATTAACATCATAAAGTAGTTTCTATTTGCTTTAATGTTTTTATTATAATAAATAACCTGAGTTTGAATGAAAAATGCTAAAATTGGAAATAATTATGTGTTTGATAATAATGATTTATAAATTTGACGAATATTCGATATGATTTCTTATTGTCAAAGTATAACTATAATATTTAATGAACAACTACTATTATTTTTTTATAATAAGATCTTCATAAAAAATAAATAAATTATTATTATATTAACGTTACGTGTTGTAACTACTTTGTTAAATACGCAATTTTTTTAAATTATAAATTGTTTTAAAGCATATTTACAATCGTTATGATTAATAAGAATTGGCACGCCTCACAATGCTCAAAGCATAAAAGAAAGGGCCCATTTGTTTCAAGCTTCCTGTCATACGCTCAAAAAGACATTCGCCTTCGAGTGGTTCGGCTGAAAGAAGGGAGCGACATGACAGTAGCTTAAGAGTTCCGATTTATGTTATACTAGCTACTGAATATGGATCCACATAAAATGTTATTTTTTTTTTTAAATTTGTGGTGCTATTGCGACAACAATAGCCGAGATGGCCCAGTGGTTAGAACGTTAGGTTTACTTTATATTTTATTATAGACGTATAAGTAATGAGGATCTTTTTTTTTGTATATTATTTACATATAACTTTATCGATTTCCACAGCGTACGCCATAGCTCCTCTAGAGGCTTGATTTTTTTGATTTAACACAGCGGCAAATAAAATATCGTCAAATGCGCAACATTAGCTAATTTATACAAAACATTCATAAACTGAGCCGAGATGGCCCAGTGGTTAGAACACGCGTAACTTAACCCATGATTTCGAGTTCAAACCCAGGCAGGCACCACTGAATTTTCATGTGCTTAATTTGTGTATATAATTCATCTCGAGCTCGGCGGTGAAGGAAAACATCGCGAGGAAACCTGCATGTGTCTAATTTCAAGGAAATTCTGCCACAGATGAAATTCGGTGTTGCAGATGTCCATGGGCGGTGGTAGTCACTTTCCATCAGGTGAGCCTCCTGCTCGTTTGCCACCTCTGTCATAAAAAAAAAACATGTGTATTCCATGAACTCGCATTGGAGCAGCATGGTGGAATATGCTCCTAACATTCTCCTCAAAGGGAGAGGAGGCCTTAGCCCAGCAGTGGGAAATTTAGAGGCTGCTAATGTAATGTAATGTAATTGTGGTTATAGCATAACAACTGATGTTATCAAATATTTGTTGCGGATTGATTTCAAATCAAATCAAATCAAAAAAATTCAAATCGATCTCTATAATAATGATTTATCGACTGCAACATTTACCAATCCGCAACAAATATTTGATAGCAACAGTTGCTATGCTATAACCGTAATAGCACTACTGGCGTTTTTAGAGCCGGTAACGTTTGGGCGTACACTAACAATTCAACTAAAGTTTAACTCATTAGGATGAATGGCGTAGGAAACCAGATAGTACAATCATACCAACATTCATTTTTTTTTTATGAAGAAATAGATTAGTATCTTGTGACTACATCGACTTTTGTATTTAATGAAAAACCATGTTTCAAAATTTTCTGTAATTTTAGTTTAGACAGTAAATTTCGCTATAATTTATTTAGTAATATTTTAAATACATAAATATAGCGTATTTTATTGCATATAAACAAATATTATAAAAGTACCAAAAATAATGACAAAAAATATTCAAGTTCTACTTCGTTCAAGTCTCTGAATTTAATTTCCAATTAATATATACTATTATTAGAAATAATATCGGTTTTGTTGTTGTCTATTTATGTAATCTCTGCTAATATTATAAGTAAGCCCTGTCTGACTGCTTTTCACGGCCAAACAAATGAACCCGATTTTATTGAAATTTATTATGAACCAAGCTTGAACTCTAAGAGAGGACATAGGGTACTTTTTAATGCCTAACACCTAAGACCTGACGTCTATCCCCTAAAATGTGAGTTAAGCCGCGGGCGACAACTAGTATGTTGGTTATATATGTTGGTTATTTGAAATAGTTTAACACTTTTTTACGCGGCATTTTTTACCAAAGAGCAACAATTTAGTATCAGTATAATAATATATTTTTCTAATACATATATACAGAGTAAGAAATAATTACGTTCACTTATTTACATCATACATAATGAATATCTTTGTTTTAGATGACGTGAATGATATAAAAAGTCCAAAGAAGCAAACCGAAGATTTTGACCCTGAAGATGTTGCTGGTAAGTTTATTTTTATTGAATACAAATGAAAACAAATAAAATCTTATTATTAAAAATAAAGTTCACTAAACTGTACGTAAAGCTTTTTTTACTTATTGCACTATAAGTATGATTGAATTACAAATGTATGTACAATTTTGTATCTGAATATTGTTTATATTTAGTCTAAGTATACTCTACAAAGCGTGATTTAATAGCGTTGTTTGAAAGCGAGGGCGGTTAATTTAATCGAAAACTTCGTTAAAATTCATAAGGTCACTATAATAATAAGTTTTTCCCAAGCGATGTTCTAAGCTATGACGTTCACGATGCGTTTTTACTGTGGTTTAATGATCTTTTTACAACTTCTTCAAAGGGTGTGCTGCGGCGATGGCTGCCTGGCGGCGCGCCTCTGTCGCCCGCTCGCTGCTTTACGACCCTGTCCCCGCTTATCTCGAGCAATTTACGATAAATCTCCACCAGACTCCTTGGACCTCAAATATTTACATGCTAATTCGTAGCCAATTCTGAACCCGAGATTATAAATAAATTGGCCGCCGAGGCCTATCATCAACCCGCCACCTCCACTTTATCTTTCACGACTCTTCGAGTTTTTAGAGCACTCCTTTCGTGCACAGTTCTTATTATAATTTAATGTTCCCCAGATTATGTTAGTTTTTACTTTTTACGGTACTCAGTTGAAAATGCGAAGACTATGTACAACAATTAGAAAACTCTGAGGTCAAGTAATTATAAAGCTCGTACGTACGTACGTCGTACGGAAGTAGAATTTGATTGAATTGTTAAGAATCACAAATTCAGACTTCTGGTTTATTTATTCTAATCAACAATTACTAAAACTATTTATCGAATACTTTACAACGAGATAAGATACCTAACAAGCAGATCTTGTTTAACATACAAATTTATGTTAATATGTGTCAATTTTGCCTCTTCAACAAAGTACGTAAATTTAAATGTTTTTGAGATGTTTTTACTTTTTTTTGAATAATTAATTATCGTTAACTTTTTATATATTTCTCAAAGAGAACGAAATAATAGAACGTGTAATAAAAAAGCAATGATAATACAAACATTACTACCATCCTGCGCCACCCTGATGCCTCGTAGAGAATTATATATAGTTCGTCTTTACTGTAAGCTCTGAACACAGTGGTTATATCGTAAATTCTGAATTTTCAATTGTTTCTCTTTAAATTTGTTAGTTAAATAGCTAACAGTAATCGGAAAATAAGTAATTTTTCCATAGCAGATCAACATTGTCGCAGTACCGTTGTTAGGCCAACACGAGTGGAGCGCAAATGTATTCTCTGCGGGGGTGACAGGGAGGGGGATGAGGGCAGTCGGCGCCGCTGAGCCCGAAGTTGGGCGCGTGGGCTCGCTCCCGAGGGACTTCGCCGCAGGGACTGCACTCGGCACACTTTTATACATTGACTAAAAAACAATAACTTAGTTGAGTACCTATTCAAATACCACGATTTCATTGTTGCTGAAATAGTTAAGCAACGCTAAACATCCAAAGTTATCCCGACTAGTTGACTTAACCGAAACAACAATGTAAATAATGTTGCCGAGCAAAGGATCGCCTCCATCTGGCACGTGGCTAATTAAATGCCGATGTAGGATGGACGGCGGGGGTGCATTCGGAATTCCGTTCGGCGTTAAGCGCGTGCCCGTCGACACCGCGCCGCATACCTCGTCGCTAAGTCGGCAATCCTGAATTGTTTCGAACTTGCCTTTAATCGTGTCGTGATGGTAACAATGTGTACATGGCAACTTAATAATAATAATAATATGAATTTGTCGAAACTGGAGTTTTAAAATGACGGTAATTTTAATTAAATAATAGTTCATAACGATCGAAGTTATGCTGTTATAAAATTTAAAACAATTGTGATTTAAAAATGACAAATGAAACTATAAAGTTGTATTTACAAGAAAATTGCTAGAATATACAATGTAATCAAAATAGTTACACTTTCATTTACTTCAATATTCTTGAACTTAAAAATTAATATTCGTCGATGCAATATAATTTCACATAATTTTTGTTTATAATATTTTAGTATTATAAAAAAGTGGAGTACGGCTCTGGCTGATCCCAGGTGGCGCGGCCGCAGCGTTCGGAATTATCACATAGTGGAGAGGCGGGGGGCGATACATTCGTCACAGGCCCAGCAGCCATTAGGCATTTAGATATTATCAGCACCCGTTGGGGATGACCCGCGACCTGAGCCGCACTGCCAATGTTTAATTACTAAAAGTGTTTGTTTACCAAAGGGATTTAGTTACTAAACTATCAGGAAAAAAATTCAATTTAATAATCAGTTTTGACGTCATCATATCTTGGACATTGGAATTGTGAGTTCGACTTAATACTTTAATCTTATGTAGCATTAAAATACGAGTATTAATTGGTTAATATTTTTATGGAAAGTTACTTTTTACTTTCTAATCCTCCCTATCTCCACGGTCCCAGGTGGCGTCGCTTCGGCCACACTTCCTTCCGTCTCGTGGGGATTCCCGACCCGTATACACATATAAGCAAAACACTCACACATTCATCGCTCATGTTAGCCAACAGGAGTGCCTGGAACGTGGAAAAAGGAACCTATTCCCTCGACATTTGCACTAAATGATATTGTCTAGAACGTATTTGTTAAATTGCTCCATATAAATATAATGTTTTATTTTACGTTAGTTTCAGTATCTTGTTTTATGCGGGGAATTTAAAAGCAAAACAGAGTTTAATTAATTGTATTTAATTAATTATAAATATAACAAATGGCTGTAGAGAGCTTATCGGTTGTGAACAAGCATATGCAGCACATAAGCCCTAGAGAGTCAGCGGCAATCAGTTCGAACCACCGGAGGCTGCATTAATCACGAGTCGCACCACAGCCGCTGTACAATGACCTAAATTACTAGTATAAGTATGTTTTCTAATGTGAACTGCGGCTTATAATTATAATGAAAGCTTAGCGTTTGATTAGAGCAGACCAGGATATTTCAGTGAAGTCTAATGCCATGTTAATATTGGCGGATCGTTATTGTATAACAGATTCGCTTTTATACTTACAATTCTTACATCCTGAAGCAAAAAAATCGGTTATGAAAAAATTAAACGCAAAATTTCCAACTTAAGCCGATTGATTGTTGTTTCAGGAAGCGGGATTAGCCAGACACACTTATTCTTATAAATGGTTTTGAAAAGAAAAAATACGCAATGATATATTCTTCTTCATTATTTTTTGCAAAGTACATATATCAATTATATTAAATGTATATTACAACGCTTAGATAAAATCAACAAAATTACAACCCGATACATAAAAGCGAAAATATTTTACATTTCGATTCAATATTATAACTCTCTGTCAAAACTATTAAAACCGTACAAATAGATTTAGACTGCTGCTCGTCCTGACTTCACTCGGCTATATTACAAATTCTGTCATACATTTTTGCGAAAATTCAACCGTTTACGCAGCACACGCAACGAAAGCTCTCAAAAGACATAGTTTTCCCCCGTTTTACAACATTATTCATTGATACTCGATTATTTTTGTTTAAAACATGATAGTATATGGCGTCTAGCCAACCTCGATAAATGAGCCATCTAGCACTGAAATATTTATTCATTTTGGGTCAGTAGTTCTTGGGTTAAGCGCGTTTAACCAAACTTCAGCTTTATAATACAGTATAAGTATTTTATAATATAACACAATACAAGTAAACATATAAGACTATTTGCGTATAGAAGTGATGCAGGTCGTTATGCAAGGCCGTGGTGTGATTCGTGATTACTGCAATCTCTCGTGGCTCGAAATGATTGCCGCTGACTCGCCAGGGAATCTTCATAGCGTACTCTTGTTCACAAATATTTTGATAATATCTCCATAACCATTGTTGATATTCAAGACAACACTTTCATTTCTTATATTATGTATAAATCTACATTCGTTTGTTTTTGTATCATATAAATATTAGGTATTTCTGTTAAGGTATTACACAGTTGCATCATGTTATTTTAGTTTATTACATTTGTGAAAAAAACCTCTATCTGACTTATGAGAAAAGTTAAATATTTAATTAGTGGTTTGTATGTATGGATCATAATTTCTAATTCGTTTACAAAAAGAATTGTCTTGAAAATAAACAAGAAATTAAAAATAATTTGGAAGAATTAGTTGCATATTTAACTTTACAAATTAATATTCTTGGTTATTTTTTTTTGTTAAATTCTATAATTACCGCATTAACAAACTTAATAATATTATAAACAAGTTCGGATTGATTCTAAGAACATCGTTATGTTTTAGAATAAATATTATTATTTTTAATAGTAAGTTGTTCCAAATACAAATTTTTATTTTCCCTTTTTTGTCGTAATAGTATTATTTTTTTCAGTAGAATATTTCCAATTGTTCGTTTGAAAAAAAGCTTGATTGGATAAGTTTTTGTTTTAATCGGTAAATCCGATCAGTATTGTAATGGCGTTTTGTACACAGTTATGAAAAATAAAACACAGAGCGATACAATTGCAATAATACAAAAAGTGTAGAATAAACTTTTAATGGTATTTTATACAGCTTTTGTGCATTTTTTTATCGAAAATTATTTGGAATTGTTTTTTTTATTTAACATGTTATTTTTTGTATAACAACTTATTAGCATGTACTCGTCTGTGTTTTCTATATATAGAAAATTAATTAGAATGAAATTTAACGTTACGACTTTTTTAACATTAGCTAAAACTGAAATTATTCCATCTTTACGAAAACTTGTCTTCCATTGTGCAGAATTATTTAAAAAATGTTAAAAATGATTATGACTAGCTGCCGCCTCCGCACGAGTGCAAAGCCGCGCGATGCACGCTCTGCACGTGCGCTCGCAGCGGGCCTCCTTATAAATATTAAGCGCATGTAGAATTTGCACAACCATTCTGTACATTTTTCATTTATATACATTTATGTATATTTTATACCTGTACTAATAATACTAAGGTAACAGTTTTCTGTATGTGTAGAAGAACCGGTGAGCATTAATTTTCTTTTGTTATTCGTAATAATACAACCATATATTTAATCCCAATGGTAACAAATTATTTTTTTAATAAATACATAGTCATAAAATGCATCAGTCTGTCTTTTCAAATGATTGGAGGTGATCAGTTTTAGTTTGGGATTTTAAGTAGATCTTTTTACGCTTTCCTACAAAAAAAAACTTATAAATACAACAATTATTTTTTAAATATTAACAGATTTCAAGCTATACAAGAATAAGATTCCATATGTTTAATTTTTACGCATTTTCTAATCAGCCAAAAGTAAATATTATCACAGGTTATGAGTAGTAATTTCAGGTACAATCAATTAGTAGAATTATATTACACTTAATTATTTTTAAAACTTTATGTATGTGTATCGGCATTACTCAGTGCCATTGGAATAACACCTCAGCCTGAATGGCTCCGTGAAAGGTAGCGCCCCCTGG
Organism: Vanessa atalanta; assembly: GCF_905147765.1. NCBI lineage: Eukaryota > Metazoa > Arthropoda > Insecta > Lepidoptera > Nymphalidae > Vanessa > Vanessa atalanta. The sequence continues at coordinate 6,851,801 of NC_061871.1, forward strand.
GGGTAGTATGCTCAAGGCGGCAGAAAATTAACGTGCCCCCGCGGGAAATCTACCGGCAGCCTTAGAGCCTTCGCCGGCCGCGCCCACTCCGTCGGGATATATTTAATATCTCTGCTACTGGTGACGTGCACCTGCTACGATGTGTGTACTGAAATAAGCTTGATCTTATTTTTTTATTCAATAATATATTCCTTTATCAAAATATTTGATACTGTCGATAATTCAAAAATAGAAATACTTGTATGCATCCAGTTAACATCGGTTAAAACTGTACAGCTCGTATTCATGATCGTCAATTATAATAAGAAAAAATAACATTAAATATTATTTTAATCACATTTGAATTCCTAACCGTCGATAAACATTAACACACATCCCTATTTAGGATAAGAATATGTCAAAGAAGGAACATAAAACTAAGTTATTTACATACAATTAACGTTCCGTTATTTATTTTATTTACGTTATTTCGGTATCAGTGTAATAACTCATAATATTTATTTAAATTTTGCCTCAAATCCTTAAATATTATTATTCTGCAGCAATTTAAATCATGATAAAGATTTTATTTAATTGTTTATTGTCAAAATTTTTCTTACAAAACATCCTTGTACTACGAGCCATTATTATTAAATTAAAAATATTGTTGAAGTTTGTTTTTTATTGGCATAAATACTTTTTCTTAGGTTACTTATTATATACATTTAAATTAAAAAAATATAGGCCATATTTGCGTAACACTCACGTAGATTAATTTTCTGGCAAGGCTGTCGGGCGCGAGGTTACTAATTCACAAGATCCAATCGCGGCTCTGAGGCGCCTGCTCACCCACTATCATCAATTTTGCATGGCCCTCGCGTCTGAGTCCTATTATTTATGTCTGCCTCTGATACTTATACCCTATTACATTGTGTATCATAGGGCTTAAACGTAAATTGAAACATATATATGTATGTATATATATATATATAAATATATATATAATGCCTATGATTTAATTCAGCAGATATTCACTGTAATCGATGATATACGTATTAGATATATTTCATATGAATATAATAAATACGTTTCACATTTAAATATCGTATTTAAATGTTATTTGTATGTTTATCATAAATGATGATATGATATTCATGATTTAAGTATTGTTTTCTGTGAATTACACGTACCCGCAGAACGATTTCCCAGAAACCATTGGCTTGTCGTTTCGTCTTTGGAAGAAAATACATCACCTGCCACCTGCTAATTAGTTAATTATATTTATTGAGTATTTGATAAAATTTTATAGATGGAATAAATGAAGATGAATATTACTGTTATTTTTTGTAATATCGTGTAAATAAATAGAATAAGACCATTGACTTATTAAAGTTTTTTGACAAAGACTACGTAGAGCTGTCGCGTAAATAGAGCTTTCTAACGAAAGGTCCGTCAAACTATTAAATTGGACTTTGTGAAAGTTTAAACAGGATCACCTATTCGAATTCGGAATTTAAAACAAGGGGAAAATTGTCTCGGTGTGGCGAACGGCTCACAAGTGGATTAGAGGGTCCAGCCGCAGGCAACCTCACCGTGCCTCGGGCCTCCTCGCTTTCGTAGGACTCGTTCAACTAACTCATTCGTCATTTAGCATTTTAAATTCGTCAATATTCGACTACGGTCATTAAAAACCGATATATTTCGGTATTTTTTAGTATAACTTAACTTAGATTTGTTAAATTAATAAAATGACTTTCAATGTTTATTAAAATTGTCAATTTTTGTTTCAGATATTAAATCAGAAAGCAATGACAGTTTTGAGTCAGGTAAGAATGCACGCATTTTTTTTTGTAAGGCAAAGGTGAGCAATCGAACAACTCGATGGTAAACTTTGCCTGTAGACACTGACACTATAGAAATATAAACCACTTCTTACGACGAGAATGACTCACTAATCACTGGAGTTACGGACATATGATTGTTATGTTATTACCCTGGCTCACTCATCCTTAAAACTAGAATAATATGACTTTGGAAATATTCAAAAAAAGAGCCTACATCTTTCTCAAAGGCCGGTAACGCATCTGCAAGCCTCGCGGTGTTGCAAATGTCCGTGGGCGGTGGTAGCCACTTTCCATAAGGCGAGCCTCCTGCCCGTTTGCCACCTATATCACAAAAAAAACAGACAATACAAACTATTACTGTTTGGCGGTAAAATAAATGGTGAGTGAGTCATCCCTATCAAGACTGCACAAACATAATTTATCGCATCGAAAGAAACGTAATATAAATCCGTTGAAGTATTTCATTATAAAATGTAAAAAAGATTAGTATATATGTAATTAAAAATATCAATAGAATTTATATTCGTTATATACAACAAAAGAGATTAAATATACTATAAAAATCATATGAAACATCTCTGTATTGTATAATTTAAATTGTTTGTTTATCTGTGTCCTCTGTAAAGGCATAAATAGGCATAAAAGTTTTAAAAAAATAGCGTCGTAGTGTCGTTGTTAATATTTGAATAGTGGGAAGTGTGTAATGTAAGTCAGAGGCGGCAGGACAGGCCGCGGTGTTAACGGAGCCCTAGAGGGTCCTTGCCGAGTCCCTGCTTCGCAATACTGCCGAAAAGATAAAATGAACATAAACTTGAGGAGCAGATATTCGCTCGGAGGAATCGTAGTTTCTCTCTCGGCGACACTAAACCGCAGCTCGACTAACACGCAGTTTGCTCAAGTGTACCGACCTCGTTCATAAGCCCCTGATCTTGTAATTGAATTTTATATTTACCGTCAAATAAACTAGTAGTGAATTAACAGATAATGACTGATACATTAATCATATACAATTTAAATTGAATATTGGTAACAAAATATATTTTGCCTAGATATTTACTTTAAGCCAAATTAGAAATGGATCGGATGATTTAGGCCAACTCGGTAATATTTTCTTAATAATTATAGACTATAAAACTTTTATGTGCTGAATACCGTTTCCCTAGGGGCTACTTTATTAGGCAACATATCGGAAGATAGTTTACTTTTGTTGTGAGCACTGATATAATTGTGCTACATTTTGTAGCGTAAATTTGGTAAGAATCATTTGACAAGTTTATAAATAAAAATCAAAAAAGCAGCATAAGTACTCAAATATAATTAAGTTTAAAATATAAAAAAAGTATCTTATGCTTATGAAAATGAACGCAATATATATACTATATGTATATGTATGTATAATTTTTCGTAACCTAAAATTCATTAAACCTTATCAATACTGACGGTAACAAAATGGGGAGGAGGATGTAGGAATAACTGGTGTTAAGTGCACTGGAAAACCTGAAAGCTGTACCCTCTCCATCTCTTCGGGGGGCTGCCACGAGATCGCTTGAGAATACAACCAGTTAGAGCTCGGAAAGTGTCACCTTCCATCTAGCTACTTTGTGCAGGTACATCCCGAAGCACCCATGTACGATAAGCACCTACGAGCATGTCAGCCTTAATGTCAGCGCCTTTGACTTTGAATCAATTGGAGTGGCCTCCACTGTCCTGTTGATGAGGATACTGGGTGCTGCTCTCATCTTTTGCTCAGGGCTCGCTGGGGTACCGCCCAACTTCACCCCAACTCCGCGTTACAATTGTAACACTTGGAGTAATACGCAAAACATTCTAGAGACGTGTGAACAAAACATATGTAAACAATTTGTACAGTATATGATAGTGTAACCCCTAATATAAATTATTCCTATGTCGATAATTGACCGTAATTTAAATTATTCCATAAAAAAAAATGGCATTTGATCTTTTACAATGAGAAAAGCAGTTTAGGACATATAAAAAGAGGCTTAAAAAAATTTCAACACGATTATTTTTTGAATGTCAGCCAGCTGTCCTCGCTGCAGAGGCTCTTAGTGAGAAAATGTTTTAACAATAATAGTATAATGAAGTAAGTTTTGTTGTGTTTTTAAATTTTACGCATATATAATAAAATTCCAGAAAATATAATCAATTTACCATATAACAAATTTAAAAAAATATATCAGGACAAAATAATCAATAAATTATATTATTTATGCGTTTTAAATAAAGTTGCTTGGATTTAAGCTTGGGTTCCGAAACAGGACTGATTAAGAACAGTAATTGTGAATACTAACATAATTGAAATTCTGGTTTATTTGCAAAGAGCAAAAATGCGATGTTTTTTGCCGTTTCTTCTCGCAAGGTGAAGCAGCCTCCATGGTTTCCGAAAGGGTCGTAGAGTTGAAATATTGACGATTCAAAAATGTTGTAAAATAAGGTATACTTGAAAAAAATACATTTGATTTTTTGGAATAGACTTTAAGCGTTTTCCGTAAATGTGTGTGAAACACACAGTTTCACTTTGTTTTGTTTTAAAAATATTACAAAGTATTTGAATGTACATAAAAAACGTAGTCTATCGAAATAATCCACTAGCACAAGAGACAGAGAGATTAAATAGAATATAACTGTATAGAATCGGGAAATCGGGAAGGGTATTCTATCTATTTAAAAAGAAATAGCTACGAAGAAGTAAAATATCAAATAAAAATCTAGAAAAGCTAAAAGTAGAGATTTCATTTTTAAGTAATGTACGATAAAATGTCATCGCTGTTTTAAATTTGAAACATTGGACTATACACTTTATAAAAGCTGCAAAAGAGAGGTTCTGGTGGAAAATGAAAAGCCAAAATTGCATTGCGGCGACGAGTGCCTCCCGAACTTACAATTAAAACGGACGCTTCAAATTGTTGTACATCGTTCGTCACTTAGTAAGCAATGGTTGAGGCGCGCCACTTTACGTCGACGTTTATACGTGATCTTAATAACCTTTAATGTGATTAATACATCGTTAATTAAAAAATCTAAAAATCATTCACTTTAGTATACAACACTGAATTGTCGTCAACTAGTGTCGTCGACAAAATTTCAGCTCAATTTTCAGGTTGAAACTGAATTTCAGTTATAAAAATCGATCCGCAAATACTTGCATTTATACGTTATTAATAAATAATATTAAGCTAAATAATAATAAAAAAATAAAGAATTACAAGAATTTCATGATACTTACTAGGTATAGAACGTTGAATCCTCTATGACGCGCCCCTCTCTTTTTCCAAATCGCTACAGTAAAGGTGTGCAATGTAAGCTGCTAGAGTGTGAGTTCAGAACAGAAGAGATTCATTGTCAACTACAAATATGCACTATAGATCTATTTACTCACGAAGACCTGTCCCCCCACTTTCAATTATCGGCGTTCATTAGTGTGAGTGTTGCTCGTGCTTACAAAATGTAATAGTGTGCGTAAGACGTAACATAAGAGTTAAGATATGAAAAAAATCAAATTAGATTTGATAACCTTTGTTTTTAAATTTATTTTATTAATTTAACGTGAAGGACGCGCCTTTGTGAGTAAATATTCCGTAATATTCCGTTTTATTTATTTCTAATAAATAAAAGTAATTATCTTTTAATTAAATTTTAAATTTCTTTTAATTAAAAGTATTTTATAAATTAAGCTCTAAGGGAGCATAGAATCAATTTATTATGGGGATGTCACTATACTTTAGCATATTATAGGTATCTATTTAAACCGCACTTACTTTCGCATCACACACACACATATAGATAGATAGATAGATAATATGTATCGCATACATATAATATGTATGTATACATATTTTCGTAAGCCTGTTGTTGAAAATGAGTTCAAATAAGTTTCAAAAATAAATATCTGCGTACCAAGACATAAACATTGTGGTTTGTACACATTTGTCTGAATGGTCGTCAATTTTGAAGTTCATGATGAACTTTCCGAGGTTGTCTTTAATTTTTAAATTAAATCAATCAGTTTTTGGAAAGTCGGTATTTTTTCCGACCCAGAGTTAGGGTAGATAAGTTTATCTAATAACCACATAAGCTAATGTAACGATTAAAACGAGCGAGCTATGGTCAACTTGAGAATCGAGACTAACGCTTGGGTTGATCTTCCGCTTTATCCTCGCGGAAAATAGTGAGGTGCGTTTTCGAGGATTAGGGCCTGTTATGTATAAGTTATGTACATGTACGTTTACTAGAATGGTAAGCACAAGTACGCGATAACAAATCAACAATAATATTTCTATAATATTGTATATTTTAATTTCTTGATTTTTTTTAAACATAAAAATATTGATATGTGTACTCGTATTAATAAAATCTAAAAAAAATTAGAAAAAGAAATTGTAATTTGGAAAATTATTTGGAAGTACAAAATGGCGGAAAATGTAATCGAACTATTTTCTATCTATATATTTTCTATCATTGCTAAATACGAAAACTTTAAAAATATTTGAAATAAAACAAATAAAATATGGGAGTAACTTGTTAATTTCGATTTTTTTTTTAAGTATGCATTTACTCGTATGTAAGTATATTGTTTCTACAATTTTCATAGCTCCTGACCGCATGAGTTGTGGTGTCAATTCGTAAAATACAATTATTTTTTTCATTGCATTAAGGATACAGGCTTGCTACTTATTCCGTGTAAGCTTTGCGTATGAAGATAGAATTTTTGACTATCCCCTGGGAACACTATCATTGTCCGGAATAAAGGCGTTGTATATATTTATTAAATCGGCTATCATAGCAAGTTTAATTGAAAAAAAAAACCAGTTATTCTTGAGTGAGGCGTGAAGATAATCAAACTATATTATCATAAATTGTTCTTTGTATCGAGAAAAGTATCTATACTGTAACAAGAAGTTGTCCGGAAGTTAATTGCTATAATAGGTATAACAATATACTAATTTTATAAATGCAAAAGTAACTCTGTCTGTTACCTATTCACGCTTAAACCACTGAAGAGATTTAAATGAAATTTGGTATGGAGATAGTTTCAGTCCCGGGGAAGGACATGGGCGTACTTTTTATTAATTCACCTCGGGTGAAATCACCGTGATGGTGACAAAAGTCTCGCGGATAAAGCCGCTGGTTCAGCTAGTTAAGTAATTATAACATTTAAAGGATACACGCATCAACAAAACGTTCACCGTCAGTATCAGTCGGTTTTCAACAATTTACGATTGAACTATGAAGTGGGATTTTACAAAGTTCATTCAAAGTATTTCAAGGTTCGAGCCCAGAGTTTTTATGTGGTTAATTCATAAAATTCGTGTCTAGCTCGGTGGTGAAGGAAACAATCGTGAGGAAGGCACGTGTCGGATAAAGTTATGTCACATGTGTTTCCCTCGACCCGCATTTGAGTAGCGTGATAAAATAAGCTCCAAACCTTCTGTTCAAGGAGAGAGGTGGTCTATGCTCAGTAGTTAGACATTTGTAGACTGTTCCTTTTATAGTATTATACAGTTTTTTTTTTTTTAATTTAAGAATGTTATCGAATAATAAAAATGAACTCGACTTGAGTCAATAAATTGAACAGCTTCACGGAATCGAAATAGCATTCGCTGATTATTAAACCAGAATACATAATAATCATCTAAAATACAGTGACAGGCCGACTTTTATTAGCCTGAATAGTAACATGGTTCTGCAATCAGGTGCAGTTTAAAATGTGCATTTGCGATGTGGCGCGGTGCAACGGGCGCAGGGCGCGGACAGAAATGCATTTTCAATAATTGAGGGTCAGACAGGGTGGTGGAGGCACATTAAAATGTTCGCTAAACTTTCCGATTGTCAGCGAGCCGATGTACTACGACATTGACTTCCGGGAATCGGTGGACTTAGCAAAACATATTGCATGGTACATTATACTTTACTGGCATCGAAGTTTGCAAAAATGAGAATACAGTGCCGTTTCCACTATACGGGCATACAAGGTCTGCCGCCAACAAAACTGTAAATTTTGCAATAATTAGCAGTATTAATAAATTTTGGTCAAGTGAGAGTTTGGTTCTCGCTAAATACAAAGCCGCACCGAGTCCTTTATCCGCATAGATACGCCACTGCTCATTGCGCGCGATCAACTCGTACTTGGTCAGTTTTACACTTTCCAACAGGGTGTTTCCCAAGGGTGTAGCGTACCCATGCGAGAATATAGCGTGGGCTGCCGGACTGGGCTAAGACAGACCTGTGAGAACAGAAAAAGTTTTGTTTGAGCAGACATTGACAGTATAATAACAACTTTTTAATAAATAATTTAAAGCAAAGATTTTTCTGCTTAAAAGAAACACTCGTCGCTCTTTATTTTTAAAGCGAATATTCATGTCAGATTTGCAATTATTTCGATATATGTATGTTTAAATCTTCATAGAGTTTTTAATTAGCATAAAAACAGAATTTTAAATTGAAGCACTTTGATAACTCTTTCAATCAAATGAAACAGCGTAGCGAAACAGCTACAAACAAACTACAGCTACAAGGAGCTACACACTTGATACAATAATCAAATGATTGTAATGACGTTTATAGGTGTTTACTGTTCTGGAAAGCGTTAAGGATTAAAACCTGAAATTTGAACCCTATGTGCTTAGTTTCGAACCGTAGAATTGTTTTTAAAGCGTAATTCAAAATCGGTCGTATAAAAGGTTTCGTAAAAAATTTATTAATGATTTAAATAAAAAAATCAAAAATCCCTATTTATTTTTGTATACGGAGGGTATTTGATTTTAATCGCCTATCGCGGATGATCATCTATGTACATATTAAATTCAATTGTAAGTTGTCTACGAGTAGATGATAAATATTTACTTCTTTGTAGGTAAGACAGTTAGACTGGTTTTTCTTAAAAAATACCTCTGAAAATCTGTCTTTGATTTTATTTAATTCCTGTAAAATATGAAATTATAAAAATACTATGTTTAGATCAATAATATATTTTTTAGACTTTTATTATTATTTTAATATATTAGATATTAAATTTCCGCGACTAGATGTTCTATTTAGTTTATCCGAAACTGTAACAGTCCAACTACTTAATAAATCACTATTCCTAAGCAAGCGTCGTTTCGTGAGAAGATCTGAGTTAATTTAAATGTTACTTGAAGCTACACATTCTCTTCCCAGTCCGTGTACAGTTGCGAGTCTCTGTCAGGCTTCCAAGAGATACCTTCTAATTAGAAGTAGATTAAGATTCGTTATAAATTAGTTAGAACACATATACAAAATAATAAGTACTTATGTTTTTAAACAATAGTAATGAGAATGGTACACGGAGAACAGTATTAATTTTATTATTCGAAGCTTCAAAATAAAAAGGCAATAAAAAGCTTGGTAATATTGTTCTCGTATCTCACAAGATAAAGACAAACAAAGAAGTTTTGCACAGTTATTTTCTCGGGGAGATCACGTAGGAACGCACCTCATCTGCGGCAATCCCAGTGCGACGATAAAATTTAAAATTCAAGGCCGCGTTAACGAACCGACTTCGCGAAGAAATAGATATTCAAATGTGAGATCCCATATTAACATTTATGGCAAGTTTGCGGGATCGAGACAAAGGCTGGTTGGAGGCCACCGTGGAGCGGCGTGTGTCGTTGCCGGTCCGCTCGAGTGAAACCTTGCCTTGCTATAGTATTCAATAAAGGACAAGAAAATATGTAGCGACACTGTAATACCTACGACATTGACATTTAAATATATGTTCTAGCTGTGTTATACACGGTAACAATATCGATTGCTACTTACAATGAAAACTTTCTCCTTTAGAGAAATTTAGTTTTTCAAAATTAATTAAATTTTCTACTCGAACAGTTCATAAGTAAAGCTTTCAGCACCTTATTCTTCGTTGAAAATAGACAAAAGCATAAACATAAAATATGTTTTGGGGTAGTTCCATTTTCTTCAAAGACAAATAAAAGTTTTGAAGAAAACAAATCAAAATCCCAATTTCACTGGTTGCATTATTTATGTCATATTGCTCGGCAACTTCGGTGTTGGCTTTCCCCTTTCTTTTCTATGAACTTGCGGTGTTTCTCTCGCAATTTATATCTGAACAACTTTAACTAGTTATTATGAAATATTGATCCATATTAAAGATTATATTAATTTATTTTGTATTAGTTACATGTCATTTCAGGGAGAAATACTTTCATATGGATAAATTATTTTAAGAAATAAAGCCTTATTAGAAAATGAAATCGGAGCTTGACTCCACCGAGTTATACGGCATGGCACACACGTTTCTTATTAATATCGGGCGGTTGGAATGGCCGAAGATGTCCCAAGTGCCCGTTCTCTCCCAAATAAAATTGCCGCTATCTAAACAAAGAGCCCTAATTATTCGGCCGTGGCGGGCGGGGTCGCTCTCTTATGGGTGTTCTGGGGCCCATTTCGCTTCTCGTATAGGACCCTGGGGACCAGCGGGCGCCGCCTAGCCAATCGGTGGATGGAGAAGCGAGCGATCCGCAACCTTTTTATGTGCGATATTGGCGTTAGCGCTGGACTTCAGCATGTCCGAGGTTGTATCCTTCACAGTAATTAAAACTTCAGAAGCAGATCTGATTACCACCAGATCTGATTACCAGAAATACACATTAACGTTTAGATAAGGTACATATTATCCTAATTTATTGCTCGACCTCGCTGAAACTTAACAAGTATTGCACGTATATTGAGAAATGTATAGTGGCTTGTTCTTATAATCCCTATTGTGCTTGTTTGTTTAACAACTCCTTAGCGTTCGAATGGGTAGGATATCTTTTATAAGGTTTTCGATGTGATGGGGTGTTTAATAAAATGCTGTACCCAATGGTTTTACACTCCACTTATTTTAATTTGCACCCGATTTTATTTTGAGACAATAAATTGGATATAAAGGGTTTCCGAGCGGTTTTTGCCTCCGGGCGCATTGTCTTCGCCCTACGCCTTTGCAGCGTTCTTATTGTGTAGAAATTATGAAGTAAAAAGGCGATATCGTGTGTCGGCGCGGTGCCATGCGGCGTGGGCGACGCGACATACGACACCGCGCGCCCGGCGCGGCCCGCGCCTCCGACCAGCATTGTTTGCCGCTATTCACCCGCCGCCCGCCGCCCGCTGCCCGCCGACTCGTATTCGATTGCAGTGTTTTAAGTATTCGATTGCCCTCGCCGATATTAAAGGGTTCCCAAGAAGTACGTATAATATGAGTTTTTTTCTTTACGTTTTGTGGCCTTTAGTCAAGCGAAGGGTAAGCTTATTGTTTCTATGAATTGTGGCGAATGAATGGGCTTCGAGCATTCATGTGCTCAACGTTTGGAGATCGCAGGAAGATAATAATGAGGCGGTTTAGGGCGGTACAGGGTCGCTTTAGGTGGCAACAACAAACCTCCCACACATTAAGTAGTTCGAATCTTCTTTAATGAACAATAACCGTGAATTGATTAAAGTTTGATTCTTCTAACGAAACAACAATTTCAAGTCGTAAGAAACAGTCATCTTCTAGTTTTAATAAACGACGAAAATAAACACTACCAACTGTTAGCGTCTTAATTTTTTTAAAAAAAGACAAAAAATAACGTTCATTATAAAAATGTTAATTAATTACTACAAATATATTTTTATCTATAATGGTTACAAACATATGAAATAGATATTATATCATACATAAGATAAATATAACATAACTACACAAGTGCGCAAGTATGTACATTGATGTAATAATTCAAATGAATAAATATTACCAAGGAACTTTGAGATGGAAATAAACCTATGTTAGGATAAACTGATTGATTCAGAGATTATCCTTAAATTTGAAGATATTTTGATTCGTACTCACAGATTTTGAGAAAACGGTACGGTCAGTAAGAAAAGCGACAATAATCACAAAACATATTTTTATAATATGGTAATTTTTATAAGGACCTAAATTCTTTAAGGAGTCAAATGTTTATTCAACGAATCAAAAACTTAATAAAACGCATTAAAAAAAACTTACACATCGGAATTCAATAAAAGATTGAGTATTAAAACGTAACAATATCTATGATTTTGTAACTTTACACGGCCCCCAATCTACAAACTGCCGAGCTATATATACTTTAGGAAGAAACTTGTAAGTCACCGCAGAACTCTGAAATGTCAGAATGAGATATTATAAACGAAATTGACTATATCAATTACAAAATGTATATGATACACGTATAAAAATGGCGTATCACCGTATGGCGGTTGTCGACATGTCTCGATGAGACGTCTTTATATTAAAAATTATATAGCTAGCGAATAAACAGAACATACAACAATATATTTAGATTAACTTATTTAATTTTATTATGATCGAAATAGTTTATTTTTTATTTTTGACTAACTTTATGTTGTCCTTTGTAGAGATCTCAAAACAATAATATTTTGAGGCCAGAATTACTTATAATTATATGATTGATTTAATACTTATTACCAAAATTTTATTTTAGCTCGATTTGAAGCAAAGAAATCAATAATAATAAACCATGTAAATTTGTTATTATCTATTTTTTGTAATCGTAAAAACATTTTAGCGGCTTTAAAGCGATACAGAGTTAAAGTCAGATCTTATATGAATATTTTAACTCGAAGTTAACGTGACAAATATTTTAAGAATTATGCAATTTTAATAAATTAGTTATGATAAACATAATGTTTTTATAATAATATTTTTATAGTTTAATATCTGGAATGAGTGATCAAGACGAAACAAAACAGTAACTTTACTTCTCTATTGTCAACCGACTTTCGAACATGAGTGTGATCAAAAAAAAAAAAATGAAGTACAAAATATGCAAATTCATACATGTTTTCCTCAAATTTACAATAATGATTGTTTTCAGCCAATGAGCGAACACTCGTTATTATTATTAGACATCCAATATGCGACGAGTGTGATTCGCATGCCTTCCGCTATTGTATTGATACACTTGAAACGGAGTGCGTAAACAACTGTTAGCTGTGTAATAATAAATGTACATTGAATATAATAATGTATACACGTATAGTATATGATTTAGGGCTTAGGAAACCAAAACGTACAAATTTGTTCATAAGGATGAAGTTTTGAAAAAAAGTATGGTAAATGTATTTTGATATCTGTGGTATTTATTAAACGTAAACTTCATTGATTAGAGGGGTGCATACATCCGGTGGATAAACGAAAACCTCATAGGATTATAGGTGTCTGTCACAATCTACTTGACGAACAGATTAAATTTGGCGTTCAGTGACCCAATTACGAATATATCGCGTTTAAAAAAACGAGTTTTGATTTCAGGTTTAAGGTGTAAATCGAAACGTAAAAAATATTTTACATGAGCATTTTGTATCAAATTAAGGTATTTGCTTTGAAAATATCAATAGACATAAGTTATTAGACATGATCACTCAGTTAAGGTGAATCTTCAAAGTATAGGTAACTTGTGCTTTATAATGGCTGGCTAGGTATATAAATTGTATTCATACAGTCACCAATCCATCCACTGGACAAGAAGTTCGTGCCCGGGGAATACTCCGATATTGCGTCAACACTTGGAACAGATGCACTTAACTTATGCATGGACAGAGATACTGGAACTCCCAAACCTGAAACTTGGCAAGTTACGTAATATAAACATAATCAAACATTATTCGAAATGCTTATTGTTTAAAAATACAAGGAGATGATCGACCAAACAATTACTATTCGTCGATGAAGGTAATAGTTTCGCTAATCACGTTAAGCATAATGATAAAACCCAACAATTCGATTGGAATTTGGAAATAATGATGTCAACGGCGTGAAATTACAATAGACATCGATTTTCACCTTGAATGATCATTTGTTTGCGTACGGTACGTTGTTTGATGGTTATTCGCTGGATTTTGCTTCACTGGTCACAGTATCGGACACGCATTTGACAGTGAGAATAGTAAAGCTCACTATCGTTAACAATGGCGCCGCGGCGGGGTCGCTCGCTCTGGTGAAAGCGACGCACAGCGGCGTGGGAACTCAGAGGTCGTGCGGTGTTCGACTAACTGTCAATTATAATCTACTACTTTAACGAAGAACGGCAAACTTTTGTAATAGATTTGCGTAGAGATGAAATGTGAGATGAGCAGCTTACTTTATCAGCGATTAGATGTAAGGCGCGTGGCCGCTACGGCGGCGAGGTGTCGCAAAGCGTGGCTGATTATATCGAGAGCTCCTTCATCTTGCCGCCACTGCCGTCACCGCCACAATCCTACCGCTGCCGCGTACACGGTTTCCTTAGCCTAATCTAAATGTTACAACTGTTTGTTTTATTAAAATCAGTAAACACAGTAGCAATAACTGACAAATATTTTGCTTAATACCTATATTTTTTATAATTACATATTATATTCATATATATATTACTATTTAGAAATGATTTGTATTAGGAAGTAACTGATTAAGATTACTAGCGCTCTCTATCGTGTAACAAAAAAAACTTTTATCACTGCGGGTTCATTTCGAGGGTGTTTCTCATCCTGTTGTAGTACTGACATCTAACGGAAAACTAAGGAATGATGTATAAAGTAGTGTTAGTAGAGACGCTACGCAACTAAATTATAAGTATTGCTTTTTTTTTACAGACACCAAAATAATTTAATTATCTTGTAAGTTATTCAAAGAATAATGATGAAAATAAATAACTTCAACAGATTATTTAAAGATAATAATTTATTATATATTAGTACATAGTATTTTGTACTACATTCAAATATAATGAAGACTATATTTATAAAAAAAGGATATGGTAGCATAATTGCTTATCATATACGTCTTGTCTTCCTACCCTTACTTTGGTCGATTACCAACTAAAAAAGGCCTAATTAAAAAATTTACTATAACTGATTAGTTATTTACAATTTTGAAATTGCAATAATTTTGTAAAAATATCATACGTAATAAAATAAATTTAATCATTGACTTTACAGATCATTTAATACAATTTAATTTTAAGTTTAAATAGTTGAGAGCAGACATGGGCGTAAGAGGCGAGATGGCTGGGGATTAGAATGCATGCATCTTATCATCACCTATAATTGCGGGACACACACTTAGGACAGCACCATTGAACTTTCATGTGCTTAATTTGTATTTACAATTCATCTAGTGCTCGAGGATACCTGCATATTGTGTCTAATTTCAATGAAATTCTTTCACATGTGTATTCACTAGAACGCTTTGGAGCAGTGTGTTGCCTTAGTCCAGCAGAGGTGCATTTACAGTTGTTAGTTTAATTTTTAAATAGTTTATTTTAAATATTTTCATGTACTTTTATAAGCATGTGCTAAAATATATTGTGCCGTTTAAGTGTTTCATTTGAGTTACATTGATTCTGTTTTTCTTAGTGATCCAAACTTTAATTTTTTTTTAAATTAATCTGAGTTTTTTATTATTTGTTTTTTGTATCCATAAAAAATAAATCTATGCATAAAATTGTACACTCTTTAACTATTTTTATGTTTTAAAAAATGGGACGACGACCGAAGTTCTATTTTTAAATTAAAAATTATTGAAAAATTTTTACACAGTAAAATATCAATAGTATATTATGTTGGATGGACCGTATTATTGTTAGCGTCGTTAGACTTATTGTGGTTGGTGAACGGGCAGAGGATATCTAAGTTAATTAAAATAATCATAATAACGTTAACTACTTATTACATTCAAAGAAATAAATTTATATTCGCGATTACTATTTTATTATCTCATACTAAAATGACACTTTCTATTCAAACGTCACTATAATTATAAACTATTTTATTAATTGTAAGTTTTGACAAAAATCACGACAATACAGCCCATCTCCGTTACGAGGATCCTGGAGATAAGAGTTGATGTCAATGGGTTAGCGTTGCCATCACTTGGGTATCCCACCGCTCTTCGATAAGACTGTATTGATGACCATCTCAGACAAAACATATAAAAACCACCTTGAAATTTGAATCTAAAATTAATTTAAACAGAAAATTTAAAAATAATGATTGAAGAAAGTTAATATGGGCGATAAATAACATTATTATAATTTAAATGTGTATCTACATAATCAGTTGATCAAGTAATCGATTTGTTTTAAATAGTTTTTGTTTGCTTTGGCTAAAACCGCCTTCAAGAAAGCTAATTATATAAAGATGCCACCTATAGAATGAAAAAAAAACATAATCAAAATTAACACATGCTCCTTACAGACAAGAGAAACATGTGCTAAAGCAAACGCATTAATAATAATCTTTTTTAAGTCTACTAAAAGACGTGAGGCGTGCGGTATTATCACTGATTGGCAATTGCAGGCGGACAAAGCGCTTGGCGCTTGTCACTGACCTGCGGTGTTACAATTTTTTTTTATATAAAAAGGACGAGTAAAATTTAGTTGTAAAAAAAAATTCAAGCAAAAAATATTTAAGAATAAAATTATAAATTTTTATGTATTAAATTTAATTGGACTTTATAATAATAGATAAATCACTACCCATTGAAGACTTTGTCTCTTTGTTTTGTACGATTACACGCATAACTATTAATTGGAAGGAGCGTTAACATAAGCATATGAATGTGGTGTGGCGTATTAATTATTATTATATTAACAGAAGGGAAAAAAAAACATTCATGAACAACCAGACCAAAAGTCTTCTAAGTGTACGAATAGTGTTTATCAGTATTTGATACAAATATAATTGTGACGATTATGATCAGCATTCCTACTGAAAGTAATTATTTGTGACTAATCCAAATCTTCAAAGTCACCAACAATCACGATACATTGTATCAAGCTGTCTCCAAATTAAGTTATTATAGCAAAATAACTTAATTTGGAGATAATTTTTAGGGGTCACAAAATTTACCCCTAAAAATCAATGGGTGGACATATTACTTACGACGTTCTTACCTATTAATTAGTAGCATTTAATTTATATAACATTGTATTAAACCAAGATACAGTCACTAGGCACCAAAGACATTAAAGAATACTTGAAACCTCTTTGCTCGGTTCCTTTTATTAAAAATATACTACTGGTACGCTAAGAACGAGTTTTACGGAAATCTTAATTGTAGCTATGCCGACTGATTTAGGGTGGGAGTGAGGTGATTTTTTCTTCATTCTAATGACAAAGACGGCTTCGCTTGTGCAGGGAAGAAACGCTTTATGAATTGAGCATCTAAGTAAACCCTCTAAGTGTTTGGTGTAAGAAAGGAAGTACATATATGTTAGTAGGATCAAAAAATTAGGTACAGTACGGTACAGTACAGAACAGTTATATTAGGTTGATTAATGTGGTTCTTTTCAGAAGCATATGTTCCTGTTGCTAATTTTCAAAGAATATGTATTTTTAGAGACAACACCGAAGTGTTATCTTCGATCGGTTGATGGCTATTTCTTTGGCCTAGTACAGTCAGAATTTCTAAAGTATGTGAGACAACTATTACTTCTATAATGATGCTACAAGCGTAGCCTGCAGTAGAAATAAACTTTATATGATGAATATCAATGAAAAGTATAATATATATATACTTAAGATACCTTAAGGTATCTTAAGAATGATTAATACAAAACGAATTAAGTACCTACTTGATCTATGTAAGAGGATTATTAATTAATTCTTAAATTATCAAATGAAATTTGAATAACTATCAGAGGGATTTTGCTAAATCCAAATATGGCAATTGAAGTTGCATTGGCAGTTAATGGCAATACAATATCAGCATATACGACCTATTTATAAAACCAATTCTTTTTGTCTTCAGTACAGTGATATGCAACGATAATGACTATAACATGCCTATATAATATGACATGACTAAGATACATGCGTCAAAATTACGTATTCAACGTATATAAGAGGATTCTCCTCAGACTCGTCTTAACCCAGGGTGCAAAAAACACGGGCCCCGTGTTCGGGAGTTGTCTCGACGATAATGGTCAAGTCTGAGACCAGCCGCTAGGCCGCCAGAATGTCTCTTAAAAATTTTGTTAGAGAGTATATTGCTATATCAATGCTTGATCCCAACGCTTGTTTTGCTTAAGACGGAGCTGGTTTTCCTTAAATCCTGGTTTTCCTTTCAAGAGTGAGTTACGAAATGAGATCATACAGAGCAGCAACATACATTTCAGTACTGGAGTTTAAAAAATGAGTATGTTTAAAATAAATTACTTGTAAAAGTATGACGAAAAGAAGAAAAAAAAAATAGATAGAAGAGAAAATTGAAAACCAAAACGGCTAAATATTTTTAGTCTTATTAGACAGGAAGAAAGAAGTCAGTGGATAATTCCGAGGTGCTATGCAACAATGATAAAAGTAAGGTCGTAAATAAATCAATTGCATGTTATTCGTAAATTATGTAGAGAAAGGTAACATAGGTACTATGAATGTTCCACTGCTTGGAATGGTTCTCTTAAGGATAAGGTTTAGAGATCATTCCAAGTCTCTCCATTTCTTTTCATAGTAACAAAGGTTTCTTTTCGATGTTTTTATTCACTGTTGAGCACAAGATTTGTATATTATGGTGCTTATAAGGATTTGAAACCGCGAAGTTTTTTAGTTGAGATATAAGTAGGCTAGGTATTTTATAGACCGAGTCGTTTTACTCTAAAAATATATAAATCTATATATTTATTATTGAAATCCGAAATGGTGTTAGCGTTGAAATACACTTTATTACTTGTATAAAAATATTTGATTTGATTGTTCTATATAGGTTTTTTAAGAAATAATACTACAGCTATCATTGTACAAATTCTTGAAAAGTTTATATACCTAAGTTCGAGTCTACATTTTAAGCTCAATCATGGGCGTGCCGTACAGGCGGTACAGTGGGCGGGCGTGGCTCCGCCCATCGCACCCAGGTCTGCACCCAAGTGCCTTTACACTTATAAGTAAACTTTATACCATAAACATATTATGTGCTTATCTACGAATACCAAAGCTTAGAATCGCAAGTAACAAACAAAGTTCGCTTCGATTATAAAAAACACTACAAAAGATCTCATTTAGCAATTAATTGAATAATGGCAGTTAGTGGGATAATGCTGTTTAATTGTGTTTATTCAGACATGGTAGGCTATGCTTCAGTCGGTAATGGTTGTTAAAACGCGTGAAATGAACGTCGCCCGCGCTGCGACCACCCAAAAATAGGATGTTCATCCGCTTCGTACCATCATCGGTAGGCACTGATTTAAAAAGGTGTCTATAATAGTAATTGATACGGTTAAGCACTAAAACGGCATTCGTGTTTTTAATTGCGTTAATTTTAAGTTATTGTTATTTTTTGTTTATGCAGACCTATTGATTTAAACAATAAACTTGTAAAACAATACGTGATTTGATAGGCGAGTAAAAATATACTCATGTGTACTTCAAATATATATATATATATATTTGAAGTACACATGAGTATATATATATATATATATAAAAAAAAAAAAATCTTAAAAATATATATTTTTAGTTATTTACCTTATAGTTTTAGTTATCTAATCTATAACAATTAATATCCAGTCTGTAACTCAGTCAGTCTGTTATATATCCCACTATTGGGCAAATGTCTCCTCTCTTATTGAGACGAGCGTGTTTGCCCATTGGTAGATATCTACAGAAAAAATAAAAACGAAAGAAGATTGTATGCGACACGTGCAAGTTTCCTTTCGGCGACTTTAAGATCATGAAAAGTCAGTGGCCCTAGCCTGAGTTTGTACCCGTAATATTCGTATAAGATTCACGTACATATACTAGCCCCTGGGCTCATCTCTAACCAGAATTAGCAGAAAGGTAAGTAGTTGTAGATAATGTTTCTTAATTAAATAAATAAAAGATTAGTTAATGAAATGAAGCAGAATTACTAATTATTTTAGCATTAGCAGCCCGTAAATGTCCCACTGCTGGGATAAAGGCCTCCTCTCCCTTTGAGGAGAAGGTTTGGAGCATATTCCACCACGCTGCTCCAATGCGGGTTGGCGGAATACACATGTGGCAGAATTTCGTTGAAATTAGACACATGCAGGTTTCCTCACGATGTTTTCCTTCACCGCCGAGCACGAGATGAATTATAAACACAAATTAAGCACATGAAATTTCAGTGGTGCCTGCCGGGGTTTGAACCCGAAATCATCGGTTAAGATGCACGCGTTCTAACCACTGGGCCATCTCGGCTTACTTACTAATTAAATTTTATAAAGTCCGTAAAACTCCGTCCGTAAATACATCAGATTATTTTTATACTAAGACCAGTACGTATGTACCTACTTATGTATATTTTATATGAATTACTGATCGTATTTAAAATGAAATCAGAACCTTTATATCCCGTACAAAAAATAAGGAATATTTATCATCACTCATTATTTATTATCTACATATACTTTCATATACGTCGTTTATATCTTTTTCTATTTTATAAATTGATAAAATATATCTACTTTTTTTTTAATATTTACCTATACAATCGACTTCCTTGATTGAGGATACCTTGAGAAGTAGCATTAATGTATTATGTATTCATATAGATTAAAAAATATTTAATTTTTTATCAGGATAGGATACTAAAATTCAACGTAACGAATTAATAATTAAGAATATTAAACCGAACGCGCATTAGGTGCTTAGTAAATTGTACTGTAGCGGTCACTGAATCAACTCGGTGTAATCCGCGAATAGTCGTCAGTCAAGAAATGATATTTTCGTACGATTTTATGGGAACACGTAATTATAATGACTTTGCGGTCAACGCCAAAGTGTCTTCGTCACGATTTTGCTTCATAAAAAAGAACTTCAATTTTTTTGATTGCTCAAAATTTCTTTCTTTGTGACGAAGATTATATTTTCCATTAGATTCAAGATTCCGATTACTATGATGAAATCATTTCATACAATATTTGTATTCTCATTTTAGCTTTCTATTTTATATTACAAAAAAAAACGTTCTTTTATATTTAAAAACATTATTCATCATCATTCAATTAGTAAGAAAAACGTTTAAAGTTTAGAGATGATCTTTTTAAAACAAGTTACCAAGGGTATTAAGTGTTTTAAATCGATGATTACACTGATTAAATCATAACATTTCAAAAGGGAATAGGTGTTACAATATGCTTCTACCAAAAATAACTTTCAACACACGTTTTTTTTTTGACAGATTAACTTATAAAACAAGGTAACGCGATTATTCCAACCGATTTTTTATTAAAATTAATAATAAAAAAAAGACAGTCTTCTCTCGTCTTAGCTCGTTTACCACGCTGCTATAGTGCTTGTTGGTGGGTAAGAAGGATCCTTACAAATCTTTTATTTTAATTTTTAAGAGGTTTTAATCTTAATATTCATACAATATAATATTAACCGGACATTTTTTTATACAATATTAACATACGCATGGAAGAAACCTAATTTCACCTGAGTAAAATAAAGGAATGATTTAATTACTGTTTTGACTTACATTTGTTTGTATTTTAGCCCATTTATTTGGGGTCGAAGCATATTGTCATTTAAAAATTAGTTATATTAGATTATATAAGAAAAGACGGATTGAGCGAATAAATAAGAATACTAAATATAAAATCAAAACTCAATGCAAAAACTTAATAGTGCGAAACAACACAACTTGTTAATAAGTCAAAATTGGTGTAACTTTAGTTATTAATCAAGTACTTATTACATTTTTCTTTCAGTCTTATTGCTCAATCGATGACAGGTTGGTTTATTTTTCAATTTTAGAATTTAATTTAAAAACCGTACTTATTTTTTATATTCTTGTATTTTAATATAAAAAACTTTTTATAGATTTTTCATATAATTAATTAAATAAATGCGAATGTTTCATCGATAACTAAGTACTTAATTAAAATATAGTATATGAATATACTTTTTACAATACTGACATGTATATGGAATGTGTTAGGACTTTAGTCCATATAAAGTAAGTGTGACAAGTTTTATAATTGCTATGTAATTAATGGATAAAATAAGTCATTATATGGATTACGAGCGGTTAAAAGTATTGAGATATAACTGCGGTTCGAGCCAGGTGGTTGGCGCGAGCGATCATTAAGCAGGTGATAAATAAACCTGTGACGTCTTCTTCGGCGCGTGCGCAGCTAATATTTTTCGCTCCCCGTAATCGATTTCCGAACAATTTGTAATTTGAATACAATCTGTAATTGACTGGCAATAGTCATTAGACTATTGCAATAGAACGTGATTCTGTTGGCGTTAAATTGTTTGATTTATTGCTTGATAGTTTTTTACCTGATCGATAATTTGATATTTTCGACTTTGGTTAAATCACGATTCACGTTTTGTAGTCTACTACTACATGTTTGATGTTTACACAATAGGTTCTAAGATTCATCTCCTTTGTTTGTTATTGCTATTGTGCGTGATAGTTAAGCGGTCTATCTTGGCTTCCCCGGCATTTCCTGCTCTGCCCTTGCGTCCGTTGTTATTATTATTGTCTAACTAGGTATTCGTTGTTACATGGGTTTTGTCTTAGTTTACATTTGGAAATTTATAATATTTGCAACATACGTCACCAGCAAAACTTAACCTATAACGAAGAAACTATTTAAGCATGTTACTCTACCGATATCTGTTAAAGTATCTGATGAAAAAACTTATCGTCGATGCTACGATAGTGGTTGAAACATTTCAAAATGTAAACAACTCGTCTTGAAGTATATATATGACTTAGCTACTCGTATTCTTCCAGACTCTTATTGAATAGGGCATTAAACGTATGAGTTAGGCTCACAAATCACAATACTTCGTGTTGTAAGCATTGCGGGTTCTCGTTGTTAAAAGGCGGAAGTCCATCTAAGTCAGAATTCAAGCGGTGCCGGACGTGCGCTGTAGTTCAGAGGGCGAGGTTTCCTGTCCGAGCCCCAGTTGATGTTTCTAAGAATGCTCTATGCAAATAACTTTAAGATATTACAATTTTGAAGTAAATTTTACATCCAATCCGACTAATGTTATAAATAATAAAGTAAATCTGTCTATCTGATTGTTATCATTGAACAAATTATTATAATATTTGATTTTTATAGTTAACGGAATACATATGTATAATATTAATTACGAGATTTACGGCAAATCTACGATTCGATTAAATATTTGATCTTTAAGGACAAATAATCAACAGTTCGAGATATACTTATTTACCATAATGTTACTAGTGAATATATTAGGAATTAGGATACAAGCAGGTGCAAGTAGGCGTTGGAGCGCGACCGCAGCATCTCACCTGCGTCTGCGCTGCCGTTGCCACAAGCCGGAACTACGTGCCGATTCGCCTACCGCGCCTGTCCAGGCCCCTTCTATTTGCTTGGAATGGGGGAAGAAATTACTTTGTGTGTTGTGAACCGAAACATATTTTTTATAAGAAAAAAAAAAACACTTTTAATATGAATAATAAAATAAACCAAAATAATGTAGCAATTTTTTTTTAATTAAAATCATCAAATATTCTCTTTACGTCATGTAAAAGGTATATCAAATTGGTATGGTAATACCTTAAACAAATAGATAAGTCCAGTTATCTATAATTAATAACTTTTTTTCTATTAAATATCGCAGTTTCATAAGTAGGTACTTCAAGCCGAGGTTGGTACGGTTTATTTGACATCAGTTATAAATTATTCAAGGTCGTGGTGTTAAATAAGGCATAACTCACCAAGAGCTGATAAAAAGCTGCTGAAAGGGCGTGACGCAGCATGCCATTGGAATCGAATATCACGAGCGCACCGCGCAGGCCATGGACAATTTTATTTCTCGCAGAATTTGGTAGAGTGACAATACAATCCATGAAGTTTTTAATCAAGTAGTATTTTGTCAATTTCGAAGGAACGGATACTGCTTATCATAACAAACCTATAAATAAGTTTATATAGAAACGTAACTAGTACATAGAAAAAATAATAATCGTGATATACCATAACTTAACTTCTCCAGTCACATCTAAATCAGGACACAATAATAATCTTATTTATATTAGGTTTTTTTTTCGGCTGTCATTTTTTTATAGGTGCACTGCAAGCACTTGCGTAGTTGCCCGCGCTTTTTCAAATGTTACCTGCGTATATTTGTGATCTTAAGTAAGAACTATCAAGACTCCCCCCCCCACGCCTTTGTAAGAAAAATAAAACATGATCGATCCCCCTCTCCCCTAAATCGTCTTACGTAATTAATAAATGGCTCCTAAGATACATAGTTAAGCATTAACTAACAAGAAATTTTAAAATAAATCAAAACCGTATAATGATCTTATTAGGATTTCATTCAAATATCACTTACGACGACGTTTAACCATATTCTCCATTATGTTTATCTCATTTGTGTTTATCTTTAATTTATTTAGTGAGATAGGCGAATATAATTTGTACCGTTGATCACTATATATTGATATGCTTTTGTTAATGGAAGTAAAGGAGTCGATTTTTTTAGTAAACATTATCGAGTCATTAAAAACCTATCAATAAACCGGTCCGCTGTTATAGACCTTCAATATTATGACCTAATTTCACAATATCGTAAGTTATATCATTATCATTTGGTATTTCAAAAGCAAAAGGACACATGATAACAATGTCAACTTACTATGACTTAAAAATTAAAACATTGCTTATGGATATTAGTCACACTCTCAGTGTTCAAAAGCCACCTCTGAGTATTATGGCGAACGGGAACTACTTAAGTTAATTGACTTATGTTATATGCAGTCAATTGTCGTTCCCTAGAAAGTAGAAACGAAGGTGATGGCTAGTCAGTGAATTATTTCGGATTGGTTAATTTTTCGTCATGTAAATGCTACTTTACACATGTGTATACATAAAATGATTATTTTTTATTTGTTAAGCATGAACTTCAAAGGGATCTGATTTGTTTTTAATCAGATTCGTTTCTTAAAAATCTTATGGTTGTCATTTGAAATGACCTACCTAACTATTCCATTTCCATCTATTTTGGAATTGGTATTACTGATAATATTACATTATTAATTTAAATAATTGGTACCTGGTCACCCTATTCTAGAGCGCCTGGGTGACCTCAGCGTAGTAGGCGCTGAGGCCGCGGAACTGTCACCAAGCTCAGCATGCTTTTCGGTTCGCCACACCGCCTCACGCTTTGGTCATGCTACCTTATCAGTCTCAGTATTTACCGCTATCTTTTCCTTTTCCCACGAATCAATTCCTTTATACAACTGACAATATAGTCATATCAAATTACTTACAAATGAACAAGTATAAGGAATATTTCTACTTTGTATGTAAAAAAACACATCGTTTTGCTTAAGATCATCAGCCTTTGTGTTAGCGGGTATCCCTGATAACTTCCGGAGGGTGAAGTGATTTTGCAATCACGCCCGAATCAACTTCGCTATTAGAACGACAAATGGTTTTTATACACGCACCTTTATAAAATCTATACGAATTCTTTTCTATCTATCTTTATTTATAACATTATTGTAAAATAGGTAATTTGGAAGTTAGATGTATAAACAATAGTCAAAACTATATAGTCATATGGATTAATTACAATTATTATATTTAACATTTTTGTTTTTGTTTTTATCTACAAAATAATTAAATGTTATTATAAGTGTTTTGTATTTTTATATGATAATGAGAAAAAGCAATCCATTTTTTGATGTAGATGCAAGCATCTACAGAACAAATCTTTGTTCAAAGGAGAGCTCAACTAATGTTTCTATTTTACTTCGTATAATATGTTTTCCTATGAGTTTATATTCTCAAAAGACGCAAAAAAGCGCAATGGACATTGTTTTCGAAAGTCATGTTAATAAGGCACTTCGATGTATCAACTACA